>NC_140972.1:28182871-28387871 GCF_056783735.1 Eptatretus burgeri | reverse complement strand
AGGCCTCAAATTAAGAAGCAACTAAAGTATGTAATGCTGGGATGGCAGGCTTGACCACCAAATGAGATTTGTACGTCGGCTGATCAATGTTCAGCTCGGTTGGAAGAAAGGGAGAGCACTAAGACAAAAATCAAAGAAGAAGCGTTTCAGATGGTGTTGTTAGACAAAGCAGCAGAGCAGAGAAAGAATATGGATTGGAGAAAGTGGGAACTAGAGGAAGATGACACAGACTCGGAAGAAGAGGTGGCCAGACAATGGGGACGGCGAATGAGAGTTCCGAAAAGACCCCCACCAGCAGAGCAGGGTAGACGGCCCAAGAAATGGGGTGGAAAAAAAAAAAAGAGGCTTGACACAAACGCCACCACAGACCCGCTCGAGAACTGCAGCAGGCCAAAGCCAGGTACAACCAACTGCACCACAAGGATGTTTTCCGTGCGGGCAACAAGGACATTGGCAAAGGAATTGCCCCCACAGAGGATGACCGGGGTTCCAGCAGGAAGGAGGATGGAGACAACCGCAGGATCGTAAGTCATATTGACAGACCGCGGGTGGACTCGTTTTGCAAGGAGCGATGCTGACATTAACACCAACAGAGGAGCCGACCTACACTCTGGATGTATCAGGTAAGAAACTTTCCTTTTTAGTTGACACGGGAGCCACTCGCTCTACTATTGCAGTTAAGGAACTGCTCGGGGTTTAAAAATCCAATACTAATGTTCAAGTAGTAGGGTTGGGGGGTAAGATGCAGACTTTAAAAACAACAACACAATTACCAGTAAGGTGCAGACCTTTGCAGGAAAAACACGCATTCCTTCTCACAACCACTACGCCGGTGAATTTGTTAGGAAGAGATTTGTTGTTGTGAAAGTTAGGATGCACGATAACATGCACAAACAAAGAAGTTTTTGTTGATATTCCCCAGGATAAAACACATTCAACAATGATGATTTTAATGGCACCACACCCGGTTGTCAATTGGTCGAGGCTGCCAAGACAGCCGATTAGTGATGTTTTGATATGTTTAGATGCAATCTTATCCGAAAATAAGGAAATGCAAATGTGGCTAGACAATGCACAAGTAATGGCACACACCTACTATGATCCCCCACATTGTACAATCTATTATGATGCGGATGGAAATGATGTCGAATTTGCGGAGAGAATTGCTCCGCATCTGGAAACATGCAATTATTTACTGATTGGTAAGGAAGGTATTGCAATGGAGGTTAAGCTCACGGAAAAGCAAAGGCAATTGACAAAGTACCCGCCAGGAGTAACCTCGCATGTGACAATAACCACGGCAAAGGGGTATCACCCGAAGGATTTGGGTTTTATGGTTTATCGCCTGCAGGAGGCAGTAGTGACCTGCACAATAACAATGTTGCAGTGGCAAGTGCATAAGCTGGCGAATAATGAAGGGTGGATTTGTGATTGTAAGGAATAGGTGTTACGAGGATTGATGGAGGAGGTTAATCTACCACCGAAGCACGAGATGGTGATGGAAACGGCAAGTGAAAAAGGAAACGTAGAAGGTTTGATAGAAAGGGTCCCACAAGAATTGTGAACCGGCATGACAATGATGTGGGTCGTATCATTGGGGCAACGCCCCTAGTGGTTAAACTCAAAACGGGAATGCCTTGGCTGAATGTGTGCCAATACCCTCTCCGAAAAGAGGCAGAGGCCGGGATAGCGCCAGTAATTGAATCATTGAAGGAACAAGGTATAATTGTAGAAACTTCGAGTCCATGTAACACACCTATACTGCCAGTGAAAAAGCCACAGAAGGATAAGTGGAGGTTTGTCCAAGACTTGCGAGAAGTGAATGAGGTGATTCAAGGTGTCCACCCTGTGGTACCTCATGCAGAGGGGTTGATAACATCTATCCCTGCAAGTTCCACCCATTTTACGGTTATTGATTTATGTTCTGCGTTTTTCTCCGTACCCATTGATAAGGAATCGCAGTTTTTAATTGCCTTCACGTATAAAGGCCGTCAATATACATGGACGGTCCTGCCGCGGGGGATTGCTGATAGCCCTACATTGTTTTCACGTGCTTTGCATAAGGACTTAGAAGATATTGTTTTTGAGGGTAAATCGGTGCTGCTACAATATGTAGATGACTTGCTAATTTGCTCCCCAAACAAAGCAGCATGTGAAACAAATACGCTGCAGCTGCTACAGGCGTTAGCAAGAAAAGGCCACAAGATAAACAGGGACAAGCTGCAATTAGTGCAGGAAAGGGTTAAGTATCTGGGACACCACATTTCACATGGAAAGAGGGAATTGGACAAGGGGAGGATAACTTCAATTGCGGAAGTGCCCCGCCCTCGCACAAACAAAGAGATGAGGCGATTCCTAGGTATGGCAACTTACTGTAGACAGTGGGTTGTCGATTATGCAATTCTGACTAAGGAACTGTATGTTGTGGTGGGTAAAAACCAGCCCAATGTAATCGAATGGACTGAGAAGATGGGGGAATGTTTTACCAAACTAAAAACAGCACTCTCGACGGTCCCAGCTTTGGGCCTTCCAGATTATGAGAAACCGTTCTTCCTTTATTTTCATGAAACTAAAGGATTTGCGCAGGCTGTGCTGACACAATCGCACGGCGACCGCCAGCGACCATTTGCATATTTCAGCCGAAGGCTCGACCAGGTCAAACACAGCTTAACCCTTTGTTTGCAAGCAGTGGCCGCAGCCAGCTACGCAGTTAAGCGTACGACAGAAATCGTAATGGTTCACCCTCTTACTCTAAAGGTACCCCAATGCGTCGCGGCTTTACTAACCCAAAAGCAAACACAACATTTAACCAACACGCGTCTGATGCAGTATGAGACGACTCTCCTGCACCAGCCGAATCTGCAAATTGAAAGATGCAACGTTCTTAATCCTGCTTCCTTGCTGCCAACGGAAGAAGACGGCGATCCTCACGACTGCACAGAGGCGATACAAGAAGTATCCACCGTGCGCTCGGATCTAAAGGATAAACCCTTCGAACACCCGGACCTCACCTTGTTTGTCGATGGTTCGGCCTATCGAGGCCAAGACGGCTCGGGGCATGCAGGATACGCCGTGTGCACCGATAGTGAAGTTATTGAAGTGATACGCCTGCCTTCACAATTTTCTGCCCAGCAGACGGAGTTGTGTGCCCTTATAAGGACATGTGAATTGTCTGCCGGTATTGCGGTAAATATATACACTGACTAATTATGCCTTTCGTGTAGTACATGACTTCTTCTTCTTCTTTCGGCTGCTCCCGTTAGGGGTCGCCACAGCGGATCATCCGTATGATCCGCATAGAGATTTGGCACATGTTTTACGCCGGATGCCCTTCCTGACGCAACCCTGGTCACCTCTTACGACACAGGGATATGGTGCACCTATTTTAACCGGGGTATACACCGGCCCAGTACACTGGTACTCATTCCGCCGACCTCGGAAGGATGACAGGCTGAGTCAACCCCCTGGTGTATTAATTCAGTGGTCCAACGGGGCTTGAACTCAGGACCTTTTGGATCCCAAGCCGCTGCCCTAACCACTGCGTCAACACCAGGCTTCTACCACCGAAGCACGAGATAGTACATGACAAGGGTGCGATATGGAAAATGCAAGGGTTTCTCACCTCTGCAGGAACACCCATAAAAAATGGCGGTTTCGTTTCTGAGCTGTTAAAAAGTATTTCGGCGCCAGCGGAATTTGCGGTTATTAAATGCCGTACGCACCAGAAACTGACAACAGATGTAGACAGGGGAAATGACAGGGCGGATAGGGCTGCAAAAGAGGCGGCTGGCCTACCTATCCCTTTGATAATGCCAGCACGATTACCAAAGAAGCAAGTTAAGCTGCATCAGTATAGCCCAGTGTTTTTCAACCAGGGTTCCGCAAGAGGTCGCTAGGGGTTCCACGAGAAACAGTAATAAATAGGTTAATGTATTTTTGAGTAGTTTTTGTTTGATTTAATATTCGTAATTTTACTATACACGTACGGCATACTGTTGGAAACTCCTTGGTTATTATAATAGAGGCTTCAACCTCTTATATTATTTACAATTATAACAACCATAGGGAATGTATTTAACGATGTCTATATGGCGCCAGTGTGAAACCGCCCTCACTGGTTAGTGGACGTCCTGTACGCGGCGGATTCGTGTATCATTGAGTGACTGACTCAAGTACGGGACGCATGCACGTGTCCATCTATCTTCTCTGTGCTTCCTTGAGCGAAGTCTCTCTCTCTCTCTCAAGGTTAGTTCTTCTATTTACCTTTATTGCTTCAGCTTTATTTGTTTAAGCTTTGTTGATCAAGTTACATGAGGTGTGTTTTTTAATTGTCAAACAGACTCGGGGTTGACAAACACTTTCAAAAATGACGTTTTCAAACAAAACATTTTTTTTTTTGTGAATTAAAACCTCGGTGTGAGGTCTCGTAAACGAGTAGTATGTTTTTTTTCATTGCCAATAAATTTGACAAAAAGGGGGTCATTTTTTCCTTAAACCAGGTATCCGAAAAATATAAATTATGTTTACCACGTAAACTGCGATAAAAATATAAAAGAGCTAGATATTAATAATGGTATATAATAATTTTTATGTAGGGGTTCCCTGAAACATGAAAACTATTTCAAGGGTTCCACAAGGGTAAAGAGGTTGAGAAACGCTGGTATAGCCTTTTAGATATTATTGCAATTCAAGCCGCAGCATTGCTAAATGATCATGACAAACGGCAAGCAGCAGGAGGAGCAGCGGATGAAGACGGACTATGGTCTAACAAAGGGAAGGTCATAGCGCCTACTGAGATCCTATCGTGGCTTGCACGCATGGCCCATTTGAATGGACATGTGTGCAAGAGGGGGACTGTGAGACAGGTGCAAGAATCCTGGTATGCACCAGGAATTGGGAAAATAGCAGAAGGGGTTTGTAAAAGCTGTCAGGTATGTCAGCAGCACAACCAACAGAAAGAGGGGAAAACACCCACACGGGAGCTGGGAGCTCATCCTGCCCCTTGGGGGCCGTTTGTGCACATACAAATAGACTTCATAAAAATGCCTCCATCATGCGGGTTCAGCAATGTTTTGGTAGTGGTAGACATGTTAACTAAGTGGGTAGAGGCATACCCATGTGCAAAGGCTGATGCCGCTGCCGTGGTAAAGCACCTGCTAAAAAGCTTTTTCTGCCAATTTGACATCCTTCATAAAGTATCCCATGATCAGGGGGGACACTTTACGGGGGAAGTGACACAGGCAGCATGTAAAGCACTGGGAATTAAACAAGCATTTCATTGCATTTACCACCCACAGTCAGCAGGTGCTGTAGAACGGCAGAACGGAATCCTAAAGAACAAATTGGCAAAGATAACAACGGAAACGGGGTTAAAATGGCCAGATGCATGACCCTTGGCACTAATGAGCATGCGATCGAGAGTAAACCGGAAAACAGGGTTATCCCCTCACAAAATACTAATGGGAAGGCTGAACGGCTGCCCGTGACTGCCCCCACAAACATGAATAAGCTGGATATTACAATGATGGACGAGAACTTGCTGACATTTTGTAAACAGCTCTGCAGGATCACAAGGGCGATACACACAAGGGTAAAAGAGGCCTTACCTGAAACAGTGGAAAAGCCGTACCACGCCTTCCAGCCGGGAGACTACGTATTGATAAAACACTTCATGAGGAAAACAGCCTTGGAACCGCGGTGGAAAGGACCATTTCAGGTACTACTGACCAAGGTAAAGTGCGAAGGTAAGACAGCCTGGATACACGCCACACACTGTAAACTTGCCATATCAGCAGAGAAAGGGGCAACATGAACAACACTTATTTTACCACGACCGCGATTCTTTGCGCACTTGTTTGCACGTGGGTAATTCACAATATCGACTGTAAGCGTGATAGTGAAGGAAACACTAATGATGTGAGAACAACAATGATGGAAAAAGGGAGTAAGAGATTAAATCAGGTGGACTCAAGGGGTGGTAAAAGAAAGACGAGAAATAACTTGACAAAGAATTGACTGATCATCCACTAAACACCTACCTGGCACTATCTTTACAGTACGCGAGGGCGATGAACAAAAAGAAATGTTGGATATGTTCACACCTCCCACACTCCTTAAAACATGGATTACCCTTGTTTGCAATCCCACTCCAGGGGGAAGACGTGTGGGTACTTAGTCCGTAGACAGGATAGACCAGTTTTAACTAAAGTAGAGAAGACACCAGCATCAGTGCAAGGAAGAATAGCGGAAATAAGGAGTAATTGGGAAAAAGGGGGCTATAATTGTACTGACTATGAGCATTGTTATTACCTAAAGTACAGAACTTTTAAGCTGAAAATCATGATGAAGGAGGGCCTTACAAGAATAACAAAGTTGACAGACTATGACGGATTGAAAAAGGGGAAGGGATTAGAAAGGTACCCTCCACATTTTCAACTCATGCACAAACAAGTTGGACTAACTTGCCAAGTTAGAAGACAGAGTAAGGGACCCCACTTTGGAGAGTCAACATGCCAACATTATGCTTGACATGGTAATGACATAGTTACCGTTAAAGGACGAATTAATGGGACAACCATACCTGTAAAAATACAAGCAAATAACCTCTTGGAACCCCAGGCACCCCTGAATGGTACGTATTTTGTATGCGGATAAAAGGCATACTCATGGCATCCGGTGGGATGGACAGGATCATGCTATTTGGGATACGTATTACCCAGGGTTCGGATCACTGACCAATCACCATTCATGCCACAGGCCACACCGAAAAGAGCCATTTCAGAAGTTGAGAAGTTTTTCATGATTGCACTCCCTTTTTATGGAGCTGGCAAAAGTGCAAGGGAAATTATCAATTTGGTAGCATCATTGGAGAAACTTGCCAACACCACTAGCAAAGGATTTCACAAAACAAGTGCAGAACTGGAAGCTATATGGACGACAGTTATGCAAAACCGCATCGCTCTTGATGTGCTGATAGCAGAAAAGGGAGGGACTTGTTCGGTCATAGGGGCAGAATGCTGCACATACATCCCAGATAATTCAGAAGAAATTGATAATTTGGCTAACAAAATTTAAGCCGAAGGTACAAAATATCATGACTTCAACAAGGGATGGTCAATGGGATCTTGGTTGAAGGAAATATTTGGCAGTTGGGGAGCCTGGATAATCCATTGGTTGTTCATAGGGCTCATGATTTTCATAGCTGTTATCGTTGTTGGCACTTGTATTAAAACTCTCATCAAGGAGTGCGTGAGACGATGTGCCTCCGCAGCAACGGAGACAACAACAACGGAGATGGTTCTGGGGAAGTCTGCCGTGATTGCTGCGGTCAAGCCGCTGCCAACACCTCCGCAGTCTCTACCCCTCCCGATAATTACACCTACCCCCCCCCCATTCCAGTATCGTGCACTCCACCCTCTTTCCCCAACCCAAAGAACCTGAAATATACTGTGAACTCGATGGGGCCGTTGACCCACTGTTCAAACTCACATTGGATGAGTGTCTCGAATTACTTGCACCAATGGAGGGATGGGAAGAAATACTATGTAACATTGTCTTGTTGGCAAATGATGGGATTTGTACCTTCTTCATGTTTTACTCTGGCTTGAAGTTAATCATAAATTCTTATTTATGTTCATAAAGAACATTATATAGCGAAATATATATATTTGCTTGTTGTTCATAAAGAACACTGTAGTTAGCCAAAATATTGGTTCACGAGTCAGTAAGTGACCACTATATTCGTTATGGGTGTGTGTGTGTCTGTCTGTCTGTCTGGCTGTCCCGAGCATAGCTCCATGGGTTTTGATCCGATCCTGAGAAAATTTGGGTGGGAGGTTTATATCATGACCTAGTTGTGTTTTCCTGAGAATTGGCGTGCTGCGCCCATTATGGGTGGAGCCACACCCAAAAAAACGTGTTTTTAGGGGGTAGCCGGTTTCAAGTTACATCTTTTCCGAGGGGGTTTGTCGAATGTCAGGGGTTTCGGTATTTGGTTAGCCCAATGGCACCTGCATAGCCCCACGGAGCTGGATTTTTCATTTTCGTCCCAAGGCCAAGGTCACAAGGTCACGAACTTATAAAATGTCAAAAAAAAATCAATAAACTGGGCATCGAGCTCATCGGGTTTTCAATTGTTTCGAATGAAAGTTGGGATGCAAATCGCGCTCTTCGAGTACTACAACTTTGATCATTTACGTTTTTCCCGATTCCCGCCAGTTTGCCCGTGGTGTCCCCTCGAAGGTAAAAAAAACAAGCAGTCATAGACTGGTACTTACGAAATCGTCAACTTGACCTCTGACCTTGTTAAATAAAAGCTGTCTCGAGAGAAAGTAGCGACGCAAACCAGAAGTTTCTACGATGATTCTGTATCAAACCATCAAAAATCGTAACGTCGACCTAAGCAAAAAATCTCCATTTCTCCACGCAATTATACCTTAACATAACTCAACGACGCGTCTGCTCGAGCGCACTGCATCATGGGACGACTCGTGACACGTCGAGTGAAATATTTTTTATACAATCTTAAAACGTCTCCAAAACATCCGATTTTTACCAGAATTTCGACAACCGAGTTTTAAGCGTCCAAAGTGATCGCAAAAACCAAAGACAAAATTAAAATCGAAGTTAAAACGAACTCGTAACGTCAAGCGAAGCAAAAATACTCCATTTCTCCACGTGAATTTACGGAATTTGTTTGACCTCACTGTGACTTTGACCTTTGACGGATTTTGACCAAAATCTAATCAGCACTAGCCATCACCCTCCTGAATCACGTGGTGTAATTTGACATTGGTAGCTTCTTCCGTTCTCGAGTTATCGTGCCTACAAACAAACAAACAAATAAACAAACGGAAGTCATCAATATACTTACGAAATCTTTAGATTTCGTAAGTAAAAAATAAAAAAGGCGAACTACGTTTAGGATTTCGCAATTCGTGGTTGATTTGTAGTGCTCTTTGAGTCCTACAACTTTTATCATTTACGTTTTTCCCCGATTCCCGCCAGTTTGCCCGTGGTGTCCCCTTGAAGGTCAAAAAATAAAAAAGGCAAACCGTATGCATTGCTCGTGAACCATCACAGTCTCCAGACTTGTATTTTTTCTTGTTGTTCATAAAGAACATTTTCGACATGGAGGTATGAGCAACCTTGTGTGAGCAGCTTTAGGAAGTAACTTTACTTCCTCATAATCTATGCTTAATTCAAAATTGCTGAAATACTATCCATTTTCCTGCAAAGAAATTGGGGTGTTGGTGGGCCGACTGGGCGGTGGGCAGTAGCCTGTTAACAGGCGAGGAGGTGCAGAGGTAACCTCCGACCGTCATGGGCCACTTGGAGCTGTTGGAAGAGCGAGTTCCACCTGGAAGGAGGCTGGTGTCTGCTGTCCTGCCGATCCACGGATGCTCCATCTCTTAAAGTTATTGTGCAACTCTTTTGTTTCTTTAACACAATGTTCCAAAGTAATAAGAGGAGGGAATGTGGAGACACTGTATATGTCCCAAGGAACAATCAGCCATTCTTGCTAAACATCCTTGCTTGCTGGGTCAAGGAAAGGTCAAACCCTGTACAGCTCAGCACTATTAGAGGGAGAGGACAGATGGCCTTTGCATGGTCAAGGAAAGGTCAAACCCTGTCAAAAATTAGCACTGGGAGAGAGAGAACAGATGGCCTTGTTGAACACTCAGGAAGTAACAAAGGGTTTTGAATCCCAGCACTAAGTGAAGTGATCTTACTTTGCACTGGCCTTAGCAGGATAACGACAGGGAGCAGGCCTTGCCATTAGTATTTAATGAAAGGCAGCGGCAGAGCTAAGGGGACAAGAACGAATTCTGAGCTTTTGAACTGTCCTAATGGAAGGAAACAGGGTGAATCATGTTGGCCGGTGGTCATATAAGGATCAGAGTAAAATTGTATACAAGGAAGAGCTGAACTGAGCTTGACAGAGCTGGGCTAGACTGATTACAGAGCTGGCCTGTCTCTCCATATGCGCATATGCATTTTGGTGTGTAATAAACTCTTCTCTCCCAAGATCGGTGTGGACAGAACTTGATTCCAATCAGTACGGACTTCACCTGATCTCAACATTCACATATATATATATACATATATACATAGATATATACATATATATACATACATATATATATACATATATACAGTAATCCCCCGTTTCTCGCGGGGGTTACGTTCCAAACCTCCCCGCGCGAAGTGAAAATCCGCGATGAATGGACGCCTCCCCCCAAAAGAGACTCGTCTGGTGTGGTCGGTTTGGGAGTGATCGGGTTTGAGGTGCCGGAGATTGACTCATCTGGTCTGGTCGGTTTGGCAGTGATTGGGTTTGAGGTGCCGGAGATCGACTCGTCTGGTCTGGTCGGTTTGGCAGTGATTGGGTTTGAGGTGCTGGAGATTGACTCGTCTGGTCTGGTCGGTTTGGCAGTGATTGGGTTTGAGGTGCCGGAGATCGACTCGTCTGGTAGGTTTGGCAGTGATTGGGTTTGAGGTTCCGGAGATCGACTCGTCTGGTCTGATCGGTTTGGCAGTGATTGGGTTCGAGGTGCCGGAGATCGACTTGTCTGGTCTGGTCGGTTTGGCTGTGCTCGTCCAACGGCGGCAAACCTTTTTCCTTCCGGAAGCATATATCGAGCACCTTAACCTTCTCCTGGAGCGTCAGGACCTTCCTCTGGCACTTTGGTTCCTTGCCAGAAGCCTGAGAAGGTGCAGGGCGTTTGGGCGTCATCGTAGGGATTGGAGAAAAAACGTAGAAAATATTCGAAGTTCACAAGCGAAACTTTGTCTCGTGCGATGTGTGACTGGTCGAGCGCCACGCGTTATAATTTATTGCTTAAATAATTTATATTTTATATATTATTACCGCGATGTACTGGGGGAAATCCGCAGAGAAAAAATCAGTTACGTACCAAGGGAAAACCGGCGATGAACCGGGGCGCGATACGTGAACTGCGATAAAGCGGGGGTTGACTGTACATGTATATATACATATACATATACATATACAGCTCTGGGAAAAAATAAGAGATCACTCCAAAAAAAATTTTCATGAGCATCTCTACATGTATGGCAGCCATTCCATTCCAGTGTCTGTTGAATTTCAACACAGGCACACTTCATTCTATTTAGTGAGGTACTGATTCGGTGATCACCTGAACCGAATCTTATTTAACAAGGAAAAGTATAAAAACCACTGCTGTGGTCATCACTATCCTCTTGCAATAGGACCAGCTGGATGGCAAAAACAGTGCTAGTAGTACCTCAAAAGTAATTGGAATCAAAAAAATAACGATTGACCATGCCAAAAGAGTTGAAAAGAAAAGTTTTGAGTGAGAAAAAGAAGGATTCCATTCTGGCTTTACTGGCAGAGGGATACAGTGAGCGTCACGTTGCTTCCATCCTTAAAATTTCAAAGACGGCAGTTCATAAGAACGAGGTCAAGCAGCAGACATTGGGGACAACAACGCAACAGACTGGCAGAGGGTGAAAATGACTTTCCACTGACCGGGATGAACGCCAACTCATTCAACAACCGTAGGATGACATCAAGTGACCTACAAAAAGAATGGCAAACAGCAGCTGGGGTGAAGTGCACGGCGAGGACGGTTTGAAACAGGCTCCTAGGGGCAGGGCTGAAGTCATGCAAAGCTAGAAAAAAAACCCTTCATCAATGAGAAGCAAAGAAGAGCCAGGCTGAGGTTTGCAAAAGACCATAAGGATTGGACCCTAGAGGACTGGAGCAAGGTCATCTTCTCTGATGAGTCCAATTTTCAGCTTTGCCCAACACCTGGTCGTCTAATGGTTAGATGGAGACCTGGAGAGGCCGACAAGCCACAGAGTCTCGCACCCACTGTGAAATTTGGTGGAGGATCGATGATGATCTGGGGGTGCTTCAGCAAGGCTGGAATCGGGCAGATTTGTCTTTGTGAAGGACTCATGAATCAAGCCACGTACAAGGTTGTCCTGGAAGAACACTTGCTTCCTTCTGCTCTGACAATGTTCCCCAACTCTGAGGATTTGTTTTTCCAGCAGGACAATTCTCCATGCCACACAGCCAGGTCAATCAAGGTGTGGATGGAGGACCATCAGATCAAGACCCTGTCATGGCCAGCCCAAACTCCAGACCTGAACCCCATTGAAAACCTCTGGAATGTGATAAAGAGGAAGATGGATGGTCACAAGCCATCAAACAAAGCCGAGCTGCTTGAATTTTTTGTGCCAGGAGTGGCATAAGTCACCCAACAGCAATGTGAAAGACTGGTGGAGAGCATGCCAAGACGATTGAAAATCATGGTTATTCCACAAAATATTGATTTCTGAACTCTTCCCAAGTTAAAACATTAGTATTGTGTTGTTTAAAAATGAATATGAACTTGTTTTGTTTGTATTTTGTGAGGTCTGAAAACACTGAATCTTTGTTGTTATTTTGACCAGTTGTCATTTTCTGCAAATAAATGCTCTAAATGACAATATTTTTATTCGGAATTTGGGAGAAATGTCAGTAGTTTATAGAATAAAACAAAAATGTTCATTTTACTCAAACACATACCTATAAATAGTAAAACCAGAAAAATGGATCATTTTGCAGTGGTCTCTTAATTTTTTCCAGAGCTGTATATACATATATAGAAATATATGCATATGAGGCCCGGCGAGGAGTGATGCAAGTGACATTTTTTAATGATATGATGATGATAGGCTCGAATGATAAGGGAAGGGTTAAAATAGTGCTATATGGCATTCACTCTAAAATGGCTGATGTGGCCCTTACATCACTCCTCCTCACGGCACCTCATATATATATATATATATATATATATATATATATATATATATATATATATATATATATATATACTGTATAAATAAATATATATATATACTGTATAAATAAATATATATATATATATATATATATATATATATATATATAATTATTTCTGTTAACATCTGCGTGTAATTTGATGTATCTCCTCCAAAAGTGCTGGACGGATTGTCGCCACCTTCGCATGCGGGTGCTCTGTGGTCTAATGAACAGTATGGGCTATGTGAGATCGCGCCAGACGGACAGGTTTGGGAATTTTGGGCGATTTTATAATTTTTACATTCGTTTGCATGGCGACGTGTGACGTCACCGCTGAGAGGCATAATTCCATCATGACATCATCGGTCATTTGCTGACGTCATTACGTCTGTCGTCGACAGACCGTCACCGCCAAGAGGCGTAATGCCACTCCTCGAAAACAGCGTCTGCAATGTAAAACCCTCTTCTGCACATGCTGACTACCTCTGAAGGTGAATTTCACACAAAAAATGTAACAAGAAACATTGTATTTAAAATATATATTATTTCTGTTAACGTCTGCACGTAATTTGATGTTTCTCGTCCGAAACCGCAGGCAGGAATGTGCTCATTTCCCATATACTGGGGTTTCTTAATGTGACGAAGACGATGCACTAGATTTCTAAGTTGGAATTGGATGAAAACGTGGCTTCAACAACATTTTCAACCCATCGACGGCCGCATTTATTCCCGTTTGGTCGCCATCGCTGAACTGCTGTCCGGTAAGTGCTGCCATCTATCCAAAAAATATGAACTCGAGTAAGGGAGTACTCATTGCATCAAACACTGAACATAAACACAACTGATAATAAATAGTATAGCTCAGAACATCAACAATGGTTGTCATGTTTTAAAAATCAGCGTGTAAGGAGGGGAACGATGAGCGCCAGAGCTCTGCCAACATGATGAACCCCGATTGGCTCTTTCCCGGACTGAACACGCCCTCTTCGACTGTCAATTTGTGTCTGAAATCCAACGTACATATTAAAAACACCCGAAAATAAGTTGCAATAGGCTTATGTCCAGATAACATCAAAGACTATAATCTCAAGGTCGGGGGAACCAGGGAACGGGTATGAGGTCATCCCTTCATTGCCCCGATTCTCTTCTTTTCTTTGTTCTTCAAAAGCGCAGTGTCCAACAATAGATTCTGTACCTTGAATGCGTGCATGTTAACTGTTCAAATTAAAGAGGTGTTCGATTGTTGGATGCACCCAAACAACTGCCGTTCATTACATTAATTGTCCATATCAACCACCATCGTTACCTGTGTTGTGTCTTGCGTGTGTGGTCTTCAAATTAAAGCATCCAATCAGTGTACGATCGTCGGATGTGCGCCAAAAAGTGCCATTCATTAAATTTGCATTCTGGTTCTCGATCACCCTTCACTGCTCCTGTTCAGTCAAGGGGTAGGCCTATATCATGTTAAACTTGCCCCATCAGATGCCAACCTTCCAGTCACACTGCAGAGGATGCAATTTCCAGTCAGACTCACATGCTCGATGACCATAAACAAATTACAGGACCAAACATTTGACAAACTCGGAATATACCTCCCAGCCCCTGTGTTCTCCCATGGCCAACTATATGTTGCATTTTCACGTACAAGAGGTTACTTCTATATATCTATCAAAGTGGATAATAATTCCTCACAAGGACTATTCAGCAACGAGACACACCCAAAATGTCATCTACAGGGAGGTCCTTTGGAAAACCAAGGACAGGTAACCATAGTGCATCACATCCCTAATGACACCCTCCCCAGCTTCCCATAACATCAACTATTATGCCTCATCCACCTTTTGCCACCCATTCAACTCCGTGCGCTGCACGGGTATACGCTAGTGTATATTATATATATATATATATATATATATATATATATATATATATATATATATATATATATATATATCCATATAATCTACTATATAAATGGCAGTCCTTCTGTCCGTGTCTGTCTGTCTGTGTTTTTTTTTGTGACGAATAAGCTCCTAGACCAGTGAACCGATCTTGATGAAACTTTACACATATATAGAACTAACATTCAGCTCCAGGATGCGCTAAGTGGATCTCCATAAAAATGAAAAAAAAATATACATATATAAAATAAATAAAATTTCCATTAGAAAAAAAAATGGCTTTCGAATAGTGCGCCGGCGTATTAATCATAACAAAAGGCTTCATGGTTAAAAACGCTAGGGTTTTTTGAAATACAAAATGTTCATATTCGTTGACTTTTTAAACACACACATTCTCCTCCTGTTATTTGAATTCTCGAACTGCATGCGCAAGGCAACAGCCAACTGCTGATCGATCTGCTCATGAAAGAGCCAGGCAAGCCATAAAGGGGGTTAGGGAGACAATTGATAAAGGGAAGATAAATGATGAGTGAGTGAGGGCCAGCGGGCCTGTGTGTATGGAGTGAGTGAGGGCCAGCGGGCCTGTGTGTATGGAGCGAATGTGGTATGCATGGTGCGATGAGCGATTGGGGGGGAGGAGTGATTCCCACCCAAGTGACCCCAGGGTCAGAGTAATGTGAGTTAGTGGGTTAGTCAAATTGACAAAAATGGAGGTCACTTTGCTGTTGGTGCGAATGTGGGCTCGAAACCCGTTTGGAGGGGTGCAGAAGTCCTGTTGACGGGCTGGGAGCGTGGCTGCGAACGGTGAGTATCGCTTAGTGGGCACAAAATAGGGCAAATTTCCCGGGTATTTCAGCGAGAGAGAGATATAGATATATATATATATATATATACATACATATATATATATACATACATACATACATACATACATACATACATACATAGTATAAATTTGGTGACGCTGACTGTGCAGTTAGCAAATCTCATTTGAATCTCTCTCAGAAATTGCTCGTTGGACACAAAGTCTAACCAGCGAAAGCCAAGGATTCTCCGAAGAGACCAGCTACCAAAGGAATTAAGTCGCTGTCTCAGATTCCAAATCAGAGTCTCACATCTATAGAGCAAGACTGGAAGCACCAAGGACCTGAGGACTCAGACTTTCGTCCTCCTGCACAGGTACCGGCAGCGCCACACCCCATGATCCAGTGAATCCATGACTCCCCAGGCTTGACCCAGACATTTACTGACCTCTGGCTCAAAGCCAGCAGAGACATGCATATCACTGCCAAGGTAAGTGAATCTCTCTGTGACCTCAACATCCTCACCCCAAACAGGTACAGTCAAGATAGCAGCATCCAAGATGTCATTGAAAGTCTTGATCTTCGTTTAGACACAGGAAACCCGTAATGCCAGTGGCTCCGACTCCTCATTCAGCACCTCGAGGACCCCCAAAAGGATATGCAGAGTTTCCGCAAAGACGACTGCATCATCTGTGAAATCAAGGTCAGAGATCTTGACATTCCCAAATGATATGCCGCTGCTTGATCTCTCCGACATCCTCCCCAGAATCCAGTCGAAACAAGCATTGAAAAGTGTGGGGGCCAGTACACACCTCTGATAAACTCCAGTAACAACTGGAAATAAGTCAGAGATAGTATCACCACATCTCACAGCATTCTCAGGACAAGAATATAGTTCAGACACCAGATTGATCAGTTTTGGTGGCACCCCACAAAGACCAAGAATCCTCCAGAGGGCATCCCAATTCACGGCATTGAATGCTTTGCAGAGATCAACATAGGCTGCAAGCAGCCTCTGCCGAAACTCTCGTCTGCATTCGGTGAGGACCCGAAGAAGCAAGGGTATGGTAAATCGTTGACCTCTTTGGTGTAAAGCCTAACTGCTCTTGATGCTGGTGCTCAAGCAGATGGTGGTGAACCCAATGAATAATTATCTGAGCAAAGACCTTTCCTGGCTTTGAGAGCAGCGTCACTACTCGGTAGTTGTTGCAGCCCTGGCGATCACCCTTCCCTTTCCAGAGGGACAACAAGACCCCTCTTCCAGTCAGATGGGATGGTGCCTGTGTTCCAGGCAGAGCATATAACTGCATGCAATGACATGAGCACAGCATTTCCATCAGCCTTGAGAAGTTCAGCATGGATGCCACAGATCCCAGGAGCTTTACCCCATTTTACCCGGTTCACCGCAGCCTGTATTTCCACAAACAACGGTGGATCACTGTTTTGTCCTTCCCACTCCCGCCCGTTTTGTTGTGTGTTGTGTGTTCACTCTCATACGAGCCTAGACAAGGTATACAAAAAAACCAAAGAAAATCACAGTTGATTGGAGGGTCAGCAATAGGGATGGTAACACCCATGAAATCCAACTCAACAGCTGGTGCATTAGCTTGGTATAGCCGCTCAAAGTAACCGGTCTGGCGGGCCTTCACTTCGGACTCCTCTGTCAAGAGTCCACCTCCCTCCACTCGAACTGCAGTACACCGATGGTGTGAACACATTTTTTGGGGGTGTTATAGACATGAAGCTGGGGAGGAACACTTGGGGGAACACAATGCGCGAATTCCCGTCAGCAGCACGAGAATCACTTGACCTCAGGTGATAATCTACCCCTTCACAGATTCCTCGCACATCGGCCTCCTTGTCCACGTACAGTTTTATGCCTCAGCTCTGCCATTCAGTCTGGCCCTGCAACTCCGGTCAATGGTATCCAGTGTCCCCGAGACAAAATTCTTCTTCACCCTACAAGGAGTTCCAAGACATCCACTGGCAACATCAAGGACGGTGGTCTTGAAGGCACTCCACAACTCTTCACGATTCCCCAAAGCACCCAGACCCCCTAAATCCCCACTCATCTGTTCGCAAACTCCTCAGCTCCTCTCTCATCCTTCAGCTTACCAACATTCAGCCTAGGCTGGAATGGTACCATTCTCCCAGATTTAAGCTGCAACTTCAGAGTTCCTACAACAAGCCTGTGGTTGGTATTGATGAACTGAGCACTCTGGTAGACCCTGCAGTTCTGGATCATCTTCCAGCGACCATCAATGAGCACATGATCAATCTCCTTTGCCACACCCCCAGCATTGGAATACCAAATCCAGCGATGAGCCTGTGGGCATGTTGAAACCATGAACCAGCCATCCAAAGTCCATGACTTCTTGCAAAGTCAAGGAACGTAGTGCCATTCTGGTTCATATTTCCAGACCCATGAGGACAAACACATGCATCATAACCATCCCTCTCAGTTCCAGTCGATCCATTGAAATCCCCCAAGATGAGAAAAGTATGTGTTACCTCAATTATCATTTGAGTCAGCTTCTTGGACACAGCTACAGCAAGCAACTCCTTGGGCATGGTAACCATCAGAGCAATCAGACCAATAGTCGGTGTAACCACCTGTGATGATCTCTTCGCAATCCGATCTCTGAACCTCAGAGAGTGCTGCAATACCGATGTCCAAACACTTGAGCTCAGATAACAGAGACGGGTGATATCCTCTCTTGGGGATAGGACATTCCAGGCACCCACCTGAAGGGACCGCCTCAGGTTAACCCAAGGAGACCGCTGTCTGGTGGACGACACCTCATTACCACCCTGACACACACTACCACAATCTAACCCGGGAAGGTTACCCCATGGTTTTCTTCCCACCATCAAAGAGTAGGGGTCCTGAAGGCTTTTCCCCAATCCCATCACCTGGTGAGCTGCCCTGCGGAGGGCAGCAGCACATGAGTTACTCCAAGAGTGGGTTTTCAGATTTATTTGTGCTTTCAGTAAGTTTTGTGGAATGAAGGGTTTCACCATGGCTGCAGTGCAAATCCTGCCACCAACATCCTAATTAAAAGTAACCCAACTACAGGAGGACATCCACAGACACAGTTGGGCACTATAAATGGATGGCCATTGGCTCACAAGGAGCTCTTCCGCTCTTTGACAGGTTTTGTTTTTAATACTGCTGGATATCCATATCATACACCCTTCTGGTTCCAACCCCAATACTGGCCTTAAGTGGCCACCCATGGCCAGTAGACATGCCTTATTCTGGTGCACATAATCCAGCCCTGGCTGTGATAAACTGAGAATGGTACTCCCAACCAGAGAGAGGTTGAGGGTGCCTGCTAGTATGTACAGGATGTCTACATTGAAATGAAACTACTTCGAAGCCTTGTAAAATTTTGACTAATGCAGAGGAATATTCATACAGCTCAGAGTCAGTGTGCTTGAGTTTAATTTGGTATATGTGTCCATGTAATTTGGGTACATTGGAGTAAACATTCAACATTCGTAGCACGGACTAAGTCACAGCAGTACTCATTTTCTAACATCTCGAGGGTTATCGAGGCCGCTGCGATGTAATGTGCTCTTTCAGCTGAACAATGTCCTGCACCTTGTACTTCACATATACAATTTAGACATAAAAAGTTAAAAGGCATCAAAGTTGAATAATTTCAATGTGAACAGTGAACACCCTGTATAATGACAATTTATGGTAAAAAAAAAAAAATCAAGGGTGATTGTCAAATATTAAAAATGCTTTTCATGTCAGCTATATTAAGTTTAACAACAGATTATATAATTCTAGTTCCCTTAAAAGAAACTTTGAAACAGGAGGCCATTCGGCCCATCAAAGCCTGCGCTGTTATTACCAACTTATAGTTCTTTGTCCATGCTCTATCATTTTTAAATGCTGAGCATCAAACAAGGAAGCAGCATGTACCATTGTTTCAGTCTTTGGTCTGACTCGACCAGGGTTCAAACCGCCGACCTCTTACACTCAAAGCAGACGCAAAATCCATTACACCACCGAGTCTGGTTAAATTGATCCAATGCTATCCTTATGTTTTTGTCATCCAATATTTAAGATTAAAAGAGAAAGGTCACAGCATGTCAAACAATTTCAATATCCATGAACATATGCAAGGGTTTGCAATTCATCCGAATATTTTCCATTTTGTGGGCCAAGTCAGACATTTTTGACAATACCTGGGGATATCCTCCATCAGATTCAAACTTCCGATCCTGGTGAGAGATGTCATCTGATTGTCTTTGCAGATTTTCGGTGTTAATGAAGCCATCAATTTCATTTTCATGGGCTGGACCATTATAGACTGCAGAAGAGATGAAGTCATTGTGGATGTCCTGATGTGGCCCCTGAGACCAAGGCTCATTGGTGAACCTGGAGGAAGCTGCAATGTCCTCTTCATTGTGCCCATAGCCAACATTATCAAAGTAGTTCCTTTGCACAACTTGCGCAACTCCCCAGTTGTGCTTATTCCTTCCAGAAGCTTGTTCTTCTTCTCCTTGGGGAATGTTATCAGGATAAATCTGAACAGACAAGAAAAGGGTATAAAAACATATACTGGTATTTAAATGCTGGAAATAATCCTCAAACCTAAAGAAGCAACCAGGGTTACATCACAGCGATTGGGACGTTTTGGTCGAAAAGCAAGATTGACCCTGATCGTTTGACTTGAGCTTGTCAGTTCTTTGTTCTTGGGCCTAAGTAGAGACATAAATAATGGGGGTTTCCAGCATCTGTCCTGATCTCATCTTGTGATTAAATATCAGTTAAGCCAACATTAAAACCATCCAAGAAAAGTTCAAAAGGATTACTCTTTGGTTAAGACGCCAACATCATTAGCATCAACTTTCTCTATTTATCAGACGATTCCATAATCGTATAATCGTATAATCACCCGAGTGAAAAAGCAGTTGCACTTCTATTTGCAGATCTGGAGAGAATAAAGGTCTCATTCATATATACCTGGAACATGTCTATAAATGCTACCAAAACAAGAATCAGCATTTATTTGAATAATGACAAAACTACTAAGCCCTATATGCACTTCAATGGTAATGATAAGAAGAGCTCCCCCAGTCTCTAACCAGTGTTGGGCAGAATTTTTTTAATGAAGCAGACCTCCAAAAGCCAGTATGTCATTACTCATGAATCCTTCACTAAGCTGGTGACTTTCTCAGCCCCTTCATACCAACATACCATATTCATACCATCATCGAATGCCACATCTTCATAACTACAAATCGCTGTATACATCGCAATGATAATAAATGCCAGGAGACACCAGTGCTTCTGGCTTTATTTCATTTCCGCATGTGCGACAAGCTCCAGAATCACTCAATCTGAGCCAAGACGATCAGAATCAAACAATGAGTGAATTGGACAAATAAACACATTTTTGGCGGTCAAAATGCCACCAAGTTCAATTCCACAGTTTAAAATTTGAAATTCTGTTCAGATTAAGAGATTCTAGAGCTGATCGCATTTCAGCTGTCATGCTTATATTATCCAGAGTTATTATTGATATTATCATCTGTAATCTAGAGTTGTTGTCACACATTATTTGATACGCCGAACATTGGTTATATCCAGATGTGTCTGGATGACGGTTATCTCTGGACGGTGTTTATAGTCTGACCGATAGAAAATAAATTTCAGAAATTATTTTGTTTCCATCTTCACTATTATTCTGTGCAAAATCATTTTGATGCGACAGTATGAATTGTAATTAACGCTCCACCACACATCTGCCTTTTCCCTTCCGCTCACCTCACATTTACCTCTTCCCAAACCCCTCCCCCCTCTATCCCCATAAAACTCAGGATGTATATAGGCATTCTAGCTGAAATGCAATAAGCTATGGCATCTCTTAACCTGTACCAAATTTCAAAATTTTAAATGTGGAATTTAACTTGGCAAGTTTCGTTGGAGTGCTTGCTTGAGTGCTTAATCATGGTGGGCAGAATCCATTCCAAAGTACTCGATGCCAACCATGGAATTGAAAGGAATCGAGTCGTGAACAGAAATTGACGTCAATTCCGAGCAATTCCAACTTCATACAAATAAGGTTAATAAGCGCTTGTTTTGTTTGTTTTTTTTGGTCACTGTTGGGCATGTTCCAGTTACACATGGCCTGGTAATGTATTAATTGAAAAGGAACACGCTCCCTGTGGTGTCCTGTTTGCAAAATAGCAGCAAAAGCAAGTCACTTGCAAAATAAACATGCCCAAAAGGCGTGTTCCTTATAAACGAAGAGCAAGGCATTTAGAGTTGGCCAGTAAAGCGTGCAGATTGCTTTGCTGACGGACAGGTAGGCTCCTCCTCCTCCTACGTATGCAGCACATGGCTGTGGGTAGCATCATTGGCTGAAGGCACGACTGTGCCGCTGATGCAATACCGCTATTTCCAGCACAATGGTACTCATTTCGCAGACCACAGAAGGATTACAGGCTGAGTCAACCCCACCTGGGGTTAATTCAATGATACACGGGTTTGAACTCAGGACCCCAAGATCCCAGGCCAGCCACCCGAACCACAAAGCAAACACCAGGCTTTGATGGGTAGGCAATACATCGACTGATAAAGTTTTGACAACCAGTCCAGATGGCATCAGCCCACAAGTCCTAAAAATCTGCTCTTGCTCACCCTCTCTCTCTGTTCTATTCACCCTCTCATTTGCTCAAGATTATCTGTCATCTGCTTGGAAATCAGCAAATATTACCTCTCTGCAGAGAAAAGGTGCAAAAACAGATCCCTGCAACTACAGACCAATCGGCCTTCTCACAATCATCAGCAAGGTTATGGAATCCAATCCTTCCTCTTCTCCAATGGCTTGATTTCTGATCATCAATTTGGATCATCAATTTGGGTCCCTCCATCCTGGATATGCTGCTTCTGCTCTCCCAGCAATGCCAGACATGAAATCAGAGCCATATCCCAAGACATATTGTTACGAATTTGGAAACTTACTGCACTCAACATTCAGGTCCCGATAGAACAGTTATATCGGTAAGTGTGTGTTTATAGTTAGGGCCCCCTACCTGTGTCTCACGGGAATTACATGTGTGCGCTGCGGCGATTCGTTTGCAACAAACCTCCTTCACTTCACTCCACACACCGACGCCATCACCCACGTGCGTTCGGCCACGGACGTGGGCGGAAATTTCCATCGCCTCAGACCGGTACTCCGCCCAGGAAGGCAGGGGCGTGCCCCTTGTCCAATCACGCCACAGAAAGCGACTTTCCCACGGCACATCAGCCAATGAGGGTTGAGATGGCCACAGAAGGCGGCTTTCCCACGACACGCCGGCCAATGAGGGTTGAGATGGCCACAGAGAGCGACCTTCCCACGACGCCCCGTCCAATGAGGGTGGAGAGCGCCTCAGACGGCGATTTGCTCACCCTGGAGGAAAAAGGAATACAAGAAATGCCAGGCTGGGTTGTGGTGGTGGTAAAAAGGATCGAGGTGGTGGAGATCGTCGTGGTGGTAAAAGGGGGGGGGAGTAAAAGGATTGAGGTGGTGGAGGTCATCGTGGTGGTAAAAGGGTCGTGGTCGTCATCATCATCGTGTTGCGGGTCCGAGTCCCACCGAGCTGGATCATCGGTCGCCTCTGATCTTCTCATTTGCCTTGGTCGATTGGTGCATGGCCGGTTGGAGAGCGTGGTACCTAGTGCTTGGAGCGGCATCGTGTTGCGGGTGAGTCCTGCCGAGCCGGATCGTCGAAGACCACACGAGGTAGAGAGGTCCAATCACAGGCTCTGGTCTCGAGCTCACCTGTCCTCGAGCTGGAGGCCTTCAATAATGGGTCCATTTCTGTGTGTGTGTGTCTGTGTGTATGTCTGTGTGTGGGCCCGTCTTTAAGTAGCAACTGGATAAGTGCTTTTGCTTGTACATTGACTGCATTTATTATAGTCGGATAACTCTGCTCTTTGTGTGTTCCCTCCCCCCCCCCCCCGGCCCCCAATTATATATATATATATATATATATATATATATATATATATATATATATATATATATATAACAAATAATCCCGTTAAATGTTTCAGTGTTTTCTTTATTGGTTTAGCACGGTGTGTGTTGGGAAATTTGGAAGCGGCAAATTGTGCATTTGGACCGACGGACCTCGGTAACCATCCACTTGGGTTACGCACGGTTCGAGCACGCTAACGCTCGTTCCGCTCGAGCTCTGCCGAGGGTGAATTTCCCCGGTAGTTTGGACGACGTGGGTATTTAGGTAAATTGAAATTGGCAATCGACCCTATCCCACACGGTCGACCTATTGGCGATCTTCAGTCCGATAAGGGACCCGTCGGCTCCAGAGTTATCCGGGGTGACGACCTATAAATTCCGGGTGTTCGGTGGAGCAGTCTCTACTGCTCCATCTAGCGATCGTGCTCGTCGCCGATACCCGGCCCACAACAATATCACGTGCTTTCGATACGGTCTGGCACCCTGTCCTGCTCACCAAACTCTCTTCCTATGGTATCCAAGGCCATCTCCACTCATAGCTCGCAGACTTCCTCTCCTGTCACAGCCAACGTGTGGCCCTAAATAGAGTTCTCTCATCTCCTCTTCCTGTCCAGGCAGGAGTTCCTCAAGGCAGTGTTCTGGGCCATGTTTTTCTGGTTTTCAATCATAATCTCTCCGACTGTGGAAAATCCTCTTCATCACTTTGCTTATGACTCCACACTCTGCCGTACCATCTGTCATCCCTTAGATCAGCAAACAGCAGTTTCTGTGCTCTCTGCAGATCTGGATAAAATCACAAACTGGTCCAATGCATGGAACATGTCTCTCAATCCTGACAAATCTCACTCTCATTTTGTCTCTCCAAAAGGACCGTCTGGAACCCCCCCCCCCCAATCTACTTTCTCAATGATCCTCTTGAAAAAGTCCTTTCATTCAAGCTTCTGGGTCTCATTATCTGCAATGATCTTTCCCGGGAAAGCCACATTTCCAAACTGGCAACCAAAGCCAGTGGCCAACTGGGCATCCTCCGCCATGCAGTCATTCCTCAGCCCACCTGAGCTCCTGACCACGTACAAAGCTTTCATCCGCAGCCTGATGGAGTACTGATTTCCCCTCTGGGCTGGTGCGCCTGCCTCTCACCTTTCTCAGCTTCACGCTGTGGAAACCAAGGCATTTAGGATCATTGGTATCTCCCGCAGTGAGGCTGAGTCTTTGGGCCTCTCACTTTCTCACCGCAGGCAGTTCGGTGGTAGTTCTGTCTTCTACAGTCTCCTCTCCGGTCTTGCCCCCCCCCCCATTGCTCAGTCTGCGATATGTCCCCCCCCCCATATCCCTGCAGGGCGCTCAATGTCCTACAGCAACCCCCTTCTGATACAACTACCAAATCACGAATCACTGCTCACCCTCACTCCTTCATGCCTCTTTTTTCACACCTTTGGAACAAACTCCCACACTCTCTTCAATCCCACTCTTCCCTCCAGATCTTCAAAACAGCTGTTCACCACCACCTCTTATCTTCCCCCATCCAAAACCACAATCTTTTCTTCCCCCTTTAATGCACCCCAAACCCACCTCCTTCAAATTCCCTGCTTTCCTTCCCAAAAGTTCACTGTCATGTAAAGTCCTAAAAAGTCCCTGTGATGTCCATCTTGTTTACCCCGTGTTCCCCACCCCATCCCTCTCCCTTCCACAGATCTCCTATTGTCTCTGTTAACCACCGTTTTGTCCTTTCCTCTCCCACCTCTCTAGTCTCCTGCCCCATTGTTGTGCGTGTTTGCTCTCATACGAGCCTCGACAATGCATACAAAAAACAAAATAAAAAAACTCATTCAAAACATCCAGAGGTGCAGTTTGGAACCATTTTGGGAAGGTTAAAGACAGGCCGAAAGTTGCATGCTCACTTTGTTCAATGTACCTTGCCCATCACTGAAATACATCCGATATTCTAAAACATTTGAAAACCAACACCAGAGAGAGCACATATTAGTGATGGCTGAGAATGCAGATTCAGAAAAACCAAAGTCTGCAACAGCAACAAGTTTGCTTTTGCAATCGACGATTGAAAGCACCTTCACCCCGGTAATGCTCCAGTTCGCTGCCTTCCCTTCACATGGTCTTCCTGACCCTTCATGCTGCCTTTCTTTCCACCAGCCATACTCGCTCCGCTCTCCCCCTCCTTTTCCTACATCCCCCACCCCCTAAGCATTCTCATCAATGAAGCAGACGGTCAGTATTTACCAATCATTAATATGTGACCAGACAGGCCCTACCCTTGAAGACAGGGGAACGGGAGAAATGCGTTGTGTGGGTTGAGATTGGTCTTCTTCCTCTTCTACACCCCTCCTGTTCTTTCTTTGTTCTCCTCTCAAATCCACTTTTATGTATGACTCGTATGTGGTAGTTACCATTTCATACACCACACAGTCCAATTCGGATCCTTCTCTTCCCCAAATTTAACATTCATCACGTACATATCGGGTACAAACCAGCTATTCGTAACAAATTCCCTTTCTTTCTATTATTTATTAACCCTCTCATATAGCACCACACACAACCACATTTCAGACGACAGAGGAGATAACAACGTTCCTGCTTTCAAATGTGCTGGGTGGGAAAGATGCTGGATGGGAAAACCTGTTAAGGAGGAAGTAGAATCGACTCAGGAGAAGACTCAGTCTTGAAGATGATTGACAGCAAAGGAAGCATTGGCTGGTGAGTGCACCATTGAGGACACATTGTTGCATGTTGAAGGGCAAGCAACTCTTGCTCCTGGGAACTCCACCTGCCACAAAACTTTAATCCCTCGAGTCTCCACCCCGCTCAAGCAGCTTTAAAAAATGAAGCACTAGACCATTCATCCGTTGATGTTGGAATATGCAAGGTACCAAAGTAAGAAGCTGACTGCCTGTTCATGCTGAGAAATCGCCTGCCATAACCAATCGCGCTGGGGCTAGGACAAGCTGCACCAAGACTGGGAAAAGTAGTGCTGGGCAGGCGGCGTTATGACCAGGTGTGCACAGAGCAGAGGAGCGACAGCAAGAGACCCACGAGTGCCCAAGCGTGGGAAGATAGCAGTGACACACACAATGTCTCTTGCTGTCCTCGAAGAACACCTATTTATCCTCCTGGACTCGTGGTCGGCAACCCAAATAACAAGGAGTCATTTTTTCAAATTCGGTCAAAACCGCGATATCTAAAGAGCCACAATGCATGTAAACCCTATTTCAATAATTGAATAACAGGAGAAAGACACACACATTGATTTGTAATGCAATACATGTTTATCGAGTTGGTATCAATGAAAGGGGCAATAAAATTTTCTTCAGTACATTGAATCAGCTTACCCATATTTACCTCTGCCACCAAAGGAGGAAGGAGGTTATGTTTTCACCTCTGTGTGTGTGTTTGTTTGTCTTTTTTTGTGCAGGATATCTCAAAAAGTTGTGGACGGATTTGGATGAAAGTTGGTGGCCAGGTTAGGTGTGTGACAATGAAAAATTGATTAGATTTTGGTGAAGATCCAGATCTGGATACTGGAATTTTAAAGTGATTCTTACCCATTGAGAGATAGGGCCATAATGATATATAGCACGATATCTCAAAAAGTTATCGATGGATTCCGCAGAAACTTGGTGGACAGGTTGGGTATGTGACAAGGACGAATTGATTCAGCTTTAGTGAAGATCCAAATCCATATCCAGATAACAGAGTTTTTCAATTGTCAAAGTGATTCTTCACCTTTGAGAGATGGGGCCAAAAACGATATATATATATATATATATATATATATATATATATATATATATATATATATATATATATATATATATTTTTTTTTTTTTTTTTTTTGCGGGCCGGGGTCCGGTGGCAAGAACGACCACTAGGTGGGGGAAGTTACGCCGTCTCCCACCAGACTCCTGGAATTGTATGCCGTCACTCAAGGATAATTCCGTGACGCGGCGGGTCGCTGAACCGACCGTGGACGCCAATACTTCAACCGCGGGGCGTCGAGTCTTTTTGTCTCGAATCAATTTACCTAATTAACTACACAGTTTCGACTACCGGGGAACCACGCCCTCGGTAAGCCTTGCCCGAACCGGGTCACCAACTACGGTAGAGTACCAACTACCAACTCCGGATCGGATGCAGCCGAGTGGAAATACCAAGGGCGTACCAGCTAGAATGAACAGATTAGCGGGGATAAAGACCCGGTAAACTCAGATCCGAACCATACTGGACCAATGAAGGAAAAGACAAAAACGAACTGGGAACATTTCTGCAATAATATATTTACAATCAACTTACAAAAGGAGGACACAGAGCAGACTTGCGCGGGAATAAAACAGGCAAGATTTATAATGATCAAATAAAAACACTTATGCAATTCTACTTAAAGACGGCACCACACACTCAGACGAAAATAAACCCAAACGTATGGCAAAGGACCCCCACAGCCAGAGAGGGAGGTGAGCTGAGGTCGCAGTTCTTTCGGGTACCTGACCGTTGGAGGGAAGGAATGCTCCGTGGTGCGGCACATGTCAATGGTCGTGCGGCTCGGTCCACGGCCGCACGCGTGGAGACCGTGTCTGCGAGGAGCCCGGGTCGAGTAGAGCGGAGTCCGAGGCGGGGATCAGGGCTTCCTCCTTTCTTTCGCTACCAGCCGACGAACAGTCTCACTCCAACGCTCTTCACTCCAACGCTCCTCACTCTAAGGGTTGCATCATAATTTATAGATCTCCCTCAGTGGTGAGGGGCCTTGGTGAAGCTGACGTCACTGTCCGCCCTGATTGGATGGGGCTTCCATGGGTCCGCCCTTTCTGGGCAGGGTTTTGGCCATGCCAGGAAGCCCGCCCACTCCACGCGTGTCTGGATTCGCCAAAAAGGTACTGCACAAAGATTTTGCCTCAGAAAGCGAGAGGAAGGTATTGTGGTTCAAAATGGAGGGATATAAAGATTTATTAACCTAACTAAAAACCATCGCAACGCACCTCTTTTTGCTTTCCCACTACACACAAGGTAGGAATCTATGTACACATATACTTAACGGAATAACTGACTTTGGGACAACTGTATGTATGCACATGGTTCCCAGAACCGTAACAATATAATATAATATATATATATATATATATATATATATATATATATATATATATATATATATATATATATATATATATATATATATATATATATATATATTCAATTCGAAAATTTATTGGGCCCGATATGTTCTACTGGATCATTCATTGCGTGGCAGATGTTTGCGCTCTACCGGGTGCCCTTCTAGTTTAGTGTGATTTCTGCTGTAGAGTTTCTTTGGAAAGTCTTTCGATGTTCGGACAGTATGCTGTCGTTTTCATTTTCAAGCAGGACTTTAAACTCACCTCGTTCAATTGGTTTCTCAGTGTGCTTTTTATGAAATTCATCCTTGAAAACACTTGCTTGCACAAATAAGTCGATCCAAAGATGGACAAAATGCCAAATGCATATCTCTTCATGTTACTACAGGTTTCCAGTAAAGAATTCCAAACTTAAAAAAACAAGACCAAATTGTGTTTGAAGATCATGCATTTCAGTCTATCTGTGTTGAAGTGCCAGGGTAAATCTGTGACTTTCTAGATTTTCCAGTTTGGTCACTAAGCTTCGGAATTTATAACTCCACATGTCCTTGTCCTGCAAATCGGCCAGTTCAAGTTCTAGTTCTGCTTGGTCTACTCCTGTAAATGCTGAAAAGTTGAGTACAGAAGTGTCTGCTTCAAGGGGCTTCAACACAAATGATTAAGTTGCCCTTTCCTTTCTGAATTCCTGAAATCACCCTGCGAAGGCTTCTTGCATTTCCAGTTTCACATTTTTTAGGTTCTTGGTGTCAAGCTCATAGTTTGTCTCCTCATTGAATTGTTTCAGTTGTGGGAAATGAGCCAGCAAACCTATCTCCACGTCTCTCGCAAATGATAGCACCTCTTCTAAAAGCAAGTGAGCTGTGTCTCCCTTTCCTTGCAGCTTTCTGTGAAGGCCATTTAAAAGTGAGGTGATGTCTACCATGAAGTGACATCTCTGTAGCCACTGAGGATCTGTAAGTTCTGCATATTCACAGCTCTTTTCCTGCATAAACACGTTCATGTCTTTCAGACAGGTTGCAAAACACACAAGCACTCTTCTCCTGGAAAGCCACCACACCTTGTTGTGCAGAAGAAGGTCCAAATATTGACAGTTGACCTCTTCAAGAAGTTCACAGAACTGCTCTTCAACCCTTTTGCCATTATTTTGTTGACAATTTGTATAACCAAGGTCATCACTTC
The DNA here is from genome assembly GCF_056783735.1 of Eptatretus burgeri. Lineage (NCBI taxonomy): Eukaryota > Metazoa > Chordata > Myxini > Myxiniformes > Myxinidae > Eptatretus > Eptatretus burgeri. The sequence goes on along the minus strand of NC_140972.1, from coordinate 28,358,066 downwards.
TGTGATCTCTGGTGGAAACGTTTTTGCACAGAGTGCTTCTTGATGAATGATGCAATGAAACGATAGCAAATTACGATCCAGTGTTTTTTGCAACAAAGTAAACCCCTTGTGTGCCCCTTTCATATTTGGTGCCCCATCAGTCACGACCGAGATGATATGGCCTGTGCTTATTTATTTCATCTTCAGGCAGTCAACAATAGTTGAGAAAATATCTTCTCCCCTTGTTTAGCCTTTGAGGGGCAGCAATTCAATCAGCTCCTCTTGGGGTCCTTCGGAATTCACGTACCTGCCGAGAAGAGCAACCTGTGCAATGTCATCAACATCACATGACTCGTCACAAGCAATAGAGCAGTCCTGAGCTGAATCAATGTCTTTAATCTGCTGATTGGTAATGTCTGGTGCCATTTTTACTGTTCCGTCCCTCACTGTCTTTGCATACAATGGCATGTCTCTAATTTTTTGAACAATTTCATTTTTGTTTTGGAAATCACTATACAGCTGCTGTGATACTTTGATGAAGCACTCTTCTGTATATTCACTATCTGTGAACGGCTTTCCTCGTTTCACAATCTCTTGAGTTGCCACATAACTTGTGGTAGTTGTGCTACTCAGTGATTTCATCCATTTAGTGAATGCGTTTACTTTGGTCTGCTTGGTGCTTCAGCTCCTCTATGGCTCTCTTTATGGCATCTCCAACTGGATATTTTTCGGCAAACGTGTTTTTTTTTGAGAAAATGTCTCTTGAGATTGGATTTTTTGTTGTTGGTGAATTTCTCATGGCAAATGAGACATAAAGGGAGCCAGCCGAACTTGGTATGAACGCGAAGGATTCAGTCCATTCATTTTGAAATTCTCTGTTTTCCTCTTCGATTTTCCTCTTCTTTGAAGCCATTTCACAGTTGACATTCACAGTACCACTGATTAATGTTACAAACTTGTTTCCTGAAAATAATTAAAAGACTCAAAATGCTGATGCAGTATCAGTATTCATCAATACAGTTCATATGTGGAACAATACACATACACACACACTGTTGCAACTGTGGGTATGTTCCAGTTGCTAAGTTTACGTCTAGCAGGTCATGTCAAAGCAACCACAACTGCCAAATAAGTTCACAGCCTCAAGCAAGTTCCCGGGCCTGTTTGCCATGTCACACTACTCGTTGGGACTGTGGAATTAACTGAGGGGGGTTGGCGGGGGGTGTGGGGGGAATTCCAAGAGACACCCACGACCTAATTCGGCCGAGGAAACCGTTGAGGTAACGAACGAGATCTGAACTGCTTTATCATTAAACTACAACTACTCTAAACCACCAAACAAAGCAGCCAGAATCAGTGGCATCCACCCTAGACCAATTATCCTGACTATAATTCACAGACCGTTGTTTGTTTGTGTAATTGTTTGTCACTCTACTCTTCGAACAGTTCTGGGCCGATTCCATCCAGACTTGCTACATAGGACCAGCATGACCCCACTGAGTGTGTCGGGGTGTTTTATCTTTGCTGGTGGTCTTGCGGGGGAGGGGATGGAGCAGGGAGGACACAAATTGTCTATGCAAATGTGTATCGTGTAGCACCACCTCCAGGTGCTGGAGGATATTCCAAGTCTCTACCATTTACAGTATAGTATTCTGTTTTTCCACATTTTCCAGTGCAGTGAGGTGTTTTGAATAATTATAAACAGTAGGTATTTTTGCTTCATGCACGCAACCCGGGGTTTTATTTATTTTTTATTTCAGGAGCAATTGAGGCAGCAGTCAGTTGCTGATACACCGCCCAAATAAAGGTATGTGTGAGAAGAACATGTTGCATGCTTGCAACAAGATTGCCCATCGGGCAGCGACTCTGCTCATATTTAATAACACGAAAATACGTACTCGGGGCAAAGATTTCATGAAGCAAAAAAACAATCACCCTTCACCCTCTACTCAATACATAACTTCGAACAAACCAAGCGATTGGTGGATTACTTAATTATGCCAATCTTGGGGCCCAATCAAACGATGAGATAAACATAGGGGATTTTACAAGAAAATTAAGCGATTTCGTCAGGCAAACCGGAGGTAGAAGCATGCAGGGGTCTAGGCAGTTCAACTCCCTTGCAGAGCAGTCATTCTCAGAACAAAGAGGGAAAGGAGAAATGCAGCTATCTGCGTGGCGCAACTCATGGCTCTACCTCCGGGTTTGTCCGACCAACTCTCTTTCTTCCCTGATCTGTTATATTCTGCATCCTCAAAGGTCTTTCTTCACTGATCTGCCCGTCGCATCCCATTAGTATCTGATTGCATGCAATCCTCCACTAAACTTTCACTTCTCCAGATTGGCAGTAGCATACGCTACACTTAGACAGGCAGCAGAGAAACAAAACTGAACTAGAATGAAACTCGGCAGAGCGCATACCTCCACCAGGCTGAACAGTTTATGTTTTGTATCCCACTGAGAGGCTGGATCTGCATCCGGACCTGAACCAAAATATAAATCAGCTCGTTCTTGTCACCTACCCAACGGATCCACCAAGTCTTGCTATAATCTGTCCACAACCTTTTGAAATATCATGCCATGTATTGTTTTTGGCCCTATCTCTCAATGGTGAAGAATCACTTTAAAAAAATGTTTGTATCCGGATCTTCACCAAAATTTAATCAAATAGTTGTCACACCCCAACCGATTCACCAAGTTTTGTCCGAATCCATCCATAACCTTTTTAGTTATCCTGTGCTCACAGACAGACAGACACACAGACACACAAACAGGGGTAAATACAGAACCTTTGTACACATTCGGTGGCAGAGGTAATAATGTGAGAAACCAATGTATACAGTGAAAAACAAAAAGAAGAAAAATAATAATAAATAATGAAAACTTAATGAAGTCATGTGCACATAAGTTATACCTCACAATTGTCTTCAGAATATCCTTTTTTGTCTCTGAAGCCACCTCCTTCCATGTAACCGTGTGCACCAAATTCTGCATCGTCGGCTTCAAAGGTTTGGCTGACATTATCAGAGGACAGTTCTTCACTTTCTTCCAGCTCCGGAAGGGCAGTGGATAGAAGCTTCCGCAGCTAGAATAACATACAAGGTGAAAATTAAGTGCAATACACTTCTTCAAAACAAACAACGAAAAAAGCTTATTTTGAAAAATTTATTTGAGCATATTTTTCGTTACCCTTCATCTTCAACAAAGAAATTTGCCAACTGAGCAAAGCCAATGCTGAATAGACCAGTTGCCAAATATCATTATTGAACAAGAATTGGTCTCACCTTTCTCTGCTCTCACATAAATCATTACAATGATATAGTTTCCATAGAATCAACTAAAGAACTGCAACGCTTCATTGTTCTACAGCTTTTATCCTGATATTTGCACACCAGCGCTCTGCTCTGGCTTTTTTGCTCAAATCTGCGGAGTCGATCGACTTTTTATTTTAGGTTGGAAGTATCTTCTTCTTTAAAAATGTGTAATCCCAACCGCCCCAATCATATATATATATATATATATATATATATATATATATATATATATATATATATATATATATATATATATATATATATATATATATAATTATAGATCCACTATGTGGATATATCCACTATGTGAATTGCTGCTACTTAAGATCCCTTCTAAACATGAAAAGCAAATCAAATGGATGAAATCTTTATTTTTTCAGCACCAAATCTTATAATGAAGTGTATGCTTATAAACAAATTAAAGTTAAAAAAAAATTACAACCCACATCTGAAATTTGAGTTCATTTGTTTCCATCATCCTATAGTAGATGATGAGGTCAATTTGACATCTATAAGGCCATCTCTACATCCAAACTGAGCCCCAGTAATCATTTTTGAAGACAAAAGGCATAGGATTTGAATCCTACATTTGTAATAAAATTGACAAATTCCAACCATCACACCAGCAAACAACTTGCGCACCACAACAATAGTAAGTTAACCATACATGCAAGATAAATACATTTCTCACAAATTGACATCTTTCACAAAATAGCTGGAAAGCATAAAAAAAAACCCCAAAAAATTGCAAACTTTACGGTCGTTGCATCCAGGGGATTCCAGAAAGCTACCTGACAGAACTTCATGATACACAACATCCGTTTGAAAGGACAATCCGATATCAAAGGAAAACCAAGAATTATGAGCGCAAAGATGTTTCCCCTCCTACCAATCATCAAAAATTAATATACTGTTCAAAAAGCCGGGGATATCAATTTTCATCAAACTAATAGACCTGGGAAATTTCAAGTACACTTCGTATTCAGATGATACCAAACAGTATAACTACTCCTTTACAACCACAAGCCCATTATTTATTTTACAAAACAATTGTCACCATAAGGAAGAAAGTTTTCATTGCAAGAGAGTGAATTGCCAGATGATGTCACTTGAGCACATTGATCTGTGGCAGTGACAAGGTCAATATTAAAGTTAGGCTGTCTTTTGTGCATGTTTAATCATTGGAAAGCACTGTGTTGTTGCTTGTGGCAATGCTGACCGAAAGCATTTCTGCATAAACGCCAAAAAACGGATGAATCAGCAAAGTGTTCTGGATTCAACACAAAAGTGAACATCTCGTGGCTTTCCAGCACAGCAGAAAGGGTAAATATCATGACAGTAGCATCCAAAACAATTAATGAATTGGTCATAGGAGAAGGGACGACAAAAAAAAAAGACTCGACACCATCATTGAAAGACTTCAACCCAGGAGTGGGCGACAGGACTGGGGTGTGATTTTAAGAGTATTCTCTCACTGGTTCTACAGCCCTACGGATGGTGAAGCCAACAAAGAATTTGGTCTTGACTCTCCAAAGCAATTCATGGGAGCAGCTTCTACAAATCCCAACCTGCCTCTCCGATATTTTAACAAGTATTTAAAAACTGTTCAAATTGAAAACACCTCCATGCTTGTTCAACACCAATTTGATTCAAACTAAAATAAACACCTAGGATGCTCAGAATATTGGAAAACTAGCAGAAGCCAATGGTAAAAAATACCACAATATAAAGAAAAAGAAACCCTTTTTATTCTTGCGCTGGGTGAAAAAGCTCAAAAATTTGAAGGTTGCATGCATGTATGTATGTATGTATGCAAAATACTGTATATGATTGGGGCGGTTGGGATTACACATTTTTAAAGAAGAAGGCACTTCCAACCAAAAATAAAAACTCGATCGACTCCGCAAATTTGAGCAAAAAAAGCCAGAGCAGACCCGGTCTCAGGACAACGTTTCGCCAGCTTCATCAGGCACACTAGATGTCTCTCCCCTTGTTTGTTTTTGTGACCAAGTGGAGACATCTCAAAATAGGACTGGGTTTACCTCACTTTTCATTACCTCCCGCTTTGAATTATTTTCATTATCACACTTTTGATTTGTGTTTATAAATTCATTATTGTCGAATTTCTTTGTGTTTGTTTGTTCATTGTGGGTTCGAGGATAAATTTGTGTGCTTCCATTCTGGTAAAGCGCCTTTCCCGCTTCTATCCCGTGTGTGTCGTAACTGCCAAGAGTTTCGGCTATTCACCTCCGTGTTAAAACTGTTTGGCTATCCGTCCAGGCTTCGTGTTAATCGGCTTGAACACGACAATATCAATAATCATCCCCTTTGAGAAGTTTCCATGCTACAATTTTCAGAAACACCACAAAGCAAACATACAATTGAGAAAAAAAGAAAGAAATGGTCAACAAAACATTTTTACAACTGCCTGGTTATGCACAACTTTTAACGTTGTTACACAATTAATTTATTTTACGATAGTACCGAGTCCCTTGGCCTGGGTGTTCACATTGCCCCACTATTTTTGCTGTTCCTTTTTAGGTCTTCTCTGACGAGATGACCTAATAAAACCAGTCTCGATGTCCGTCCGTCCGTACGTACATCCCCATTTTTTTCTTCTGATTTTCTTGATATTTGGGTAGATGTCGATGAGGGATGCACGACGGTATGACCTTTGACCCAATTGTAGGTCAAGGTCAGGGCCACTCCAAAGTTGCGAAATCGTCCATTTTCAAAATCTATCTCCTCTGCCGTTTATGATCCGATCTTCGAAATTCCTTCGGATTCTGATAATATGGAACAATATCTAAATTTGGTCAGGCCGCTTTTTAAAAATTCGTCCTGGTTATCGAGTCACGTGTCTTCAAAGTTGGTTGGAAAAATCGTCGATGTGATACGGTCAAAAAACTTTCGCCCAATCTTGATGAAACTTTGTATGTAGGTAGGGGTCGATGAGTGATGCACGGCGGTATGACTTTAGACACGATTGAAGGTCAATGTCAAGGTCAAGGTCACTCCAAAGTTGAAAAAAAAATCAGCTAATTTCAACATTATCTCCGCCATTTATTAACCGATCTCGGTGGAATTTCCAACGGATTATGATAGTAGGGTACCATATCTGAATCGGGTCGGGTCGTATTTTTCGAATTTGTAATTTGATTTCTGAGGTTTTCTATCCTTTTTACTCCCAGGTTTTCGTCTGTACGTTGAACCAAAAGACAAGACGACATCGAAGCCATTCTAAGCCGATCAGAGATCCACATCTTCAGAGCTTCAGAGATGACCGTCACGCCCAACCGGGGGTAATTTTTTCTATTGCGTCCTGTGTTCTAGCTCTTCCACGAGTCTGGACTTTGTACAGAAAACAAAAACCAAAAAAAAAAAAACAAAAAAAAAACCTTACTCCCACAACAATCCTTTGACTTGAAATAAATCACGTTCTTGAGTTACAAACAGATACACCCTCTCCAAACCTCATTTTCCCTTTCAATCTCTTCCTGTCGATCAGCACCATCATCATCTTCCTGAAGCTGTAATCCCCAAAAGTCTTCAGACATCGTTACAGCAGCAGTTGAGCTGTTAAACAAACAATGTTATTTTAAGGCCATTGAACACAACCAACAGATAATCTGACATACAAGTACAAGGAAACAAAGCACAGCATTCTCACAACTTTGTACACTGCAGTACAATTCAGGCAGCTCAGAGTACTTCCTACCTTTATCATTTAGAATTTAGTATGCAAGCTTAAACCAATCAGGCAGAGATGGCTTGAATAAAGAAATCTTTTCTCAGCAAAAGTGGGGAGAGCATTGCAATAATATTAGCTCCCTTGCAAGGAACTTCGACACAAGAAGGGGCATTAAAAAGCCCATCAAAGGCTGCATGATTATTACCAACCTATTGTTGATTGTCCATACTATATCCTTTTTAAATGCTGAGCATCAAGCAAGGAAGCAGCACGTACCATGGTTTAAATCTTTGGTATGACTTGGCTGGGGTTTGACAAGCCAACCTCTATGACTCAGATCACACTCTCTAACCATGACACCACGGAGGCTGGTATTGAACTTCAAAAGCACCATTGCTTCAGAGTTAAGATGTGAAAATATCATAAAATCTGAATCGAGGAAATAAAACAAAAAACTGGTTGAAGCAAAATTTAAAATAAAATAAAATGAAAACAAAAACATTTTGGAGCTAGTATGGTTGTACAAAAGTAAATCGTGCAGTGGGAACGAGTACAGGGTTATAGAGGTGGGTCCAATAGGCCAACGAGCTTGGTGTTGGTTTCATGGCTGGCTTGGGACCTTTGGGTCCTCAGTTTGAGCCCTGTTGGCTGCTGAATTAACATCAGGTGGGGTTTACTCAGCCTGTCTTTCTTCTGAGGTCGACGAAATGAGTACCAGTGTACTGGTATAGGGGCATGGCATCAGCAGCATAGTTGCGCCCCAACAAAATGATAGCTACAAGGCAGTCGAGCTGCCATACACTAGAAGAAGAAGAAGAATAGGTCAACTCGATATTCTGCAAAAAAAGGGGAAAACGTGAGGGAGGGTTGGGGGTAAAACGTGAGGGAGGGATGGGGGTAAAACGTGAGGGAGGGATGGGGGTAAAACGTGAGGGAGGGATGGGGGTAAAACATGGAGTGATTGGGGTAAAACGTGGAGTGATAGGGGTAAAACGTGATGGAGTGATTGGGGTAAAACGTGATGGAGTGATTGGGGTAAAACGTGATGGAGTGATGGGGGTAAAACGTGATGGAGTGATTGGGGTAAAACGTGATGGAGTGATTGGGGTAAAACGTGATGGAGTGATGGGGGTAAAACGTGATGGAGTGATTGGGGTAAAACGTGATGGAGTGATTGGGGTAAAACGTGATGGAGTGATTGGGGTAAAACGTGATGGAGTGATTGGGGTAAAACGTGATGGAGTGATTGGGGCAAAACGTGATGGAGCGATTGGGGTAAAACGTGATGGAGCGATTGGGGTAAAACGTGATGGAGTGATTGGGGTAAAACATGGAGTGATGGAGGGATGGGGGTAAAACGTGATGGAGTGATGGGGGTAAAACGTGATGGAGTGATGGGGGTAAAACGTGATGGAGGTAAAACGTGATGGAGTGATGGAGGTAAAACGTGATGGAGGGATGGGGGTAAAACGTGATGGAGGGATGGGGGTTAAACGTGATGGAGGGATGGGAGTAAAACGTGATGGAGCGATGGGGGTAAAACGATATGGAGGGATGGGGTAAAACGTGATGGAGTGATGGGGGTAAACGTGATGGAGGGATGGGGGTAAACGTGATGGAGGAATGGGAGTAAAACGTGATGGAGTGATTGGGGTAAAACGTGATGGAGTGATGGGGGTAAACGTGATGGAGGGATGGGGGTAAACGTGATGGAGGGATGGGGGTAAAACGTGATGGAGTGATGGGAGTAAAACGTGATGGAGGGATTGAGGTAAAACGTGATGGAGTGATTGAGGTAAAATGTGATGGAGGGATGGGGGTAAGGGGGATGGAGGGATGGGGGTAAACGTGATGGAGGGATGGGGGTAAAACATGATGGAGTGATGGGAGTAAAACGTGATGGAGGGATTGAGGTAAAACGTGATGGAGTGATTGAGGTAAAACGTGATGGAGTGATGGGGGTAAAACGTGATGGAGTGATGGGGGTAAAACGTGATGGAGTGATGGAGGTAAAACATGGAGTGATTGGGGTAAAACGTGATGGAGTGATGGGGGTAAAACATGATGGAGTGATGGAGGTAAAACGTGATGGAGTGATGGAGGTAAAACGTGATGGAGTGATGGAGGTAAAACGTGATGGAGTGATGGAGGTAAAACGTGATGGAGTGATGGGGGTAAAACGTGATGGAGTGATGGGGGTAAAACGTGATGGAGTGATTGGGGTAAAACGTGATGGAGTGATTGGGGTAAAACGTGATGGAGTGATTGGGGTAAAACGTGATGGAGTGATTGGGGTAAAACGTGATGGAGCGATTGGGGCAAAACGTGATGGAGCGATTGGGGTAAAACGTGATGGAGCGATTGGGGTAAAACGTGATGGAGTGATTGGGGTAAAACGTGATGGAGTGATGGAGGGATGGGGGTAAAACGTGATGGAGTGATTGAGGTAAAACGTGATGGAGTGATGGGGGTAAAACGTGATGGAGTGATGGAGGTAAAACATGGAGTGATTGGGGTAAAACGTGATGGAGTGATGGGGGTAAAACGTGATGGAGTGATGGAGGTAAAACGTGATGGAGTGATGGAGGTAAAAGGTGATGGAGTGATGGGGGTAAAACGTGATGGAGTGATGGAGGTAAAACGTGATGGAGTGATGGGGGTAAAACGTGATGGAGTGATGGGGGTAAAACGTGATGGAGTGATGGGGGTAAAACGTGATGGAGTGATGGGGGTAAAACGTGATGGAGTGATTGAGGTAAAACGTGATGGAGTGATTGAGGTAAAACGTGATGGAGTGATGGAGGTAAAACGTGATGGAGTGATGGGGTAAAACGTGATGGGGGTAAAACGTGATGGAGTGATGGGGGTAAAACGTGATGGAGTGATGGGGGTAAAACGTGATGGAGGGATTGAGGTAAAACGTGATGGAGGGATTGAGGTAAAACGTGATGGAGGGATTGAGGTAAAACGTGATGGAGGGATTGAGGTAAAACGTGATGGAGGGATTGAGGATGGGGGAAGACAATGAAATTGCTAAATAAGTCGCTTCATGTAAATCATTGGTGAGCATCGATACGAGGGTAAACACAGGAATCCACACCCGTGGACAAACACCTCTCCCTTGTCTAATTGAGACAAAACGTCCCAGACGCGGTGGCCATCATATGAACCTTGTGCCATGAGGTTTCGCCCTCTACCCTCTCTTCACCAGAAGACATTATTTTAAAGTCACATCCACCAAGGCAACTTGTGTTCGCGATACACGTGTTACCAGACAAACTCCTGTTTCTTCCCGACTCGCAAACAGTATTTGGCTCTGGTGAGCATGGCGACGATGTTCACATCTTATTGACGTTCATGAAGTAACGGTTAATGATCACAGGAAATCACATCGAACCGTCTAAACTAAACTAACCTTCTTCATACCGACCTTTGCAAATTGGGGTACGCGCACCAGATGAAAGCACGCGAACTCTACCCCAGCACGCAACGACGTATTAATATAAGGATAAGAGTCGAAGTGAAATACCACAGATTGTAATCCTGTCACGAGGCCGAAATCGCGCTTCAAACTCGCGCGCGACGCGCCGATGACGTCACAGACTCGTCTCACGAACCTCGCAAGTCACGTCATTGAAGCTGGAAAATAATCACAATGTTAAACCTTTGAAGTATCAAATCCATTAAAGCTTCTATGTGTGGAAAAAGAGCGATATAACTAAGAAGCATGCAATTTGATGAGAGGTTATACACCGCCTGAACACGTTTTTACTTCAACGTTCCAATAACAAAAAGAAATGTTACTAATCACTTGCGTGGCTTGTTTTATTAGAGTATTGCCCTTTGTTTGCCTCCTCAATTGTTCGTTTTTCGTGACAGTAGTTGGGTGTGTCCCGTTAGCGAGCGGCTTGTCATTGCTTGCCAAGCGGCTTGCTTGTTTGAAAGTGTTCAAGCAAGCACTCGAACGGAGCGGAGCGATCAATATAAAGGCATTTGTTGTGTTTGAAGCGGCTCGAGGAAGAGGGAAAGAAATATAAGGAAATGGGAGTCAGAAGGAAATAAATATAAAGAAATGGGAGTCAGAAGGAGGATTCCCTTGCCGAGCTTATCGATGTGCATTTTTGAGGAGGTGTTTTGGATGTTTGTGTTTCTTGAAGAATCAAGACAAGACGAAAATTAGAATAACAAGTTCGAATTGCGAACATGTACCCCGTGGGAGTTCATTCGTACAACTCTCAGGTGAGCGAAAGCCACGGACGACGGATAGCTTTGAAATTTGGTAAGATTTTGTTGGCATCAGAAAAAGAAACCAGAACACCTCACAAGAGTGAGGCTCGTTTCATATCATCAGTTGCGACTTAATTTTGCGTTGGGCATCACCCAGCACATTTAATTATTTGTTTATTTTTAAATAATTTTAAGAAAATGGGCCCAAAGGGGCAGAATCGCACTTTGGGCTCCGTTACTGCCTGGAGAATGGTCTCCAGAATATACTTGTCAAATTTGGTTCGGTTCCGTCCACTAATAACCGAGAAATAACAATTTTAAGAAAATGGGCCAAAATGGGCCGTTCCTTAGCCCAAAGGGCCGCAATCACACTTTGGGCTTGGTTAATGCCTGGAGAATGGTCTACAGAATATACTTGTCAACTTTGGTTCGTTCCGTCCACTAATAACCAAGAAATAACAATTTTAAGAAAATGGGCCAAAATGGGCCGTTCTTTAGCCCAAAGGGCTGCAATCACACTTTGGGCTTGGTTAATGCCTGGAGAATGGTCTCTAGAATATACTTGTCAACTTTGGTTCGTTCCGTCCACTAATAACACTGAACAACAAATTTCATAAAAATTTTTTTACTGGAGATGTGTAAAGTGATTAAGACTAATTTGGGTACGCTGATTTCAAAAATCATAACCGTTTTGCTGTATCACGTCAGGATTTTCAGGAACAGAAATATTCCCATTGCCTAGAAGTCAGGATTTCAATGAAATTTACATATGTCTTTAACATGTCTATTTCGTACAATTGTTGTTAACTTGTGTTATATTTCTTTCTTTCAGATAAAGATGAGTAGGCGTTCCTGTACCAATCATCCTGACAACTTCTGTTATGTCTGTGGTCGGTATACCAAAAAAGATCAACAGCGAAGTATATCTACAGCAGTGAAAATGAAGGCCGCCTACTTTCACTACTTCGGGTGTAAGGTGGGGGACCAAGAACAGAGCTGGGCACCACACATCTGCTGCACAAGCTGTCACACAACCTTGACTCAGTGGTTGGTGGGCAAGCGTGCGAGCATGCCATTTGCGGTGCCCATGATATGGCGTGAGCCGCAGAATCATCGTGATGATTGTTATTTCTGCTGCACAAGCATCGCCAGCTTCAACAAGAAGAATAAAGGTCACATCAAGTACGCTGACTGCGTCTCTGCTCGTAAACCTGTGCCTCATGATGACGAGAACCCCGTTCCAACACCTCCAGCTGATCAGAACATAGCTGTAAGCAGTGGTGAAGAGGATGGTGATGATGAACCTTTTGAACCCGACACTCAAGAATCACACCTTCTGAACCAGGGAGACTTAAATGATCTTGTAAGAGATCTCTTGCTGTCAAAGGAAGGCAGAGCTGCTTGGATCAAGGCTGCAGCAGTGGAATCTACTTGAACCTAACACCAAGATATCCTTGTTCAGAGCACGTCACAGAGACATGGCTGAGTTCTTTGAGATGGAAGACACGATGACATTCTGCAGTGACATCAACGGTCTGTTCAAAGAACTTGGGTGTGATCACGATCCTGCAGACTGGCGCCTCTTCATCGACTCGGGGAAGAACAGCTTGAAGGCTGTTTTGCTCCACAATGGCAACGAGAAACCATCAGTCCCACTGGCTCACGCGTTCGGCATGACAGAGACCTATGAGACTATGCGGCAGCTGCTTGATTCCATCAAGTACAATGACTTCAACTGGCACATCTGCGGAGACTTGAAAGTGGTGGCGCTGTTGTTAGGGCTGCAGTCAGGCTACACGAAATACATGTGCTTCCTTTGTCTCTGGGATAGCAGAGACGACAAGAATCACTGGACGAAGAAAGATTGGGAAGAGCGAAAAGAGCATGTACCTGGTCGACACAACGTGAAGCATGTCGCCCTTGTCGACCCAGCCAAGGTTTTCCTTCCACCACTCCACATAAAGCTCGGCTTGATGAAAAAGTTTTGTACGGGCAATGGATCTGAATGGGCGTGGGTTTTTATACCTCAAGGAAAAGTTTGGCAACAACTTGTCAGAGGCCAAGATCAAGGCTGGTGTCTTTGTTGGACCGCAAATCCGACAGATTATGAAGGACGAAGCTTTTCCGACAACTCTAAACCCCAAAGAGCTGGCAGCGTGGAGGAGCTTCAAAGCTGTGACGGACAACTATGAAGAAATAGTGCAGCAGCTGCTGGAGTCCTTCAGGAAACTTGGCTCCAGGATGTCCCTGAAAATCCATTTCCTACACCAGCACCTGAACTTCTTCCCTGACAACTTGGGAGCAGTCTCGGACGAGCACGGCGAGCGATTCCACCAAGAGATTTCACTCATGGAGACGCGTTACCAAGGGCGGCACAACCCGAACATGATGGGCGATTTCTGCTGGTTCCTGCATCGTGAAACTGACACAGAGCAGCACAAACGCAAAGCCAAATGCCTAAAGCATTTTTAATTACATTGTAGTGGAGTTTTTCTGTAATTTCTATAATTTTGAAGCATTCATGATGAAATAAATGAATAAATGAATTTTTGTAAATTTAATTGAAATCCTGACTTCTAGGCAATGGGAATATTTCTGTTACTGAAAATCCTGACGTGATACAGCAAAACAGTTATGATTTTTGAAATCAGCGTACCCAAATTAGTCTAAATCACTTTACACATCTCCAGTAAAAAAATTTTGTTGTTCAGTGTAACCAAGAAATAACAATTTTAAGAAAATGGGCCAAAATGGGCCGTTCCTCGGTCCAAAGGGCCGCAATCACACTTTGGGCTCAGTTACTGCCTCTGCATATGTGTCGAGTATATGCCTGTCAATTTTCATCGAATTCTGTTGACGAATAATGGAGAAATAGACGTTCAAATGAACTGTACACAAGAAAAGAAAGAACACGAGTGGCGCTAAGACCCCGTGGGGTGGAAGACCCCGTGGGGTGGAAGACCCCGTGCGGTAGAAGACCCCGCGCAGTGGAAGACCCCGCGCGGTGGAAGACCCCGTGTGGTGGAAGACCCCGTGCGGTAGAAGACTCCGCGCAGTGGAAGACCTCGCGGGGTGGAAGACCCCGTGCGGTGGAAGACCCCGTGCAGTGGAAGACCCCGCGTGGTGGAAGACCCCATGCGGTGGAAGACCCCGTGTGGTGGAAGACCCCGCGCGGTGGAAGACCCTGTGGGGTAAAACAAAGTATGGAATGCAAGTTTCAACAATATTAAGAGTATACAACATAGGGGTATGTCTCTGAACATTTGATTGGTTGTCATGGTTTTGAATCGATGGCGGCCAGCGGCCATTTTGAACCTGCTCGTTCTTTGAAAGCAAAGTTTCCAGGACCATTTACGTTGTTTTGCTGTTTCGTTTTTGTTTCTCTTTTGTTATTCGTGTTTTCCGTCAACTTTTCCGTCCCAAATCGTGTCCTGTTGTGTTGCATCGTTTGCTTCGTCTCTCGATCTCAGTCGGGCCTACCTGTGATAATCGGGTGTATGTGCCCTCAATCTTCTGCCTCATTTTCGTTTCTTTGTTCTCGTTGTTGCTTCTGGACTGTCACCTTAGTCCTTTTTCCCCTTTTCCCCTCTACCCTCAAAAAACTGAAACAAGATGTATCTACTCCTTCACCCCCCCCCCCCAAAAAAAAAGAATGAATGAATTGCTGCTCAATTACCAATAACAGCAACAACTGTAAGGGACATGAGAAGACAAATGGAGGAGTATCAAAACGGGATCATCTTTCAATACTCTCGGCGGTAATTGGTGGACGTTGTTTTTTTGAGCTTGAATTGAGGATCAGTGGACGCCATTACAGGACGGGTTTGGGGGTCGAGTGTGCATCAGCTTTTTTCCGGTATTCTCTATCCTGTCTTGCCTGTATCACGATCGATTCTCAGCTCAATTGGCCAATTTAATCTTCCATGGTTCCGGGAGAAGGTGATCAAGGATGTTCAATGTGTTTGGCGAAGATGACGACAGTTCATCAAGCTTGGAAGAGGGGCAGACCACGGCGGGATAGTGCCGAAGGGTCAGAACCTCCCAAAGCGGTTAAGGCCTTCTCTATCCCCGATGAGCACCATGCCACACTATTGGTCATAGTTTCAGCCTCCGGTGGCTCCAAACCCTTAAGACAACCCAATGAAAATGGCTACACTGATTAAAAATGAATTTGGAGATTTGTCCAGCGCCAAAAAGATCAGATCCGGCGACCTTTTCATTGAGTGCAAATCAATCACTCAAGGGGAGACGGTGTTGAGAGCATCGTATTTTGGTGGTGTCCGGGTCTTGTGTCAGATTCGTAAGTCTCTGAGGGAGAGTCGAGGAGTCATTTACGGGATTGAACCCTCCATTGAAATTGACGAGACATGAAGAGCCATTTTGCAGATGTGGGAGTTGACGCCTGCCGTCTCACCACGGTCAGGGATGGGGTCAAAGTCAGCACCACCTCGGTGCGGTGGTTTTGTCCTTTGGCAACCCAGTCCTTCCCCCAAATGTTTTTTTTAGGGTATCAAGCCTTTACTGTACGTGAATACATTCCAGCCCCCTTAAAAGGTTACAAGTGCCAAAAGTTTGGTCATATTGCTCCAGCCTGTAGGGGCAAACAACGCTGCAGCAAATGCAATGGAGAGCATGAATACGGAAGCTGCACTCGTGAAAAAAATGTCTTGTGCTAATTGTGGTGGGGACCATAGGATGCCTTCAGAGGATGCTCTGAATTCTAAAGAGCTGCCCAGATCCAACAGTTAAAGACACAGGGGGAAAACTATCTTATGCTGAGGCTATCCTGATGGTCCCCAAAATGAAGACCCCAGTAAACGTGGTTAGGAGCAAGACCAAAACTGAGGGCCTGGTTAACGTACTAACTAAATTGGTGGGAGTTCAGCCTGAGATAAAAGATACAGAATGCCAAACTGAGAGTGCAATCACCGACGCGGATATGAATATTACAAAAATGGGGTTCATTGGTGTTATCACGAAAGTAGTAAATTGTGCAGCTCAAGCAAAAAACAGATGGGAGAAAATCAAAATTATTTCCGCTGCAGCCATCAAACATTTGGGCTGGGAAGGGTTTACTTCCAAGACGAGTGATAAAATATTCAGCCAATCAGGCCAAAAACGCAGAGGCGTGGACTCCAAACAGTCCCAGCATTCCCCTGCTGATTCATGAAAATTATCCAATGGAATGCAAAAAGCTTAGCTGCTCATGGGCCGGAGTTTATTAAATACATCAGAGATCTCGCATCCAAAACCAGATATAATCTGTTTTCAAGAAACCTGGTTAAAATGTCATAACCAATTTAGGATCCTTGGCTACACCCTTATCTGCAGGGACACAGCAAGTGGGAATGATGGTGGGTGTGGGGTGTTTGTCAAGCTTGGTGTTCCCTTCATAGACATCGACAGCAACACCCAACTTGAATGTAATAGCATCAAACTCTCTAGCGAAAGAGATGTTGTCACAATTGTAAATGTCTACAATCCGTGCCTACCCCTGACCTTCAACCCACTCCAGGGGGTCTTAAGGAAATGTGAAGGGGTCGTCATTTGGTGTGGCGACTTTAACAGCCACGATATTCTTTGGGGCTCTAATGTCACCGATAGAAATGGAGAATGCATCGAATGCATCATCAATGAATTTGACTAGGTGCTTTTAAACGATGGTAGTGGGACCTTTGTTAATCCATCCACTGGGCAATCTTCTCCTCTTGACCTCACCTTTGTCTCCACCGCAGTGGCAAGATGTGAATGGTATGTTCACTCTGACAGTCTGAGGAGTGATCACCAGCCTCAAATTGGAGAGGGACCCAGTTGATTTGGACAGATCCCCGTCGTGGAACTTTTCCAAGGCCAACTGGATGCGCTTTTCACGCCGCTGCTCTGAGGAAGTGACAAATGGGCATTCCAATGAGGACATTGACCATTTTAACAGTAATTTAGTCAATATCATAAAGACCATTGCCTCGGAATCAATCCCCTTCTGCAAAATTTCAGCTGGTCGGAAGATCCAGGTCCACTGGTGGAATGATGAATGCAAACTGGTGAGAAGGACTAGGAGGGCCGCTCTCAGAAGAGTAAGGAAATCGCTGTTGATTTACAATGTCTTGTAGTTCAAAAGGAGAAGAGCTCAAGCCCAGCGAGCCATAAAGCGAGCCAATATTGCGTTCCTTTTGTGTATCCATCAACCCAGGTGTCTCTCTTCATACCGTCTGGAGGTGAGTGAAATGTATGAATGGCAGCAAAGATGGAGGGAGAACTATCCCTGTGCTCATCTGCAACAATACAACTCTGTCTGAATGGTGACAAGGCCTCTACCTTGTGAGCTCACTTCTCCAATCCCATGGGAGACAGCAACATGAACCCAACGCTCATAGCTCACAAACGTCAATTCACTCATCAACACAAAGCCATCATCTATGACACCTGCCCAGTAAGCTCCACGCTCAACCTGGACTTTTCATTTTGGGAACTGAAGCTGGCCATTTCAAGATCCACGGGCAGAGCTACTGGTCCTGACCACTTAACCAACGGTATGTTCAAGCAGATGGATGATAAGGTGCTGGGTGTGTTCCTTGAACTTTTTAACAGGGCCTGGTCTTTAGGTAAGCTTCACCATGACTGGAAACACTCTGTTGTCATTCCTATTCACAAAGCCGGGAAAGATCCCTCCAACCCATGCTCCCACTGACCAATCGCTCTCATTTCAGTGGTCAGCAAATTCATGGAGAAGATGGTCAACGAATGCCTGGTCTTCTTTTTGGAGAAGAACAACCTACTGTACAGGTATCGATGTAGGTTCAGAAAGGGTCGTTCCACCACTGACCACATTGCTTCGCTCACCAACGACATCAGACAAGCATGAAACAATCGTGAGTTCCTAGTGGGAGTATTCCTTGACATTCACAAGACCTGCGACTCGGTCTGGAAAGAGGCCTCCTGTACAAGATACGCAGACAAGGCATCAATCCCAGAATGTTCTAGTGGATTCGTGATTTCCTTTCCAATAGATCCTTCCAAGTGAGAGTTGGCCAAGCCCCGTCTTCCATGTTCCCCATGGTAAACGGTACGCCCCAGGGTAGCTGTCTTAGTCCCACCCTTTATAATATCATGATCGATGATGCTGCCCCCTCTAGCCCCAGCGTAGCAGTTTACAACCAAAACACTCCAGGGGGAGGTCTCCAAGATTGAGCAGTGGGCCTAAAAATGGAACTTCTTGATTTCTGGACCGAAGTCCAAGTTCACTTTTTTTCTCCCGCAAAAGGAAGGTCAAGGACATATCAATAACAATCGATGGTACTTCCATTAAAGCTTCCCCTGATGTATCCTTTCTCGGAATTACCTTCGACAAGGGCCAAACCTGGAGCACCCATATTAAAAAAAAAAACTTGGCACCAGATGTGCCAAAGGCCTCAACCTTCTTCGAAGCCTTGCCAGTACATTTTGGGGAGCTCATCAGGAAAGTCTCCTTTTCCTGTATAAAACCCTCATCCACTCCCAATTTGATTACAGCTGTCAGGCCTTTTGGGACATGTGCAAAACCAACCACCAAAAGCTGGAAACCATTCAAGCCAAAGCACTACGGTTGTGTCTGGGTGCTTTTAAAAGCATGCCAGTCTGTGCCCTGCTTGCAGAGGCTGGCGAGTTGCCATTATCTCTCCATTGGGAAGGGGTCCGACTTGAGGTACTGGGCTAAGAGCATTTCTGTCGGGGACAACCACTCAGGTAAAGCGCTGTTCTTGGACTGCTGGGAGTATCAAGCTCTCGGCAAATCCTCCCTCCCTCCTCTTTTCGGACTTATGTGGGTGAGGGCAGCTAAAGAAATGTACTTGGATTCTTTACCAGCTAATCCCCCAAACAAAGTGGCAATTTGGCCCCACTGGACTCAAGAAACGTTTCGCATCCACCTGGATCTATGGGGGAAAACCAATAGGGACAATGTGGTCATAACATGTAACCAGGCCGTGAAATATATCAACACGGTTTGGAGCCAATCATTGCATGTCTATACAGATGGCTCCAAAGATCCAGTACTAGCTCGAACAGTGGCTGCTTTTTGTATCCCAGACGTTAAGGTGATCAAGTCCGCGAAGCTTTCTGACCATCTTTCAGTACTCTCAGCTGAACTCTTAGTTATCGTCTTGGCCCTTGAATGGATAATTGACTTTAATCCCCTGAGCGCAGTTATTTTCTCCGATTCACTCTCTGGTCTGAAAGCGTTGGAGTCCCCACAGTCTGGATGTAGGCAGGACCTGGTTCTTGAGGTGCTTCACCTTCTTAACATGGCCATTTGGAGGGGCACGGTCATTGACCTGTGCTGGATCCCTGCCCACATGGGCAGAGGAGGCAAGAGGCCTGCGATTAGGCGGCTAAACGGGCACAAATATTTTATCTCGTCACCCCAATCCCCCTGGGCCCATCAAAACTCTCCAATTTAATTAGGGTCTACATGAACAAAAATGGCAATCTCAGTGGGTGACCTCCACCAAGGGTAGATGGTGCTTCAAGGTACACCCTTCAGTCAAATCCTCTGTCTTGTTTCCTCGGTTCTGCCGAAGGGACCAGGGAATCCTCAACAGGCTCAGACTTTGACACTGCATTCTAAACCCTATTTACATGGGATAGAGTGTCACGTGATGGGGTTCTGCGAGCAGTGTAAAGTTCCTGAAGACATGGAACACATTCTCACTCGATGCCCTCAGTATGGAGAATCCAGATCATGTCTTTTCAACAGTGTCTGAGGATTGGGGATCCCCTGGTCGGGTGTACCGGATACACTGTCAATTGAGCCATAAGCACCCTTGACTCTGCAAATTGCTCTTAAAATGTTGGTGTTGTTGTTCGTCTTTCGGCTGCTCCCGTTAGGGGTCGCCACAGCGGATCATCCGTTATGATCCTCATACTGATTTGGGATAGGTTTTACGCTGGATGCCCTTCCTGACGCAACCCTGGTCGCCTCTTACGACACAGGGATAAGGATTGGGTTTCGCCATGATTCCGGGCTGCCCTACACACTCTCATAGCGCGGCCCAGCACAGAGCTCCCGTCCTCAAGCGATCCTCCAACCCAAGCCTCCGAGTAGCCAGATTACAGGCGCACGCCACTACGTCCGGTCAAATTGCTCTTAAAATATCTAAAGGAGATGGGGCGAACAGTATAAAATCCCGAGCATTTTTAAATTTCATTTTTTTGTATTTGGTTGTCGCCGATGAGTTTGAGTGTGTGGCGTTTATGGAGCCTCACGGCTCTAATAACGCCAATAAACACAAGAGGACGAAGAACAACTGCAAGGATGTCACTTCCTGTAGTTCAAAAGAGGGTAAGGTCGACCCGAACAAAACAAGTGTTTTTTGTGTGTTGTTTTGCATATTTTGTTGTAGTGATTTGTGTCAGAGGCTGTCGGACTATTTATAAAGCTGTAGTTGTGTGTATAACAGTTTTAGAGGGTATTTGTGTTGGTTTATTTGAAGAAGTAGGAGGAAGCTTCATGTTAAGGTCAAAGTTTAAGTAAGTCAGTTAAGGCCTTGGGAGTATGGGGATTAAAAAAAGGGTATAAAGAGACTGAAGGAGAAAGGAAGAGGAGTTCATAAAATGTGATAGTTGCTCAATGTGGCCCCTATCAACAACAGGGGAAGCAGAGGGGTTCTTACTGTTGTAGGAAGTGTGAGGAAATAGTCCACTTGAGGATAGTTATTACCAGGTTGAAGGAACGGATAGATAATTTGCAGCAAGTAGCAGAATGTGAGAAATTTGTAGATAATGGTTACGGTTGTGGAGTGAGGTTGCTGAGGATTTGGAAGTGGTGACGGTGCAGCGGGAATCGGTAGTGGTGATGGTGCAGCGGGGGCAGGCAATGGTGACGGTGCAGTGGGGACCGGTGGTGGTGGCTGTGCAGCGGTGACTGGCGGTGGTCCTGCAGTGGGGGCTGGCAGTGGTGGTGGCGGTGCGGCAATAGAAATAAAGGTGTGGGAGACAGTTTTTGTGGGTGATGAAATGATTAAATACGTAGATTCTGCAGGAAGGATCGAAGACATAGAATTCTGTGCAGTTTTGAAGGAGCAGGAGTTCGGGACATTAAAGGAAGGGTAAACGATGTTGTATCAGGTCATGATAGGAAGAAGTTGGTTGTGGCAAACCTAGGAGCAAATGAATGAGGGAAGTTGACTCAGGTATTGAAAAATAGATACAGGATATTGGGTAAGTGGCTGAAAACAAAGTTGCAGTGGGAAATTAAGAAGGAATTCAGGCTTTTTTAGGTCAGTGGAGGGTGGCAAAGGTAATAAGAAAGGAACGGATGATGTAATTGTGATGAGTAAGGCCAGGCATGAAAATAGAATTTCAGGAAGGGAAAAGTTAAATATATTCCGTACCAACGCCATAAGTTAAAATAAGGTGGAAGAGCTTGAAGCCAAAGTCGATAGCGAGGAGTACGTTATAGTTGCAGTGAGTGAGGTATGGTTTAAGGAGGAGAGTAACTGGAGGACAGGATGAGAAGGCTACAAGGTGTATCGGTGTGATGGAGGAGGAGCAATCTGGGTAAAGGACAACATTGCATCAAGAGAAAGTAATAAATGTTGAGAATTCTGTATAGGTCGAGATTAGAGATTGCAAAAACAGTAAGATACTGGTAGGATGCTTTTATAAGGCTGTGGGTGTGAAGGAAGATTCGAAAGGAGGAGTACATGAAGAATTCAAAAGGGCATGTGGTTGGGGAAGAGTATTGATTATGGGGTGGGGGGTTAACTTGTCAGGGATAGGTAGGGTTCAGGAACAGGGAAAGGGCAGAGCAGATGAGGATTTCCTGGATTTAGTCCAGGATTGCTTTTTTTTTTGAAGATAAGCCCACGAGGGGGAGTACAGTGTTAGACCTTATTTTAAGTAATGATCCCAATATGTTGGAGCTGGTGGAGCAGGTGGAGGTAGGGGAGCATTTCAGAGCAAGTGACCATAACATTGTGTGTGCAAAGATTCTGTTAAGGGTTAGATTCAGGATAGTAGGGTAAGGCTATTAGATTTCAGGAAGGCAAACCTTGAAGGTACGAGGAGAGAGTTGGGTGATGTACATTGGAAGTAACTAACAACAGGACAATCAGCATCAGAGAAATGGGAAACCTTTAATGACCAAATGTGTAGAGTACAAAGTACATTCCAATAAGATGTAAAACTAGAAGTAGAAAGAGACCAGGGTGGTTGAGCAGTGAGATAAGGAATGCTATTAAGGAGAAACAGAAGGTATTTATTAGGTTTAAAATAACAGGACTGGAGTTAGATTTATATCACTATCAGAGGAAAGAGGCAAGTTAGGAAAATAACTCGGCAAGCCAAAAGAGAGCATGAGAAACACATGACTATGAATATTAAACAAAATAGCAAGGCTTTCTTTTAGGATATCAGGGGAAAAGAACAGATTAGGATCAGTGTGGGCCCATTGAGGAAAATGAGATGGCAGGCTTAATAAACAGGTATTTTGCTTCAACTTTTACACAAGAACAGTCAGGAGAATTGCCAATAACTGAGAGGATTATTCGAGGAGGTGAGAAAGGGCTTTTGCAGAAGATCCAAGTTGGAGTGGAGGAAGTAAAGGAACAGCGAGGAAATCTAAGAGTAGATAAGGCTCCGGGTCCAGATAATATGCAATGGAGGAGTATTGAGGGAAGTGGCTGATCAGGAAAGTGCCATGTTAAGATATTTTCAATAGTTCCCTGGAGTCAGGACAGTTTGAAATGAAGAGTAGTAAAAATATCATTATTTAAGAAAGGATCCAGAGAAGAATTGGGAAACAATAGACCTGTTAGTTTGACTTCCGTTGTGGGGAAGGTGTTGGAGACATTAATTAGGGACCGGATGAGGAACCATTTATATAAATACAAACCAATTAAAGGCAGTCGGAGAGTTTACCAAAGGTAGTTCCTGTTTTACAAATCTTTCAGAGTTCTATGAAGGAATGGCAGTGGACATAGTGTGTCGAGACTTTAAGAAGGCCAGGGATAGTTTGGGTCCAGAAACAGGTAAAGGGCAAAGCAGATGAAGATTTGCTAGATATAGTGCAGGATTGCTCCCCCCCCCCAAGGGAGGGGGCATGGGCTCAGATAAAGGTACCATGTAGGAGGTTGGGGTTTTTTTTGTATACACATTGTCGAGGCTCATAAGAGAGCTAACGCACAACAAGGGGGGCAGGAGACAAGAGGGGTGGCAGAGGGAAGGACAAAACAGTGGGGAACAGAGACATTAAGAGATCTGTGGAAGGGAGAGGGACGGGGTGGGGGTACACAACATGGGGCACCACAGGGACATTCAGAACCTTACACGACAGAGAACTTTCGGGAAGGAAGGCAGGGAATTTGAAGGATGGATTAACGGGGGTAGAAAAGATCGTGGTTTTTAATAGGGGAAGATAAGAGGTGGTGGTGGTGAATAGCTGTTTTGAAGGCCTGGAGGGAAGAATGGGATGGAAAAGAAAGAGAGTGGGAGTTTATTCCAAAGCAGTAAAAAAAGAGAAATGAAAGAGTGAAGGTGAGCAGTGATTCATCATTTTAGCAGTTTCACCAGAAGAGGGTTGCTGGCAAACCTTGAGCACCCTGAGGAAATATGGGAGGGGGGCATATTGTAGACAGAGCAGGGGGAGGGGGTGAGACTGGAGAGGAGACAGTAGAAGACAGAAAGACGACCAACCTGCCTGTGGTGAGAGAGAGAGAGAGAGAGAGAGAGAGAGGGAGAGTGAGAGGCCCAAAGGCTCAGCCTCTCCGTGGGAAATACTAATGATCCCAAATGACTTGGATTCCAGAGTGTGAAGCGATGAAAGGTGAGAGGCAGGAGCACCAGCACAGGGGGTAAAGCAGTACTCCATC
This sequence comes from Eptatretus burgeri, assembly GCF_056783735.1. Classification (NCBI taxonomy): domain Eukaryota; kingdom Metazoa; phylum Chordata; class Myxini; order Myxiniformes; family Myxinidae; genus Eptatretus; species Eptatretus burgeri. The sequence goes on along the minus strand of NC_140972.1, from coordinate 28,334,010 downwards.
AGGCTGCGGACGAAAGCTTTGTACATGGTCAGAAGCTCAGGTGTGCCACGGAAGGACTTTGCATGGCAGAGTGGGACCGAGAAGCTTGAAATGACTTCTTCCAGAAGATTGTTGAGAAATTAGATGGGGGGGTGGGGCTTCCAAATGGTCCTTTCGGAGAGGCATTGTGAGTGTGAGATTTGTCAGAATTAAGACATGTTCCACGTGTTGGACCAGTTTGTGATTTTATCCAGATCTGCAGAGAGTGAAGAAGCTGCTGCTTGCCGGGCTGAGGGATGACATGGGCCGGCAGAGGGTGGAGTCATCAGCGAAGAGATAAAGAGGATTTTCCCGAGAGTCGGAGAGATTATTAATGAAAACCAGAAAAAAAACAGGGCCCAGAATGCTGCCTTGAGGAACTCCAGCCTGGACAGGAAGAGGGGATGAGAGAACTCCATTTGGAGCCACACGTTGGATGTGACAGGAGAGGAAGTCTGTGAGCCATGAGTGAGATGGCCTTGGATACCATAGGATGCGAGTTTGGTGAGCAGGGCAGGGTTCCAGACAGTGTCAAAAGCATGCGATACGTCTCGGGATACGGCTCCGATTTCATATCTGGCATTGAGAACCTCCATCCATTGTTGAGAGAGCAGAAGCAGCATATCCAGGGTAGAGTGACCTGGTCTGAAACCAAATTGATGATTGGAAATCAAGCCATTGGAGAAGAGCAAGGATTTAATGTCTGAAGCGATAATGGATTCCATAACCTTGCTGATGATTGGGAGAAAGCTGATTGGTCTGTAGTTGCAGGGATCTGTTTTTGCACCTTTTTATGCAGAGTGGTAATGTTTGCTGATTTCCAAGCAGATGGCAGATGACCTTGAGCAAATGAGATGGTGAATAGAACAGAGAGAGGTTGAGCAAGAGCTGAGGAGCAGGTTTTTAGGCTTGAATGAAAGGACTTTTCAGAGGATTGTTGAGAAAGTTGATACGCCGGGGGGGGGGGGGGGTCAAAATTGTCCTTTCGGGGAGACATAATGAGAGTGTGAGATTTGTCAGGATTGAGAAATGTTCCACGTGTTGGACCAGTTGGATCAGTTTTGTTAGCCAAAGTGATGGCTTGTGGAGTGGCTGGTCAGGTCACTAATTGGATTGAAAACTGGCTTGGTGACGGATAGATTTAGACATGTGGTGGCACCTGGGCAGCCTTCAGTAGTGGAGGCCCACCCTACCTTAGAATACTAAAAAGGTGACAAGACATATTTAGTCATCCATAAAGTATATTTTTCAAGAACAAAGAATCTGAATAAAAATGTACATCTATAAACATCATGATGACAACGACTTGTTTACGTCAAAATTGATGATGCTACGAAGACAAATTTGAATGTTCCCGATGTAAATCTTATTAATCTCAGTCTCACATAAGATATAAGTGAGCACGCGTGACGCGCATGCGTGTCCACTATTTCTCACCATGATGCGAGCTGAATATACCTCAACAGTTTTGTCGAGAAAAGTGCAAACGGCTAAAGCCAGGTTAACCAAACATAAGCCAACTATTAAAGTAACCTTAAAAATGCAAGGACCATAAATGAAACCCGAAAATTTTGGATAATAATAGTAAAGACGTGCAAAGTCCCATACTTCCATAGACGTCAACTGACTTCCATGTAAAATAGAGAATGAGATAAGATGAATATCTTATATCTGTTCCACTAACTACCAACTACCATTCAGACACACAAATACATTTTTCCTAACAATTTTTTTTTCATGAAATATGTGGAGGCCCCTGGGCAACTGCCCAGCTTCCCCATGCCTAAATCTGGCGCTGCTTGGTGATAGGAAGCAAAGAGTGGCTGTGTGTGAGAGGATGTCTTACTGGTAGTGGGGTACTTCAGGGATCAGTACTGAGACCATTACTATTCATTATTTATATCAATGATTTGGATAATGGGATAAAGAGTAAGCTTTCCAAATTTCCAGATGACACAAAGCTTGGAGGTAAGGTAGATAGCAGAGGGGGGTGGTGATCAGATTCAGGAAAGTATTGACACTTGCATAGATTGGACAAAAGATTGGCAGATGGAATTTAACCTGAGCGAGTGCATGGTGTTAGGGATGAGTTAGAATAATTAAAATAGAGATTACATGATGCAAGGGGTAATTTTGGAGCGTGTCACACAGGAGAAGGATCTGGGGGTGGTAATAGATGTGGGAGGTAAGCAGGCAGCACAATGCCAGGCAGCTGTAGGTGAAGCAAATAAGGTTTTAGGCTGTATTTGGAGGGGAATCATTTATAAATGAAGAGGTGGTGTTAACATTGTACAGGAATTTAGTGAGGGCCACATCTAGAATTGTGTGTAGTTTTGGTCACCACAACTCAAGAAGGACCTATATGCCAGAGAGGGTTCAGTGCAGGGGTACTGGATTGATTCCGGGCCGAGCTCGACTCAGGTATGAGGAGCGGCTGAAGGAGGCGGGGCTTTATTCACGAGAAAGGAGATATGATCGAGATGTTTAAGACAATGAAAGGTATAGATAAAATAAATGCAGATGAATTATTCAGCAGAGTAGACAGTGATAGGACCAGGGGCCACAGCCTGAGAGTAAAGAAGACGAGAGTTAAGACGGTAGCAAGGCAGGGGACTTTCACTCAGAGAGTAGTTAATGCATGGAATGGTCTCCCTGGAAAGGTAGTGGCAGCAGAAACAGGAGATAAGTTTAAATTAGAATTATATAGGTACCTGGAAGTTATGGAGCTAGAGGGGTAGAGGGATGTTGGCAAGACTTTTAGGTAGTTTGAGCATGTGTACAAAGTGCTGTTGGTGAGAGGTCTCATCAAGGGATGTTGTGTGGTTGAAGTGTTGTTTTTTAACCAACCCTGTGCCCCCCTCCTCTTGGGAAAAAAAAAAAATACAAAACCCTTTATTTAAATTTAAAAAAAAAAGTATTTCCTTTTGATCTTGTGTTGATGTGGTGCAGGCATCATGGGCTGAATGGCCTCAAACTGTCTAGTTTCCTTGTACAACATAACGAAGCACCTCTCTTACATAGCTTGCAAAGCAGTTGCTACAGGACTGGCTTGGAAAGGGATAGCAAACTACTTGTTCACAATTGCTTGCAATTGAACACCCCCAGTGTTTCACAGGCAAGACTGTTGCATGTACTTGCAATAAAAAAAAAAAAAAAAAAAAACTGTGAACACTCAATTTCCTGTGATTTCTGAAGACTATTTCCAGCTTGACGATTACCAAAAAACCCTCTAAAAATGGATGGTATTCATGGAATACTTACCCTGCACAGACTTCATGCAAGCCAACTCTTCTAGTGGCAAATTTATAATTACAAAAAATTAAATTCAAATCAAATGGAAGACCAAATAAAATATCTACTGTATTGATGTCATCAAAATGAACATGAACAAGCAAAAAGCAAAAATGAAGTCATCAGGAGGAACCTGGATAGGATTCCACTTTCAACTGCAACTTGACCCTCAATCCCATCTAGGTGCAGCCAAGTGAGCTTTAACTCACAAAAATACAACCCATCATTTTGCTAATGGTAATGTGTGGGGGGGGGGAGGGGGTAAGGGGGAGAGTTGGGTGAGGAGGGAGGAGATTGAGGCAAGGTGGTGGAGCAAGGAGGGGTGGGGTTGAGAGAGAGGAAGGAGTGGGGAGTGAGGAGGGGTTCAGTAAGGGAAGTCAGCGTGAGGGCGGGGAAGGCAGTGAGGGGAGGATCAGACATTAAAATTAATTCCTTTTTAATTCTTGTTCTCATGATTGAAGTTGCATACACAGTATATATTGCTGTGGCAGGCTTATTCAGGTGTGGCAGGCTGTCCAGTTGAGGTTGAAAACTCAAGATGGAATGGAGGCCGATTCATTTGGGATTTTTTTTTGAAGAACTTCATAATGGAGACTTGGTGGCTGCCTTCATTTTCTGTTTGTAGACCTTCTTGTAACATTTCAGGACATTCTCCATCTTCCTCCACACTTTGGAACTTCTCATGCAGTCAGGATCGTGCTCATCATGAATGACTCGCTCAGTGCAGCCTTTTGCCGTCCTCTCCGAGTATGGCTACATCGATGTTGTAATGCTTCAGGATCTTCGCAAGGATCTCACACTTAGGAAATGTCAGCTCTTCAACATAGAGTTGGATGATGCGGAGTGAGGGATCCACTGGTTTTGTTTTGTCCACGGCTATTGGCTCAGAAAAGGGCTGTTTTAGTGCTACGCAACCCTAGGCCCCATTGCTGGGGTTTGCTCAGAGTGCATCAGTGGTATTGGCCAGTTGACATTCGTACTGACATCTTCAGAGCACAACAGTCGAATATCATTTTACAGGAGCACCACGTGTCAGTTGGCATCTCGCTTCCAATTTTAATTTTCCAATTTCCTTTCTCTCCAGCTGACCTTTACATAATTAGTTTCAAATGAAGAGGCCTAACATTTCTCAAAATAAGGAAATTGTATCTTTAAATGCTATCTCATTTTCCACAGGCAACAGAATGCCAAGATAATAGAATAGGAAAACAAACTGGAGTGTCAAAAGATGTGCTCTGGAGCTTCACATGAGGTTTGACAAGGGACATCTACAAGATGATTAGTTGCTTCTGATGAATTATTATAAAATCCACTCAGACCCATGAATCTCATGGAGACATGCTGTTTGGTTATGAAAACTTGGCATCTTCAAACAAATAGAACATGACCTCATCAAACATGAAATAACTAGCTGATCAATTGCATGGATTATCGCCACATTAACACTGGGAGCTTGCTTTCAAATTTGCGGTTTTAAACCATTCATATGTCCCCCACAAACAAATGATTCTCATTATTTCTTATTTCAATTTCTTCCAAAGAGAAATAGGTCATGGTTCAAATTACCTGAGACCATCCTTCCATTGTTGGAATGATGTTCCATTTGACAACCTTTTTTTGGTGGGCCACCATCCGCCAAAAAGTAGTTTTGTGAATGTTTTATTACAAAAGCACACCTGTTCACTTTATCTATCCACCCTCCGACTCAATATACAGGATGTAAAAATTGGCTTATTTAACTCTCCCCTTTAACACAGATACATTCCATATAGCATAATTTGTAATTGAATCAATGTTGATAGCTGTTGACAATTTGCAATTGAATGTACGAGTTTCCCCTTCATTAGAGACAATCGTAGATTCAACTATTATACGAGTGAAGAGGTGATGTTGGTTCAGCGTTTTATCGGTGGCCACGATGGTCGCCAACCTTATTGGCCCATCAACATTGCAAAACCATGAGAAAGAAAGCAGGAATTACTAGAACGGCACCAGCTGGAGAGCATACCTCCACTAAGCTGAACAGTTTGTCATCCCACTGATAGGTCAGCTCTGGACGTGACCTAAAATCGAATCGGCTTGTTCATGTCACTGAACCAATTCATCCACCTAGTTTAAACTTTTATTTCATAGAATTATATACTTTAACACTGTAGACCACAAATCACCTTTTTGACACTTTCAAAAACACTTCCGTGTTTAGCAGTACTTAGTCATGTTATACAAGGTGGTATACAAGACACCTTCAATGGAACTAAATGTATGGAATTTTTTTTTTTTTTTAACAAGACCTTCAAAAAAAAAATTCAAATAAACCATATACTGAACCTGCATAGGGTTAAGTGTTCTATGAACTCATATCTGCATGCTCACCAAAATCTGATGTGTAACTATGCAGACACTTCCTTTTGCACATCCATATGTTCATTCGAGTTTGTTGTAATCATGAACACAAACTGTGAAACTCAGCCTTTCATGTCAACATGAGAAAATGGGAAATGACAACCATATGAAAGCTTTTAATGACTGAAATAAAATACAAATTCTGTATTTAGAAATAAGAAAAACAAATAACAAACAGATGTCATTTTTTTAAAAAAAAAACAACAACTTGATGACATTGAAGGAACAATGAACTGTACATTCACCTGGAATTACTTGTACAAGCCATTTGAGATTTTCCTGAGTATAAACAATTAAAAATTGGTATCAAATGCTCAATGGACATTTTGAAGCAAAACTCACTAGTAATGTTGCCAATCTTTAACATTTAGCTCTTCCTCAATTTGTGCCTTTATGATGGAATCACCGAGAAAATAATAAAATATAAAAATAAAACGTGATTTCACAGTGCAGTAATTTTATGTACCAATATCTCCTTTCACCACTTAAATATTGTAATTCAGAAAGTCTTTGGCATTGACAACACAAATCCGAATAATCTTAAATCGGAGCCTCAACAGGAATGATTCCCACTTGGTACGCCACTGGGCAGAAGCAAAAATCTGAGGTCAATGCAAGTAATGACTGTCCTTGGAATGCCTTGCAACTACTTTAAATCAGGTATGCAATGAGTTCTCAAGCATTGTCCTCCTCAACACGTTTTTGTGCACTGAAGTTCACATACTCAACCGGCCACTGAACAATCCTTTTAACATGATCCCCAAACGCTGTGATGGGTTTTCCAAACATCTTCTGTCAGAATGAGCATCATTAGATGTTCGAAACAGGTGTCCCAGGGTTCAGATTAACCTGCCAGTGGAAAAAAGGTTGACAGTCAATGGGGCACACTTCACCAAGCCATGCGCTGAACAGTCTATTTTAGAACACGGACAAACCATTCATCAGTCTTTCAATAAAGTTCAAGGTGCCAGTGACAAATATGATTTACACAAGGCTGCAACTTGCAGCACAGGTAACCAACTACATTGCCTTCCGAACACTTGCTCTTCAAACACAAATGTTAATATTCCTTTTGCAGAAACTACACAGTATATACAATAAGAAATTCTTCAGGAAAAATCCAAAGCAATTCAATCCAAATACTCTATTATTGTCGATTTTAATTACATTTTATTAATCCCTTGGTGACAGGGTGGGAAGATGAGAAGCATGAATAGCTCCATTTTTCAGATAAGACCAATGCATTCGTTTACCCTCTAACCAAGAGATAATTCAAATTGTTTTTATGAAATTTTCCAGACAAGTTAATTCCAAACATCCACTCCTAATTATCTATGAGTATGCTTGCGAGTTAAATCTGGGTATGCCAACCATTTCTATGTCGGTTGCAATTACATAATCCTGTATAATTTGAGGCTGTTGGGAATTGAAATTCATGTGATGGATCAAAGAAGTGAAATGCTCAACAGGAAAACAAATTATTATTAATAATAATAATAATTTTTTTTTTTTTTAAAGAATGCACTCCCAAAAGACAAGGTGAGTTTTCATTTTGCCATCCCATAAAAAAATTAAGTATCCTTCTCTGATCATCAACTGAACGTAAATTCCCAAATCTGATTAATTGTCCAATTAAATAATTTGGTAATTACTTATACATTCACACATGATGCGAGGAGAGGATGAAGGCATGGTGACGTTGGGGAGTTGGGAGTGGAATTGGCAGGAAATTGTTTGAAGTCTAACACAACGGATGAAGAGGCACATTTGTTGCATTTGCTGTTTTGCTCTCATTATTCTTGTTGCCATCTTCTTGAAAACAAATCACTCATTCATGGTATCAGTCGTATGTAATATTCAATGTTGCGTGAATGTTTCAACATACAATTTTCATGCATTCGCAAAGTTTTGTGCACAAAATATGTAGTTCACTTGGGGTAAGCAAATCTTTAAAATAATCAATCACGGTACACCAGCCGTTCATGTAACATGCGAACCAACTGCATAAAAATTAATTTAAACTACAAGAGCTGCTATCCAGACAACCACATACTGAGAAATCAACCTGGTATCAAGGGATGTCCAAGAAGACCAGACCATTTGCTACCCGCACCTGAGGCAGGAATTTGCAGTTTGTTCATGGTGCCAGCAATAACTTGCCTGCTCTTACCAAAAAGACATCCACAAACTAATGCCGGCAGACAATGCCCAGTTTATGGCCATCCGAGGAACAGCACAGCACACGTTGATGCGTGACTGCGCATGTGAAACACCAGGGTGGCATTAAAATCGGGATTGAGATTCAAAACCAGGTTAAACAGCACAAGTGTGCTTATATTCAAGCCTTCCTTCGCAGCCAAAATCAATCAGTGACAAGAAAAGAAAAATAAGCTCTGAAAACAACTCGGCAGAGTAGCAGTACATCTTACTCACCCTATGACTGCTGTGTTGAGATGTAAACATTGAGGTTACATCATCAAGATTTAGACTTAATACTAATTCACATTCCAAGATGTCATTCAAAATTTTATGTTAAAATTCTTCCCGAAGCAACAATATGTTTTTGGTAAAATTTCACTTTCGTGTATGGTCCACAAATCGTTATTCAAAAAAAAAAACACAAAACATATTACTGCAGCAAAATGCACTTTGCATCCGATTAGCTGCAAAGTCATTGTGACTGATTAGTTACGATAAAACAGAAAATTTGGTATAACACGTTTTGAAATTTGTGCAACTGCACTTGGCAGACTGCCTGGCCACACGAATCAGGTCGTCAGAGGTAGTGAGCACACATACCTTTGAGCTATCTTGTCTGGGTTCGACTCGCCACCCACAATATGAAGTCAGATTGGTGCTTCTTAGGTAATGTTGCATCTTAAAATGTGCCATCCACCTGATGGACATCAAGTGGGTAACTGTCTGCGAGCATTAGCCAGGGGATGCTAAACATTCCACAGCATATTTGGAAGACTCGGGGAGCCGTAGCCCACACCCTGAACAAATTACAAATTATTGCCACTTCTCCAAAAAGAGCAATGTGGCAATCCAGTTTTTGTACTTTGCCTCATATAACAATTATTTATTATGTTATCTGGCCATAGAATGAGGAAATACGTTATGATTTTATTGATTATTCACTGTTAAATCTGTTCACGAAAGTTGATGAACCACCACGTTAAAAAAAAAGAAAAAAAGAAAAATAAAGACCCGTATCTTGCCAAAAGGTGACCACGTGTGACTTCTTTAAGGTCACACTAAGGTGAACAGAGCTGCTATCCACCAGGAGCGACTCCTTGAGGAATATCTGCCTACGAGAGATTCCGATGAGAATCGTTCTACAGAGTAACCATGAAAAATATGCGTTTGCCTCATAACGTCACAATGTCTCAAGCTTGACATATCTAGAAAGCACTCAGAGGTGTTCAATTTGAGGTACTATACGATATGGTTCCTAAAACTTGAAAATTTGACCTTGGGGTCAAATATGTTTGACCTCAGGTGCTAACCATGAAGGTCAAGGCCAATCGCCACCAAAAATTAATCAGCTGAGCGCCAGACCATGAACTATATTCCCCTGAAGTTTGAAGACGATCCGATCAAAATTACTCAAAAAATAAGGGTTTCGTCGACTCCCCTGATTTGCGACAAAGTGACCTTGACCTTCAAAAATTTTGTGCACTGAAAGGGACCTCTATATGCCTCTGATATGCGAAGTTACAAAGATTTCCAATGATAACTGTGCTCTGCAGAATTTTTTTATACGTGATGACAAACAAACAAACAAAAAAATACAAGCTGACTAACATATCTTGCAAAAAACTTCGTTTTGGCAAGATAAAAATGCCATCTTTGTGTGCCATAAATTTATCTTCAATCAAGGGTCAAGTTCAAAAAAAAAAAAAACTAATACATTGCAAAAGCACAATCTAAAATTACCTGTGCACAAAACACCCTTGTTAATCATGCAATATGACAAACGGGCAAAGGCAAAGGGACTTGTGCGCAACGTACTTCGGAATAGAGAGGAGGCGGCTGCAGGAGAAACTCCTGTGGGCAAGACAGGCAAGGAATGTTGGCATCTTCTTGCAACTCCACTCCATGAAGGTACAACCTTCTTTGCTCCTCAGTCACGACCTCACTATATGACGGAGGTTCTGCGAGGAAAAATTGCTCATTCATTCATAATGCAGTGTCTCGAAGAAGGCAATAAATTATGCATTCCAGCACTTGTTCCAAATAGGTATGAAACGTCATTCAGAAATGTGAAATGGATGCCTGTGAAAATTCAAAAATAGTGCAGGTGCAACATGAAAACAAGCCGCCTTGTTGAGCAAATCAGCTTTTCAGAGCACAGTAATCGATAATAGTACAACTAGCCCATCTCTCACACTGGAGATGTTTTGCAATGGTGTGTGGATGTGGATGTTAAGGTCATGACTATATTGCCATAAATTTTTCAACTAACCTTTATGATGTGAATAAGGAGAACATAAATTGATAAAATGTACAATTTGCTTTTGGCTGTTTTCGCAAAATTTAGTTCAAGTACAAAGCGGATGCAGACAGCCTTTGCATTGTGAAAAGCTTTCTAGTTTATAATGCATCCATGCAACTTTAGATAGCATACCTTCTAATGGCTCAGGCAAAAGGCTCCGCAGGTGTAGAGCAAGGTTTATAGTGGTCCACAAAGGGTGTAAGAGAGGTATGCTACTCTGGCTGGTGAAGCTGGAGGTGCGACTCCTGCAGGGTTGTGATGGAATTGTTCCCAGTACCAGTGGCAGCTTTACACTCAACTTGGTAGAGCCAGGGATATTCACCGACACCTGTAAAGGGTAACGCATACCTTCATCATCAAGTAGACAGCATGAGGATCACACAAACAGCACTATTGCATGTACTATAAAAGGCTATCCCTATCTGAGAAAACAATAGAAATCTAAATCAAACGATGATGTGCTGCGATTTAATCACCTTCAGAAAGTACTCAACACGGATGATGTTGCAGTCAAGCACAGATGGTGTGACATTGGGGATTGGCAATGGCTGCCCATCCCAGTACTCCCTTTTTCCTGATGGTATAGACTCTCCACGCACTGCAGCAACGGCATGCGTGTACGTGAGTGTGCGACCATGTGCCAGGAACGTCTGTTTCTGGCACAGGGAAGTTTGAGGTACGACGAGACGTGAGGAACAGTTTTCGACTTCTGCATGGATGCGTAACATCTCTCCTATTAAAAAAAAAAAAAAAAGAAAAGAAAAAAGGGTAATTCATCAGGTGAGATAAATGCATGATTATACAAAGAGCTCTGTACATCTTGGATGACCCAAAAAATAAAAGGAATGCAACTTGTACTTAAATTATATTAAAATAATACTACGCAATATTAGAACACAGCTTACTTAAAATATAGGAATAAATCAAGAAACTGACAAATTTAAGATTCTTTTCATATTTCAATAAAATTAGAAGCCAGAGTGTGTAAGAGAAAGGTGACAGCATCACCTGTGATAAAATCGAGAATCAAAAGATCAAAGGAAATGGTACATCTCGAGTGCAGAACATGCTGTGACAAAATAATGGAACTTGACAAAACAAAGGAAGGAGGTTATCGATTAATTATCTGTAGCAAGTCAACAGAACACCAATTGGAGATTGCCAATTGCTGCGGGTGGCATGTAGATGCACTCGTACCTAGTGGTGAGTGGCACATGTGACAAAGTGATGTTCTTGGAAGAACGGCTGCAGATAAAGCTCAAAATTAAATATTTTGACCTTAATCCCAGTTTCTTTAAATAATGGGGATTTCTTTATTCCACTTTGTCAGAAAAAAAACAAAAACATTTCTCTGAGTGATATTTTTCCAACTCAAAAACACTTGACTCACAAGGTGACGTCATTGCAGAATGCAGCAATGCAACATGATTGCAATTGTGTTCAGTCCCGACGGCATTTACACCTCTTATGGAATGATGTCAAGTGGTAAACAAGAGTTGGCTGAATTGCTCCCTCACAATCATTTTACTTCTCTTCCTCAAAGGAGAGCCCAAACAATTTTTTCTTCCTGAAAACCATTAATCACAGTCGACCTTGTAGAGGGGTCGGAAAATTAAAAAATATTTTTGCCATTCACAAAGTGCTGAAAAACGCCGTTGAGCATTGATTTTTCGATTTTTGCCAGTGACGTCGCACCTTGAAGCCCATCTTGATCCAAACAGCAATTTACATAGAGAAATAGTGCATTTTGAGCTCGGATTCTGATACCGATTCCACAGTCATTAGCAACTGAAGGTTCTCGGCATGTTTAAGCTGATCAGTAGGATTTTACATAAACTACTGCAGACAAATAGTGATGGAAGCGCTTTCGGGGGAATTATGGAGCAGTATCGTTTTGAGCCGAATGAGAGCGATTCAGATGAAGATGGCGACCATCAAAGTGTCAGTGAAGATGAAAACGCCGGTCACACGCTGACTACAGATTGGTAGGTTTTGTTTTTACATTAGATTGATGGTTTGTAAGGGATTTTGTGTTTATTGATAAATCGGTTATATTACTCCAGCAGAAACATGGCACCAGTATGGATGGACACGGCAAATCAGAAAAAGACGTCGTATCCATTTTATAGGGTATTAAGGCATAGATTAGCATTGAGGTGGTCTGAACCTTCGGGTTCCCCTTTAATATTGAACTACATGGACAAACACAACCAAATTATATTGGGATGGGGGCAGTGAATGTAGAATTTGAATAGAGTCAACAAGTGGTAAGTCCTTCGTCTTGCATTCTCAGGAGCATACCATTGGGAAGGGGGAGAAAAAAAAAAGAAAGAAAGAAAAGACACTACTGAACTCCAAATTAAGTTGTAAGAGTGGACTTCTCACCAGTTTCACAAATGCACAAGGAAAAAAATAATAATAATAAAAGAAAGGAGAAGTGAAAACTGCAGTGCGGAAAAGTCACCTCAACTCGAGCCTCATCTACACTTGTCATGCAACATAATTTTTTTTTAATTTCAATGAACAAAGCTCACATTGTTCTTACAAATTTTGTAAAAACATGCGGTATATCATGTGGTATTATGCTCTCCCGGGCATGAGGTCAAAAATTGCATCTCAACTCCAGCTTGCCCTGGTTTTCTGGTACAAAACCATATAGCCAAATAGTGCTCAGATCTCTTTTAAAATTCTACCATTTCTAACAGTCCTCAGGTATATACAGCAATTCAACTGCCCACAAAATATTTTCAGGAAGGGTTGAGGTGGCAGGATGTGGTATTTCCAGGATGTGTATATGTGAAAGCTCAAAGGAGAGAGGTACATTTGTTTTAATGAGTCATGTTGCTGGAGAGGAATTTTTACCTCAGTCACTGAAGGTGGACAGAGGTTATGTTTTCACCCCTGTCCGAGTAGGATATCTCAAAAACTTGTGGATGGATTCTGACAAAAAAAAAAAAAAAAAAAAAAAAAAAAACTTGGTGGAAAGGTTGGGTGTGACAAGGACCAATTGAATCAATTTTGGTGACAATCTGGATTCAGATACGAGAATTTATTTTTATTATTTTCAAAGTGATTCTTCACCATTAAGAGATGGGGCCAAAAACGACATACATGTATAAGAAGACATCTCAAACAGTTGTGGGCGAGTTATGACAAAACTTGGTGGATGAGTTGGATAAGTGAAAAAAACAGGGCCAATGAGATTTTGGTTATGGACCAGATTCAGATTTGACAAAATGTAAACTGTTCAGCCTCGGAGAGGTATGCACTCGACCGAGTGCAGTTCTAACCCAAAAGGTTTCCTCCCATCTTTTATTTCATAGCATTTTCACATGTGGAAAATACAGCATCCGTAAATTGGTACGACATTCGGTACCAATCCACAATTACTGCACAGCATACATATGTGGCCATTTCAATAACACTCGAACATATTAACATGTCCATTGCCTGAAGGAAATCCCACCACATCTTAACTTGCCTCAAATTAAAATTTGTTTACCTTTAGTTGGCAATAAATCAATAAAGGACAAAAAAAGGAAAACGACACTTTTTAGGAGTTCAACCACAAAACGCCACGTACCAGGACAATATCCTCTTCGGTTGATCTTCGCACTTAGAGAAACAGGTCCAGACATTTTCCAGATGCCCACAGTCTTCTCACCAGTAGCTGCCACTGATGACTGAAAAAAAAAAAATTAACTTCCATTAAAAATTTTTTTTTTAACTCAGTATCAAATATAACCGCTTTTTATGAATAACAAAAAAAAAAAATACAAAATCACAAATAATTGAACATCAAATTCAGGTGAAGGTCCGATCAAAATTGCATGATGGTCAACAAACAGCCCAATACTGAAATTGCTTTCCATTTCAAGTTGTGACAGTTAAAACAAAAAGAAAAAAAAAAGATAAGTTTATTCTCTAAGTGGACCTTACCAACCTGATTGGAATCACATGCAATTGCTCCACACAAACTTGAAAATAATTGGGTCATACATAGATTTAAACTAACATCACAACAATTCTTGTCAATTGGCACAATTACTTTCAAACAATGAGTATTCTACTCAGCAATCACAACTTGTATTGGTGTGCAGGTGACCACACAAGTGTCGAGCAAAGCACACATTCGTTCAGGTCGAATACACAGTTTATCGAAGGGTCATTCATAATCGAAGACTCGAGCATCTTCAAAGGCACATGGACGCGAATGTGACCGGTGGATATACACAATTAAGACAAACAGTGCATCTTCCAGATTACCTTGGCAAGCACGAGCACACAAGATCATGCGCAACAACCACACTAGTTAGCTTTTATTATCAATTCAGGAGGTCAGATTGTACATCACGGTCATTATGAATGTTCAAGGCACAATAATGAACTTGCCCGACCCGGGAAACAGTCATTAGTTTGGTTGCCCGATGCTAAATTTTCGTTGTCCCTGGAAACCGAGCATTGAGCCTTACATACAACATTCCCTCATTGGTCCAAATCTGCTCAACCATGCTATAATCAATTTAATTTCAGATCTCAATGATCAGCAAAGTCTCGTCGACCTCCTTTCCCAATTTCCAAATCAGGAAACCTATGTGGAAATGTACTTCGAAATGCCTCCGCCAGGTGCAGCACACCCCCCACTAAGACTTAGTTGGGTTTGCATTGATTTTGAGAGCCCAACCTTGAGGAAAAATAATCTGAAAATTGGCATAATTTTTGCACACACGAGTATCAATACCTTGCCTACATTTCTACCCAGGTCGTCCAACACTCAAAACACCCCAACATCATTTTACTTATCACAATGAAATACTAACCTGCAATCCAGGTGTGCTCAAATCTACATGCTGCACAACAAAAAATTGCCGTTGCACACGGTACGTGCGACGTCCTTGGCACTGCAGCTCAACATGCACATAGTAACTGATATCGCCATATCGACCTCGAAAAGATGAAGCAAGAATCCTGAAAGTGAGATGAAAGCAGAGAGAAAATGAACATGGGCCTATACCATCAACTTTGAGTGTTTTTATTTGTTTTTGAATAGCACTGCTTCCTTCATTTACCTGCAAACCATATTCAGTCAGTCTTAAAAGTACAAACAGACAACAATCTCAAATTCAATTTGAATGACTAACTCATACTGATGGTCTACAAGCAATAGGTGAGCACTTTAACCTGGGGGATGGGAATAAAAAAAAAAATCCCAAACATCTTCAATTGTATGCCCCCTCGGAAAATACTACTGCTGGTATCCTGAACTGGGAGACCATTTCTGGGCGAGAACAATTTAAGGGCACCCTTCTCCCATCAAAACTCAACATGGAACTACCTTCAGCAAGTGAAATGCTTTGTTGGTCCCACGACATCATGATCTTCCCAGCCCTCTAACAAGCCCAAGCCTTCTGCAACAGAGGACATTCAAAACTGCAGATGTAGTAATGGCCCAGTCTTGGTGCTCTTTTGAGAATAAACAGTTTGTGGCACTGAGCAGAAGCAAATATGTGGGCTAAAATGGCTTCAATTGGTCTCCATGAGCAGAGATTTTACAGAAAATACAAGGAAAGCTCAAGGGATGAAAATGTTCTCAATCACATTGTAGTGCAGCTGATTTCAAAAGTTCCCTGAAACACTGTTGGGATAAAATTCAAACGACGAAATTTATGACCAGGAAATCAAGGGCTACAAAACAAAACAGGGTGGCTCCAAAAACAAGCTGGAACTATGTGAAAACCCAATGTCATCCTGGGAATAGGCCTCAAATGGCTCATGAGGCATACATGCGGGCTCGCCTGTCACCCGCGAGGAAGGAGAAACAAGTCAGTTCTGAGCCAATCAAACCAACTACATGCCTTTAAAAATAAATTTTCAATCCAATAGTGATCCAAGGCTCATGCAGGAGCTTGCAGGATGGCCTAAAGGTATATTACTCCTGTATTCATTTACGTCATTGTGATGATGTAAATTGTTCCCACAGTCTATTTTATGAAGGGTGTCACTGTCCAGGACAAAAAAGAAAAAAAAAAAATCACCCGAAGTGGCTTGGAGGGAGACAAAGTTACCCCCCCCCCATGTTTTGTAATCACAAACAATCATAAGATGAAACGAAAATAAAATTGAAGGAATAATTACAGGCCCCTATTAGGTCCGGGCCCCGGGGTTGTAACCCGGCCTGCTCACACCTCTCTTGGCACCCCTGGGTATATACACTCACCTCTAAGCTGCCTAGCTTGGGTTTGAACCTTGACCTGACTATAAACTGGCATCCTGATGTTTTGTATGTAGGGCAATTCATCAATGTGTGTGTGCAGTTCTTCGGATGGACGTTGAACTGGGTGTCCCATCTGTCAGTGCTAGTTGGTGTGTATTAAAGATACCATGGTGTCGTTCACAAAAAGTGAGCTTCTGCTGGCACCTTGACCAAAATACAAATTATTGCTCACTTACAGGGAGCACATCAACAGTACCACCACACCCCTGAAAGAACTGACGCTCGCCCGCAGACAAACAATGATGTGCAGGACCAAGGAGTTTTTAGACATTACTGTACTCTTATGTGAAACAAGGGTGTGACTACGCAGGGAGCAAACACACGAAGCATACAGAAATTGAGTATCTGGGCTCCAAGGATCACAAGTCAGGCATTCAGAGGATACAGACAATTAACCTTGGAATGCAATACTTTGGCAGTGCAAACAAGCCATTAGTCACCAAGCAGATGAGGGGGGGGGGGAGTGAAATAAAATAATAATAATAATAAACAACTCAAGGTTGATCACACTACCAACATTATAGTAAGTACTGTCACTCCGCAAAAAGAACTACATATAAAGGAGTATTTATTGATTTAAATATTCCTATGCAGCCTGTGCATCATTTTCTGGGGGCACGGCTGTGCCGCTGATGCAGTGCCCTGTTACCAGCAAGCTGGTGCTCATTTTTCTGACCTCAATGACATGGCTGAGTTCACCCACCTGGTGTTGATTAAACGTCATGAACTCAAGAACCTAAAATCTTAAGCAAACACCAAGCTTATAAAGGGAGAAATAGAAAAAGACTGGGGAAGAAGAAGTCATGGAAGATAAATCAGGAGGAAGAGCAGCAGTGGTAACAATAACTGGTTAAGGGGTTGAGTGGTAGAGCTGGTCACCACTCACCCCTCTGGAAGCTCAAAGCAAAAAGGTAACTCATGATGACCCATAACAAGCGTCTCCAGAGGTGCTTCTTCTGAACCTGCGGAAAAAATAATTATACAATACATTTTAAAATGGACAAATGACTTCTTGACACATCATTTGCTTAGAGCAACAAATAGGATTTTTCATGGAACCAGTGATATCAAATGGCTCCAATTCATGAGTCACAGGTCTCTAGTATTGGTGAGTAGCTATACAGACAGGTCTGTGGCCAGTTCTTGAATCAAGTTAAAATTACATAACTGAAAGTCACCACTTCAATTCATCTGCAAACCATCTATGCATCATGTGCACATCGTGAGTGGTGTGGGATGGTGACTTGCCTTGGTAATAAGTGAGCTGATAGACTATCTCCAAGGTTAAAACCATCAGTTTAGCCCCAAATCCCCCTCCTGGGTAAAAATAATGAAAAATTAAATAAAGTGGCAAAGTAGACACAAGCCATTCCGTCTCGGTATGAACCCAGCTATAAACCAACCATGGTGCTCATGATTTATATGAGAATCCAGCCATCAAGGTGTGCAGCATCTTTTGGAAAGACATTAAGGTGGACAGCTCATCTGTCACCATCAGCACTGCTTGGTGTTGGTGGACATTAAATACACCACGGTGATTTTAGCGGTCGGGAAGTTATCGCCGGCATTCTGCGCAAATCAAAACCGAGCTGAGTCCTGTCTCCTTGGAGATCCCTTACCACCAGTTCACATGGCTTGTAATCAAGGGTGGTTTGTTGTTTTGGCAGCAGTTTGAGTTATAAATTCATTCTCACAGGCATGCCCAAGAAACACATGACGAAAGGGACATTCAGAAAGTTTAACCCTCTGAAAAGCAATTCAGATAATCATAGATTTATTTTTTTTTTTTTTTTTTTTTTTTTACAATGATGGGCATTTGCAAGGAGAATACCCACAAGAATTTATATCTCATTAAAGAAAACACGGTGCGTTTCGTATGGGACCACAAGAAACACGATTTTTCAAAGAAATCTGTTCAAGTTCAAAGTTTTCTAAAAGTATTTTATCATTCCCAGAATTTTCAGTGGAGTTGAAACACTTGTGCAACTCATCACAAATTCTTTCAGAAAAAGAAAAAAAAAAAAAATACAGTAGTTAAAAGATTAATGAGTGTTAACGAAGGACTCGTTATGTATGGGACAAAATTATCCATCTGCTTTAAATGAGATATACACATTGTTGGTGTAAATTGACCTTCATAACACAATCAACAGGCTTGAACACATTGTTGCGAATTCGCGCCCGCCGGCGTGCGGACGGACACGCAACTCGAATCACGGCACGTCGCCCACCGGTCGGACAATTCAGTCGTGACCCTCTCGGAACAATGCCGGGAGCTAGTCACGGGTGGGGGTTTAACCCCACCACGACCGTGCCAATTACCCACCCGCGCAGGATAGGGTTGCTCGCCAAATTTGAAATACCTAAGTACCTGCGCGGATGGTCGACCGGGCGATCGCACCACGCCACAGGCCGACTCCGGACACGAACCGCTTAAGCGGTCCGTTCTACAGTGATAACCGAGCGGTGTTATCGTCGGCCTTGACGGTTCCGATTAATTACCGGGATGTTGCACCCACTATGAACCCCTTACGTGAAGCAGGATGGAGTCAATTAAAAGGAAGGAGACGAAGCAGAGCGGGAACAGTTCAACAAGCAAGCATTTTATTCACACGCACACACAGACAAGCATGTAAGGCACGCATTTACAGTCATACAGTAATGCACATAAAGCAATTAAAACAAAAGAAACGATGCAGAGCTACAACCGAATACACGTACACACGGCAACACTTAAACAGTTCTACTTGTCGGACAGGCGCCTCCGTCATTTATACAAAAAGCAAAGGAAGGAAAAGAAAGAAGTCTCGACTTCCCTTTTATGGCTGGTGAGTCCCTCTCCCGTGACCGTCAGCGTGGTCGCGCCTGGCCCCGACCTCTCTCGCGGCCGGCGAACCCTCTCCGGCACTCTCCGTCCGGACGCGCAGGTCCACCTCACTACTGGCGCTGCCGAGTCTCCCGTCCGTGCCTTCGTGACAGGGCCGCTCGCCAAGGTGCGGGACCTCTTCCCGAAGACCAACTCTCCACAAAAACCAACCGAAGACCAACCAGACCACCAGCCAAGACTAAGAGGAAGAGGCGGAAGAGGAAGCGCAAGCGCGCCCGCCTTTTATAGCACAGGGCTCCGCCCTTCGCCCCGTTCTCGGCTCCATCTTCCTTCGAGAGGGTTCCCGAAAAGGGCGTTCCCTCACGCTTTCCCTCCACCCCGCCCGTGCGGGGGCCAGGGGAGTCAGTTTTTGGCTCTGGGCCAGAGAATTACCCCAAAATGAGACCCTCCTTCACATGACATCTGACCTGCATCGCCCCTCCTCCACTCCAAAGCGCGGGGAAGTCAAACGGAAGAAAGAGGCAGGGAAACCTGCGCATCCTCGCAGTTCCCTCCTTGGCGACTTTGTTTGCCGTTCGGAAGCGGACGTAGTGGCGAAGATGTGGTAGCGTAGATGGAGGTGCGTGGTTGCAGTGTGGTTGGTGCTGTGATGGGGATGGCGTGGTTGTTGAGATGCCGTTTGTTTTAAATAAAAGGTAGAACAGAAAAATGGCCGACTCAAAGCGGCGCAGCCCGGATGGATCACATAAATTCCTTCTATAAAACGGGTTTGGGATAACTACACTTGTACCTATGGAGATCTCACCTAAGGGCCCTTTGTGTAATGCGAATTTCCACAACCGTAACAATATGTTGACACAAAGATCCAACATTTAACTACTACGTAGAAACTCAGCAATTCATGTTGGAGGATATGAAACAAAAAGATTCTTTAATTATCTATATATTACTAAAACTTTCATCTTGTATGTTCCCGAAATATAGCCAAAATTTTTTAGGGCCACCTTACTTACCATTCGCCTGCAGTGTGCAGTATCAAGTTTCGTTCAAATCGGGCAACAACAAGAAAAAATAAAAAAAAATCCCCGATTCAGTCAAGTACTCTTCGGGAGTATTTGATCAATGCAAACTACCTCGGTGGTATAGTTTGCTGGAGCTATCTTTTCTTTACACGATTTTTATATTTTTTTTTTCCATCAACCGCTATCACAACGGGAACCCAACGGGTGCACGGGTCATCGAGTTAAGTTTTTAAAATGCAAAATTATAATCAAACATGGTTTGCAAGTACTAATGAAGAAAATCAAACGCACAACTTTATTGCGGATATACACAAAAATGTACAATATAAAAAGATTAAACCCGGACAGGACACGTCGGACAGATCTGTTTTGGTGTGTGTACAAGGAATGAAAATAAAATAATTTGCAGAGAGTAATATGTTGGTTGTTGATTAAAACATTTTTAATGCTCATATAGATTTTTGTTTTGATTTGTCTCAAGACATCAGGGCTTTTGTACGTTCAATAGAAATGTAGATGTAAACATCAACTCGACTGAAAATATCAAATCTGGCCACGTAGTTATACGTTGGAAGACTTGCATTTACACAAGGGAATAGAAGAAGGTATTACATTTTGTGTAAAAATGGAAATACATCATATGTTTCATAGAAAAACTAGAAACTTCGGTGTCTGAAGTAATGATGAACAAAAACTCATATCTTCTTCAAAAGGAGACACCCCTCCTTACAAATCAAATTATCCCACAGTTTAGTGTGCCTTAAACTAGGCAATGTGTGGAGGACAGGTCTCATGAGAATCAATACATAAATGGCCAAAAGAGTGATCACATTCTGGCGATGTTAATGTAGTCTTTCCCACAGACTTTGCAAGTAATGTCCCGTACGTAATACTAAAAAAGAACTACTTGTGAACAAATGATCTACTGAAATTCCAAGCTAGAAATACAGGATATGACCAATACATGATGGATTAAAACTTCTGAAAATGGCATTAAATTTTTTAGAGCTTTGTGTCATCCTAAAAAAAAAATCCATGTAAAATTGATGTCTGGGACATCGCCAATTAAGAACAGGCCTCAATTTACACAATTAATGAAGAACATTTTTTTTCCTTGTGTATTAAAATAAGGGCATAGCAGAGTATTCATGTCCATATATAATAAAAAAAAAATTGTTGTAAAGTTTGGTTTCATTTCTACATCACTGTTCAAAATTGTCACACACGCAACATCATATATATATGTAAATTAGTATGCGATTTCACACCTTAACCTACAACTTTGCAATATTCTTCCAAAGATTCAAGAAAATGCACACATTACATGTAAATTAGTACATGATTTCACACCTTAAAAACCTCTAATTTTGCCATTTTTTTTTCCAAAGGTTCACGAAACTGCACATATCATATATGTAAATGAGTATGCGATTTCACACCTTGAACTTTGCAATTTTCTTCCAAAGATTCATGAAAATGCACACATTATATGGAAATTAGTATGCGATTTCACACCTTAAAAACCTTTAATTTTGCCATTTTCTTCCAAAGATTCATGAAACTGCACATAACATATATGTAAATGAGTATGAGATTTCACACCTTAAACTTCGCAATTTTCTTCCAAAGATTCATGTAAATTAGTATGTAATTTCACACCTTAAAAAAAACCTTTAATTTTGCCATTTTCTTCCAAAGATTCATGAAAATGCACACATTACATGTAAATTAGTATGTGATTTCACACCTTAAAAAAAACCTTTAATTTTGCCATTTTCTTCCAAAGATTCATGAAACTGCACATATCATATATGTAAATGAGTATGTGATTTCACCACCTTAAGCTTTGCCATTTTCTTCCAAAGATTCATGTAAATTAGTATGTGATTTCACACCTTAAAAAACCTTTAATTTTGCCATTTTCTTCCAAAGATTCATGTAAATTAGTATGTGATTTCACACCTTAAAAAAACCTTTAATTTTGCCATTTTCTTCCAAAGATTCATGAAAATGCACACATTACATGTAAATTAGTATGTGATTTCACACCTTAAAAAAACCTTTAATTTTGCCATTTTCTTCCAAAGATTCATGAAACTGCACATATCATATATGTAAATGAGTGCGATTTCACAACCTTAAGCTTTGCCATTTTCTTCCAAAGATTCATGTAAATTAGTATGTGATTTCACACCTTAAAAAAAAAAAACCTTTAATTTTGCCATTTTCTTCCAAATATTCATGTAAATTAGTATGTGATTTCACACCTTAAAAAAAAAACCTTTAATTTTGCCATTTTCTTCCAAAGATTCATGAAACTGCACATATCATATATGTAAATGAGTATGTGATTTCACCACCTTAAGCTTTGCCATTTTCTTCCAAAGATTCATGTAAATTAGTATGCGATTTCACACCTTAAAAAACCTTTAATTTTGCCATTTTCTTCCAAAGATTCATGCAAATTAGTACGTGATTTCACACCTTAAAAAACCTTTAATTTTGCCATTTTCTTCCAAAGATTCTTGAAATTGCACAGACATTAATAATCTCATTGGAATTGGAGCTGCGGCGTGAATATGACATTCTGCCATGCGAGGGAACCTTCTCTTGGACTTTCCCCGTCACTGATGTGAACGGCTGTGCCGAATATCAAGCACAAGTTGTCATAACAAACAAATAAAATTCTCCGTTTACGACACCGAGAGTGTGGAGCAGCACATCAATACAACGGCAGGTCAAGAGGGGGGTTTCCATAGGTTGTCACTTATCGACGGCAGCAGCAGTAAATGGAGAGATTCGCCGAACTCACCTCCCAGCAAGCAGGTATCCAAATGAAGGTAGCGCTGTTCCTGTCCTCCCGTGCATCGGACGCACGCCGCTCCACGAGCCGTGAGCCGCACCGCGCGCAATCGAAGCGCTCCACTCGCTTTGAGCACCACTCGACCCGACACCAGGTCTCCATCGCTGTAGAGGGGCCGCGAGCCGTTCGCCTGCACGTCGAACACGACGTCCAGCAGGCGAAGCCGATCGTTGGGCACGAACGAGGGCATGCCCGGGGCGTGCTGGGAAACGTGCTCGTGCTCGAACCCTCCACCACGAGCTGCTGCCTCGCTCCGATGTGCGCGCTCCGCTTCATCCCTCGTTGGTTACTCGAGGGGAATAACCCCGCCCAGCAAGCTCAGATCATGCGCTTTTGGCGTGATCGGCCCGTGCTCGCAAAGTGAGGAGCACGCCGTTCGGTGACGTAGCGAGCTCCTATTGGCGGATCGGCGACACGGTTCCGCGTGTTGCACTCAGGGAAACTACCTGTTTGCACGTGGGCAGACTACAGCTGGTGCGCTTTTTACCTGTAAACAGCTTGTTGCCTCAAGGCAGCTGAGGTGAAAAAAAAAAAAAACCACAGAGCAAATCTCCTGATAAAGGATGAGGGGAAGAAAAACAACCTTTAATATGGCAGAACGAGGTCCGTCAGTTAAAAGTGGTAACGGCCGACCAGGTACACATGGAATCATCAGTGATGGAGAGATGCGTGGATTTTTGGAGGAGTGCGAGGGAGCTTATGGATATGGATGGGTGATTTATACATGATGTGTGTGTGTGTGTGTAGTGATTGCGATGTTTGTGGGTCACGTGAGAAGGCGAATGTGCTGTCAGTTTTTTATTCATTCCTCACCGACAACCCAACAACTTTCTCCACGATTATCCCCGCTAAAATAAGTAAATAATTAAACTAGAAAGTATCTGAAAATGCAAAGCCCGTCCGTGTCCGGTTTGTACTCGAACGAAACTTGACGAAAACGACGTTAACAAGCTCAAATGAGCTGAGATCTTCGTCCTCTTAATGATGACGTCATACAAACGAATATGACGTCATTGCGATGTATCAGGTTTACGATAAATTATCTGTGCTAATGCCCGGCTTGATTCCCGCAAACAAAATTCAAACAGCTTGCCTCGTTTCGGAGATAATGGTATCGGCGATTTCCATTAGCGGCGATATTATGACGTCAACTTTTTTTTCTGGGAAGAATTTCCAAAATCGGAGATGGTTACTGCCTGCGCGTGGGCTTTCTGCATATACATGGCAAGTTTCACGAAGATCCGATGAAAACTCTGGGTTGTGAAACAAAAAATAGGAATGACGTCATTAAAAAATGATATGACGTCATAGTGATGTATCATATGTGCGGTAATTCATCTCTGCTAATGCCCTGTTCGATTCCCGCAAACAGAATTAAAAAAGCTTGCTGAGTTTCGGAGATAATTTTTTAGGCGATTTCCATTAGCGGAGATATTTTGACGTCATAACTTTTTTTTCTTGGAAGAATTTTCAAAATCGGAGATGGTTACTGTCTGCGCAGAGTATTTCTACAGATATATGCCAAGTTTCAGGAAGTATCGATGAAAACTGTAGGCTGTGAAACAAAAAAGTCCACAAGAAAAAGATGAAGAACAACAACGTGAGTAAGACTTAGAGATCCTCCCTGAGGATATAAAAAAATTAAAAAATTTAAAAATTGTACATTTTATTTATTTGTGTGCTCCATATTCTCATGATAAAGTTTTGTTGAACATTTGATGAGGAAAGCTGGATTGGTAAAAATGTTACGGACTGGACATACACGCTGAATCTCGACGGCAAACGAGGATTTCGATGAAAACATTTCTGCCTGGTCCACCACTTCACCGAAGACGTCATCCTTACAATCCTCTATTCCGCACCGGGAATAGAATGAGATGTGCCAAGTTTCAATTTTGGCCGGTCAGCGGTTTTCGAGATACGTGTTAATTTTTTGCGTTTAATCCAAGGTTGCTGCCACACACGTGAACCTATGACGTCACAATGATAATTAAAATATTCTCCATACCAGGGTCACTTCGACCATGAAAGTTGTGTCAATCGGAGAGATAGACAGACAGAGAGAGACAGAGAAACAAAACTTCAAATAAGAGAGCAAAATGAGGCCAAAAAAGGGTCAAATAATAATAATAAAAGTAATGAAAATTATTTCAACAAAATTATTAATTTCTGTTCTCCATATTCTCATAATAAAGCTTTGTTTAAAATTTGATGACAAAAGCTCAAATGGTTACAAAAATTACAGCTCGGTTTCTTTTAAACTCTTGTTTTGCGTTTTCCGAGCACTATCTATATTTCCTACCAGCTGCACTTTTTGGACACTGTATTCCCAAATGCTGAGAGTGCGGGTGGAAAACACGATTCCTCCAGATGGTGTAAAATGGCGAAATATTTTGGCTAACACCCAAAGTACGACTAAACTGAAGCTTTTTGAAAGCAACCTGGTGTTGGCTTAATGGTTAGGGTGTTGGACTTGGGATCTGAGGATCCTGAGTTCAAATCCCACTCGGTTGTTTAATTAATACTGGGTGGGGTTGACTGTGCCTGTCATCATTTTGAGGTTGGCAAACTGAGTACCAGCTTGCTGGTATCCTGTGTCAGAGTGGTGACCCGTCCGGGATTGTGCCCAATAGCCAAGGAGACCGCTAAGGCAGCACCAACGCTCTGCACAGAGTCTGGTCCCAATGGATCGATGGATTTTGGAAGTGCCAATGAGGAAATTTGTGTTCTACAGTGTTCAATTAAATATATAATTCCATTGAAATATTAGAATGGCACTCGGTAAGTAGAGTGTGAACCTCTGCCAGGCTGAGCAGTTTACATTTTGTATTCCACCGATAGGTCGGATCTTGATCTGGACCTCGAAAATCTAATCGGCTTGTTCTTGTCACCTAACCGACTCATCCACCTAGTTTTGTCATAACTCGTCCACAACCTTTTGAAATATCTTGTTATGCAATATCTCGTTTTTGGCCACATCTTTTAATGGTGAAGAATCACTTTCAAAAATAATTCAAAAATTGTCGGATCCCAATCCGGATTTGGATTTTCACAAAAATCGAATAAATTTGTCCTCGTTACACACCAAACCTGTCCACGAAGTTTCGTCCCAATCCATCCATAACTTTTTGAGATATCCTGTTCACAAACAAATGGACAGAGGTAAAAAACATAACCCCCATCTACTTTTGTGGCGGAGGTAATTGTGGTATCCGGATCTGGATCCGGATCACCCCCAAAATTTAATCAATTCGCCCTTGTCACACACCCAACATCTCTATCAAATTTCGGCCGAATCCTCCATATCTTTTTGAGATATGCTGTCCACAAACAAACAGACAGGGATAAATGCAAAACGTCCATCTACATTCGGTGGCAGAAGTAAACAAAAATAAATAAATAAATAAAGGTTTTCAAGGCTGTACAAAAAAAAAATAAACAAAATGAACTTTTTTTTGGAAGTTTACCGGTATTGATGCATCGTCTTTTACACCACCTTATTTAACACATTAAATTAGCTCTTCATGCCTGTTGCTTGGGTCCTTTATGACGTCCGTAAAAACAGTTTCATGTTTGGAATGATTTTCAATTTTGTTTGACTGCCAGACAGGTTAAAGAAAGAATTCTCTCACTTTGTGCGCATGTGCGTTCAGGGTGAGATTCTGTACAATTTTACCAACTCGGAGTCGAGGTACTGCTAAACTGCAGGTTCGTGTTCCTGTTCATGTTCTACACTGTTGAAAATACATAAATGAATTGAAATTAAGTAATTCCTCAATCATAGACTGTCCGGAGACAGACAAACAAAGTGAAGCAATTTCTTTACCGTGCTTTTTCCTTGGTGCATGCGGAGTAATAAACAACACAAGTACGGAATATCACGTACAAAGCTAGCCACCTGTCGGTCGATCTGGCTGTCTTGTATGTACTTGGGTCGGGATGTACCTGGGAAGATCTTCAGTGGTTAAAATATCGTTCAAAGACCCATTTGTTTTGGCATATAGTCCAGGAAGGGGCATTAGGTAGAGTTGAACATGGAAGTAAATTCGAACGAAGATAATGTTTTCAGCATAATTGCAAAAGACCGGATTGAACAACATATCAAAACTCCCCAAGTTTCTCATGCGTTCTTTCTTCACAACGAGGCCAATTGGGTGTGTCGATGCGTACGTGCAAAAGCGCTGGAAGTGGGGCGAGGGCAGGCGGCAAGTGTGGGGTTGGGGGACTAAAAATTGCAATTTTTGTAAAAAAAAACAAAAAAAAAAACAACCTACATTAAGGAGAGAGAGAGGTAGAGAGACAGAGACAGACAGAGTGACAGTGAGCGATTAAAATAGGAACTAAAGGGCACTCAGTCGAGCTCATACCTCCGCCACGCAATGCCTGATCCAATAGAACATATCAGACCCAATAAATATTTAGGTTTTAGCCCCATCTTTCAATGGTGAAGAATCATTTAAAAATTCTAGTAGTCGGATCCGGATCCAGATCTTCACCAAAATCTAATCAGTTCGTCCTTGTCATACACCCAACCTGTCCACAAAATTTCATCCGAATCTGTTCACAACTTTTTTGAGATATCCTGCACACAAACAAACAAACAAACAAACAGACAGACAGGTGTGAAAACATAACCTCCTTCACCACTGGTGGCGAAGGTAATTAAAAGCAAAATACAAAATTGTCAAAGTAACTAGAGTGGAGAAAGGCACTCTTTATAAAAGTAAAGGTACAGTATTTTTTTTACCTCCACTACCGAAGGTGGACGGTGGTGATGCTTGTCCGCCTCTCTGTTTGTGAGTGGGATATCTGAAAAAGTCGTGGATGTTTTCAGATGAAACTTGTTGGACAGGTGGGGTGTGTGACAAGGACGCATTTATTTTATTTTGATGAAGATCTGGATCCGGATGCGGATCCAACAACATATTTTTTTATCTTAAGTTATTCTTTACCATTGAGTGATAGGGCAAAATCTATATACAGTATAGCATTATATCTCAAAAAGTTGTGCACAGATTAGGACGAAACTTGGTGGACATGTTGGGTATGTGACAAGACCCAACTGATTAGATTTTGGTTCAGGTGCAGATGCAGATCCAGCGTATCAGTGGTATACAAAACGTAAACTGTTCAGTATCCTTCCTGAAAGTCCCTGTAATGTCCATCTCGTATTCCCCGTGTTCCCCGTCCCATCCCTCTCTCTTCCACAGATCTCCTATTGTCTCTGTTCCCCACTGTTTTGTCCTTCTCTCTCTCCCGCCCCTCTTGTCTCATGCCCCCCTTGTTGTGCGTTGTGTGTTCGCTCCCATGCGAGCCTCGACAATGTATCCAAAATAAAATTTAAAAAATCCTTGCGGAGGTATGCGCTCTACAAAATGCTGTTCTTGTTTATATAATAGAATGGGTGCCCTTTTCATTGTGAAAATGACCATTTTTTTTTCTGAAGGGGGAGGTGCCCTTTTCACAGCGAAAAGGTATCTCCTTTTGGGTGAAATGGCACCTTTTTGTCATGAAAAATGCTCTTCATCGTTTAAATTTTTATGTCTGTGACCATGATAACTCGAAAAGTTGTGGATATATTTTGACGAAACATGGTGCACTTATTCAGCGATTTATAAGAATCAAGTGGTTAGAAATTGGGACAAATACATATTGAGGTGTCGATCTGTCCGTCTGTCTAAAAATGCTATTTTTGAAAAAAAAAGTTGCAGATGTTTTTATATCGAATATAGTTACGGATGTATAACTCGACTCATCCAATGGACCATCTGATTAAGATTTTTGACCAATTGGACAATATTTGGATTTTCGTCTTTCCATTAACAGTATTTTTGATTTGAACGATTTTTATGAAATTTGGTATACTTACTCAACATCTTCTTTTAATTTAATCAATGCTGGTTTGACAGTTTGCAATGAATTGTAATACAAATAAAAGACATGATATACAGGAGATTCTCAAAAAACGATTGTTGACAAATGATTGAAATATGAATTTACTCTTCACAAAGTCTCTTTAGAATCTCACTTGTGGTAGTTATCAATTTCTGTAACTCCCAGGCTCTCGACGTCTGGGTACATTACAAAATGACTTGCCCATGCAATTGATGCACATCTCTGAACACACCAAAGCTGTCTTCCTACATCCACATCCCAACCTGTGCACTGTTTTACATGCACAGGTGACAAAGTTGATAAATTTATAAGGATCAGCAGGTTGGTCGATGACTATCGGAATTACTGTATGATCATGAGTGTACCATCCGCACTCGACTCAGCAGGAGGCAATTCGTGTCCCATCCATTCCTGGATCTTCATGTACACTCTATAAATGCCAATGGGCTACAGTGCATCCAATTACAGATTGGCGTATTCATTAAGTGGTGTTCTTGCGACTCCACATTTATAGGCGACACGGCAGTTATGGGTTTAGTCTTGAAAACTTATCTTCAGCATATAATGTAAGAAAAAACTTTTCTCCTGCAAGGGCTACCTCATCGTGACACTTTGAATCTCCTATGAACACATCACCTGGAGGTTCGAGATCACTGTTGGAATGAGCTAACTTCAAGACTTTGTGTTTCCCCTTGTAGTGACTCATTCATTTCTCTTTACATTTGTTAATAGCAGAAATCAGGTCATGATAAGAAAGTAACCTGTGTGAATATTATTGGCCAATCCGTGGAGTCCTTTTAGAGAGCCAATGGGCTCAATGCGCAGTCCATGCGGATGCAGAGAGGTCCCATAGCTCATCTCACGACAAGTTTTGAGCTTGAGGTATCCCTTCCACGCAAGATGTTATAGTTTATTTCAAGAGTCACACATTCCATCAATATTTAATAGTGACGTCTATTCGACACCACCACGACTATTAAGTAAAGTCGATTTCGTTTGCTTGGCTGAGCAATCATGACTGCAACGAACGAGCATTTTCGACATGTTATGTCTGATGGTTGTCAGGCCAGGTTAGATCTGTGACCTGCTACAGGTACCATGTAAACCTGTACTAACCTGTTCCATGGTCGGGTTGTCGGCGACTAAACCGTCTCCCCCACCAGGTTTTCTGGTGAGGAGGGTGTTTGGATATGGACACCCAGCAGTATTAAAAACAAAACCTGTCAAAGGGCGGAGGAGCTCCTTGTGAGCCAATGGCCATCCATATCTAGTGCCCAACTGTGTCTGCGGACGTCCTCCTGCAGTTGGGTTACTTTTTTATGAGGAGGTTGGTGGCAGGATTTGCACTCCGGCCACCGTAAAACCCTTCATTCCGCAAAACACAAATACGCAAAAAAATCTGAAAACCCACTCCGTGGGAGTACTTCCTGTGCAGCTTCCCTTCGCAGGGCAGCTCACCGGAAGACGGGATTGGGGCAAAGCCTTCGGGACCCCCAATCTTTGATGATAGGAGGGAAACCACGGGGTAACATCCTGGGTCAGATTGCGGGAGAGTGTGTCGGAGTGGTGCTGAGGTGTCGTCCACCAGACGGCGGTCTCCTTGGGTTAACCTGAGGCGGTCCCTTCGGGTGGGTGCCTGGAATGTCCTATCCCTAAGAGAGGATGATCACCTGTCTCTGTTATCATCTGAGCTCAAGCGTTTGGACATCAGGATTGCAGCTCTCTCTGAGGTTCGGAGACCGGATTGCGGCGAGATAATGATGGGTGGTTACACCGACGATTGGTCTGGTGGCTCTGATGGTTACCATTCCCAAGGAGTTGCTGTAGCTGTGTCCAATAAGGTGACCCCAATGATAATTGAGGTAACACCGGTCAACGAGCATATTATGAGACTAAGGATTCGTCACTCTTTAGGTGTCATTTCCCTGGTCTCTGTCTATGCTCCGACTGAGGCGAGTGACCTCACCGTGAAGGACACATTCTACACCACGCTCGAGTCTGTGGTTTATCAGTGCCCCAGACGAGATACACTTCTAGTCTTGGGGGATTTCAATGCATCGACTGGAACTGATAGGGATGGTTATTAGGTGTGTGTTGGTCCCCATGGGTCAGGAACTATGAACCACAATAGCACTAAGTTCCTTGACTTTGCAAGAAGTCATGGACTTAGGGTGGCTGGTTCAGGGTTTCAGCGCCCACAAGCTCATCGCTGGACTTGGTATTCCAACGCTGGCGGTGTGGCAAAGAAGATTGACCATGTCCTCATTGACGGTCGTTGGAGGATGATCCAGAACTGCAGGGTATACCGGAGTGCTCAGTTCCTCAATAATGACCACAGGCTTGTTGTAGCAACTCTAAAGCTGCACCTTAAATCCTGGAGAATGGTACCATCCCAGCCTAGGCTGGATGTTGCCAAGCTCAGGGATGAGAGAGTAGCTGAGGAGTTTGCGAACAGGCTGAGTGGACACTTGGGGGGTCTGGGTGCTTTGGGGGGTCCTGAAGAGTTGTGGAGTGCCTTCAAGACCACCGTCCTTGATGTTGCCGGTGGTTGTCTTGGAACTCACCGCAGGGCAAAGAAAAATTTTGTCTCTCAAGGGACACTGGATACCATTGACCAGAGTCGCAGGGCCAGGCTGAATGGCAGAGCTGAGCTGTTCAGGGAGCTGAGACGTAAAACTGTACGTGCACTGAGGGTGGACAAGGAGGCCTATGTGCGAGGAATCTGTGAGGGGGTAGAGCATCACCTGTGGACAGGTGATTCTCGTCCCGCTTACAGGGGAATACGCGCATTGCGTTCATCCAAGCCCAGCCCTCGGAGCACTGCAGTTCGAGCAGAGAGTGGTAGGCTCTTGACAGAGGAGTCTGAAGTGAAGGCCCGCTGGGCCGGTTACTTTGAGCGGTTGTACCAGGCTGATCCCCCAGCTGTCGAGTTGGACGTCAATGGTGTTACAATCCCTGTTGCTGACTCTCCAATCAACTGTGGTCCACCTTTGCTTGTGGAAACACGGGCTGCGGTGAACCGGTTGAAACGGGGCAAAGCTCCAGGGATTTGTGGCATCCATGCTGAACTTCTCAAGGCTGGTGGAAATGCTGCACTCGTGTCGTTGCATGCAGTTTTGTGCTCTGCCTGGAACACAGGCATCATCCCAACTGACTGGAAGAGGGGCCTTGTTGTCCCTCTCTGGAAAGGGAAGGGTGATCGCCAAGACTGCAACAACTACCGAGGGGTGACGCTGCTCTCAGTGCCGGGCAAGGTCTTTGCTCGGATAATTCTTGATAGGGTTCGCCACCATTTGCTTGAGCACCAGCGTCCAGAGCAGTCAGGCTTTACACCAAAGAGGTCAACGATTGACCGTATCCTTGCTCTTCGTGTCCTCACCGAACGCAGTCGAGAGTTTCGGCAGGGGCTGCTTGCAGCCTATGTTGATCTCTGTAAAGCGTTCGATTCAGTGAATTGGGATGCCCTCTGGAGGATTCTTGGTCTTCGTGGGGTGCCACCAAAACTGATCGATCTGATGTCTGAACTCTACTCTGTAACTGAGAGTGCTGTGAAGTGTGGTGGTACCATCTCTGACTTATTTCCAGTTGTTACTGGAGTTCGTCAGGGGTGTGTACTGGCCCCCACACTTTTCAGCACTTGTATGGACTGGATTTTAGGGAGGATGTCGGAGAGATCAAGCTGTGGTGCATCGTTTGGGAATGTCAAGATCTCGGACCTTGATTTTGCAGATGATGCAGTCATCTTTGCGGAGACTTTAGACATCCTTTTGGGGGCCCTCGAGGTGCTGAATGAGGAGTCGAAGCCGCTGGGATTATGGGTTTCTTGGGTCAAAACGAAGATCCAGGCTTTCGGTTACATCTTGGATGCTGCTGTCCTGTCTGTGTCTGTTTGTGGTGAGGATGTTGAGGTCATGGAGAGATTCATTTACCTTGGCAGTGATATTCATGTCTCTGCTGGCTGTGAGTCAGAGGTCAATAGACGTCTGGGTCAGGCCTGGGGAGTCATGGATTCACTGGATCATGGGGTGTGGCGCTGCCGGTACCTGTGCGGGAGGACGAAAGTCCGAGTCTTCAGGTCCTTGGTACTTCCAGTCTTGCTCTATGGATGCGAGACTTGGACTCTGACCAAGGATCTGAGACAGACTTAATTCCTTTGGTACCAGGTCTCTTCGGAGAATCCTTGGCTATCGCTGGTCAGATTTTGTGTCCAACGAGCGGTTGCTGAGAGAGACTCGGATGAGATTTGTTACCTGCATGGTCCGTGAGCGTCAGTTGCGGCTGTATGGACATGTGGCTCGTTTTCCTGATGCTGATCCTGCTCACCAGATTCTCTCAGCGAGGGAGTCTCATGAGTGGAGGAGGCCAGTGGGCCGACCACATGCCTCGTGGTTGCAGCAGGTTGATCATCATCTCAAGGAGATGGGGATGGGCCTGGCATCTGCCTGGGGGATGGCCAGACGGAGGCCCCTGGAGTACCGGCGGAAAGTGGACGCAGCGACGCGCTGTTCTGGCACATGCTCCCATACCTGACGTGACCCTATGTCTGATGCTATCTTGAAGCCTCGGCGTCTCGCCACCAAGGAATCCATTGTTCTTCTGAAACAGCTGGAGAGATGATGGGAATGATTTTTCATCGAATGGACTTCATTGAAAGCACATCATTGTTTTTAAACTGAAAGTGAGTTTTCTTTTTGTGTTACTTTAAACACAATTTCATAAGTAGCACACTAAAAGGGAACATCACCACACCCTGATTGTAGAATGCTGATGAATATACTTTTTCACACCTCGTGAATGTGTGAATGAACAGTACGTGCTGTTTCATATTACCCAATACATCTTATTGTTCCTTTGCATTGAACAGTATTGTGACATGTGGAGACCACTGAATTGGAAAAGACATAGACGGAGCATAGCCATTTACAACACACAGACATATCTGGAACCATGCATATCTGGGACCATGAGATTGCCTGCATTCATCTAGCCATCTTGTGACTACACATGAGTAGAAATTCATTTACACCTGATTTCAACAATGATGACCCTACGTGATAGTGAAGCAGTGGTTTAGATCAAGAGTTTCTGCATATTTGGACGTGTCTATATTTCAGATGAACAAGCATCATGTTCGATTCGAAGGAACACACTCCTGC
Source organism: Eptatretus burgeri (assembly GCF_056783735.1). Classification (NCBI taxonomy): domain Eukaryota; kingdom Metazoa; phylum Chordata; class Myxini; order Myxiniformes; family Myxinidae; genus Eptatretus; species Eptatretus burgeri. Next base: position 28,299,763 of record NC_140972.1, on the reverse strand, counting down.
GGATGGCACGTCTGCAGAGGCCACATCACCTTCCCCAGTTGTGGTGATTGGACTGAAACTTCCTCCCTTTTGGCCCAACAACCCAACCTTATGGTTCGCGCATGTGGAAGCACAGTTCCTGATTCGAAAGATCACAATGCAGGATACGAATTTTTCTTGCATCATGGGCTCCCTGCAACCAGAGATTGCAAAAGAGGTCAGAGATTTTCTTCCCAACCTGCCAGGTATGACAAGCTCAAGATTGAGCTCATATGGAGTACCTCCGTATCTGAGCAGAAACGCTTACACCAGCTCCTCATCTCAGAAGAGCTGGGAGACAGGAAACCATCACAGTTTCTTTGATGGATGAGGCAGATTTTGAGTGATGCCAAGCTGGAAGTTAATATTTTGAAACAGCACTTCTTGCAGCGTTTACCCAACAATGCTCAGCTCATGCTGCCCTCTACCAGGGAAGCTGGTACCATCGAACAGTTCGCAGAGATCACTTGCAGGATTTTGGAAGTGGCAGCACCCATACCCTCCATCGCTGCTGCTACACACCAGCCACTTGGTGCAGCATCAGATCATCCAGTCATCCAGGATTTGCAGTCGACCGTCAAGCAGCTCACAGCACAAGTGCAGGCACTGACTTGTCACATGCAAGAACAGCGTGGGTTTTCTAGCGATTGGGCCCAAAGCAAACAGTGTGGCCAGGGCCGGAGTCATAATTGCCCACGTTACAGGCATGGAGATGCAGATAGTTGGTACCATTGGTGTTATAGCATGGCAGGGCAGAAATGTGTGCTGCTATGTTGATTCAAGAAGCCCACTTCCACCAAACAGGGAAACGGCAGGACCGGCAGCTCGGGGCGACAAGCTCTTCCGGTCATTGTGTGAGTTGCCTTTTCGACGTCACTGCCAAGAACACGGGCACACACCTCCTAGATGATACTGGGGCTAAAGTGAGCACGTTGCCATGCACGACAGACAACAAGACTCAGTCTAACAACACTGCAGCCCAACTTTAAGCAGTTAACCACTCACCTCTCATCACCTACAGGGAGATATTTGACGCTTGATCTGGGACTGCGTTGAGTTTTTCTCTGGGTATTCATTGTTGCTGAGCTGCCCACACCCATCTTCGGAACTGACTTTCTCAATCAGTTTAGCTTGTGAGTGGATGTCAAACATCGTCACCTTATTGACACCATGACCAACCTTACTTTGTGAGGGATCAGTTTACAAGCATCTACCATCAGTCCAATGTATGTGAAAAGTACCAATACCTCACGATTTGGCAGCCTCCTTCATGAATACCACAGCATAACTCGACCAGTGCACAGTGAATCGTCAAACACTCCATCACATCACATAGAGACTCAAGGCTCACCTCCAGCAGCGAGGCCTCGCTGCCTACCACCTGATCATCATCTCTCATCAAGGCAGAATTGGATCATATGCTTGAGCTAGGTATCATCCACCCATCCAGCAGTAACTTGTCTTTCTCCTTACACATGGCCCCAAAGAATATCCCAGGAGACTGGTGGCCTTGTGGAGATTATCGGGCACTCAACAAATCCACTGTGCCTGATCACTATCCTGTGCCACACTGCCAATACTTCTCTTCTTCTCTACAAGGTACTAGAGTTTTCTCTCAGGTAGATTTGGTTTGAGTGCACCATTAGATACCCGTCAAGCCTGATGATATGTGTAAGATGGCCATTAGCACACTGTTTGGACTCTTTGAATTTGTTTGTATGCCATTCGGTCGACGTAACGCAGCTCAGACGTTTCAACATTTCATCGACAATATCAAATGAGGATTGCCTTTCGTCTATACCTATCTCGATGACCTCTTAGTAACTATCTCTACACAAGGCAAACATGAAACACATCTGAGACAGCTATTTGACCAGACGGCTAAGTATTGCATGGTGATCAACCGAGCCAAATGTCAGTGGGGAGTAGCTGCACTCACTTACCTTGGCCCTGTGGTAGATGAGCAGGGAATACGTCCTCGACCAGACACGGTGAAGAGCATCCATGACTTCCTAGCACTGGCATCACTCCGCAGTTTGAGAGAATTTCTATGCAAGGTAAACTTCTACTGCCGTTTTATTTCCAACTGAACTGACACACTCTTCCCCTCACCGACATGCCCAGTGATAAAAAGGGGAAGAACCAGTCTATCACCCTTGGTCAGAAAGAGCTTTCAGCCTTTGAAAAGGTGAAAGTTAAATTGGCTGAGGCTGCCCTCCTTGTTCATCCCAAGCCAGACACTCTGTTCCACCTTATGACCGACTCATTGCATGTGGGCATTGGTGGCGTACTCCAACAGCTGGTCGATGGAGAATGACAGCCACTCTCATTCTTCTCAAAGTGACTGTAGCTGGCTGAGACTTGCTACACTACCTTCAAGTTATTAGCCATGTATCTCAGTGTCAAGCACTTCAGACATCTACTGGAAGGAAGAACTTTCATCATCTACACCGACTACAAACCTCTTGTCTATGCCTTACACTCAAAGCCTGATCGTCACTGTCCAAAGGAGATTCATCATCTCATCTACATATCCCGGCCGGTTCATGACAAACATCAGTCGTGTGAAGGGACTCGATAATGTGGGAGCTGATGCACTCTCACATTTGCACATTAATGCGCTTCACACTTCGTCCTCCCTCGATTACAGCCAGATAGCAGATGATCAAGAGAATGATGAGGAGCTCTGAGGAGCTCTGTGAGCTATGAGATTCTTCACTTCACTGACGTTTAGGCAAGTACCACTCCCTGTTTCAGATGGATACACCTGGTGTGATGTCTCAACAAGCCATGAATGACATTTTGTGCCAAAAAAAGCACCATTGTGGAATCTTCAATGCACTCCACTGTTTGTCACACCATGGCATCAGATCCACTCATAAGTTGATATTGGCACGTTTCATTATTGGCCAGGTATTAACAAGAATACTCGTGAGTGGGCAAGAAATTGCATTCCATGTCAGAAAGCGAAAGTGCATCGCCATGTCAAGTCTCCTTTAGGTACGTTTGCTACATCAGACGTGAGATTCGAGCACATTCACATCAATCTCGTAGGACCACGACCTCCATCAAGTGGGTAGTTACATGTTCACTTGTATTGATTGCTCTACCAGGTGGCATGATGTTATTCCTCGACAGGAGATTACATCAAAGACAGTTACTTGCTAGAGCATTGGTGCACCATTGGATTTCAAAGTATGGCACATCATCAACCATCATGACAGATAGGGGTCAGTAATTTGAATCCACACTGTTCACTGAGTTGTCGAACCCGTTGGGATGCAATTGTACACGTACGTACCACTGCTTATCACCCAGCAGCCAATGGCATAGTTGAGTGCTTCCATCATCAATTGAAGGCAGCTTTGAAAGCTCAATCAGACCCAAGTCAGTGGTACGAATATCTACTCCTTGCGCTACTGGGCATTCACACTACCTTAAAGGATGATCTAGGATGTACACCAGTGGAACTTATTTATGGTACCACTCTTAAACTACCAGGACAAATGGTTGCTCCTCGTCACCCTACTATATTCCTGGACCCATCCAGTTATGTACATTGATTGCAAGATCACATGTCCAGTACCTCACCAGCTACCACATGATCACAACAAACCACAACTCAAGTTTCAAGAGTAATTTTGAAGTGTAAGTGCATTTTTGTTTGTTGTAATGTGGTACACAAACCGCTACAACCACCATTTTCAGGACATTTTGGAGTAGTAACTGGTACACCAAACTCCCAAGTATTTCAGTATTGACATACAGGGCAAATGGGTGTTTGTCAGTATTGATCACCTGAAAAAAGCCCATCTAAAGGGTGATTTTCAAAACTGAGTCAATTGTCCAATCAGCTGGAGAAAAGCACCATTCCTCCACTACGAGGCATGTGTCGAAGAATCTTTAATTCCTCCTGCACATTTGAGTCATTTATTAAACACAAAACATAAACAAATGCAAACAAACATAAACAAACACAAACATATCGACATGGCGAATTTGTGAGGAAGTTGAGCAACACAGTCTTCCTCCAATTTCTGCAGTACATACACTTTGAATTCTTATATAGTATTCAGTGAGACTATGTCTGTTCATCCTCCAGACAAGCTGACGCCACAGCTGACGGTTTGGGGTTCGGGGAAAAAATCACTCACAGTTTTGTGGCAGCAGCCATCTGGAGGTCAGCTTAATTTTGAAGGGCTAAGGAATATTTATGACCTGAAGGTTGATAGGAGTTCTGGTCATTATCTTCACACGCATTCCATTTAAGCAAGACTCTTGCTTTCAGCCAAACTTTCAGGCACCAGTCTAAAATTATTTATATACAAGAATCCCTTAAGCTAAATAAAATAATAGGTGATTCTCTTACACTGAATAAAGATTAATTGGAAGGCCAATCTGTTTTGGGGAACAAGGGACATTTTTACTGGACAGATTGATCATCTTCCAATACAGACAAGAGATATAAGGTCATTTAAAATGCAATTATATATATATATATATATATATATATATATATATATATATATATATATATATATATATAATTAAAATAGATACGTGTTCAAGCACATAGATCTAATAATCATGTTGTATTTGAGTACATTTCCCATTAAATTGTTATAACAATACTTTGTGCAATATGCAAAAACATTTACTTTTTTTCAATGAATCAATCAAGTTTAATTTTATCTTTTTTTATCTTTTTAACATTTTAACATTTTATCTTTTTATCACACTCAAACCCATTATGCTAATTTTAGAGAAATTTGCATCGACACATACTACTCATATTACTGCATCTACTCCTGTGACTCAACCGACATTGACATCTACAGAAGTCAGAAAAACTAGGTCTGGAAGACATGTATACTGGCAAGCTAAATTTGTACAAGTTTTTTCAACAGGTCGAAGGATTGATGTACATGATTGGTGCTTATTCTTCATCGTGGGTAATTATTTCATCATGCAGTACGATCTATAAATGTTTTCATCCTTCTCCAGTGCTGTAGAATTTTGTTGTTAACCGACTCGATGTAAATCCTGTTACTCAATCTGTTTGAAACGATTATTTCACTGTCCACAATGGAAAGTACATTTGATCAGATAATTTTTATTAACATGGTACCATGGAGTCCAAACCACTGAGATGGTAAACATCCACAATGATTTGCACTAAGCTAAGATTACATTTCCTGGCATTTATATGCTTTTGTGGGAGTGGAGGGGACTGATAAGCATTAGGCAAAATAACTCCAACTGCAATACGTGTCCACGAGGTTAAAAAGAATGACATAATCATGGTAAAAGTTGGTGTTATCAACCAGGTCACTTTGTTCCATAGCAAGACATTCCTTTTATCAACATTTAGGTCAAAAGACTCTTGGGTAAAAGGAAGCATAACTGACAGCCAATTTGACTTGTAGCATAAAAATTAAGTTTATAAAGCACTAGCAACAATTATAATTTGAGAGTACATTAATATAATTATTTTTTCTTCCAAACCAGCAATCTAGAAGGGGGTTAATGTAGTCATGTAGTGGCTTGTATTTTGACATACTGTACATAATTTCTGCATTCATTCAAACTGAACATGATTTAAAACCAGGAACAACCAATCGACTCTCAGTACTTTCCCATGACTCTCACAAGATTCCTAAGAAGACGATTCTGCAAGTCTCATGAGGTTTCCTGACGCATACCGTGGTTTTAACCATCAAGGTAATACACACACAAGAGCGCAAACAAGCCTATCAATTGTGCTCATTGGACTGAAGCCGCTGTGGGGCGTGGCCGCCATTTTATTGGTCGTCAACACGACACGCAAGCGTATATAGGCCTACGTGTATACGGTATACTGAATGTCGGAATAATGGACTTTGGAGAATATTTTTGGGCTCTTATGACTATTGTCTTCAGCAATTGTGGACTATAAATAATAAAGTTGGCGAGATGTACACACACAGCCAAAACTCAAGATGCCAATTCCATTTAAAACCCATGGAGGTCACTTTTGACAGAAGTGTAATAAATATATAACAGTGAAGAGTGGTTTTTTGCATTGGGCACAATTCATGCGCTCAAGGGGTGCTTGTCCACCCATATTCATGTCACCCATTTAATATCAAGAATGATTTGAGAGCCACACTATTCTTTTTCTATGTGAAACAATCACTAACTTGGCTGATCATGTTTGAACCTTTGTCTTCATTACTTTATATTGTTGCGGTTCTGCAATACTGCATGCCTCTAAGGCAATGGCATCCAACATACAGTGATCCTCAGGCAGTTATTTCATGAGTCTCTGTGTAGTTAGACCTTCCCCTCATGTCCCGTGGGTTAACGGGACGAAGTGCGTTGTGTGGGTCTCATAGCTGTCTATTAACTATATCTCTATCTCCTATTCGGATTTCTATTCCAACCCTTTCCTTTGAACCATGGTACAAGTCAAGCAAGCAAGCACACACACCATGCAAAATGCGATGAGTAATCAGCACACTACGATGCCTTACTTGGCTTGGAACTGACAAATTGCACACTACACACTGTGCCACACACTCATCGCACACCATTGATGCATTCAAATCTGCACGCCAAGTTCCAACGGCATCTCACCTTGCTTCACCCCTCGCTCACCAAACTTCACCACTTCGGAAAAAATATTCCCACGCCCCCTCGTACCTCTGGATCTCTAAAATTCGCCACTAAACAGAGGCGTGCTGCATGACTCAGGCGGTACTCAGACCGCATGATTCAGGGATGAGCAACGGACGTTAATAGCACCAACCGCATCTCTCCGGGAATGTCTCGGGTGAGCACGCGGGATCGATACAACTCTCGTCCCGTTGCCAGAACACGGCAAGACAGACGGAGAGGAGGGGTAGTAGGAAGGGCTATCCGGGAGTTTGGTACGAGGCCCGGGTGTGCATTTTGGCTCATGAGAGGGGGGCCGTGGGTGGCGGGTGTGCATTGCTATTCGGCATTAAGACTGCACTCAAGAGCACATTCGGGGTCAGGTTGCCGGCTTATACACTATTTTGAATGAGGAGCTCCGGGCTGTCTCGCGCCGGATGTGTGAAGGAGACCGCTTTCGGCTCCAGGAGCCTGGCAGGGAGTGGCTAGGGCTGCTGTGGCCCAATAGAGAAGCGGGATTCAGGTTACAGCATGTTGCCTGCAGGTCGCCACCCCACCCTTCACCTGGGGCTTATAAAAGGCGGATCGCAGAGATGCTCGCTCTCTTCATCACCTCTCTTCTTCGCCACCTTCTTCTCTGCTTGTCTCGGCTCTGTGTTGGCTGCTCCTCATTGCCTCTGCCCTCGCCGACTCTTCACTCATGGTTGGTGTGTGACTGAGATGTGCTTATTCCAGAGGACCACAACAGAGTGCACGTTGCCAAGAGCCCCGAAAAAGTGACTAAGCTGGAGATAACACACCAACTCTCGAGGTGGGAACACTCAAGCGAAGCTTCTCACGGAGGTACACATTGCACGAGCAGACCTATGCACGACTAGCTTAGGGATCTGTCGCCTCATGCATCTGCTCTCCTCTTTCTCCTTCCACCCCTCTATCTTGTCCCCTTTGGACGCACAAAAGTGCATCATCACTGACTCGCAAAAACATTTTCCTCAAGCATGACAGCGCACTTCTCATATTGCACTCCACTACACCTCCCACTCCCACACCTTAGACACCAGTATTTCCCCCACCTACCTCCCCCTAAGCATACTGGGTTGCGTTGGTCGACCGACCACGCAAAGTATTGCAAGGCCGTTTGTCCTCATCTGCTCTCTTTCTTTCTGGCTATCTAATCTTCCGTGTGTGTGTGTGTGTGTGTGTGTGTGTGTGTGTGTGTGTGTGTGTGTGTGTGTGTGTGTGTATGTGATGGCATCTGTCATAACATAAGTTAAGATTGTAGAAGTTCTAATGGGATAAGTCTGCTCTGCGTCTGCTTTTGTAAATTGCTTGCCTTTTGTCACACCCCTCAAATTCCCTGCTATCCCTGCTGTACATAATAATAAACCCCATTCACTGTGACACTTCCCTTTCCTCACTTGATTGTAAATAAATGCTTTGGATAGAAATGTTCCCAGCTCATTTTCGTCTTTTCCTTTATTGGTCCAGCATCATTCGTATTCTAGCTTAGCCAGGATGTTATCCCAGAACGATCTGTTTTTCTAGCCGGTACATCCTTCACTGTACCCTTGGCTGCACCTCATCCGCTAAGGTGATCCGGTTTGAACAAGGTGTACTGAAGGCGTGTCCCCCATTAATTAGATCACGTGACCATAAGGTAAACGGTATTCATTAGACGGAGGACCCTAAGTCACGTGGTCGAGTTATTGGCGTTCACAGTCGATTAGCGACCCACTGCGTCATGAAGTTATTCGTGTGCGACAGCCAGCGATTCCGGAGAGTCTGGTGGGAACCCGATGTAGCTTCCCCCCTCGTGGTCTTCTTGCCCCCGACCCCGGATCTGCAACAATATATTATTCCAATTAATGGGCATTTTTTTGGCCTTTCACCGAATTATATGCGGTTATGCTCATAAAATGCATTGCGATATATAAAACTAAGAAAATCAGAACAACTTTAGTGGAAATGGTAAATGTTTGCACTTAACTAAGGTTGTATAGTAATTCAACCATTTATAAATGGAAGACATCCAGAATAACAGGAAATATTGACTGCAGCATCAAAATGATTGTCAAAAATACAGGTATACAAAATTTTAAATCAAGATTAGATGCAAGTTTGTTGATCACTACAGAAATTCGTTTTCTACAAATACATGAAAGGACAATAAAGAATGCATAATATTGAGAAATTTTTAAAATGTCAAATAACCAACGTGCTTACAAGCATCCTGTAGGTTGGATACATGAAAACTACCAGAATGATTCACATTTAATTTTCAGTGCAAAAAGACTATAAACTAACATTATCTTTCCAAAGAGAACATTTTATGTAAAACCTTGAATAACCAGCATTATTTGAAACTCCTAAATCACCGATGCTTGAACACTGTGAGTCCAGTACATAGATTACGAGTTCTGGCTTCTGACTTGTTAATAATGTCATCAGTATAAATCTGACCCCGATACTTTAATCTAATGGTAAAGAACATGTGTAGTATTTTATTAAGCAGCTGGCCCTGATGGCTTTTCTCACCTCGAACCAAAGGATTTTCATGTGCAACCTGAACAAAGATGGGACTTGTATTCTCGTGAATCCACCTTTGTGTTGCGAATTTTAATTTTAGGAGCACATTACCACTGGACATGGGCTTGTTCACAACCACTTCACGGAATATTTGTTCACAAATCTTTGCAAGTTTGAACACCTCAATTGAAGAAAAACACAGACCACCTCTATCCTTGACAGTCACCAACCGAGCAAATTCAAATTCATGTGGATTCTCACTAGAGTTATGCTCAGATTATACACCAGAAGGCCCCACCAGTAGACCAACACATTCTGCATAGGACAGATTATTGACTAACCTCCTAACAATATAGCCTGCAATGTAGTAGGTCAAAATCATGTTGATGACCGAAAACATGGTGGCGAGTGTCCTCTGCGGCGTCAGGTCACGCGACCTACTTAGCACTCCAGCTGATGTATTACCTCTATGGTTTTAACGAACTACCAGTTATTCACGTTTCTCCCCTGTCTGGGACTATTGGCGGAGTCCTACCTCACCACCCGCTAGTTATACTTGCGTCGACTTAACTTTTCTACTTCTCATGTATTTTCTTCCACTACCAGAGCGGCAGCATTCTGGAATTTGCCTTCTGCCATTTTTGATCACTGCTACTGTGGAAGCTTCTTTTTTATCCACTGTGTGTGTCAGCCCGGGGAATTTGCATTTTCTTTCGCCTTTGTGGATAAATTTACTGTGTGGAATATTCGCTTTTATTCACCACTTATGTCAGCTCGACACATTTGTATTTACTCCTGCTGAAACTGAACATTTTGCAATATTTCTTCACGCCAAAACCTCCGGCGCAGAGTCGAAGAGCTTTGCGATGTGTCTTTACGACAAAACCTTCGGTGCAGAGTCAAGGAGCTTTGCGACGTGTCTTCGCGCCAAAACCTCCGACACAGAGTCGAGGAGCTTTGCGGCGCATCTTCGTGCCAAAATCTCTGGCGCAGAGTCGAGGAGCTTTGCAACGCATCTTCACAACAAAACCTCCGGGGCAGATTCAAGGAGCTTTGCAACGCATCTTCGCGCCAAAACCTCTGGTGCAGATTCAAGGAGCTTTGCGACGCGTCTTCGCGCCAAAACCTCCGGTGTAGATTCAAGGAGCTTTGCGACGCATCTTCACAACAAAACCTCCGGGGCAGATTCAAGGAGCTTTGCGACGCATCTTCGCACCAAAACCTCCGGTGTAGATTCAAGGAGCTTTGCGACGCATCTTCGCACCAAAACCTCCGGTGTAGATTCAAGGAGCTTTGCGACGCATCTTCGCACCAAAACCTCTGGTGCAGATTCAAGGAGCTTTGCGACGCGTCTTCGCGCCAAAACCTCCGGTGCAGAATCAAGGAGCTTTGCGACGCGTCTTCGCACCAAAACCTCTGGTGCAGATTCAAGGAGCTTTGCGACGCATCTTCGCACCAAAACCTCCGGTGCAGAGTCAAGAAGTTTTGCGACGCGTCTTCACAGCAAAACCTCTGGTGCAGATTCAAGGAGCTTTGCGACGCATCTTCGCACCAAAACCTCTGGTGCAGAGTCAAGGAGCTTTGCGACGCATCTTCACAACAAAACCTCTGGTGCAGATTCAAGGAGCTTTGCGACGCATCTTCACAACAAAACCTCCGGGGCAGATTCAAGGAGCTTTGCGACGCGTCTTCGCACCAAAACCTCTGGTGCAGAGTCAAGGAGCTTTGCGACGCGTCTTCACAGCAAAACCTCCGGTGCAGATTTGTGAGGTTATTTTGTGAGGTTATTTTGTGAGGACATTTTGTGAGGACATTTTGTGAGGTAATTTTGTGAGGTAATTTTGTGAGGTAATTTTTTGAGGTCATTTTGTGAGGTCATTTTGTGAGGTTATTTTGTGAGGTCATTTTGTCAAGTCATTTTGTGAGGTCATTTTGTGAGGTCATTTTTTGAGGTCATTTTGTGAGGTCATTTTGTGAGGTCATTTTGTGAGGTCATTTTTTGAGGTCATTTTTTGAGGTCATTTTGTGAGGTTATTTTGTGAGGTCATTTTGTGCGGTCATTTTGTGAGGTCATTTTGTGAGGTTATTTTATGAGGTCATTTTGTGAGGTCATTTTGTGAGGTTATTTTGTGAGGTCATTTTGTGAGGTTATTTTGTGAGGTCATTTTGTGAGGTCATTTTGTGAGGTCATTTTGTGCGGTCATTTTGTGCGGTCATTTTGTGAGGTTATTTTGTGAGGTCATTTTGTGAGGTTATTTTGTGTGGTCATTTTGTGAGGTTATTTTGTGAGGTTATTTTGTGAGGTTATTTTGTGAGGTCATTTTGTGAGGTCATTTTGTGAGGTTATTTTGTGAGGTCATTTTGTGAGGTCATTTTGTGAGGTTATTTTGTGAGGTCATTTTGTGAGGTTATTTTGTGAGGTAATTTTGTGAGGTCATTTTGTGCGGTCATTTTGTGAGGTCATTTTGTGAGGTTATTTTATGAGGTCATTTTGTGAGGTCATTTTATGAGGTCATTTTGTGAGGTCATTTTGTGAGGTTATTTTGTGAGGTAATTTTGTGAAGTCATTTTGTGAGTTCATTTTGTGAGGTCATTTTTTGAGGTCATTTTGTGAGGTCATTTTGTGAGGTCATTTTGTGAGGTCATTTTTTGAGGTCATTTTTTGAGGTCATTTTGTGAGGTTATTTTGTGAGGTCATTTTGTGCGGTCATTTTGTGAGGTCATTTTGTGAGGTTATTTTATGAGGTCATTTTGTGAGGTCATTTTGTGAGGTTATTTTGTGAGGTCATTTTGTGAGGTCATTTTGTGCGGTCATTTTGTGCGGTCATTTTGTGAGGTTATTTTGTGAGGTCATTTTGTGAGGTTATTTTGTGAGGTCATTTTGTGAGGTTATTTTGTGAGGTTATTTTGTGAGGTTATTTTGTGAGGTCATTTTGTGAGGTCATTTTGTGAGGTTATTTTGTGAGGTCATTTTGTGAGGTCATTTTGTGAGGTTATTTTGTGAGGTCATTTTGTGAGGTTATTTTGTGAGGTAATTTTGTGAGGTCATTTTGTGCGGTCATTTTGTGAGGTCATTTTGTGAGGTTATTTTATGAGGTCATTTTGTGAGGTCATTTTATGAGGTCATTTTGTGAGGTCATTTTGTGAGGTTATTTTGTGAGGTAATTTTGTGAAGTCATTTTGTGAGTTCATTTTGTGAGGTCATTTTTTGAGGTCATTTTGTGAGGTCATTTTGTGAGGTCATTTTGTGAGGTCATTTTTTGAGGTCATTTTTTGAGGTCATTTTGTGAGGTTATTTTGTGAGGTCATTTTGTGCGGTCATTTTGTGAGGTCATTTTGTGAGGTTATTTTATGAGGTCATTTTGTGAGGTCATTTTGTGAGGTTATTTTGTGAGGTCATTTTGTGAGGTCATTTTGTGCGGTCATTTTGTGCGGTCATTTTGTGAGGTTATTTTGTGAGGTCATTTTGTGAGGTTATTTTGTGAGGTCATTTTGTGAGGTCATTTTGTGAGGTTATTTTGTGAGGTCATTTTGTGAGGTCATTTTGTGAGGTCATTTTGTGAGGTTATTTTGTGAGGTCATTTTGTGAGGTCATTTTGTGAGGTTATTTTGTGAGGTCATTTTGTGAGGTTATTTTGTGAGGTAATTTTGTGAGGTCATTTTGTGCGGTCATTTTGTGAGGTCATTTTGTGAGGTTATTTTATGAGGTCATTTTGTGAGGTCATTTTATGAGGTCATTTTGTGACGTCATTTTGTGAGGTTATTTTGTGAGGTAATTTTGTGAAGTCATTTTGTGAGCTCATTTTGTGAGGTAATTTTGTGAGGTTATTTTGTGAGGTCATTTTGTGAGGTAATTTTGTGAGGTTATTTTGTGAGGTCATTTTGTGAGGTTATTTTGTGAGGTCATTTTGTGAGGTCATTTTGTGCGGTCATTTTGTGAGGTTATTTTATGAGGTTTTTTGTGAGATCATTTTGTGAGGTTATTTTGTGAGGTTATTTTGTGAGGTCATTTTGTGAGGTCATTTTGCGAGGTTATTTTGCGAGGTCATTTTGTGAGGTTATTTTGTGAGGTCATTTTGTGAGGTCATTTTATGAGGTCATTTTGCGAGGTTATTTTGCGAGGTCATTTTGTGAGGTTATTTTGTGAGGTCATTTTGTGAGGTCATTTTATGAGGTCATTTTGTGAGGTCATTGTTTGAGGTCATTTTGTGAGGTCATTTTGTGAGGTCATTTTGTGAGGTCATTTTTTGAGGTCATTTTTTGAGGTCATTTTGTGAGGTTATTTTGTGAGGTCATTTTGTGCGGTCATTTTGTGAGGTCATTTTGTGAGGTTATTTTATGAGGTCATTTTGTGAGGTCATTTTGTGAGGTTATTTTGTGAGGTCATTTTGTGAGGTTATTTTGTGAGGTCATTTTGTGAGGTCATTTTGTGAGGTCATTTTGTGCGGTCATTTTGTGCGGTCATTTTGTGAGGTTATTTTGTGAGGTCATTTTGTGAGGTTATTTTGTGAGGTCATTTTGTGAGGTTATTTTGTGAGGTTATTTTGTCAAGTCATTTTGTGAGGTCATTTTGTGAGGTCATTTTGTGAGGTCATTTTGTGAGGTTATTTTGTGAGGTCATTTTGTGAGGTCATTTTGTGAGGTTATTTTGTGAGGTCATTTTGTGAGGTTATTTTGTGAGGTAATTTTGTGAGGTCATTTTGTGCGGTCATTTTGTGAGGTCATTTTGTGAGGTTATTTTATGAGGTCATTTTGTGAGGTCATTTTATGAGGTCATTTTCTGAGGTCATTTTGTGAGGTTATTTTGTGAGGTCATTTTGTGAAGTCATTTTGTGAGGTCATTTTGTGAGGTCATTTTGTGAGGTAATTTTGTGAGGTTATTTTGTGAGGTCATTTTGTGAGGTCATTTTGTGAGGTAATTTTGTGAGGTTATTTTGTGAGGTCATTTTGTGAGGTCATTTTGTGCGGTCATTTTGTGAGGTTATTTTATGAGGTTTTTTGTGAGATCATTTTGTGAGGTTATTTTGTGAGGTTATTTTGTGAGGTCATTTTGTGGTTATTTTGCGAGGTTATTTTGCGAGGTCATTTTGTGAGGTTATTTTGTGAGGTGATTTTGTGAGGTCATTTTATGAGGTCATTTTGCGAGGTTATTTTGCGAGGTCATTTTGTGAGGTTATTTTGTGAGGTCATTTTGTGAGGTCATTTTATGAGGTCATTTTGTGAGGTCATTGTTTGAGGTCATTTTGTGAGGTTATTTTGCGAGGTTATTTTGCGAGGTCATTTTGTGAGGTTATTTTGTGAGGTAATTTTGTGAGGTAATTTTATGAGGTAATTTTGTGAGGTTATTTTATGAGGTTATTTTGTGAGGTCATTTTGTGGTTATTTTGTGAGGTCATTTTGTGAGGTTATTTTGTGAGGTCGTTTTGTCAGGTAATTTTGTGAGGTAATTTTGAGGTTATTTTGTGAGGTTATTTTGCGAGGTCATTTTGTGAGGTTATTTTGTGAGGTCATTTTTTGAGGTCATTTTGCGAGGTTATTTTGCGAGGTAATTTTGTGAGGTAATTTTGTGAGGTCATTTTGTGAGGTTATTTTATGAGGTTATTTTGTGAGGTCATTTTGTGGTTATTTTGTGAGGTCATTTTGTGAGGTCATTTTGTGAGGTTATTTTATGAGGTTATTTTGTGAGGTCATTTTGTGGTTATTTTATGAGGTTATTTTGTGAGGTCATTTTTTGAGGTCGTTTTGTCAGGTAATTTTGTGAGGTCATTTTGTGAGGTCATTTTGTGGTTATTTTATGAGGTTATTTTGTGAGGTCATTTTGTGAGGTCGTTTTGTCAGGTAATTTTGTGAGGTTATTTTATGAGGTTATTTTGTGAGGTCATTTTGTGGTTATTTTGTGAGGTCATTTTGTGAGGTCATTTTGTGAGGTCATTTTGTGAGGTTATTTTATGAGGTTATTTTGTGAGGTCATTTTGTGGTTATTTTATGAGGTTATTTTGTGAGGTCATTTTGTGAGGTCGTTTTGTCAGGTAATTTTGTGAGGTCATTTTGTGAGGTTATTTTGTGAGGTCATTTTGTGAGGTTATTTTGTGAGGTCATTTTGTGAGGTCATTTTGTGAGGTCATTTTGTGAGGTTATTTTATGACGTTATTTTGTGAGGTAATTTTGTGGTTATTTTGTGAGGTCATTTTGTGAGGTCATTTTGTGAGGTTATTTTATGAGGTTATTTTGTGAGGTCATTTTGTGAGGTCATTTTGTGAGGTCATTTTGTGCGGTCATTTTGTGAGGTTATTTTATGAGGTTTTTTGTGAGATCATTTTGTGAGGTTATTTTGTGAGGTTATTTTGTGAGGTCATTTTGTGGTTATTTTATGAGGTTATTTTGTGAGGTCATTTTGTGGTTATTTTGTGAGATCATTTTGTGAGGTTATTTTGTGAGGTTATTTTATGAGGTTATTTTGTGAGGTCATTTTGTGGTTATTTTGTGAGGTCATTTTGTGAGGTTATTTTATGAGGTTATTTTGTGAGGTCATTTTGTGGTTATTTTGTGAGGTCATTTTGTGAGGTCATTTTGTGAGGTCATTTTGTGAGGTTATTTTATGAGGTTATTTTGTGAGGTCATTTTGTGGTTATTTTATGAGGTTATTTTGTGAGGTCATTTTGTGAGGTCTTTTTGTCAGGTAATTTTGTGAGGACATTTTGAGAGCTCATTTTGTGAGGTCGTTTTGTCAGGTAATTTTGTGAGGTCATTTTGTGAGGTCATTTTGTGAGGTCATTTTGTGAGGTTATTTTATGAGGTTATTTTGTGAGGTCATTTTGTGGTTATTTTGTGAGGTCATTTTGTGAGGTCATTTTGTGAGGTTATTTTATGAGGTTATTTTGTGAGGTCATTTTGTGGTTATTTTATGAGGTTATTTTGTGAGGTCATTTTGTGAGGTCGTTTTGTCAGGTAATTTTGTGAGGTCATTTTGTGAGGTTATTTTGTGAGGTCATTTTGTGAGGTCATTTTGTGAGGTTATTTTGTGAGGTCATTTTGTGAGGTCATTTTGTGAGGTTACTTTATGAGGTTATTTTGTTAGGTCATTTTGTGGTTATTTTGTTAAGTCATTTTGTAAGGTCATTTTGTGAGGTTATTTTGTGAGGTTATTTTGTGAGGTTATTTTGTGAGGTCATTTTGTGAGGACATTTTGTGAGGTGACTAAGCCGGAGATAACACGCCAACTCTCGAGGTGGGAACACTCAAGCGAGGTTATTTTGTGAGGTTATTTTCTTGCTTTCTTGATACGGTAAAAAAACTGAAGAACGGCCCAACAATTTTTTCATGACAAAGGGACATTTTATTAAAGAGAGGAAACAATTTTCATCCATATTCACCAACGTAATAGTTGTTCATGCAGGATTTGATCTAATTTGAACATTTTATGACCTTTCTGGACAGCATTTTACATGTGGGGGATTACAATACATTAGGTCAAGTAAAATAAATTATTTGTTTCTCGTCCAGGCTTTTCAAAAAAAAAGGAGGAGCTTTATTATTTGATATTTTCCAAATAAAAGGAGCCTTGCTATTTGATATTTTCCAGATTTTTGATAATTTCCCCAAGATGGCCACCACTTGGTGAAGACTTGCCCCACCAACAACACACATCCCATACACCATTAACTCCCAGAGTTTGGATTCCACTCCCATCAAACACCGTACAAGTGTACCATTGCTTCAAAAACTTTCTGCCAACCTTTTTGATGCATACACAAATGAAGACCATTTTAAGACCTCGGTCTACTGTACTTCCCCAGTAGCTCAATTGGAGCTCCCGAGAAAGTTAGTTCTTGAGATTTAAAAGCGCTCGCTAGAGCTAGCTAGTTAACTTAACTGTACATGTTACGTACTTAAGTACGTACGTACATGTCTCAAAAGTTGCATTTTCTGAGCATGTGGTACGACGTGAGCTAGTGTACTTACAGACGAGATCGATTTAATTTGTGTGAGGGCTATGCCTATGGGGACCGCAAAATAATTATTGGTCTGGGTTCCAGATTCCTGCGACAAAAATAAAAGAATTTTAAAAATGCACAATTTTCTTTTATTCATTTTGATAAAGGAGGGGAAAAAACAACACATCAACGTAAGGCCTCCAAAAAGAAGCACGTGGGGATGAATGAATCGGTATTTTTTTAATTTCTTTTAAAGATTTGGAGAGAAAATAGTAAATATCGAAAAAAAGGAGGCGACCGTCAAAAAGGAAGCGGACGTGGGGACGAGAAACTCATAATTTATTTTACTTGGCTTTAATGAACCCCAAATGAAAGCTGCAATACTCTCATGATATTTCAAAGAAAAATTATACTCTTCCTGTTCAGCCACATGTAAAGTCACCTGTGAAACATATTGTTGCGAATTCGCGCCCATCGCATGCGAACGGCCACGTAACTCGAATCGCGGCACGTCGCCCACCGGACGGTCAATTCTGTCGTGACCCTCTCGGAACAACGCCGGGAGCTAGTCACGGGTGGGGGTTTAACCTCACCACGATCGTGTCAATTGCCCACCCGCGCAGGATAGGGTTGTTCGCCAAATTTGATCTACCTAAGTACCTGCGCGAATGGTCGACCGGGCAATCGTACCACGCCACAGGCCGACTCCGGACACGAACCGCTTAAGCGGTCCGTTCCGTGCTACAGTGATAACCGAGCGGTGTTATCGTCGGCCTTGATGGTTCTGATTAATTACCGGGATGTTGCACCCACGACAAACCCCTTACGTGAAGCAGGATGGAGATTCAAATAGAGAAAAGACGAAGTGAAACGGGCACAGTTCGACAAGCAAGCATTTTATTCCGTGGCACACGGAAAGCACGTGTATACAGCCATACAGAATCAAAATGCACATAAAAAGCAAAGGAAGGGTTAAAACCGACTCTACACGTACACACGGCAACACTTATACAGTTTTACTTCACAGACGGTGCCAACACACATTTACACAAAAGCAAAAGAAAGAAGCCACCCTCACAGACAAGGAGGCAGACAAGCCCGTCGGCCAAATGTGCGTGGGACCTGGAGGAGCGGCCAGGTCCGCGAGACCAGGGAGGTCTTACCCGCGCCCTCGTGACGCGTTGGTGGGCAAGCCACAAAGTGTCCGCGCCGCTGTGCCCCGACTCCAGGCCCCTGGCGTGCTTGTTGGCACCATGTTTGGGGTGGGGGAGGAACGGGGCCCCCTTTTGCACTATCTCAGCATGGGGGAAGGGGAAATTGTTGATGCCCTGGGGGCGGGGAGTGGCTGGCTGAATTGGGTCCCGCGACGAGACGAGCGATCCCCCACACCGCAGCCTCGTCGCCGACTGCCGTCCTCCTGGCCTCGGACCCGAGCTCCCCTGCCCGGACCAGCCGCCCGCAGCTCCACCGCGCGCACTCGACTCAACTCCACCAACGCGGCGCTCCTTGTCTCCAAAAGCAACTCCTCGACGACAGACTCTCCTTCCAGTTCCACACTCTCCTCCTCGCTCAACTCAAGCCCCCGAGTCGCCTTCCGCTCGCACCTTTATAGCTCTCAGGAGAAGCCAATATGCAAATTCCCGGATCAGGACGCGATTGGAGGCAGGGCCACACCGCCCCCCCGGTCAGCCATTGGTCGGGCAAAAATGGGCGTGAACCTCCCCTGATCCAAAAATTTGCATAGACGGACCTAGATGGAATTCACCTCCACGCGCCTGGAGGCGGGGCCAAACCGCCTCGCGCTTGCCCATTGGATGGAGGAGAAGTGGGCGTGAAGCATTTCTGATCCGAATTTTCCCCTCAGAAAGGCCGCCATTCGCGCTCGCGGCTCGGTGCGTTTGGCACCAATCGCCGAACGGGTCCGAGACAGCCCGACGTTCAGTGTTCACAGGTGGTGCGGAAATGGCCATAGAAGTGATGATGTGGGATGAAGTTGTGAAGGTAAAGGCGAAGGTGGTGGTGTGGCGTTCTTGTAGTGTGGTTGGCGCTGTGGTGGGGATGGCTTGGTTGTTGAGATGCTGTTTGTTTGAAATAAAAGATAGAGAAAGAAAAACGACTAACTCAAAGCGTCGCAGCCCGGATGGATCACATAAAATCCCCCTACACAACGGGTTTGGGCTAACTACACATGTACCTATGGAGATATCTCACCTGGGAGCCCTTTATGGTGTAATGCGAATTTCGACAACCGTAACAATATTTACACAACCCTTCCGTAAACGATTGGGGCGGTGTATTGTTGCACAAAAAGAGCATTTTCACAGAGCGTTCAGTTCGCGATGCGTTAAACAATGAGATACTCCTTTCCAGTGATTCAAATAGTCCTAACCAAGATGGCGATAAGGCAGTGACACTCGCATGGGTTGTGCTCCTTCAATGTCTTTTCCAATTCAGTGGTGACCTGTCTTGTTTTGTCTAATATTGGGTAGACCCGTCTTACCCTTATCTGTAACTAGCAAATACCACCCATCGCTTCACAATCTCTGGCTGTTTTCATGCTATCTCTGTCTGTTTTTGTTAATATGCCTCCTCTGGCTGTTTTCAAATACAAGTGAAAGTTCTTCAAAGATTCCAAAGTCCGTAAAAGTGAATTTATTTGTTGATAGTTCACGTGGGTCTCTGGTTTGTTGTGCTGTAAAGTGCACAAATCGTTTATACGTCAACACCGCATGCTGGCACTCAGCCCACAGCACCTCTGGGAGTATTCGTGTTGGTGGCACCCGGCACTCGGAGTACCCGAAGATTCTAAGATTCCTCATCGGCTCATCCACCTAGATATCCCGACAGCTGGTGTGCCTGGCATTCGGCGCATCTGGGTATCACTACGCTCGTCACTTGGGGCACCCAGAACCAGCACACCCGGCGATCGATACACATGGTGATCTGAGGCGGTAGATTCAACGTTATCTGGAAAAGGAAATGCCACAAGTGTCATGGGCTTGCTGTGGCAGTGAACATACAAATTCATGGAAGGAGTTGCTCGGCATATCAGCATGACAAATAGATCTGTGTTGGTTCAAACCACCACCACTGGGGAATTACTTGCTGTGGCCATTTGAAGTGCTGAAGGATAGTAGGTGTCTCAAAATCTGACTTTCCATGTTTCATGAAGTCCAGAATTACCAAGAATCCATGCGCGCAATATGTGCGCACAAATAACAGCAAGTGGACCTCGGGTAGACTGGACTTCCCTGGTCATTAAGTACAGTAGATACGGGGAGTATTCTACCCTTATATGTGTCAACACGAAAATAACAAATAACAGCAAGTAAATCTCGGGTAGACTGCCCTAGTCATAAGCAGACATGGAGATTATTCTGCTCCTGTATGTGTCAACACTAAAATAGAATACGGAGAAAAAAAAAACTTTTTCAAAGACTTAAATGGTCGCATGCCTTTCTCTCACACGTAAAGCATCACGGTGGAACTGTAGATACAGAGTCTGAGGCAATCATTTCGTGTCCATGATGGGTGGAGCGTTCACAGGAGTTTGAGGAACTTGAGTCGACTGGACCGTTGTTCTCGCTGTGATAACGCTGAAAGCTCAATCGATGGACAGTGACGATCGGCCACGTGGTCCTGATGTCGACGAATTTCATAGCTGTTGTGCAGGTCAATCTCGTAGGACAGCAGACCTAGCTTCTTGATGATGTCCACCAGTAACCATGAGGTTAATCACACCAGTAATGAGGTTGCGGGTGAACACTTGGTCTCCAATGTTGATACAGAAACTGTTGGACAATTTGTCATGCACCAGCTTTTGATGAAGCTGACAACACGTCCGGTTTTGAGATTGTCATGCTTCGATATCAGGTGTCGTTTCATCAACAACTTGGACAAAGCTGAGCTTGTTGTTGGGTGTGGCGTGATGGGGTATTTGAACAGGAGACGAGACAGCTTTGTCTCGAGGTTTCCATTATGAAGTTTCTGCAGTCTGGATTTGATGATGCCCACCGAACGTTTGGCCAAGCAATTCAAAGCCAGATTCAAAGCCTGGTGATGTAGACATCATTCCATTTGGTGTGTGTGTGTGTGTGTGTGTGTGTGTGTGTGTGTGTGTGTGTGTGTGTGTGTGTGTGTGTGTCCATGATGATCAGTAATCATGCTGCCATTGATAGGCTTCACATAATCGAGATGATGCCACCACGGTTCGCAGAGCCATTCCCAGGGAGGCAGTGGAGCTTTTGCAGGTGTATCCCATGTGCTTTGGCAGGGGTAACATTGTCGAACATGATGGTCGACGTCAGAACCAAGATTTGGCCACCACACACAGTTTCTAGCGAGTGACTTCATCTTCACAATTCTGGGGTCACAGTCATGGATATAATACATGACCCTGGCATGCAGATTTTCTGGGATCAGGGCATGACAGCCTCAGAGTCGGCAACTCTTTTCCACATTGAGTTCGTTTTTACGTGCCTTAAAATCTGTAAAAGCTGAGTCACCCTCATGTAGCAAATGCCATCCGCACCGCACAGCATCAATAGCTTTGGACCGAACGTGGTCTCATCGAGTATGCATGCAGATCTTGCCGGCATCGACAAAACAATCTTCCAGATGATCCATCAGTGCGATAATAGATCCAGGTGTAGGCGGATCATCAAACGATTCTGGCAGGGATAACCGACTCGTCGCGTCTGCATTTGAAACAGACGAACCAGACATAACATATGGTGTCATCATAAACAGCAAGAAACAGGGACCAACGGATGATCTTGGGTGGAAGAGTGTCAGACATCACCTTATTTCATGATTGATGAAGATCAGGAACAGGACTGGGCCCAGAACACTGCCTTTGGCACTCCAGCCTTGACAGGGAGAGGAGATGAAAGAATTCAGTTGAGTGCCACATATTGGCTTCGAGAGTAGAGGAAGTCGGTAAGCCATTTGTGGAGTTAGCCTTGGATGCTATAGGCAGGCAGTTTGGAGAGTAAGGCAGGGAATGCCAGACTGTTTCAAAAGCACGAAATACAGTGCCTTCAAAAAGTATTCACACCCGTCGACTTTTGTCGCATTTTGTTATGTTACAGCATGAATTTAAAATGAATTTAATTTTTTTTCTCACCGATAAAAACAAAATACCCCATTAATGACAAAGTGAAAGCTTGTTTTTAGGAATTTTAATAAAGTAATTAAAAATGAAAAGCTGAAATGTCTTGTGCCGATAAGTATTCAACCCTTGGAGTCAATACTTTGTAGAAGCGCTTTTGGCAGTGATTAGAGCTTCGAATCTTCTTGCGTATGTTTGTATCCGCTTTGCACATCTGGATTTGGGGATTTTCTCCCATTCTTCCTTGTAGATTTGCTCAAGTTCTGTCAAGTTGGATGGTGAGCATCGGTGAACAACAATCTTCAAGGCTTTCCACAGATTCTCAACGGGATTCAAGTCTGGGCTTTGGCTGGGTCACTCAAGCACTTTCATGTTCTTATTCTGAAGCCATTCCAGTGTTGCTTTGTTTGTATACTTAGGGTCGTTGTCCCGTTGGAACATAAATCTTTGCCACAATCGAAGGTCTTTTGCACTCTGAAGCAGGTTCTCCTCAATGATTTGCCTGTATTTGGCTCCATTTATTGTTCCCTCTTCCTTACAAGTTCCCCAGTCCCTGCCGTTGAAAAGCATCGCCATGGCATGATGCTTGTCCCGTTGGAACATAAATCTTTGCCACAATCGAAGGTCTTTTGCACTCTGAAGCAGGTTCTCCTCAATGATTTGCCTGTATTTGGCTCCATTTATTGTTCCCTCTTCCTTACAAGTTCCCCAGTCCCTGCCGTTGAAAAGCATCGCCATGGCATGATGCTTCCACCATCATGCTTCATGGTAGGGATGATGTTAGATGGGTAATGAGCTGAGCTCGGTTTTTGCCAGACGTAGCGCTTTGCATTCAGGCCAAAGAGCCCAATTTTCGGCTCATCAGACCACAGAACATTTTGCCTCATGCTCTCAGAGTCTTTCACGTGCCTTTTTTGCAAACTCCAGGTGTGCTATCACGTGCCTTTTTCGCAGGAGTGGCTTCCGTCTTGCCACTCTCCCATCAAGTCTAGATTTGTGAAGTGCTGCAGAGACTTGTCCTTTCGGCAGGTTCTCTCATCTCAGCCAAGGAACTCTGTAGTTCTGTCAGAGTGGTCATTGGGTTCTTGGTAACCTCCCCGATAAGGGTCCTTCTTGCCAGTTGCTCAGTTTTATCGGACGGCCAGCTCTACGAAGAGTCATTCCATATTCTTTCCATTTCTTAATGATAGAGCTTAATGTGCTCTTGGCAACTTACAACACTCTTGAAATTGTTTCATACCCTTCCCCAGATCGATGCCTCCTCATAATTCTATGTCATCGTTCCATGGACAGGTCCTTGGACTTCATGGTAGAGTTTCTGATCTGACATGCTCTGTCAACTGTGGGACCTTCTATGGAAAGGCATTTTTTGTAAATCATGTTCAGTCAATTGAATTGGCCACAGGTGGAGTCCAATCAAGTTGTAGAGACATCTCAAGGATGATCAAAAGAAATTGGATGCACCATAGCTCAATTTGAAGTGTCATAGCAATGGGGTTGAATACTTCTTGACGCAAGACATTTCAGCTTTTTGTTTTTAATGATTTTTTTTTCAATTTCTTGAAACATGTTTTCACTTTGTCATTTTTGGGTATTATGTGTAGATCAGTGAGAATTTTTTTTTTAATTGAATACATTTTAAATTCAGGCTGTAACACAACAAAATATGACAAAAGTCAAGGGGTGTGAATACTTTCTGAAGGCATTATATGTCTTAAGAGATGGCCCTGATCCCATGGCTGACATTGAGGGCCTCTATCCATTGTTGGGCGAGTGGAATCAGCAAGCCCAAGGTGGAGTGACCTGGTATAAAAACCAAATTGGTGATCTGCACCATTTTTATGTATTGCAATAATGTTGGTGAATTTCCAGGCAATTGAAAGATGACTTGGAGCAAATGCCAGGTTGAAAAGGGTTGAGAGAGGATGCGCAAGAGCAGCAGAACAGGTTTTTAGGACACGTGAGCTGATGCCATCTGGTCCAGAAGCAGAGTCAGAGTCGAGGGTTGTAAGACCTTCTCTACCTTCTCAGGTGCAAAAGACAGAGTCCAGGAGCAATTTGGTATGTAAAAACAGGGAAGGATGGATACAGAGAGTGAGGAGTTTGGGGACACAATATTTAGAAGCAAACAGAGAATTGAGGCATTCAGCCTTCTCATGAGCAAAGAGGACTGTGGTGCCATTTGAAGAGAGGGAAGGGATGGAAAAGGAGAATACTTGAGAGACAGACTTAACAAGGTGCCACCAGGTTTTGGAGGAGGGTGACAAGTTTGAAAGTTCATTCTTGAGGTTGGACAGAATATGGTTCCTGGCCCTCCTGAGAGGGGACGAACTGAGATTACCTTCGGTTGAACTTACCTTCCAGGAAGAGAAGACAACTTGTTTCAGAGCAACTGCATCACCACAAGATGATGTGTGTGTGTGTGTGTGTGTGTGTGTGTGTGTGTGTGTGTGTGTGTGTGTGTGTGTGTGTGTGTGTGTGTGTGTGTGTGTGTGTGTGTGTGTGTGTGTGATTATGGAGAAGAATTCCCAGGTTGAGTTAACATAAGGGGCAGTAGATATGGGAGACCAGTCCTAAAGAGATGGCTGCTTGTCCCTGCCAATCTGCTTGAGTAAAATACCAGGATCACTGGCATTGGGAATAGCCAGAGAAGAGAGAATCAATCTCTGAGAATAACCAGAGAGATATTGACATTCACAAACATATGATCATATGAACTAATTGGAGCAGAGGAAGAGCAAGGGACATTTGTAGGAAAGTTAGTCATCACCAAGTCCAGAAGGGACCACTTGCCATTGGGAAAAATCTGGGTTGGAACATTTACAGATTGAGTCAGTCCCATGGAGTCACAGAAATCCTTTGCTGAAGTGCCATGGCTGGTGAGAGAGGTACCAACATCCAGCCAAGTTGCATGGTGACAATTGAAATTGCCACATCATCTAGAGTTTGACCACATAATCCAGAGACTGAATCCAGAGT
Source organism: Eptatretus burgeri (assembly GCF_056783735.1). Taxonomy (NCBI): domain Eukaryota; kingdom Metazoa; phylum Chordata; class Myxini; order Myxiniformes; family Myxinidae; genus Eptatretus; species Eptatretus burgeri. Next base: position 28,274,563 of record NC_140972.1, on the reverse strand, counting down.
TTGGCGTTTCTGCTCATGTAGGCACCATGTTCGCATAATATTGATAAATTGTTTGACACACTCTTAATGAACGACTTCATCGGGGTGCCGCTCCTGATCGAGTGCCGACTTGTGTGATGTGTTCAATCGTTCCTCGTCAATTTCATCCATACAAGCCGGTGTTTGAAGTCAAATTTTCCTAATGTCTGGGTTAGAAAAAGGGCACGCACAGCACATGAGTATGCTTGCCCACTGATCATATGCCCAACCGAGCCCTTTGCCTATCCTGATTCCCACAGTTGTTCAAGGCCACTCCCTTGAACAACTGTGGGAATCAGGATATTCCCAGTGGAACCCATTTAAGACATGAGTAAGTGAAGCCACCAAGTCAAAATAAAACGTTTCCAAATTCCTCTGATGCTGCTACAAATATCTGTGCTGCCTTTATGTGAAGTTGCTGATGGAATGTTACAGGACATCTGAGTATACCCGGTTTTCACACGACTTTTGGGTGGAGTGCAAGGCAGTATCAATGGTACTAGGTTTGGTGAGATCTAAATTCATGAAAGGAAACGCTTCCTGTCGACGAGGCAGAGTGTATATAATCATGTATGAGGCAGAGTGTATGTAATCAAATAGCTATTGTATGCTGTATGCCTGTGTAGTATCAGCTGACCATATCTACTCAACTGTGAAATATCACATCTATATTTGAAATTTTTCTTTTCTTTTATGGGGAAAATGGGATCTTGTCAAATTTGTACATTTTCATGCAAAAGTACAAAATAGTTGTTGCACATTTATGTTTGCTGTGAAAAACACCACACGTACAACAAACTTGGGGACTTTGGGTATGTTGTTTCTCATGACATATAACACGCACACACACACACACACACACACACACACACACACACACACACACACACACACACACACACACACACACACACACACACACACACACACACACACACACACACACACACACACACACACACACACACACTAACCAAATCGTCGAGAGAGATGTATAGTGTCATTTGCAAGCACAACATTGTCATGATTCAAAGAACGATTTCGGGATGGTTTCACACGATCATGATCCTACTCCTCCTACCTTGCCTACATACCTTTTGGCTTATTGCCAAGTGCGAATACTACATCCTTTTACAATAACAAAAAGTTGTTATAATTTGTTTCTGTACTTTTTTATAAACGTATTTAAATTTTTACTCATCAACTTAATATAATATCTGTCACACCTGAATGACGACAAGACGATGACAATCTGCGTGCGTGCGTGCGTCCGTGCGTGCCAGCTTTACGGGCGAAAGAAAGTTCCTGCATTCTGTGCACAAACTGTTACGCCCGGGATAATGATCGTATTTATACGTTTACTAGCCGTTTACCCACGCTTAGGGTGAGTGGAATTTGCGTATTATTTACTAAATGAAAGGTCTTTTCTGCATACAGTCAAAGCTTGTGGAAAATAGAGAGAACACTGAAGGGATCAAGATGCAACAGAACAAAAGGAACAGTAGAAAGACGGGGGAAACACCAACACATGCCCCGTGTTAGCTTAATAGCTCGAGTGGTGGGTTTGGGATCCCAGGGTCCTGAGTTCAAATCCCACTTGGCTGTTGAATTAATACCAGATGGGGTTGACAGCCTGTCACCCTTCTGAGGTCATCAAAATGAGTGCTCGCTTGCTGGTATCCTGTGTCGGAGTGGTGACCCGTCCAGGATTGTGCCCAATAGCCCAGGAGACTGCTTAGGCAGCACCAACGCTCTGCACAGAGTATGGTCCCAATTGAATGGAATGGAACACTAACACCAGAGTTGAAGGAAAGAATAGAGGGAGAGTTGGACAAATAAGGGATGTGGTGAGGAATGAGGGGTGGGGAGGACACATGTAGTGGACAAGATGGAGACAGAAATATACTCTCGGGAAGTTAAAATTGGAAATTTGGAAGGAGGTGGGCTTGGGGAGGGGTAATGAGGGTAGAAAAGATTATGTTTTTTGATTGGGGATTATCTGAGATGGTGGTGAACAGCTGTCTTGAAGATGAGGAGGGTAGAATGAGATTGAAGAGAATGTGGAAGTTGATTCCACAGGTGGAGAAAAACAAACAAACAAATAAGTGGAGGTGAGCAGTGATTCTGAATTTTGGGAATTTCACCACAAGGTAGTTGATGGTGCACCACATGTGCCCTGCAGAAACCTAGGGCGGGAGGCGGGGATAACGGAGCACGGTAATGAAAGGTCTGAAGGACAAATTGAAAGGTCGAGACTTAATCATGGTGCAGTGGTGTGTAATTAATAGATATACTCATGGTCCAATACTACATATAGCTAGATGGTATTCATCGAATACTTACCCTGCAGTCAACAGTTTTGGAGATATAGAGGTGCAATGATTTTTGGTTTTTCCAAATGGCACCTGTGCCACATGACTTATGACATCATGGCTATCATTAAAATGTTCTCCAGGAGGAGGTGCTCCGATGGTGAAAATTTCCTGTTCATCAGACCAACAGTTGCTGAGAATTTTTTTTTTAATAATGATCAGATAAGTGTTATACTTGTCGAATTATTATGTCATAACGAAGGCACTGATGACATAATCATGAACAAATCTTATTCCCCAAGGGGAGTACTTGACAAAGAAGCCGTGTTTCAATTTTTTCCATGCAACGGTTTCGAAGATGTAGAGGTGCAACTGTTTTTCGATTTTTTCCAAGATGGCGCCTGTACCACGTGACCTATGACGTCATAATTATCATTAAAAAAATAATTTATACGGGAGGAGCCGCTCATATTTTGAAAATTTAGTGGCTATCGGACTAACAGTTGCAGAGGAATTTTATTTATTTTTTTACTGATCAGATAAAGCGTTAATACTTGTCGAATGACATCATAATGAAGGCACTGATGACATCATCATTGTCAACATATCTTATTCCCCATTGGGAGTACTTGACAATGAGCCATGTTTCAATTTTTTCTATTGCGCGGTTTGGGAGATACAGAGATGTAAATTTTTTCCAAGATGGTGTCTGTACCACATGACCAAATGACGTCATAATTACGAATAAAAAACATTCTTCAGGCAGAGGCACTCTTCTGGTAAAATGTATTCTCTATCGGACCAACAGTTACGCAACCGAATGCCTCACCCTGCTTTTCGCTTCGCGAGCGCTGGGTAATAATGACAAGAACCACCACATTCGCACAAAGATGTGCATGGCAGAGTTGCATTTGTGCATTTGTAGTTTGTTCGACAGTCTTTGTTACAACCGCTTCTTGTAAGTTCTCTGCAAACTCTACTGGCTTCAGGAAGACTGCTCCAAAGAACATCCCATTTTCCATCACTGCTGCAAGTCCATCTCCATCCATCCGGTTGTGGGAGTGTCACCTTCGGTTGAAGCACCCGACTCCAGATGTGACTGGCCTGGTATACTGCTCGTCTAGTGTGCTGAAGTAGAGCACCCTTGGTCGGTGGAATGTTGCTCACGTCTCTGCCTTTCCGTGTGAACAGGTCGACCCTGAGCTCCTCAACATGGTGTCGAGAACTTGTTCGGTCATGAAGAAGTTATGACGGATCTCTCCAAAGCATCAGTAGCAGCAACATCTGACACCTGTGGTTGTTCCATCAGCTTCATCAACTCCCTTGAAACCTCAGTGCACATGCTCCATGCAGTCTTCTTTCCTCTGCCAGCAAAGCAAGATGTGGTATCGCACCCAGGAATGGCGTGAAACATTGGAAGTGCAATCGACTTCTCAGGCCCAATCGAAGTTGAGATATCATGAGCTGAGACCATGTGCAAATGCCTGCCTGTGCCAAACGCCACCCAAAGAGCAGAGCAGTCAATGACATTTGTGGCTTTTTTTAATGCATCCACTGCCAGAACAACTACATCACTTTCCACGGTGCAGATGAGAACAGTTTTGTGTTGTCTGGCTGCGTCAGCAGCATGACGCATCATCCAGCTGTCTGCTTCCTCATGCGTACAAGGGGCTAAACCTTCTGTGTTTCTTGTGTGGTGACAAACAACATTTTCATTCAGCGTGCTCATTTCTTGTTTCTCCGTTTTAATGTTGACAACTTCTCCACTGAGGAATGAGAACAGTTCCTTGTTGTTGTCAGGGAGCTGCAAAGGACTCTTGCCAGTTTTTTGGGTAATGCCTTCTTTGGCTCAACCCTTTGATGGATTCCTTCCCCCCCTCCTCTCTCTGGTTTGTGCCTTCAATGAATCTGACCTGTAATCATCCCAAATGACATCAACCTTCTGAGCTCTCTCTTGCTTTGAATTTACATATGGCAGAAAGACATCCTGTGCATACTCCTGTAATGTTTTAGCTGCTCCAGGCTTCAACATGTGTACAATGGCAGATCCATCGAGCACAAAAACTTCGGCATCTGGAATGCTGTGCTCCTTTTCAATGACTGTATCCTCGAGGCACTGAACAATGTCGAACTTGGTGCCTTGTCTCAGCTTTCCCCTGTCCGACAACGACGGAGGGCATGTTTGATTCTCGTGATGGAAGAACTCTTCCAGATTTCCATCATGAGCTTGACAAGCAACATAGAACCTAGCGAAGAGATAGCAGTCACTTTTCAGTGCCACCACAAGTTCCTGTGCTTTCGTCTTCTGGTGTGTAGGTGGAGTGCTTAATAGGGGGAGCTTGTTCTCCTTGATAACATCATGCAGTGGTTTGGTACATTCTATGAGTTGTTCCTGAACAAAGGTGTTGTATAGCTCTCATCCAAGTTTCTCTATCCCATACAGAGAGTCGACAATTGACCGATCTGTGATTTTGTGTGTGTCCAGAATGAGCAGTTCACCGCTTTCTTCGAGAAAAGGATTGTCATAACCATCTATGGCAGGCCTTATTGCCTGGACATCTTGTAGGAATGTTTTCTCATGGACTAAAAACGGTGGCACTCAACCAGTAAGCCTGGTGTTGGCTTAACTGTTCGGGTGGTAGGCTTGTGCCCAACAGCCCATGAGACTGCTTAAGGCAGCACCAATGCTTTGCACAGAGTATGGTCCCAATGGATTTGGATTTCCTGGATCTTGGCCAGTCGGCAGTCATGTGTGGACTCCAACATTCTCTGGCAAATGGCAGCAGCTAATGGATAAACAGCAAATAAACAATAAGTGCGGGAAACCACTAAGTGGGCGAGTCCAGAACACATGAAATCTCATGCAGGACCCAGGTAATGGTCATATATTTTCATAAATGTAAAATAAAGCAATATAAAGACCTCCAAACTTGTCTCCATAACCTATAAAAGGGTATTTATCTATCTATAATTCCAGCAATGTCTGTGTGTGTGTGTGTGTGTGTGTGTGTGTGTGTGTGTGTGTGTGTGTGTGTGTGTGTGTGTGTGTGTGTGTGTGTGTGTGTTTCTGTCTGTGTGTCTGCGACCGCCGTTTCTCGACGACCGCCGGTCCGATCTGATTGAAACTTGCCAGGAATATTGCCGGGGCCCCGCAGATGTGCTTTTTCGAGGTTTGATATCAATCGGACAAGTGGTTCCCAAGTTACGGCCATTTTACTGCCTTTTCAGTGTTGAAAAGGTGTATATATGGCAGCTGAAGGTGTCGTTCCACCTTCTCATGCCAATTTTTTCCCAAATTATTAATAACCGGACGATCACCGGTCCGATCGGATTGAAACTTGCCAGGAATATTGCCGCTGACCCGCTGATGTGCCTTTTAAAGGTTTGATATCAATCGGACAAGTGGTTCCCAAGTTACGGCCATTTATCTGTCGACCAATGACAAGACACGGTGCTATGACGTCACGAATGACGTCACAACCAATGTTTATTTATTTATTTTTATTTATTTTGCACGATTGACGGTCCGATCTGATTGAAACTTGCCAGGAATATTGCTGGGGACCCGCGGATGTGCCTTTTCAAGGTTTGATATTAATTGGACGAGCAGTTCCCAAGTTACAGCCATTTATCTGTCGACCAATATCTGCGAGAGAGGCGGACGGGAGAGGGGGGATGAGAGTGGGGGCGAGAGAGAGGGGCGAGAGAGGAGGGGGGAGAGAGGAGCGAGAGAGGAGGGGGGAGAGAGGAGGGGCGAGAGGAGGGGGAGCAAGGGGGGGCGAGAGAGAGGGGGCGTCACAATTCTTCTTCATTTGATATGATGTCACAATTGACGCTGGGGACCTGATTATGTTTCCCAGGTGTTTCCCAAGTTATGGCCATTTATGATACGGTTGGTCCGATCTAATTGAAATAATGCCCCAATCCAGTCATCGTTTACGCCCCTACGGGCCCGTACTAGTCTTTAAAAAGTGGTACAATATGTGGCTACACATACTCGACATTGCCTTCCTTGAATTATATGACCCTAAAAAGCTGTATATAGACACCAGAATTAGGATCCTAGGCTTTTTGGTTACTGAGTTATATGCTATTTTAGTGTCAGGTGGTGGCCATTTTGAAAGATGGCCACCATAGCTGTTATAGGCAATAACTGGGATGGCACTACATCTAATTTTGTTCGTAATGGCCTCCTGATTATGTGTACCAAGTTTGATGCTTTTATCAAAAAGTGTACAATTCTTCCCCTTATCCGCCGGACTAGAGGTAGTAAGTACCAAGGCAAGATTATTTCATGCAAAACATGGATAAGCAGATAGCTTGTCATCAAAAGCTATTTTGTGTCTACTAATCAATCAATATCAAATAATAACAAGTATTTTCTCACAGACATAATGTGATTTCTTAACTTGCTTGTTCCTTTCCAGATCATGAAATTGTGGCTTTGTGACAGCCAAAGTACATCGCAGGTCGTCTCAATGTCTTCCACAAACACTTTGTTCCTCGATTTGGTTTTAATTGTGAGCAAGGCTGGAAGAAAATGGCAAAAGGACATGAATGGCTAGGATTTGGATCGGGTTCCATTATTGAACATCAGAACTCTTTCAACTGGAGAGTTCATTGAGCACGATACCCCACGCAGTTTTCAATTACTCTATATACAGGAGGGCCTTGCCGTTCACGGGGGTTACATTCTTGAAAACCCCCATGAACCGGAAATGTGCAAAATTGGGGTGTAATGGGGAAAATAGGGTAAGGGACTTCAACTTTAAAATTTGTTCAAACTGTTCCCTTAAGAGAGATGAGAGAATACCAAGAAGTTTTTATTTTTCGTTCAAATCTTTTTTAATATCATGAAGAGGAATTTTTTTGTGACGAGAAAAAGGAAGAAAAGGGATTCATACCAGTATCATACATATTTCTTGTGGATTTGTGGCCCTGAAAAGGGCTGTTTGGGTTTGATGAAGCTTTTCAGCGAAACCCGAGGAAAGCATTGATGAGGATTTCCTCATTGTTGAAGACGGGATGTAACTCCTTGTTCTAATCAGGGTAGAGAAAGTCTCCATCGCTGTTACCATCATTTGCAGCCTTCCTCCCAAATGATGTCCTCTGTTCCATCCAGGTTGTTGGAGATGCAGCATTTCAGAAATGCTCGCTTGATGATGTCCGACGGTATGTCCTCCCACACCTTGATGATCCAGCCGCAGATCATCGGAAGGTAGACCTTTCTTATCCTCACACCCTTGGTGTAGGTCTTCTCCCCACTCATTATGCAGTTGGATCAGCAGCAATGTAGCCCATCCTGGAATGTCTTGTTGATGGACACATCAAGGGCCTGCAGAAGTGGTCATCCTGGCTGGGATGATGGGGTCGGTGTTGGTCTGACGGAGTAATGCTTTGGTGTCGTTGGTCTTGTGACAACTGAACGCACCCAGGACTAGCATGCTCCGTTATTGGGAGAGAACACCATCCAGCCTACGACTCCAGACCATGTGCACCCAGTCCTGGACCAGTCCCTCATCTATCCACACCTGCTGCACACGAACAATGACGCTGGCTGGAAACTCGTCTTTGGGCAGTGTATTCCTCTTGAAAATGACATACGGAGGAAGCTTGCCACTATCTGCAGTGCAGGGGAGCATGACGGTGAATCGGTCCTTCTCGTGACCAGTCGTGTTGATTGTCACATTGCACTCCCACTTCACTGTGATGGTGGTTCCTCTCGGTATGTCAAAGGTAAGGGGGGTCTGGCCAGCATTCCCGATCCTGTTGAGGGGATATTCATGCTCTCGGCAAAGCTTGATGATGTAGGACTGGAAGCACATTGTCTTATCAGCCATGTTATTGTGTGCATGTTGGGAGATGTGTGTGCGGCATCGAACTGACAGTTGATGGTGTGCCATGAACCTGACCGCCCCCAGCCTGTTGTCGGATGCATGTAAGTTTGCGCGCAAGCTTATTTGAGGTGGGTGCTTTGTTATTAGACTCGAGCTATTGTGAATAATTCTTCTTTTGATGTGAGACCAGGTGTTCCTGTTATTCTTCTTCTTTTTCTTCTTCTTCATCTTCTCCTCGAGCCGCTATAAACGCCAAGCACCTAAACTCCGGGTATCTCCATTTTTTATTCATATCATTTCCGCACACGGTAATAAAATGCTGTACAAACTCTGAACCGGAACCGATTTTCAAAATTCACACGGCAGAATTGAGCTTGACAGCAGTTCCAACTGCTAAAACAAAAATAAAGAAGTGTTTCTTTGGAATACAATTGAAATTCAGCATTGATAGCTTTTGAGACTGATTTTTAGCTCACCTGGATCGTAGTTCCTGGGAGCTTACAGGATGGCATGTCTTCCGTCCACAAATACTTTCAACTTCTTCTTTGAAACTACACATAGGATTTCGATGAAACGTTACCACAATGTTCATCGCCGTGCATGTAGCAAAGTTTGTTCATGGCATTGAAAAAATTGGGGTCCAAGGGATTCTACGTAGGGGTTTCCCCCTGAAAGAGGTATTTCTTTTCTTTCTTCTCAGAAACTACACACACAATTCTGATGAAACTTGACCTCAACCTTAATCACTCATGCTGCACCAAAGTTTGTTCATGACATCAGAAAAATCAGGGTCGAGGAGGGGGGGGGGGGTTTCCCCCCAAAATATGTATTTGCTTTCTTCTCCGATACTGCGCACACATTTTTGATGAAACTTGACCACAACCTTTATCGCCCATGATGTACCAAAGTTTTTTTTATGGCATGACAAAAAATCCATAGGTATTTACCTCCTTCTCCATTACATATTTTGTGGGTCATCCATGCCTATCAGCGGTTGCCTAGTTATCTTATCCAGCCACTACCTGGTGAGCACCCAGGGTTATTGCCCCTATTTTTTTCTAAACTCTTGTATTAATCGCACCCCCAACTTTTACCTTTTTTGCCGATAAAAAGTGCGATGATGAATCATTTCATCACTGAATGTCCAGCAAACACTCAAGCAGGAGTTGATGTGTTTGGAACCTTCACCCTGACTGTGAAGGATGCGATGAATCATGTCGTCAAGACAGACTATGGCTTTCCTGAAGAGGCTGGTTCGCATATCATTGCAACTCGCATATGATCGACGGCCGAGCAACAAGAAGAAGAATACTGAACACCTTGTGGGTTTTTTTGTTTTTTTCTTTCAAGCGGGAACGGACAGAATTGCTGGCTCCCTCCATGACATTGCAGTTGTCACTGGTAAACCCAATTAGGTGCCCTCCATGATATGCTGTGTTGGCTGAAAGAACGAAAGAAAAAGTCAAACTTAATAAAACAGTTTTACAACAAATCCATTAATAAAGAGATCATAAAAGTATAAAAAGTCGAGAAGATGGCCCAGCTGTTTGCAGGTGCTCACGAGGACCGAGATGGCATTACCAGGAGAGGGCGCTCGTGACCCCTAAAAGCTCCAAAAAAAAAAATAATGCCCTGTGACTGCGGCCTAATAGAAAGCACATTTTCGTGTTGTATGTTTTTTTTTGGTGTTTTTTGATGTTATACCAAATGTTGCATGAATGGCCGATTTACAAAACACCAAGGACAAAGAAACTCAATTGAATATCTCTATTTGTTTGATTGATTTTTTTTTGATCATCCATCTTGTTAACTTGACCAATGGTTGTTTCCCAATTTGTGTTAAATCCCACAATGCTGATTAATTCCTCCAAAGTAGTATGTTTTAATTGTTTAAAATCCATACTATGTGAGGATCCGAGTCGCATTTAGGGCAGCAGTCACACTTGCTGAGGACAGCGATGACATCAACCCAAAGGCATCTCTGCATGAAAGCTCCCTTTGTTGTTTGTCCCTTATCTGTGAGTGGTAGATAAAGAAAGAACCCACTCATAAACGTTTTCGTCATGGGATGCCCATGCTAATTATTTGCAGAAGTCATCCGCTTGCCTCACTATGTAAGGAATGCACTGCGCTCAAGCCGATTCCTTTTGATGCCCATGCTAAGGGCGGTGTGCATCTTCTCAGGGCGGCAGAAAGAGACATTCTTTTGCTCTGTGCTAATCCATTCCACACCACATGAGAACACGGGCGGAACCCTGAAAGACTTTGCTTCACACTATGATACATTCAACATCAATCAATTTAACCGCTGCTTGTCCTTCTTTGACTCCATCTTATTCCTTCCTCACCGTGTGATTATTGTGTCACTAACCACCTGTGGTTGTTCCTTTCCTATCATTTAGTGTTTGAAGAAGTCTGTTTCACACTGTCTGGTTTTGCTCCTTCTGACAAGCTTTTAGCCCCCCCCCCTTTACCCACTGCCCCAAAGCACCAGTGTTTGGACACCAATGCATTTGGGCTTCTATGAGCGATGGCATGAATGAACCACAATATTTTCATACGCTGAGAAAATAAATGAGGTGTGACAAGGAAGCAGACACAGGAAGAAGTCAATTGGCATCATCACTCCGATTTTATACTACAAATATACATCCCATCGCTTAGTGAAATCAATGTATACATTTGCCTATCTCGTACAATAAACTTAACAGACACTATTTATCCATTTCATATACATGTTCCGCGTAATCATTTGGTGGAGTTATGTGGCCTAGCACATGAGTAAAGACCTATTGATGTGATGTTCTCATCCCACTGGGCACCACATCAGAACGTATATATTTATTTATTTATTTATTTGAAGGCAAAGTCAAGGCTCGTGGAGGAGATGGAGCACAGAACTAATCAGGATGCAAAAGAACAAAAGCAACAGTAAATAGAAAAAAGAGGGAAAACACACGAATAGCAGGGTTGAGAGACAGGATGTAAGGAGACTTGGACAAATAATGGGTGTGTGGAAGAATAATGAGTATGGAAGGCCACACGGGCTGGACAAGATGGATACAGAAGCAAACTTTCAGGGAAGAAAAAAAATGGAAATTTGGAGGGAGGTGGGGGAGGAAGGGGTAACAGGGGTAGAAAAGATCATTGTTTTTGGATGGGGGATAATCAGAGATGGTGGTGAGCAGCTATGTTGAAGACCTGGAGGAAAGAATGAGACAGAAGAGAATGTGCAAGTTGATTCCACAGGTAGGAAAAAAGAAGAGTTGGGCTCCTCATTATGGTACTATTATAAAATATATCTTACACAATCCGTCATCAATTTGTACAGGGAAGAAGGTCTCGAAATAAATGAGAGAAAAACGGGTAAAATAATTGAGTTTGCACTTATTAGTGAAGCTTAGCAAGAGGAGAAATAGTAAAAGAAAAGAACTCCTTCAAATTCCCTGCTTTCCTTCCTGAAAGTCCCTGTAATGTCCATCTTCTATTCCCAATCCCTCTCCCTTCCACAGATCTCCAAATGTCTCTGTTCCCCACTGTTTTGTCCTTCCCACTCCCTCCCCTCTTGTCTCATGTCTCCCATGATGCGCGTTGTGTGTTAGCTTTCACACGAGCCTCGACAAGGTATACAAAAAAAAAAAAACTAGAATGGCACGTGGTAGAGCGCATACCTCCACCCAGGCTGAATATTTTACGATTTGAACCCCAATGACAGGCTGGATCTACATCCGGACCTCCAAAATCTAATCGGCTTGTTATTGTCATCTCCCCAACTCTTCCACCAAGTTTTGTCCGAATACATCCACAACTTTTTGAGATATCATGCTATGCGGTATATTATTTTCACCTGATCTTTCAATGGTGAAGAATCACTTGAAAAATTAAATAATTCTCGTTTCCGGATCCGGATTCGGATCTTCATCAAAATCGACTCGATTCTTTCTTGCCGCACACCCAACCTGTCCACCAAATTTTGTCCGAATCAGTCCTTAACTTTTTGAGATATCCTGTTATTCATTATATTGTTTTTAGCCACATCACCCAATGATGAAGAATCACAAAAAAAATTCTCAGATCCGAATCCGAATCCAAATCTTCACCAAAATCCAATCAGTTCATCCTTGTCACACACCCAACCTGCCCACCAAATTCCATCCGAATCCGTCTGCAACCTTTTGAGACATCCTGTTCACAGACAGACAGGGGCGAAAACATAACCTCTACCCACCTTTGGTGGTGTAGGTAAAAATAGACGTCATATGAACGCTCATATCTGGCATTTATAAAGCTGTCTATAGTTTCCCCTCTTGCATAGTCAATATGTCATGTGGTCATGAAACCATGCCAATCTATGGTGTTTAATTCCGACACAACCATTACACCTACTTCTACTTTCATAGCCTTGTTCTAAGTTTTATCGATTGTGTTTAATCCCTACACAACCATTTACCCACCTCTTCCACTCTCACTGATTTTATTTCTCCATTGACCGAAGGCTCGTGGAGGAGCTTGTACAGGTATCATGTGCAGGAAAAAAAAGACATTGGAGACAGCAGTATACTTTTGACATCAATTACAAGGATATTTTTAGACAATGGACGGGACCTTGGTGGGATTTGAACTTGGATTCCCAACATCATTTAATCAGTGGTTTAAATGGGAACATTAAACGGGTTTTTTTTTTTCATTGTGATGACAGTTATTCTGGAGATGAGGCAGCTGTTTATGTGAAGAATAGCAACCCACGTAGTCACGTGTGAAGAATAACGAAACCAAGAATGCACTTTTTGTCATCATTTTGTAATCCAAATTTATCCGAAAGTATTCGCTCGAAAGGAAGGAAGCAATGTGCCTGTACTGGCAGTAAAACAAAGTCGAAAAGCATTCCAAACAGGAAAATTCGTTTTTAACGACTTCATAAAGGACACGTACAACAGGCACGAAGAAATAATATGACGTGTTAAATAAGGTGGTGCAAAAGATGGTGAATCAACGGCGGTAAACTCTCCCCCCCCCCAAAAAAAATCTTTATTTTTATTTTTACAACCTTTAAAATCTTTATTTTTATTTTTACAACCTTTAAAATCTTTATTTTATTTCAAATTAATTATATTCTTGAACACTGCAGAACACAAATCACCTTGTTGGCACTTTCTAAAACCTTTTGTTTGGCAGGACTTGGACAAAATATTACCGCATTTGACCAACTTGGCAGAAGTATACAGGATGATGCAAAGATGAACTGATCAGAAGGTGGCGTCAAAGGTCAAAAGTCAGAGTCCCTGATCGTTTTCTTTCCTGGGATAACTTGAGAATGGCTAAAGGGTTCCTCGTCAAACTTGGTACAAGTATATATCATGACGCATATATAAATTGATTAGATTATGGGATCAGGAGTTCAAAGGTCAAAGGTCATGTCAGGTAAAAATGAGATATTTGATAACAGCTGAAGGGATTTAAATCAAACTCAGTGCAAGCATGCCTGGTGTTGGCTTCATGATTAGGGTGGTGGGCTTGGGATCCTAGTCCTAGGATCCTGAGTACAAATCCCCTTTGGCTGTTGAATTAATACCAGGTGGGGTTGACTCTGCCTGTCATCCTTCCAAGGTCGGCAAAATGAGCGCCAGCTTGCTGGTATACTGTGTTTGAGTGGTGACCTGTCCAGGATTGTACCCCATAGCCAAGGAGACTGCTTTGGCAGCACCAATGCTCTGCACAGAGTATGGTCCTTTTTCTCCTCCTTTTGGATGGATTTTACATTTTACATCAATTTGACCAATCAAATTTGCTGCTCGCAGACTCTGCCCATGTCCTTTCTTTCTCCAAGACTGTGCGAGGTAAGGTGTTCTTTGAATACAAGTTCTCTAACTGTTAATGAAACTGTTGAAAAATGTCATCTTCATGTACCATGCTCTATACAGAGAGAGTGGGTGCTGTCGTGGAGTTTCTTGTTTAAGATTATAATCCTGGACGGGTCACCACTCCAACACAGGATACTTAATGGAGCGTACAGGAGTTTGGAATTTGTTCAGGGTGCAGGTGATAGCTTGCCAACTGTTCAAAAGGACATCATAGGATCTTTAGCGTCTATCAACTAATGCCAGCAGGCAGGACACAACATTTAACATCCACTTGAGGGTTGGCACACAAAGTGATGCCTCACCCTGCCGATGAAACACCAAGATGACAGTTTATAGCTCGGTCAGGATTGGAACCCAGGTTGGACATCTCAAAGGCATGTGTACGCATACCTCTCCCTCTCCCTCTCCCATCAATGCCACCAAAGCAACCCCTGCACAAGGGTTATACTGGGTGGTTTGCCATTGCCTTTCCAACATCAGTCTGGGCTATCTCACCAGCTCCTAAAAAGGAAATAATTAAAAATATATTCCATATTTAAAGGAATTCTGCCTTTCCACCACTCATTTTGTTAAGAGTGAAACTTATGAGTGGCACCGCCTGAACCAGACTAATAATTTATCTCATCGTCCCCCAATTCGATTTTGAGGAATGAAAGCTACGAGCTCGCACGTGCAATCACTTTCTCTTGTAAATATGAAAATAAAGAGTCAGTACAGAAGCCTAAATTTTGCTGGAAAAGGTTGACAACCACTTTCAACGTTGATATAATTGTTGCGGCTATTATGTATTATGTGACTGACATACCAGCACCGCTTATAAGCAGTCCAAATTATAACAAAGAGGACTGATTGAACAATGGAATCTCTTAAAGAAGAACCTCAAAATCTGGGGGTAAACAAACTTTTTGTTGAGCAATAAGTAGTTCCAGTATATTAGCCTTGTTGTTGTGTCTATTATGGCCACTTGGCTTGGCACTACACATTTGGTGAAACAAACGACGAAGTGAAGAACGTCATGAAGAAAGCTTCTTATGGAAATCAGCCCAGCTATCACACTTACAGGCAGCCCAGCTGGAACTACATCACAGGCATTCTTCTAATGCCAAGCTTATTTGATTCACCCTAGCCTGAGACTGGGGATGTGATCCAGCACATCACAGGCATCAATCATCAATGTTGCACTTACTTACCAAGAAGCTTCCTCTACACAATTAAGTGAAGGTTCTTGTGTTCTAGTTTACTTCTTTTATTATGAAGAGGACACTGCGATGAGACAAATACATGCTTCCTGATTTGCATCACCAGTGAGCTCGTTGGTCCGTTGGACCAAATTTTCATTGGTCTTCACGGCCTTGCAGCAGGCTGGCATGCTGCACTGCTTGGCCATTAGCATGCCTTTCACCAAGCCCAGATGTGTTTGGCCCATGGCGGAAATTATACGTTTGTTTGTTTATTTTATATATATATATATATATATATATATATATATATATATATATATATATATTTTTAACTTGTCAAGGCTCGCATGAGAGCAAACACACAATGCACAGCAAGGGGGCATGAGTCAAGAAGGGCAGGAGAGAGAAGGACAAAACAGTGGGGAACAGAGACATTATGAGATCTGTAGAAGGGAGAGGGATGGGGCGGGGAACACGGGGTATACAAGATGGACATTACAGGGACTTTCAGGAAGGAAAACAAGGAATTTGAAGGAGGTGGGTCCGGGGTGGATTTACGGGGGAAGAAAAGATCGAGGATTTGGATGGGGGAAGATATGAGGTGGTGGTGAACAGCTGTTTTGAAGAGGCCTGGAGGGAAGAATGGGATTGAAGAGAGTGCGAGAGATTATTTCAAATGCGGGATGAAAGAGTGAAGGTGAGCAGTGATTCTTGATTTTGGTAGTTTTACCAGAAGGGGGTTGTTGGCGGACCTTGAGCACCCTGCGGAAATATGGTGGGGACAAATCGTAGACACAGCAGCAGGGGGGGGGGGGCGAGACCAGAAAGGAGACAGTATAAGACAGAAAGACCACCGAACTGCCTGCAGTGAGAGAGTGAGAGGCCCAAAGACTCAGCCTCACTGCGGGAGATACTAATGATCCTAAATGCCTTAGTTTCCACAGTGTGAAGCAGAGAAAGGTGAGAGGCAGGAGCACCAGCCGAGAGCGGAGAGCAGTACTCCATCAGGTTGCGGACGAAAGCTTTGGTCAGGAGCTCAGGTGGGCCGAGGAAGGACTTTATATGACGGAGGATTCCCAGTCGGCGACTGGCTTTGAAGGCCAGGTTGGAAATGTGGCTTACCCAGGAAAGATGATGGCAGATCGTGAGACCCAGAAGCTTGAATGAAAGGACTTCTTCTAGAGGATTTTTGAGAAAGTAGATGGGGGGGGGGGTTCTAAACAGTCCTTTTGGAGAGACATAGTGAGAGTGTGAGATTTGTCCAGATTGAAAGACATGTTCCACGACATGTGGATTGAGAGACATGTTCCACAGTTTGTGATTTTACCCAGATCTGCAGAGAGCGAAGAAGCTGCTGCTTGCCGGTCTGAGGGATGACAGATGGTATGACAGAGGGTGGAGTCATCAGCAAAGAGATAAAGAGGATTTTCCAGAGAGTCGGAGAGATCATTGATGAAAACCAGAAAAAGAACAGGGCCCAGAACACTACCTTGAGGAACTCCAGCCTGGACAGGAAAAGGGGATGAAATAACTATTTTGGGCCACATGTTGGCTGCGACAGGTGTTTGTTATTATTGTTGCCAAATTATACTCTTAGTATTGTCGGTAATATTATTTGTATTAATTACCTCCGCCACCGAAGGTGAAGGAGGTTATGTTTTCAACCCTTTCTGTCTGTTTGTTTGTTTGTGTGCAGGATATCTCAAAAAGTTGTAAACGGATCTAAATGAAACTTGGTGGACATGTTGCGTGTGTGACAAGGAAGAATTGATTCCATTTTGGTGAAGATCCGGATCCGGATACGACTACTAGAATTTTAAAAGTGATTTTTTTCACCATTGAGAGCTTGGGCCCAAAACGATATCGTACTGAAAAGCATGATATTTCAAAAATGTATTGGGCCCGATATGTTCTCGTGGATCAGGCATGACGTGGCGGAGGTATGTGCTCTACCCAGTGCCCTGCTAGTTAATATATGCTTTGTTGCAATGTTATTCTTTTTGTTGTTTATTTTGTAGCTACAATGCCATGCCGTGGAAGGACCTATTAAGCTGTCCGATACACCTTAACATGGCGTGCGCTTAAAACATGGGAATTCTTTCGGATTCTTTGTAGTTAATGAGCCTAATCAACTCAGGAGATCATAATGATTATTTCGGTGTATCACATTCCACACCAAAAAGCTCCATTAGAACTCCACAAAAAACATGCCTCACACACACACACACACACACACACACACACCAAAATCCATTTATAGTAGTTAAGCAAGCGGGTAGGTGGCGATGGGTCGCCGAGCAGGAGGTAAAGTATTCCTTATATCACAAAAACCGGAATATATTTGATAGAGCATCACCTGTAGATCATTCGTGCCAAATTTCATAACCCTACGTGGGATAATGGCTTTCGGAATTGATTTCGCGTGAACGGTACCGATTTTGAAGGTTTTTCGGTTGTTGCTCGGGAACCAAAGCATCCCTAGCAACCATCACAATTTCCAAAGCACTAGGTCATAACATGTACCTACCACCCGAGTTTGGTCAAAATCCGCCCACGTTTACTACCAATTATGCTGATAACAAACGAACAAACATCCAAACAAACAGATAGAATTACTGACAATAAGGGTCACCTATTTCGGCGACCCAATATTTTCTGGAGAAAGTGAAACTCTCACAAATTACAATCCACATCTTGAATAATCCTGAACCACAATCATTCTCGAATACAAATAACTTTTTTGTTATTACATGTCATCTACCCCTTCGACAGAAGAAAACTATCAATATAAACTTTGCCCTTGTCTCACACATTCACCTTGATTGCTCTAAGTGTTCAGTTTACAAAGATCAAGGTGAATTGTTCAGCTGAACACTCTGTAAGTGCCTAGCTTGGGTTGGTCTGTTTCGCATCATCATCATCTGAACCCATTGCTCATGAGGCTGAGAACCGAGTTTTAAATCCCATGCATTGTTTGCATTTGTCCATTGTCTGATAATGCGCTTATAATTAATGTATAAGTACGTACACTGATGTCGACTAATGTCTCTATCGTGCATGTGATTGATGTAGAGTTCTTCCATGTGCATTAGGTAAACGTTAAAGAAAGTTTCAGCTGGAAATAATACAAACAAGAAGACATAGTTTCAGAGTCATTTTGAGACATCTCATTGTATGAGCAGCTGCAAGGCTTTAGACTGTGAATAAATCGTGATTCGGCTCATGATTTGTTGATGCTGAATACCATCCACTCCAAATCTCTCTGGTTATAAAGTTTCCATGGAAGGAGGAGAAAAGGGAGTTTGGCCTTTCCTGGACAGCATGGTGACAAGACAACAAAGTGAAATCTTAAAACTTCATTGTGAACCCATTGCAGCAGTGCAAGGATCAAGAACCCTGATGGTAGTTGTGTTGGAAAAATTGTGTCACTTTTTCCTTGAGCTCCACTCCACATTCTGTTGTCAAACTGCAAATAATTTTCAGAACTAATACTGTGAGTTTATAAACTACAATGTTGTAGCTATACACTGCTCTTGTCGATTTGTTGGATCCAGGGGCGGATTAACTACTTGGGGTTTGAGGCTAATTATATTTTGGGGACCATTTTCTATGATTTTTATGAATAATTAGAAAATACAACCTGTCGCTTAGCTGAAGGGAGTATGAAGGGGTGGGGGAGAGGGAGGGAGAGGGAGAGAGGGGGATGGAGGAGGAAGGGAGAGAGGAAGAATGGGTGGGGGAGAGAGGAGGGGTGGGGTTGCTAGGAGGGGGTGAGGAAAGGGAGAGCAAGGAAGGGGGGAAGAGCAAGGAAAGGGGTGGGGAGGGGGGAAAGCGACACCTCACCAAACATCACTATACACTCCTGGAAGGGGGTGGGAGCGAGGAGGATGCAGGAGAGAGGAGGTGGGAAGTGGGGAGGGGGTTTGGGAGGAGGTATGCGTAAGGAGAAGGGGTTCTGGACTTGCGTTTGCATTTGGTAGGGGGACTTGAGAGGGAAATGGGAAATAATCTCAAGGGGGACTTGAGAGGGAAATCGGGATAATCCTGAAGGAAGATCATGTCAAGAGGGTATTGGAGGTGAGGAGGGTGTCTGACCGAGTGATGAGTGTGAAGTTGGAAATTGAAGGGGTGATGATGAATGTCATCAGTGCATATGCCCCACATATGGGGTGTGAGATGGAATATAAAGAAGATTTCTGGAGTGAGTTAGATGAAGTGGTGGAGAGTGTATCCAAGGATGAAAGAGTGGTGATTGGAGCAGATTTCAATGGACATGTTGGGGAAGGGAATAAAGAGGATGAGGAGGTGATGGGGAGGTACGGTCTCAACAAGAGAAATGTGGAAGGGCAAATGGTGGTAGAGTTTGCAAAAAGAATGGAAATGGCAGTGGTAAACACGTATTTCAAGAAGAAGGAGGAACACAGGGTGACATACAAGAGTGGAGGAAAGTGCACACAGGTGGATTACATCTTAAGTAGGAGATGCAACCTGAAAGAGATTAGTGACTGTAAGGTTGTGGCAGGGGAGAGTGTAGCTCGACAGCATCGATTGGTGGTCTGTAGGATGACTTTCGAGGTGAGGTTGAGGAAGAGAGTGAGGGCTGAACCAAGGACCAGATGGTGGAAGCTGAAGGAGGAAGACCGTTGCGTGAAATTTAGGGAGGAGGTGAAACAGGCGTTGGATGGTGGTAAAGATGGGTGGGATGATTGGGCAACGACAGCAGAAGTTGTGAGGGAGATAGCTAGGAAGGTACTTGGTGTGACATCTGGACAGAGGAAGGAAGATAAGGAGACTTGGTGGTGGAATGAGGAAGTACAGGAAAGTATAAGGAAGAAGGGGTTGGCTAAAAAGAAGTGGGATAGTCAGAGAGATGAAGAAAGTCGGCAGGAGTACAAGGAGTGGCGTCGAAAAGCAAAAAGAGAGGTGGCAAAGGCCAAGGAAAAGGCATATGATGAGCTGTATGAGAAGCTGGATACAAAAGAAGGGGAAAAGGATTTATACCGATTGGCAAGACAGAGGGACCGAGCTGGGAAGGATGTGCTGCAGGTTCGGGTGATAAAGGACGCAAATGGGAATGTGCTGACGAGCGAGGAGAGTGTGTTGAGAAGGTGGATGGAGTACTTTGAGGAGCTGATGAATGAAGAAAATGAGAGAGAGAGAAGGTTGGAAGAGGTGGAGATAGTGAATCTGGAAGTGGGGTGGATCAGTAAGGATGAAGTGAGGACTGCTATGAAGAAGATGAAAAGTGGAAAGGCGGTTGGCCCAGATGGTATACCAGTGGAGGCATGGAAGTGCTTAGGAGAGATGGCAGTGGGGTTGTTAACCAGATTGTTTAATAAAGTCTTGGAAAGTGAGAGGATGCCGGAGGAGTGGAGATTAAGTGTGCTGGTTCCGATTTTCAAGAATAAGGGTGATGTGCAGAGCTGTGGAAATTACAGAGGGATAAAGTTGTTAAGCCACACCATGAAGTTGTGGGAAAGAGTAGTGGAAGCTCGGTTGAGAGGAGAGGTGACGATCTGTGAGCAGCAATATGGGTTTATGCCAGGAAAGAGCACCACTGATGCGATGTTTGCTTTGAGAATGTTGATGGAGAAGTATAGGGAAGGCCAGAAAGAGTTACATTGTGTGTTTGTGGATTTAGAGAAAGCCTATGATAGGGTGCCAAGAGAGGAGTTGTGGCATTGTATGAGGAAGTCGGGAGTGGTGGAGAAGTATGTGAGGATCGTGCAGGATATGTATGAGGACAGTGTGACAGCGGTGAGGTGTGCGGTAGGAATGACGGACCGGTTTAAGGTTAAAGTGGGATTGCACCAAGGATCGACTCTGAGCCCTTTCCTGTTTGCAATGGTGATGGACAGGTTGACGGACGAGATCAGACTGGAGTCTCCATGGACCATGATGTTCGCGGATGACATCATGATCTGTAGGGAGAGTAGGGAGCAGGCTGAATCGAGCCTTGAGAGGTGGAGGTACGCACTGGAGAGAAGGGGAATGTTAGTCAGTAGGAGTAAGACGGAGTACATGTGCGTAAATGAGAGGGAGGGTGGTGGTATGGTGCAGTTGCAAGGAGTTGAGGTGGGGAAGGTGGATTGGTTTAAATACTTGGGATCAACTGTCCAAAGTAACGGAGAGTGTGGGAGAGAAGTGAAAAAGAGAGTGCAGGCAGGATGGAGTGGGTGGAGAAGAGTTGCAGGAGTGATTTGTGACAGAAGGGTAGCTGCAAGAGTGAAGGGGAAAGTATACAAGACGGTAGTGAGACCAGCTATGTTGTATGGTTTGGAGGCGGTGGCGCTAACAAAAAGACAGGAAGCAGAGCTGGAGGTGGCAGAGTTAAAGATGCTGCGATTCTCGTTGGGAGTGACGAGGATGGATAGGATAAGAAATGAGTGTATTAGAGGGACAGCGCAGGTGGGACGGTTTGGAGACAAAGTGAGAGAGGCGAGATTGAGATGGTTTGGACATGTGCACAGGAGGGAAACGGAGTATATCGGGAGAAGGATGTTGAAGATGGAGCCGCCAGGCAGGAGGAGAAGAGGAAGGCCAAAGAAGAGGTTCATGGATGCGGTGAGGGCGGACATGCGGGTGGTTGGAGTGTCAATGAAAGATGTGGAGGATAGAGCAAAATGGAGACAGTTGGTCCGCTGTGGCGACCCCTAGCGGGAGCAAGCCGAAAGAGGAAGAAGAAGAAGACTTGAGAGGGAAATGGGGGGGGAGGGATGGGTTCTCGACTTGCATCTGGTAGTGGGACCTTGTGGAGAAGGGAGGGAGGTAGTAGGAAAGAAGGTAAGACAGCATGAGAGGAAGGGAAGGCAGCATGAGGGGAAGGGAAAGCAGTGTGACGGGAAGGGAATGCGGTGTGAGGGGAAGGGAAGGCAGTGTGAGGGGAAGGGAATGTGGCGTGAGGGGAAGGGAATGTGGCGTGAGGGGAAGGGAAAGCAGTGTGACGGGAAGGGAATGCGGTGTGAGGGGAAGGGAAGGCAGTGTGAGGGGAAGGGAATGTGGTGTGAGGGGAAGGGAATGTGGTGTGAGGGGAAGGGAAAGCAGTGTGACGGGAAGGGAATGCGGTGTGAGGGGAAGGGAAGGCAGTGTGAGGGGAAGGGAATGTGGTGTGAGGGGAAGGGAAGGCAGCGTGAGGGGAAGGGAAGAGCAAAAAAAATGCGCCCAAACAGCAATATTTTCTTTTTCACCCTCGAGTTCTATATAAAACCGGGTGGGAGCATTTAATACCCATGCTATCTACCTGGCAAAGACCTGCCTGCATGTTTGCATGCACGCTCGTACATGTAGTGACCTTCGCACCCCTCTTGTCGGCTCACTCCGAATCTGATTCGTACATGCTACACGATAGGGAAGCAGTTTTAAATGAAAAGTATTGTCAGTCATTAACAGTCCCTTTGACAAGAGGGGGAGGGTGGGAGAGAAAGGGATAGTGGTGGGTAGGAAAGGGAGTAGGTGGGAGAGAGAGGGAAAGAGGGAGAGGGGTGGAAGAGAGAGGGAGTGAGTGGGAGAGAGAGAGGGGGAGAGGGGTGGGGGAGAAAGAGTGACAGGGGTGAGAGGAGTGGGAGGGAGGGAGAGAGAGGGGAGGGGTGGGGGAGAAAGAGTGACAGGGGTGAGAGGAGTGGGAGGGAGGGAGAGAGAGGGGGAGGGGTGGGGGAGAAAGAGTGACAGGGGTGAGAGGGGTGGGAGGGAGGGAGAGAGAGAGAGGGGGGAGGGGTGGAAGAGGATGAGAGAGGATTGAGAGAGGGTGAAAGAGGGATGGGGAAGAGAGAGAGAGAGAGAGAGAGAGAGAGAGAGAGAGAGAGAGAGAGAGAGAGAGAGAGAGAGAGAGAGAGAGAGAGAGAGAGAGTAGAGGGGAGAGGAGACTGGGGGATTCCAGTAGATGTGACGTCAAGTTTAACGTCCATCTGAGAGACGGCACATGCATTGATGAATCACCCTGCATGTGAAACACCGGGATGACAATGTATAGCTGGGTCAAGATTTAAACCCAGGCTAGACAGTTTCAAGTGAGCATGCATACCTCTCGGCTATCCTGCTGTTATGTGGTGATTCATTGCTTAGTAACAACGAAAAACATTTTTTACTCATTGTAATCATCCAACTTATTTTGCTTTTCTAACTCCGGAGATGTCCCCACAGAGAACCAAGCTGCTCTATAACCATTGAAGCTTGAACAGCACTCGCCTGAGTTGAGTGGCCGAACCACTCAAGCGAGCACTTCAAGGAAATGGTTGAAGAAACTTTTAAAAACGAAACGTTTAATTACCTCCACCAGCGAAGGTGAAGGAGGTTATGTTTTCACCCCTCCCTGTCTGTTTGTTTGTTTGTCTGTCTCTCTGTGTGCAGGATAGCTCAAAAAGTTGTGGACGGATCCGAATTAAATTTTGTGGACAGGTTGGGTGTGTCACAAGGACGAACTGATGAGGTTTTGGTGAAGATCTGGATCAGGATCCGACGACTCTAATTTTTAAAAGTGATTCTTCACCATTGAAAGGGCCAAAAAAACGATATATAGCATGATATCTCAAAAAGTTCTGGACGGATTCGGACGAAACCTGGTGGACATGTTGGGTGTAACAAATTGATTCTTCACCATTGAGAGATACGGTTAAACTAATATATAGCACGATATCTCAAAAAGTTGTGGACGGATTCGGATGAAAGATTCGGATTTGTGGACAGTTGGAGGAAAGCTTAGATGTGTGACCCTGACAAATTTCTCGATTTTGGTGAAGATCTGAATCAGGATCTGGATACAACAATTATTTAATTTTTAAAGTGATTCTTCACCATTGAGAGATAGGGCCAAAAACGATAGAAAGCATGATATTTCAAAAAAGTATTGGGCCTGATATGTTCTTTTGGATCAGACATTACGTGGTGGAGGTAGGTGCTTTACTGAGTGCCCTTCTAGTTTTTAATATGTACCTATTTATGCCGAAGTGACGGGTCGTATAATGAAAGAAGATCGTACAAAAAGGGCAAACGTGGTGTAAAATATATTTGCACATTTTCAGCGAGTGAACCACCGCTTGATGCACCGACCGTGGCATTGCATGGCCAAACTCTGGGGAATGGGCCCTGAACTTTGTTCAAGTTGATTGATATATTCATTGACAATGCAACTATTGTAAAGTTCTTGCCAAGTGGCCTAAGTACTCAAGCAAGCACTTCAATGAAACAGTTGATAAAGAAAGGCAGGCTTTGCAAGCGATTAGCGACCGCCGATCCGTCGTATTAAACACCTCCTGGAGATGACCGGATGTCAGGCAATGTCCGAATTGGACAAACTAGCAGAGTACCCGCCCTACGGGCGATCTTGTTCCAAACATGCAACACATTTTTCTGACGCATTCCGTTATTTGGGTGGTGTTTTACAGGCAAATGACAGCTCTGCAGAGGGGAAAAAGCAAATAACCCGGGTTATGTGCATGAAGCAAAAACATATCTACTGCTTACAATTCAAAAGACCTCACTGTTCTGGAAAACGTGGGGACAGGAATACTGTACTGTAAATGGTGGAGACTTGTAGTAGAACACCTGGAGGAGAATGGTGGAGGCGGCGCTACATGTTACACATTTACATGGAGAATTTTCATCCCACCTCCTTCCCTCCAAAACCACCAGCAAAGATAAAATAACCCCTTTTCACGAATTGGGGTCATGCTGATCCTATGTCACAAGTCTGGATGTAATCAGCTCAGAACTGCAGGAGTATCTTGACAAACAATCAAACACCGGATCATGAATTATAGTGAGGATGAACACTTTTTTGTTGCAGTTGGAACTACCGCTGAAATCAATAAGGAAGTTTAAATTTTGTAATTCGCTTCAGTTTAAGAGAATCTCGAGATTATGGCATGTGCGGAAATCAAATAAAGCCACAAACCCTGGCGTCTCCGGGCATTTATAAGCATTGCACTATATCCAGCGATTTGTAGCTATGATGAACAGGCATTCGATAATTAATGAGTGAGGAAAGTTAAAAAAAAAAAAAACTTTATCATGAAGAAACCATTGCGCCTGTTCCAAGTCAAGGCATTGTTGAGCAGGCCAAACAAAAATGGTGAATTAAAGACCCCAGTGAGGGACAGCGAGGTGACAAAGGATGTGCCTTAATAAAGGATAATTAAATAAGGCTGATAATTATCTTCAAAAGGAATGTTTAAATCAATCCAAACACCCAATTCTCATTCATGCACCACCTTGGAGTTCCCTTGATAAACATGTAAAGTTTCAAGCCACTAGGTTTTATGGTTTTGGAGTTATGGAGGAGACACACACACACACACACACACACACACACACACACACACACACACACACACACACACACACACACACACACACACACACACACACACACACACACATACACTGACTGACACACATTGACTTTTATTATTATCGATACTAGTGGGGCATACTTGCACGAAACGTGTTCATCCCATGTTGAAGCATAATACAGTATATGCAAGTTCTTTATATGCTATGAAGTGGATTGTGGTTGCATTCTGTAAGCAACTTTTTATTTATGCAAGTTGTGTAAGCAGTTTAAGCAGGCTGTGTAAGCAGCTCTTTAAGCAGGTTGTGTAAGCAGCTCTTTAAGCAGGTTGTGTCGGCAGCTCTTTAAGCAGGTTGTGTAAGCAGCTCTTTAAGCAGGTTGTGTCGGCAGCTCTTTAAGCAGGTTGTGTCGGCAGCTCTTTCAGCAGGTTGTGTAAGCAGTTCTTTAAGCAGGTTGTGTAAGCAGCTCTTTAAGCAGGTTGTGTAGGCAGCTCTTTAAGCAGGTTGTGTAAGAAGCTCTTTAAGCAGGTTGTGTTGGCAGCTCTTTAAGCAGGTTGTGTAAGCAGGTTGTGTAGGCAGCTCTTTCAGCAGGTTGTGTAAGCAGTTCTTTAAGCAGGTTGTGTAAGCAGCTCTTTAAGCAGGTTGTGTAAGCAGCTCTTTAAGCAGGTTGTGTAAGAACTTCTTTAATCAGATTGTGTAAGCAGCTCTTTAAGCAGGTTGTGTAAGCAGCTCTTTAATCAGATTGTGTAAGCAGTTCTTTACGTGTTCTGTAAACAGATTGTAGTTGCATCCTGTAAGCATTCTGTCATTAATGATTAGGATGGGCTCTTTACTTAAACCTTTACAGCGTCAGTAATTTTTAATGGAAATACCCAAACGTTGTGAAATAAGAGGCAGAAGGAGGCACGTGTTAGTTTTGACTGGAAGAAACCAGTTTGATTGTAAGCTCCATTGTGTTGGGTCACGTGACCCGCCTTGAGCAGAGTGAGTCTGCACTGGCCGACTTTCACTCGAGGATATTTTCGTTCATGAACATTTTCTCACATTTTTTTTCCTGGGATATTGGCTTCGAGTTGTATCATTGTGTAAAATTTCAGCTTTCTCGCCCACCTTGAAGGTAATAAACATATATGTGAGTGAGTCAGTGGGTAGAAAGAGCTTTATATATTTGTATTAGACATGTATTTAAGGCCTATAAATTCAAGGGGCTGAACTTCTTGCAGTGGTTGATGAAGGAAGTAGATAGGTGGGTTTTCTGGATGATCCTTCTGGAGGGACATTGTGAGAATGTGAGACCTGCCTGGATTGAATGGCCTGTCCCATGTGTTGGAGCAGCATCAAAATAAAGACCAATTACTGCACCATAGTCCCAAGAAGGAAGCCAGACATTACAAGACACACACACACACACACACACACACACACACACACACACACACACACACACACACACACACACACACACACACACACATACACACTGTATATAAACACAAACACAGATAAGTACTTACAAAAGCTATTTTATTTGAAGTTATAACCTTAACTTATGAGCAATTTACTGATTTCCCAACTGCCCGGATCAGATCATCAGCTGGGTACCATTCTTCCTCGAGGTTTCGATCCTTTCAGCCTAGAACCTCTCCAAACGGCGGATCCACAACCCCCGGTCACAGGTCTACATCAGTATATTACTCAACATAAATGGACCCACAACCTCAGAGTTGTGTCCAGACAATCAGTCAACACAGCAATACAATATCGTTATTCAAACTTATTTAATTCTTACTTTTATTTAAGGTATTACTACATTTGAATAACTTTAATCACACACCACTTTTTGTGATAATATACAAAGCGATGAACACTTTACCTTGCAGACATGTCCATTACACAGCACCTCCATCTAACCATAGACTCAAACTGTCATTGAAATATTGAAACTGTCATCAATAACCGATTTTAACATGCTGCACTGTGTATCCTCGCAACCACCAGCAAATTATTTTAATGCTTATTTTTGATGGATTTCATAAAGAATATTTATTTATTTACGTATCGATTTGTTTTATTTGATTTATTTATTTTATTAATTATTTATCTAAATACCTCCTTTATTTAATACATATTTATGTATATATATATATATATATATATACATACATATATGTTTAACCAATAATAATAATCAAAGAATTTGCAGGTCTGCTTGAATGTGATCCTTGGCAAGTCTGCTTGTCTAAAAATTGGGCTAAAATTTCCATCAGGTTCTTGTTGAGAGCCACGACTGCCAGTGTAGAGTGCTGAATGACATGAAAGTATGCTTGGCTGCCGAAACAACAACCCTTAACATCCAATGGATTTGTGGTGATTTGTCAAGATGAAAAGCTTAATAACATAATGAAGTTCCCAGTGATTCCATCAAGATGCATGCCATCTAATTTGCCTAAACCCAAAGAACGCTTTCATCATGGTTATCGACAACTCTTCTGTGAGTTGCCACGTATTCAGACAGTTTTAAAAGCAAACATTTTTTTTTTAACCTATCGAGGCACATGACCTTGTGCATGTCATGGGTTTAGTGGTTTTATTGCATGTCAGATCTGTGAATTGTCTGAGCTCAAAACATTATCCTGTTCTTCATTGATTTTTGTGAAAGTTGTTTGATTTGATGAAGTCTCAAAGCAAGTTCTGTACAGCCTAATGTAAAAAATATAAACAATAAAACAGTACAAAAAGAGTGAATAGCAAATTAGCCAAAACTTTCCGGCAATGTGATGTCATGTTACATTTGTTTTCATTCTTGTATGATAGGCTTATCGAATTGTACAACGACAGTCTGAGGAAAAGGGAGGTGTGAGTTCTCAATCCTGTGAAAGAGAGGGGGGAATGGGAATTTGGGTGGAAGAGGAAGGGGGATGGAGGGGGAGAGAATGGAGGGAAAAGAGAAACAAGCCGACTTCATCCCTTCGACACCAACGATTGATAAGATAAGCTTGTTTGCTGGCATTAAAACTAAGCTAAAAAACATGGCTTCATCTTTATGGAATTCACATAATCACTACAAAGGCAGCCAGAGAGTCTACCAACGAAAATTCCCAAATTCCAGGCATTCAGTGGAAATTGCAATGGCCACATTAACCGGCCAACATCGAAACTGTTGAGATGTACTTTTATCCCTCTTAAATCAAAATTGTATGTTTCGAGTTTGTTTTTTACTTTCTGATTATTCATACGACCACAATGTTTATCTTTATGAAACCACAACACTGAATTATCTGCAGATAGACAGATTGATATACTTACTACATGCACAATGTTCCACAAAGTGTCTCAAAATGCAAAACCTGTCCGAATCCGTTTTGTACTCAAAGTAAACTCGACAAAAACAACAGCAAAAGTCAATAAATAAAATGCAGTGTTCTCCATATTCTCATAATAGAGGTTTGTTGAAAGTTTGATGACTTTGGCTCAAACGGTAAATAAAGCAATGTGGAAGCAATTACAAAACTCGGTCCCCTTGCGCTGCACGGCTCCATGCTGATCAGGTCTGATTCCTCTCACTGTGACTTTGTCCTGGTGACATTATAACCCAATTTTTAATTTAGTCCTCTCCATATTCACATCATCAAGGTTTGTTGAAAATTTGATGACTTCAGCTCAAATTATTTTAAAGAAAAGTTTTGGGCTGGACACACACACACACACACACACACACACACACACACACACACACACACACACACACACACACACACACACACACACACACACACACACACACACACACACACACACACACACACACACACACACACACACACACATTTATACACATCTTACACCTATTATATACATATATATATATATATATATATATATATATATATATATATATATATATATATATATATATTGATATGTCATCATACACATATCATAACCACTGTCTGGATATGTAGAGAGAGAGAGAGAGAGAGAGAGAGAGAGAGAGAGAGAGAGAGAGAGAGAGAGAGAGAGAGAGAGAGAGAGAGAGGGGAGCCGGGGGGAGAGAGGGAGGGGTGAGAGAGAGGGGTGAGAGAGAGAGAGAGAGAGAGAGAGAGAGAGAGAGAGAGAGAGAGAGAGAGAGAGAGAGAGAGAGAGAGAGAGAGAGAGAGAGAGAGAGAGAGAGAGAGAGAAAGAGGACGAGAGGGCGAGAGAGAGAGGGAGAGAGAGGGCGAGAGAGGGGGCTGAGGGGAGAGGGAGGGGGAGAGAGGGAGGGGGGAGAGAGGGAGGGGGAGAGAGAGGGGAGAGAGAGAGAGAGAGAGAGAGAGAGAGAGAGAGAGAGAGAGAGAGGACGAGAGGACGAGAGGACGAGAGGACGAGAGGACGAGAGGGCGAGAGGGCGAGAGGGCGAGAGGGCGAGAGAGAGAGAGAGAGAGAGAGAGAGAGAGAGAGAGAGAGAGAGAGAGAGAGAGAGAGAGAGAGAGAGAGAGAGGGGGGCCGGGGGGAGAGGGAGGGGGGAAGAGGGATGGGGGAGAGAGGGAGAGAGGGAGAGAGACACAGAGAGAGAGAGAGAGAGAGAGAGAGAGAGAGAGAGAGAGAGAGAGAGAGAGAGGGAGAGAGAGAGAGAGAGAGAGAGAGAGAGAGAGAGAGAGAGAGAGAGAGAGAGAGAGAGAGAGAGAGAGAGAGAGAGAGAGAGTAAGAGAATTACACGACATATTATACATACCAGTAGAGTTCCTGCCCTACAGGCGATGTTGTTCCAAGCATGAAAAACATTCTTCTCACGCATACCTTTATTTGGATGGTGCATGGGCAACTCACATCTGCCTCAATAACTCCCCAAAAACGAATAAAAATAACCCGGGCGAAGTGCATGAAGCAAAAACATCCCGACTGCTTTTAATTCAAAACACCTCACTGCACTGGAAAACGTGGGGACAGAAATATTGTACTTCTGTAAATGGTGGAAACTTGTAATACCCTCCTCGACCTGGAGGGGGCGCTACATGATACACATTTGCATGGAGAATTTGCGTCTCAACCATACCACACCCCAAGATCACCGACAAAGATAAAAACAAACCTATACACTAATTGGGGCCATGCTGATCCTATGTAGCAAGTCTGGATGTAATCGGGCCAGAACTGTAGGAGTAGCACAACAAATACACACCTGTCTGTGAATTATAGTAAGGATTATATATACATATTGATATGTGATCATACACATATTATGTGTTACACACACACACACACACACACACACACACACACACACACACACACACACACACACACACACACACACACACACACACACACACACACACACACACACACACACACACACACAGGTTTGCATCTGATTGTTTTCAATCAACGATGAGTCAAAAGGAGCAGTGTGAAATGGTCATAAGAGATTGCAAAAGCTCCACATAAACATATTGTTGCGGATTCGAGCCCGCCGGCGTGCGGACGGCCACGTAACTCGAATCGCGGCACGTCGCCCACCGGACGGACAATCCAGTCGTGACCCTCTCGGACTAACGCCGGGAACCAGTCACGGGTGGACCTTTCGGTCTCACCACGATCGTGCCAATCGGCCCCCGCGTGGGATAGGGTTGCTCGCCAAATTCGACCTACCTAAGTACCCACACGGAGGGTAGACCGGGCGATCGCACCTCGCTGCAGGTCGACTTCGGACACGGGCCACTTTAAGCGACCCGTTCCGTACTATCGGGATAACCGAGCGGTGTTATTCGTCGGCCTCGACGGTTCGATTAATTATCGGGCGTTTTAGCCCACGACCAACCCTTTACGTGAAGCAAGATGGAGATTCAATGAAAGAAAAGACGAAGCGAAGCGGGAAAACAGTTCAACAATAAGCACATTTATTTCGCGATGAACGGAAAGCACACATATACAATTACACCAAAAGCAAATGTAATAGAAGAAGAAACACAATATTACACAAAAAGCAAATGCAACAATGCAGATCTATCCGACTACCGAGCACCCGGCAACACTTGTACAATTTTACTTCACAGACGGCGCCGACAACACATATTCCCAAAGCAAAAGAAAAGAGAACCACCCTCCAGGATGAGGGGGGTAGGCGGGCCTGGGGCCGAGACTGTGTCGGGCCTACCCGTCTGATGATGTGACGCAGAGCGGCGGTGGCGCCTCAACTCCGCGGGCCTCGCGGACAGTGTCTGGAAGGGGGTGGGAAGGGGGCCCCCTTTGTCGCACTATCTCAGCGCGGGGGGAAACAGGAGGGGGTTGCTGATGCTCGAGGGAAGGACAATATCACCCTGTCTCGGGTCCCGCGGCGACCGTCTCCTCCTCCACCTTGGTCGCGTTGCTGGCCTCTCCCTGTGCAGCTCCCGGCACCGACGCGAGCACCCCCTCGTCCGCCTTCGCCGCCGTCACTTCTCCACAGCTCCGTCCTCTTCACTCTGACTAGTACCACTTCTTTCCAGCTCAACCGACGACTCTCTTGAACTCCGCACACTCAACTCTTCACTCTGAACTTAACTTGACTGACGAACGCAGCCGTTTTTATAAGCCCCGTGGCTTCGCTCTTTCACCCTTGACCCTTTGCCTCCGACCCTTCACCTCTCTTGCTGGCTCCCCATTGGCCCGAGGAAAAGTGGGCGTGAATGCTTTTTGATCCATGAATTTGCATATAGCGACCGCCCTCCAACGCCCTGGAGGCGGGGCCAAATCGCCCCTCGCTCACCGATTGGACGGAACAAAAGTGGGTGTGAGTCGTTTTTGATCCCTTTTCTGCGGAAAGTCCGTGATGTTTTTGAACACGCTGCTCGGTGCGCGCCCTACACGAGTCCAGTATCGGCGCCCACAAGTGGCGCGAGAATGGTGGCGATGCGACGGTGGCGAGTTGTGACGGTAAAGGTCGTGGCGGTTGTGGTGAAGTGGCGTTGTGGTTGGTTGTTGTTGTTGTGAAGCGGCGTTGTGGTTGGTGGTTGTTGTGAAGCGGCGTTGTGGTTGGTGGTTGTTGTTGTGAAGCGGCGTTGTGGTTGGTGGTTGTTGTGTGATGGCTGTTGAGACGTGGTTGGTGGTGGTAATAATGGCGGCTGGTCCAAAATAAAGATAGTAAAAGAAAAACGGCTATCCTGAAGAGTCGCAGCCCGCATGAATGACATTTATTCCCTCTAGACAACGGTTTTGGGCCTAACTACACATATACTTACCGAGATATCTCACCTAAGGGAACTGAATGGTGGTTTGTGAATTTCGTCAACCACAACACTACCCCCTCCCCTTTTTACAGACTCGTCCCGAGTCGTCAAATTTTCGTGTGCCATCATGTGTAGTTTTCCCCTAGTACATTTTACCTACGGATCCCTGAGTGCGACATTCATGGTATTCGTGTCCCCAAAATAAATAACCTGAGGGCTGAGTAACTACCGAAACAAACTCACTCACACAGACGACTTAAATAAAATTGCCGGCGCTAGGACAGACATGCCGGGGGTGCACTCATATTTACAGTACATCTTAACCTTAACTTACAAATTTTACACTAAACCATGGCCCAGGATCAATGAGCTCTGGAAAAAGAAAGTAGTTAGCAGGGAGCCAGGCTGCTCACATGCAGTCTCTGGCTCAAATAATGCAGGTGACAGGGAACGTGGCTGGCTGCTCACACGCAGTCCAAGGCCTTCCCTTTTTGAACTGAACGCAGTGAACCACAACGGTGCATGGGCTGCACAAACGTAGTCTCCGTGCCAGCTCAAGTGGCACACGCAATGAACACAATGAATGGATGGATGAATGGTTTGAACTGAACGCAGTGAACCACAACGGTGCATGGGCTGCACAACCGTAGTCTCCGTGCCAGCTCAAGTGGCACACGCAATGAACACAACGAATGGATGGATGAATGCAAACACGGTGCATGGGCCGCCACTGCAGGCCCGTGTTGTAGCTGCCAACAGGGCAGTTCTCGCAGCTTGCAAACTGTTGCCTTGATCCTGGCGCACATGGCAATGAACAGGGGGGGGGGGGCAAAGCAAAAATTGAACGGGGCTGGTGAACAGGGGCAGTGGGCATGGCATGGCAAAGGCAGCAGGCAAACACAGCCCGCAGAAGAAGGCCGCTGCAGGCAAACACAGTCGGCAGATGAACTGGCCGGCACAGGCCCTGAAGAAAAACAGCCAGCCGGCAGATGAAGTGGGCCGGCACAGGCCTTGCAGCACAGCAGCTGCAGACGATCCAGCCGGCACAGGCCTCGCAGCAAAACAACAGCTGCCGATGAAGTTGGCCAGCCTTTGCCGTTCCGTGGAGGTTGGTGGAGGGAGTGCGGTGGTGCTGGCCACTTGGAAGGCGGGCTCGGACATACCTACCTGTCTCCCTCCCAACCTATCGCCTTTGCCTGTCACTGTACATACCCACTCCCTTAATTTGTCAAACCCCAATTTAGCCCCAACTTATTTTTTTGTTGTTTTTATTTTTACTTCCCCACTATAAATCGTCCCCTAACCCCCTTTATCGTCCTTGTTCGGCTAACCTATCCTGTCACCTAGCCTACTTCCAACCCCTACGTTCCCTTCCCGGAGGGGAATAAGGGAGAGCTAGCGTCCTGTGTCGAGGCCCAACGAAGCCTCAGAATGGCCTCCCCAGAGTTCAGCGATCTATAACCAAAGTGGGTCCAGCGGCCCACAACGAGAGCGAGGGGATGGATGGTGCGGAGGGGTACACTTCCTAATCTACCCTATCCATTTAACTGTTAAACTACCCCGGGGCTTTCAACAAGCGCCTCTCGCTTAAACTATTGGTTCTAACAACCCAGATTCCCGTCGCCTGTGTTGGTGTCCTCACAATTTCGGGCCTCGCCCCCCAATTTTCTCTCCGTGCCCTCACACGGTCTCATGGCTGGGACACGTGGCTCCCTTTGGCACGCACGACCCTCTGCCGAATCTCCCGCTATGCACCCCCGGGCACTACACTGCCTCCGAGCCTACCAGCTCCCTAAGACCGGGGAGTGCCCCCCATGGCACCTCCCCTGAAACGCACACGTGGCAGGCTGGCTTCCCAGGCCCCTTTCCGAGGGTCACCCGTGCCCACAACACTGCCCACGCGGCTAATGGCGCCCCGGGCACCCCGCACCAAGCAGGCGCACCCGTGCCCACTACGCTATCCCGGCCCCCCATGGGCCCTTGGCCTACCACGACCGACTCGCCTGGTGCCCGGGGTACCCACTCAGCGATACTCACCTTTCGCAGCCACGCTCCCAGCCCGTCAACAGGGCTCCTGCACCCCTCCAAATGGTTTTCGAGCCGACACTCCCACCAACAACAAAACGACCTCCATTTTGTAAATTTGACTAACCCCCTAACTCACTCTACACTGACCCCGGGGTCCCTTGGGCGGGAGTCACTCCTCCCCCCAATCACTCATCGCACCATGCATTCCCCATTCGCTCCACTCACACAGACCCGCTGGCCTCACTCACTCATCATGTACTCACCTCACAACTCTTCAACACACACCGCTGAACTCTGCCATCCTCCTAACTACATCCCCTAACTAACTCGTGCTCCCACGTCGTCCCTTAAACTAGTAGCACGTTCCTTTTAACACTACGTAGCTAAACTACGTCAACTCTACACATCCACAAGTCTGTCACTGTTTCCAAAATAATCCCATTAAAAATCATTTCATTTCCCAACCTAAATCTGGCTACAATCCCTCTAACTAATCCATTCCACGGACTCCATGAGGACTTACCCCTGCCCCATGAAGTCGGTCTAGCTAAGCTAACCCTTCCCCCTAACTAGTTTCCTTCCTGTGCCCAGGTCAAGGGGGTCTCCCACCCCTTGCCCAGGAATCCTGTGCACCCGAAAGTGAGGCTTGTTTTTTTTTTATGCGCCTCACCAGCGCGGCAACTCACAGCTCGTGCACTTTACACCTGCCCGTGACGTCATGCAGCTGCACGTGTACCTCGTCCCTCCTTGGACGGTACCATCCGGCAGGGATACCCCTCCTGCCGGATTCCAACCCCACGTGCAGCCATGACGTCACCGTGCTCATAAAAAAAAAACACAAGCCCCACGTCTCGAGGGGTTCCCCACGCGAACACATGTGCTTTGCCCGTTGGAGCTTAACACACACGATCGCGTGGAGAACCCGTCCGGTCCAAATCCATAATCCTGCCTAAACTTTGTCCGTCCGCGGGATCGGCAAATCCACCGCGTGCGTTTCCGGACCGGGACTTCACTCTCGCAAGCGAGCACGTGGGGACCTCGTGCGTTGCACAGCACGGACCTCGTGCTCACTGCTGGGTGGACCCGGCACGGTCCCCGAAACAACTACAGCCGCTACTCGGCTTTCTTTTCTCACATGTCGCCGTCGTCGCCTCCATTCCACACACGCACACCTGCGTGTTACGACGCTCACACTCCATTCCATTACATTCACACCGGGAGACGCGGCTGCGTGCTCCCGCATGCCAACCGACATCTCCCTCACATACCACTCTCTCACACACACGGTCTCCCTTGCATAAACCATACCACTCACACGTGGTGCTCCATTCACTCGCGGCCTTCCACTCACTCGTGCCTCACTCATACACCGTGCCTCACTCACACACGCGGGGGCACTCAACCACGGTGCTTCATCCACACACCGTCCCTCACTCACACACGCGGGGGCACTCACCCGCGGTGCCTCATCCACACTGGCCGTTTCATCCACACACACGGCCTCTTCCACACACGGTGCCTCATCCACACACGGCGTGCTGGGAAGCACGCACTCTGGCACCATCGCCACCACACCACTCACACACGGGGTCGCTTCCACACACGGGGACGCACTCACACCTTGCACCACACACACAGGGACAACCACACTGGGGATTCGTGTCCCCACAAGGGTCTCCGGGGCCTCTATACCCCCCAAGCTCTCCGTGCACCCGTTCGCAGCACTCCTCCCCTCGAACTCGCAAAGCACGACCGAACTCACCTGGTCGTGACTCGCCTCAAGGGGGCATACTCCCTCCCCTCGTTCCTGGAGGAGGCGATCCCGCTGCTCGCACTGGGTCTCCACCCAGTCCACCAGCTCACCCCCATTGTCCTCCACTACCTCCGTGTGTGTGTGTGCGTCACTTACCCCGTCTTCATCGTGCAGTCTTCCCTCTATCGTTCCCATCTCCCGTGTCTCTGCCAACTCAGTCACCTCTTCACCCTTTATTTCCTTTGTCGTCACCTCGTGTCTCGTCTCACACGTTTTGGTCTCCCCATTTAATTTTTTCCTTTCGGTCATCGTCACGACCCTCGCCCAACACGCCCCCCGAATTATTTTTTCACCCGCCTCCACCGCGGGCCTGTCAGCCGTTGCACCCCCACCCAGCTCGTTCGTTCCTACATGTGGAGTCGCCATTTTGAGTTCCCTGCTAACGGCGTTCATGCCCGCCTGCAGGCATCGGCCCATGTTCTGCGTCTCACCCCGCAGCTCTTTCATTTCTTCCCTCATTTGCTGTGTATTCGCATCCATCGTCGTTTTCACTTCGTCCATTTGCTTGTTCATTCCGTTTCTCATTTCATTTGTGTTTGTATCCATCTTTGCGTTTATTTGTTGTGTATTCGCATCCATCTTTTGTGTATTCGCATCCATCCTTTCGTTCATTCCTTTTATTTCGTTTTTCACTTCGTTTGTCATTGCCGCCAGCATGGCGCATAGCTGGGCCATGTCGGGTGCGCTTGGGTGAGCCGTTTCGGCAAGGGTCGGGGGGTTTTGGTGGAGAGGGGGAGGGGAGGTGTCATACACCGCGGCCGCTGCCGCACCTATTTCGGGCTCTGGGTTCAGTTGGGCGAGTTCGTTTTCCTGTACAATCAACATTTCCTGCACGGGGATTTCATCCTGAGCCATGGATTCTACACATTCTACATCCATTTCTAAT
Organism: Eptatretus burgeri; assembly: GCF_056783735.1. NCBI lineage: Eukaryota > Metazoa > Chordata > Myxini > Myxiniformes > Myxinidae > Eptatretus > Eptatretus burgeri. Next base: position 28,237,159 of record NC_140972.1, on the reverse strand, counting down.
ACCCCCGGCTGCCGCTTGCCTTGAGACGCCATCTTGCTTCTCTTAAAGGGTTAATTTAGCTCGCTCGTAATTTGGAGGGAATCGGGGGTCGCTCCTCTCACCCCTGGACCGATTCCCGTGAATTTAGCCGGAGACAGGAGAGCCCGTTCTCCGTTACCAGTGCCGTGAGGAGGGCGATGAGTTTATATCCCACTCCTGACACCAGTGTTGCGGATTCGCGCCCGCCGGCGTGCGGACGGCCACGTAACTCTAATCGCGGAACGTCGCCCACCGGACGGACAATCCAGTCGTGACCCTCTCGGACTAACGCCGGGAACCAGTCACGGGTGGACCTTTCGGTCTCACCACGATCGTGCCAATCGGCCCCCACGTGGGATAGGGTTGCTCGCCAAATTTGACCTCCCTAAGTACCCACACGGAGGGTAGACCGGGCGATCGCACCTCGCCGCAGGTCGACTTCGGACACGGGCCACTTTAAGCGACCCGTTCCGTACTATCGGGATAACCGAGCGGTGTGATTCGTCGGCCTCGACGGTTCGATTAATTATCGGGCGTTTTAGCCCACGACCAACCCTTTACGTGAAGCGAGATGGAGATTCAATGAAAGAAAAGACGAAGCGAAGCGGGAAAACAGTTCAACAATAAGCACATTTATTTCGCGATGAACGGAAAGCACACATATACAATTACACCAAAAGCAAATGTAATAGAAGAAGAAACACAATATTACACAAAAAGCAAATGCAACAATGCAGATCTATCCGACTACCGAGCACCCGGCAACACTTATACAATTTTACTTCACAGACGGCGCCGACAACACATATTCCCAAAGCAAAAGAAAAGAGAACCACCCTCCAGGATGAGGGGGGTAGGGGGGCCTGGGGCCGAGACCGTGTCGGGCCTACCCGTCTGATGATGTGACGCAGAGCGGCGGTGGCGCCTCAACTCCGCGGGCCTCGCGGACAGTGTCTGGTAGGGGGTGGGAAGGGGGCCCCCTTTGTCGCACTATCTCAGTGCGGGGGGGGGGAACAGGAGGGGGTTGCTGATGCTCGGGGGAAGGAGGATATCACCCTGTCTCGGGTCCCACGGCGAGCGTCTCCTCCTCCACCTCGGTCGCGTTGCTGGCCTCTCCCTGTGCAGCTCCCAGCACCGACGCGAGCACCCCCTCGTCCGCCTTCGCCGCCGTCACCTCTCCACAGCTCCGTCCTCTTCACTCTGACTAGTACCACTTCTTTCCAGCTCCACCGACGACTCTCTTGAACTCCGCACACTCAACTCTTCACTCTGAACTTAACTTGACTGACAAACGCAGCCGTTTTTATAAGCCCCGTGGCTTCGCTCTTTCACCCTTGACCCTCTGCCTCCGACCCTTCACCTCTCTAACTGGCTCCCCATTGGCCCGAGGAAAAGTGGGCGTGAATGCTCTTTGATCCATGAATTTGCATATAGCGACCGCCCTCCAACGCCCTGGAGGCGGGGCCAAATCGCCCCTCGCTCACCGATTGGACGGAACAAAAGTGGGCGTGAGTCGTTTTTGATCCGTTTTCTGCGGAAAGTCCGTGATGTTTTTGAACACGCTTCCTGGTTGTGCGCCCTACACGAGTCCAGTATCGGCGCCCACAAGTGGCGCGAGAATGGTGGCGATGCGACGGTGGCGAGTTGTGACGGTAAAGGTCGTGGCGGTTGTGGTGAAGCGGCGTTGTGGTTGGTGGTTGTTGTTGTGAAGCGGCGTTGTGGTTGGTGGTTGTGAAGCGGCGTTGTGGTTGGTGGTTGTTGTGAAGCGGCGTTGTGGTTGGTGGTTGTTGTGAAGCGGCGTTGTGGTTGGTGGTTGTTGTGAAGCGGCGTTGTGGTTGGTGGTTGTTGTTGTGAAGCGGAGTTGTGGTTGGTGGTTGTTGTGTGATGGCTGTTGAGACGTGGTTGGTGGTGGTAATAATGGCGGCTGGTCCAAAATAAAGATAGTAAAAGAAAAACGGCTATCCTAAAGAGTCGCAGCCCGCATGAATGACATTTATTCCCTCTAGACAACGGTTTTGGGCCTAACTACACATATACTTACCGAGATATCTCACCTCAGGGACCTGAATGGTGGTTTGTGAATTTCGTCAACCACAACACTATGTAATAAGCAGCCCATTCGCCGCATATCATGTATACAGGTCGTCAGCCTGCCAAGACCCTTGAAAACAGTACTGATGGCATCGCTTGTTGATTTTTGGCCAATGGGTTCAAATGTAAGACCATACCATGGGGTCTCAGAATCATCCGGTGGCCAACCCGATTTTTGACCTTCAAGGTCAAATTTTCAAGGTCAAAGGTCAGATGGGTGCAAAAAAAAATTTCCCCCAAAAAATGTCCAGAATAATGTGTTCTATCATTTAAAAGCCTTAAAGAACCAAAAAATATAACAGTAATTTCATTATTTTACCATTTATTGACTAAATCTATCGGAAAACATGAAGAAATCTGAACCAAAAACATCGAATATCTCCATAATGGTTGAAATGACAGAAAACGCATGAAAAGTCTCCCCCACCCTCACCGCTTTCGTGTGTGTGTGTGTGTGTGTGTGTGTGTGTGTGTGTGTGTGTGTGTGTGTGTGTGTGTGTGTGTGTGTGTGTGTGTGTGTGTGTGTGTGTGTGTGTGTGTGTGTGTGTGTGTGTGTGTGTGTGTGTGTGTGTGTGTGTGTGTGTGTGTGTGTTGTTGTTGGTTGTTAACTCCATATGTGGTCTCTTCAAAGAATCCTGGGCTATCACTGATCGGACTTTGTGTCCAACGAGCAGTTGCTAAGAGAGACTCGGATGAGATTTGTTTCCTGCATAGTCCGTGAGTGTCAGCTGCGGCTGTATGGACATGTGGCTCGTTTTCCTGACGTTGATCCTGCTCACCAGATTCTCTCAGCGAGGGAGTCTCTTGAGTGGAGGAGGCCAATGGGCCGACCACGTGCCTCGTGGTTGCAGCCGGTTGATTAGCATCTCAAGGAGATGGGGATGGGCCAAGCATTTGCCTGGGGGATGGCCAGACGGAGTTCCCTGGAGTACCGACGGAAAGTGGACGCAGCGACGCGCTGCTCCGGCGCATGCTCCCAGACCTAACCTGACCTGTCTTGAACTTGAGCCCTTGTTCTCACCGTTGAATTAACACCAGGTGGGGTTAACACTCAGCCTGCCATCGTTCTGGCAAAAGGAGTGCCAGTGTACTCGTAATAGAGGGCACTATATCAGCGGCACAGCTGTGCCTCCAGAAAATGATGCAACCAGCAGCCACAGGCTACACACGATAGCTAATAATAAAACCCTGAAATTGAGAGAGATAATGTCTTCAATAAATCAAGTGACCTACAACCCCATCACTATTAGTGGTGGTGTAAAATAATCCAAGGTGTTTACTTCTGCTCCCGAAGGTGTATGGAGGTTATGCTTTCACCTCCGTCTGTTTTTGAACAAAATATCTCAAAAAAGTTGTGGACGGATTCAGCTGAAATTTGGTCGAGAGCTTGGGTATGTGACACCGGTGAAATGATTCGATTTTGGTGAAGATCCGAATCCGGATCTGGATCTGAGAATTTTTAAAGTGATTCTTCAAAATTGAGTGATCGGGCGAAAACGACATATAGCATGATATTTGAAAAAGTTGTGGACGGATTGTGACAAAACTTGGTGGATGAATTGGTTAGGTGACAAGAACAAGCCGATTATATTTTACTTCAGGTCCGAATCCAGATCCGGCCTATCAGTGGGATACAAAACGTAAACTCATTGGCTTGGTGGAGGTATGCGCTCCACCTCGTCCCATTCTAGTTTTGTGACTGCATTTGGAATGTGGTGAATGTGTTGAAAAAATTGTTTTTTCTCAAGAAAGTAATTTAATAGTATAACCTATTCTGACAATGATTCATACTTGATTGAGTGAGAATGCATGAGAGAGAGAGAGAGAGAGAGAGAGAGAGAGAGACAGAGAGAGAGAGACAGACAGTGAGAGAGTGAGAGAGAGAGAGAGAGAGAGACAGACAGTGAGAGAGTGAGAGAGAGAGAGAGAGACAGACAGTGAGAGAGAGAGAGAGAGACAGCGAGAGACAGCGAGAGACAGCGAGAGACAGCGAGAGACAGCGAGAGACAGCGAGAGACAGCGAGAGACAGCGAGAGACAGCGAGAGAGAGAGAGAGAGAGAGAGAGAGAGTCTAGATACCTCCAGCAGCTGGGGGCTCGGTGGCCCCCTGTACCTCTGGCCTTAAATATTTTCATACACATACTTTTCATTCAGCGTACAGGTATTTGAGAAAGTGTGGAGAGCCCTGATATTAATTTCCTTGGAATTTACCTTCAGGTACACTGATGCCTTATAATGTTCTTGCCTTGTATGTAACATTTATTCGACAGGCGTTCAAAATGTTCTCAGACTGATTACAAAAGTGAAAGAACGGTTGAGTTTTCTTATTTTTCTAAATAAGTACATTATTAGAATCTAGAGCCCACAATTACACCAAAGCACAAGGTATGTTGCTCTCATATCGGAGGCCTCTGTTTTCTACCATCTATCCTCTAATATTATCCCCTTTGCTCTCTCTGTCCTCTCTGACTCCCGACCTTCTCTAGGATCTACAAGTCCTTAAAATTACCTTCTGGTTAAACTTCCAAAATCCAAGCTCACTGCATGCACACCTCAACTCTTATTCCTTGCTTCTCCCAGCTATGGAACTACCTTCCAGAGGCTGTTCTGTCTCACCCTTCCCTACAGGACATCAAGCAAGCAGTGCACTGCCATCCGGTCATCACCAATTCTGTCCCTTGATGTTCATTACCCCCATTAACCTTTCCGAACCCAACCATCTTACTTGGGAGTTTCACTTTCCTCCCCTCCCCTCTCCGGTTCATTCATTCCCTTGATGTTTGTCCCACTGTGGATATCACGGTATATTGGACTATTGGTTCACGAAAAAATATTTTCACGAAAAAAATAATTGGTTCACGAAAAAATATTTTCACGAAAAATATAAGTGACCACTATATTCGTTATTGTTGTGTGTCTGTCTGTCTGTCTGTCTGTCCCGAGCATAGCTCTGTGGGTTTTGATCCGATCCTGACAAAATTTTGGTGGGAAGTTTATATCATGATCTAGTTGTGTTTTCCTGAAAATGGGCATGGTGCACCCATTATGGGCAGAGCCACGCCCAAAAAACGTGTTTTTAGGGGGTAGCCAATTTCAATTTTCATCTTCTCCTACGGGGTTTCTCAAATCTGACAGGGGTTTCCGTATTTGGTTAGCCCAATGGCACCTGCATAGCCCCACAGAGCTCGATTTTTCATTTTCGTCCCAAGGTCAAGGCCACGATCTTAGAAAATTGCGAATTGTGTTTTTAGGGGGTAGCCAATTTCAATTTTCATCTTCTCCTACGGGGTTTCTCAAATCTGACAGGGGTTTCGGTATTTGGTTAGCCCAATGGCACCTGCATAGCCCCACGGAGCTCGATTTTTCATTTTCGTCCCAAGGTCATGGTCACGAACTTAGAAAATTGCGAATTTTGACATTAAAAAATTTCTTCTCCGAGGGGTTTGTCGAATCTGGCAAGGGTTTCAGTATTTGGTTAGCCGAATGGCACCTGCATAGCCCCACGGAGCTCGATTTTTCATTTTCGTCCCAAGGTCAAGGCCACAAGGTCACGAACTTAGAAAATCGCGAATTGTGTTTTTAGGGGGTAGCCGATTTCAATTTGCATCTTCTCCTAGGGGGTTTGTCGAATCTGGCAGGGGTTTTGGTATTTGGTTAGCCCAATGGCACCTGCATAGCCCCATGGAGCTCGATTTTTCATTTTCGTCCCAAGGTCAAGGCCACAAGGTCACGAACTTAGAAAATTGCGAATTGTGTTTTTAGGGGGTAGCCGATTTCAATTTGCATCTTCTCCGAGGGGTTTGTCGAATCTGGCAGTGGTTTTGGTATTTGGTTAACCCAATGGCACCTGCATAGCCCCACGGAGCTCGATTTTTCATTTTATCCCAAGGTCAAGGTCACAAGGTCACGAACTTTGACATAAAAATCATACGACCGCCCAAACTTTGAGAGCTAGGATGACAATATTTTTTATGCATAATCTTGAGGTCATTCCCCACCTAAAGTCTTGAAACCATTTTGCTCTATCTCGAACACCTTGCCCGTGGCGCCCCCTTCAAGTTTGTTTTTACGCTGATTTCATCAAAGTATGGATAATACGATGAGTGCGAAATGCCATATAGCCTATATGACGTTATATTGTTCCTGGAATGTTCCAGAGCAAGTTTTGCACCAAAGGTCATCATCCTTGACCTCTGACCTTTAAAGGTCACAAAGGTCAAATTTTCAAAGTTGTGGGAATCGAACTGGATTTTCGACCTTCTTCGACGAACTAACTCCATTGAGCTATAGCACGTTTCCTGTTTCCTTATTTTAATGTCCACAACATTGTTTTGGGACCTTTAAAGGTTATGCAAAGGTCAAATTTTTAAAGTTGTTCAATAAAACCGGGTTTTCGACATTTTACAGCTAATAACACTGAACAACAAAAATTTTTTACTGGAGATGTGTAAAGTGATTTAGACTAATTTGGGTACGCTGATTTCAAAAATCATAACCGTTTTGCTGTATCACGTCAGGATTTTCAGTAACAGAAATATTCCCATTGCCTAGAAGTCAGGATTTCAATGAAATTTACAAAAATTCATTTATTCATTTATTTCATCATGAATGCTTCAAAATTATAGAAATTACAGAAAAACTCCACTAGAATGTAATTAAAAATGCTAGGCATTTGGCTTTGCGTTTGTGCCGCTCTGTGTCAGTTTCACGATGCAGGAACCAGCAGAAATCGCCCATCATGTTCGGGTTGTGCCGCCCTTGGTAACGCGTCTCCATGAGTGAAATCTCTTGGTGGAATCGCTCGCCGTGCTCGTCCGAGACTGCTCCCAAGTTGTCAGAGAAGAAGTTCAGGTGCTGGTGTAGGAAATGGATTTTCAGGGACATCCTGGAGCCAAGTTTCCTGAAGGACTCCAGCAGCTGCTGCACTATTTCTTCATAGTTGTCCGCGCGCTCGTTCCCCAAGAAGTTGTCCGTCACAGCTTTGAAGCTCCTCCACGCTGCCAGCTCTTTGGGGTTTAGAGTTGTCGGAAAAGTTTCGTCCTTCATAATCTGTCGGATTTGCGGTCCAACAAAGACACCAGCCTTGATCTTGGCCTCCGACAAGGTGTTGCCAAACTTTTCCTTGAGGAAAACTTGAGGAAACTTGAGGAAAACCAAACTTGAAAAAACCCACGCCCATTCAGATCCATTGCCCGTACAAAACTTTTCATCAAGCCGAGCTTTATGTGGAGTGGTGGAAGGAAAACCTTGGCTGGGTCGACAAGGGCGACATGCTTCACGTTGTGTCGACCAGGTACATGCTCTTTTCGCTCTTCCCAATCTTTCTTCGTCCAGTGATTCTTGTCGTCTCTGCTATCCCAGAGACAAAGGAAGCACATGTATTTCGTGTAGCCTGACTGCAGCCCTAACAACAGCGCCACCACTTTCAAGTCTCCGCAGATGTGCCAGTTGAAGTCATTGTACTTGATGGAATCAAGCAGCTGCCGCATAGTCTCATAGGTCTCTGTCATGCCGAACGCGTGAGCCAGTGGGACTGATGGTTTCTCGTTGCCATTGTGGAGCAAAACAGCCTTCAAGCTGTTCTTCCCCGAGTCGATGAAGAGGCGCCAGTCTGCAGGATCGTGATCACACCCAAGTTCTTTCAACAGACCGTTGATGTCACTGCAGAATGTCATCGTGTCTTCCATCTCAAAGAACTCAGCCATGTCTCTGTGACGTGCTCTGAACAAGGATATCTTGGTGTTAGGTTCAAGTAGATTCCACTGCTGCAGCCTTGATCCAAGCAGCTCTGCCTTCGCCTTTGACAGCGAGAGATCTCTTACAAGATCATTTAAGTCTCCCTGGTTCAGAAGGTGTGATTCTTGAGTGTCGGGTTCAAAAGGTTCATCATCACCATCCTCTTCACCACTGCTTACAGCTATGTTCTGATCAGCTGGAGGTGTTGGAACGGGGTTCTCGTCATCATGAGGCACAGGTTTACGAGCAGAGACGCAGTCAGCGTACTTGATGTGACCTTTATTCTTCTTGTTGAAGCCGGCGATGCTTGTGCAGCAGAAATAACAATCATCATGATGATTCTGCGGCTCACGCCATATCATGGGCACCGCAAATGGCATGCTCGCGCGCTTGCCCACCAACCACTGAGTCAAGGTTGTGTGACAGCTTGTGCAGCAGATGTGTGGTGCCCAGCTCTGTTCTTGACTCCCCACCTTATACCCGTAGTAGTGAAAGTAGGCGGCCTTCATTTTCACTGCTGTAGATATACTTCGCTGTTGATCTTTTTGGTATACCGACCACAGACATAACAGAAGTTGTCAGGATGATTGGTACAGGAACGCCTACTCATCTTTATCTGAAAGAAAGAAATATAACACAAGTTAACAACAATTGTACGAAATAGACATGTTAAAGACATATGTAAATTTCATTGAAATCCTGACTTCTAGGCAATGGGAATATTTCTGTTACTGAAAATCCTGACGTGATACAGCAAAACGGTTATGATTTTTGAAATCAGCGTACCCAAATTAGTCTTAATCACTTTACACATCTCCAGTAAAAAAAAATTTTTGAAATTTGTTGTTCAGTGTAACCTGTCACTCGTACCACATCGTGTTGATCATTTTTATAACTTGGTCAAAAATTATCACATTGTCTCATCCTTGACTTCTGAAACAATCTACATCGTCAAATACCGCTCGTGAACCATCGTCGTCTTCAGACTTGTTGTTAATCTATACTCTACGAGAGCCGTTTGCCTGTGTCTGTCTGTGTGTCGCCATTTTTCTCTGAGATGGCTGAACGGATCTTCGTCAAACTTTCCAGAGGTTCATCAATCAGTAAGTGCCGGGGAGTGTTTTTTCGGCAAAAAAAAAAAAAAACAAACTTTTTTGAAAATTGTGAAAGAAAGTTGGATTTTTGGGGATTTAAAGAAAAATTGCTCCTTTGTAGCGATATGGAAGGTAACATTAAATAATCCTTGACCCCATTCCTTTGTGGGTTGGGAAGTGTTTTAGGTCCACACAAAAATAGAGTGGGCCAGGTACTCCTGCTCGTACAGTATACTTTTTCAATGCTCCTCATATAAATAACATCAATTGATTTGCAATAAATGTCCCCTACCAATGTGATATTTTCAAAATCCCAAAAGAGCACAAGTCTGTGAACAACTGATGAAACGTCCTGAAACTCGAACTTTTTCTGTAACGTATCGTAATAAAGGAATGTACCAAGTGTCAGTTGAATATGTTTTAGGGTATGGGGAAAAAAGTCTGAAAAAAAAAAACAGGTGGGACAGATGGAGAGCAAACCTATCAATCCGGTGACATTGTCACCGGATTGAAGTGACAATCGTCGCCTTCCCTTACAAATAGGGAATTGAAAACATGGACCGTCACCCACATAAAAACAAATCAACACGACACACTACCCACTGTGCTATTGACTCCGGAGCACAGTGAAGGTGATACCTTACCTTTGGATCGATGGGAAAATGGAACCAAAGGGAAACGCCTTGAAAGGGTCTTGCTCAATCCCAGGTACATCAGGAATGCAATTCCAACCACGAGGCAGCTGCGAGAGTTCGATAAGATGGGCACAGGAGTTTTTGAAACACGTCACGATGTGAACAAAACACGTAATTAGAGGATTCTTAATCAATATTAATCATCATGTTCATTCTTATATCTTTCAGACCGTGGTCATTGTTGAAGTTGTAATAAATCGCCAACTGCATTGACAAAGACAACTACATACAGTCAAATTATGAACACGGTGCAAGTTGATCAAGGCCACAATGCCTGCTGTAGGATGCCCAATCGCCGGATGTGACTACACCACTGAAGACCTCGACCCTGCTATCGTGGCCGCACTCATCACTGCCCACAGTACCATACACGCCCCTGGACATGCCGCCAAGGTTGAAAAAGTCAAAAGGCCCACAATCGTCACTGCTGGCTCCAGTGAAGAGTGGGCTTACTTCGAGTCACGATGGTCTGAATACGTCGATGCAACCAAAGTCACTGGCCGCGATAAAGTGGTGCAGTTACTAGAGTGCTGTGACGAACGAACCCCTGCGCAAGGATCTAACGAGATCGACAGGTGGTGGCCTTTCAAACAAACCCATAGAGGTGGTAATGGCAGCCACAGATGTGGGCATTGCAATCGCGATAATCACATGGAGGGTGTATGTCACAGTAGGAACGAACCTAAACGCACGAGTGCCTCCTCTAATAACAATGAAAATGCTGTGTTTGATACCCTATGTACTGTTCATGTATCAGCACAACAATCGAATGAAACTCCTAACATATCTGGGCATGAATGTAATGAGTTTGATGACGTTGTTAATTCGGGTCGATCACACCGTGAGCGTTCCATCACCCTTGACCACCATGTTTATGACAAACTCTCTAATACATGGATCAGGAAGAGTTCAAAACCTCAACCATTTGTTAATGTGACTGTCAAAATCATGCGCGAAGACTACGCAGCCCTTGGCTTTGACCTTTCCACTCAGACCATGACTTGCCATGTCCCCGCGATGGCAGACAGGGTGCCAGAGTTGCCTTGCTGGTATAAAGGTCATCCACCACCTTGGCTTGCGCAAATCTGACCTCATCCCAGTAACCATGAGAATGCACACTGCCAACAATGGAGGCATCAATATCCTTGGGGCCACTGTACTCCACTTGTCGGGCAAAGACAAACGGGGTCAGGCCGTTGAAACTAGGCAAATGACCTATGTCACAGATAGCTGTGACAAGCTCTTCCTCAGCAGAGAAGCCTGTATCACCTTTGACATCATCCCGGATAGCTTCCCCAAGATTGATAAAGACCCAACAGTACAGCAGTCAGATGCAACAGCAGTCTTACCGGAAGACCCCACCACAGAGTGCCATTGCCCTCAGCATCGTCGACCCACACCACCCCTGACAAAGCTGCCGTTCCCCACAACTGATGCTAATCGCATGCATCTACAACAGTATATCCTTGAATACTATGAGTCAAGCACAATTAACACCTGTGAGCATCAAACATTGCCTCTAATGGATGGCTCGCCCATGAAACTGATGGTGGATCCTAATGCTGAACCAGTGGCGCACCACACACCAGTACCAGTCCCACTACACTGGCGGGATGCGGTCAAAGCTGGGCTAGACCACGATGTACAGTTGGGTGCACTTGAGCCAGTCCCCATTGGTGAACCCGTCACCTGGTGCCATAGAATGGTTGTCTGTCTAAAGAAGAATGGCCAGCCATGCCGCACTGTTGATTTCCAGGCCCTCAATGCCCATGCGACACGGGAAACACATCACACTCCATCACCCTTTCATCAGGCGAGATCGGTTCGAAACGGTAAGAAGAAAACGGTCTTTGATGCATGGAACGGATACCATAGCGTGCCCATCTGCAGAGAAGACCGACACCTGACCACCTTCATCACACCCTGGGGTAGATACCGTTACAAAACAGCCCCTCAAGGGTATATTGCGTCTGGCGATGGATATACAAGGCGTTATGACGAGATCGTGTCTGACATCCCCAATAAAACCAAATGCGTTGATGACGTCTTGCTATGGTCTGACTCGCTGGTAGACAGTTTCTTCCAGGCTGTTCAGTGGCTTGACACCTGTGGACAGAATGGAATCACCCTGAACCCTGACAACTTTGTGTTTGGTGAAGATATAGTGGAATTTGCTGGGTTCGAAATAACTGCCAATAGTGTCCGTCCTTGCAGGAAATACCTCCGCGTAATCCTCGATTTCCCAACACCCAAGGACATCACAAATGTACGTTCTTGGTTTGGACTTGTCAATCAAGTGTCATACGCTTTCAGTATGGCTGAGAAGATGTTGCCGTTCCAGCAACTACTTAAACCTAGTTCACCGTTTAAGTGGGATGAGCACCTCCAGGATGCATTTGAAGAGTCGAAAGCTGTCATCTCCAGTTAGATCGAGGAGGGTGTCCGGATATTCGACCCCAGCAAGCCCACGACCCACGTGCCTCGCTACAGACTGGTCCAAGACTGGCATTGGCTTCTGGCTACTGCAGCAACACTGTACCTGCACCAACGTAAAGCCCTTCTGTTGTCACACAGGATGGAAAATCATGCTCGTGGGCAGCAGATTCACCCACCCTGCTGAATCACGTTACGCACCAGTTGAGGGTGAGGCCCTTGCAGTTGCTGATGCCCTAGATAAGGCCAGATACTTTGTTCTGGGATGTGAAGACCTCATAATCGCTGTTGACCACAAACCTCTGCTCAAAATCTTTAATGATCGAAGTATAGATGATATCTCGAACGCTCGCCTGAGGAACTTAAAGGAGAAGACCCTGCGATACAGGTTCCAGATGATCCATGTGCCGGGGATTAGACATCGCACCACAGACTGCATCTCACGCCACCCTACTGGAGAGCCTGTGAAACTGACCCTCACTGATGATATGGCAGCCATTGATTCCACGCCCATCATCCTGACGCATTCCAAAAACCTCCTGGGTGGCTTACGTAGATCACCACCAGAAACCCCCAATGGGTGTGTTCCCACGTCTGATATGTCCTCCATCGCCTCACTCAGCCTCAAATCTGTAACATGGGACAGGGTTCGAACTGCAACAGCCAGTGACAATAACATGCAGAGCCTTGTTGACCTTATCGAGTCAGGTATCCCTGAATTCCGTCATGAGCTCCCTGGATCCATACATGAGTACTTCCAGTTTTGAGATAGTGTACATACAGTTGATGATGTCATAGTCTACAAGGATCGTGTCCTTATACCACCGTCTCTCAGGGATGAAGTGTTAGCCGCTCTGCACGCTGCCCATCAAGGGGTTACCTCTATGACTGCGAGAGCCGAGTCTTCCATCTTCTGGCCTGGCATCGCCCCTGCCATTGCGGCCCTTCGTGCTGGGTGCTACCGTTGTAATCGGATTGCGCACTCCAATCCAAGTGTTCCACCCACTCCCCCGACACCCCCAGATTATCCATTCCAATGTATGTGTGCCGACTACTTCCACTACAAAGGATGCAACTACTTGGTGGTGGTCGACCGGTATTCTAACTGGCCGATAGTTGAGAGACGCTCACACGGTGCAGGTGGACTCATCGCTTGCCTAAGACGTACCTTTGTCACATTTGGTATTCCTGATGAATTAGCTTCCGATGGTGGTCCTGAATTCACAGCTGTCGCTACACGTCAATTCATCAAGGACTGGGGTGTACATCATCGACTCTCCTCAGTAGCTTATCCACATAGCAACTGCCATGCTGAAGTTGGTGTCAAGACTGTGAAGAGTCTTATCATGGACAACACAAGCCCTAATGGAGGCCACGATACCGATGCATTCCAACGTGCCATGCTCCAGTATAGAAATACCCCAGACAGAGACACGATATTCTCTCCAGCGATGTGCATTTTCGGCTGTCCAATTCGAGACTTCATCCCAATACTGCCTGGCAGATACAAACCTCATAACACGTGGCGTGAGACTATGGCGGCTCGGGAGGAAGCACTCCGCAACCGCCACATGAGAGATGCTGAGCGCTGGTCTGAACAAACCAAGAGACTCTTGCCCCTTGTTGTCGGCGACTGTGTTCGCGTCCAAAATCATACCGGGCCACACCCCCTCAAATGGGACAAAACCGGCATCATCATCGAGGTTCGGCAGTTTGACCAATATGTAGTGAAAGTCGACGGTTCAGGAAGGGTTACTCTGCGCAATAGGAAATTCCTGCGAAAGTACATTCCTGCGCTAACACCGCCATCAAGATTGACGATCGATGGTGATATTGGAGTGCAGAGACCGATGGTTTGGCGGAACATCGTGCACACCACAACCCCGACCAGTCACAAGGAGGCTTATGGCCCATCCATTACTAGCCCAATGCCACCGCAACATCCCACCATTAACTCTGAAGCCACTCCACAGCAGCCGCCTGATACGTTTCCTGTTGAATCACCCAGGGTCAACCGAAGCCCTCCTGGTCGCCGTCGGCTCTTTGATGATGCTACAACCCCATCTATGGCTAAGTCGTCGCAGGTAACTCGGCATATCAGCGCAGCGCCCCCAATATCACCTCCTCAGGTCGGCGGTCCCAAACCCAATACGGTTGCCAAACACCCTGCGCTTCGCCAACCAGCTGCTGCACCCCGACGGTCCACAGCACCAGCAAGCCTGCCTGGCACTCTGACTATGACATGTGATTCTGGCATTGACCATTACTGACATTGCGTTTGGTTTCTGGTTCACCAGTTGTTCAATTGGCTTCAAAGCTAGTTACATGTTCTCAGTCTTTGTCATGCCGAAGGACACACACACTTGTTATACACTTGTATTTCCCTTGCCAAAGACTTGGGGGGAGATAGAGGATTCTTAATCATTATTAATCATCATGTTCATTCTTATGTCTTTCAGACCGTGTTCATTGTTGAAGTTGTAATTAATCGCCAACTGGATTAACAACGAGAACTTCAGTCTTATTTAGTAATCTTGCCCGAACGTGTGCCCAGAGAACATATCTTCGGTCATATCTCGAGGTTGCTGTCGATTTGCTTTCATTGCTGAAGTTTTCCCCAAACTGAGACCATTCTGGGAACAAGAAGCCAACCCGTGTGGATCCATTCAAAGTGCACCAAACGGCCTTCGTGAGGCTCGGATCCCTTTTCAAATTCCATTGTTTTTCGCAACCAACGAGCAATGGTCGACCATCCTGAAGATCTAATTATACAGAGTGCATCGGTGCACCTGTCCTTCATGGGTTGGTGAGGCAACCCACAAGCACATGACAATCCCAGATTTTTCTTGGATTCTGGCAGACATTCGTCTTTGCTTGACAGATAATAATCCAATGGATTTCACAAAATGGTCATAATTAATGGCGACTTGCTCGGAATCAAACCATCGACAGGAAGACCCACCCCTGATGGCATCAGCCGTCGTCTGACCCATGATGCATTCCTGGAGATCACGTTTAAATCTCACGTGGAGTCCAATCAGACGAGGTAACTGCCGCTCTGGTGGGGCGCCTTCATGCGATGCTGCATTTCAGAGCATGCTGTCCTTTGGATGGTGACGTAAGGCTCAATTGTCATGTTTACGTTCTGCATAAAGGGATCATCGATGTGTAACCGCACTAGTCCGGGAATTATCAATAGTAGATTTTGTTGGTTTTTTTTCTACATTTTCAATGTAATCATCTCATAAATTCTAGACCAGGTGACTATCAACGGTGGTGCGCAAGGCTGGAGCACTACCCTGGCCATGTGGACTTGTTAAGGATGGAAATGGCTCAAGAATGGAAATGTCCCGCAGGTAATGGCTTCTATTATTTTTAGCTCACCTGGAGCATAGTTCCTAGGTGCTTATGGGATGGCGCGTCGTCTGTCTGTCAATCCGGGTGTCTGTATATCAATCAGTATGTCCGTCTGTCAGTCTGTCAGTCTGTCCATCCATACATTGGTCTGTCAGTCGGTCTGTACGTGCGTCCGTCCATCCGTCAGTCCATCAGTCCATCGGTCGGTCCGTCAGTCAGTCCGTAAGTCAGTCCATCAGTCCGTACATCAGTTCGTCGGTACGTCTGTCAGTCCATACGGCAGTCCGTGCATCGGATGGTCCGTCAGTCCAACCATCAGTCCGTTGGTCGATCAGTCAGTCCATACGTCGGACCATCAGTCTGTAAGTCGGTCCATCAGTCCATCAGTCTGTACGTTTGTCTGTCAGTCCGTACATCGGTCCGTCAGTGCCTGCATTGGTCAGTCCATTGTTCAGTCAGTCCATCAGTCAGTCTCTCCATCAGTCATTCAGTCCATCCGTCCATCAATCTGTCCATCCCTCAGTCAGTCTGTCTGTCAGTCCATCCTTCAGCCCATTAGTCAGTCCATCAGTCAGTCAGTCCATCAGTTGGTCAGTCCGTCTGTCCATCAATCCATCCATCCATCCATCAGTAAGTCCGTCAGTCAGTCCATCCGTCCATCTGTCATTCCATCCATCCACCAGTCAGTCCGCCCGTCCGTCCGGTCCATCAGTCCATTAGTTAGTCTGTCCGATGGTCCGTCCTTCCGTCCATCTGTCAGTTTGTCCGTCCATCTGTCAGTCCATCCTTTGGTCAGTCCATCCATCCATCAGCTGGTCCGTCCGTCAATCAGTCCATCCCTCAGTCAGTCAGTCCGTCATTCATTCCATCCATCAGTCCGTCCGTCCATCCATCGGTCAGTCCAGTCAGTGTCTGTCCATCCAGTCTGTCAGTGAGTCTATCCATCGGTCAGTCCATCAGTACATCAGTCCGTCCGTCCATCTGTCAGTCAGTCAGTCGTTCAGTTGGTCAGGCAGTCTGTCGGTCCGTCCGTCATTCGTCCGTCCATCAGTTCGTCTGTCAGTCAGTCCATCAGTCAGTCTGTCCGTCCGGCGGTCCATCCGTTGGTCGGTCGGTCAGTTGGTCCATCCATCCGTCTGTCAGTTCGTCCGTCCATCTGTCAGTCCATCCATCCATCCATCAGTTGGTTGGTCCGTCAGTCAGTCCGTCAGTCCGTTATTCTGTTCGTCCATCAGTCAGTCTGTCGGTCCATCAGTCAGTCTGCCAATCTGTCAGTCAGTCCGTCAGTCAGGCAGCCCGTCCATCCGTCCATCCGTCCGTCCTTCCACAAGCATATGAAACTTCTCTGAAACTTCACACACAATTTCGAAGAAACTTCATCACAAACTTCATCACCCGGTACGTTTGTTCACGGAATTGTGTCCATCTTGTTTACCCCGTCTACACCGCCCCATTCCTCTCCCTTCCACAGATCTTCTCATGTGTCTATTCCTCACTGTTTTGTGCTTCCCTCTTCTGTCCCTCTTGTCTCCTGCTCCCCTTGTTATACATTTTGTGTGTTAGCTCTTATATGAGCCTTGACATTGTACATAAAACAATTTTTTTAAAGGTCTGTGTAATATGAAAGCTAAATGGTTAACAGTTTTTGAAATGTCACGTACACAAGTCAATTTACTGGGATGGTTGCCATGGCAACATATTCAGCCAATCACAGCCATGATCTAATCAGGTTCAGATAATTTCATGAGGAATAGATATCTGTAATATGAAAGCTAAATGTTCAACGGTTTTTGAGATATCGTACACACAAAAGTTGGTGGGGTTGGGGGGCGGGGGTACAAAAATATGAAAGAAAGACTGCTGAATGCACCTGTTAGACGGTTTGATACATTATTTTACAGTGGAATACACAAGTGCATTCATCTTCCATCTTGCTCACACATTTATCAGTGTCATTCCAAAATGACCCATTTGATGATCTTGTTGTATTGATAAAACAAATGGCTCAATATTTGAAGTCACATCGCCACTATGTATATATGTATGTATGTATGTGTGTATGTATGTATGTATGTATATATATATATATAAAACCAGTGTCTGTTTGAAGTACAAATCAAATATATTGAATCCAACACGTTTTTGGCTGTGCAACAGAATCATCAACTGAGCAGTCAGTCAAGGCATAACTTCTGCACACAAATGTGTGTGTGTGTGTGTGTGTGTGTGTGTGTGTGTGTGTGTGTGTGTGTGTGTGTGTGTGTGTGTGTGTGTGTGTGTGTGTGTGTGTGTGTATGCACTGTTCAGAAAGCATAACATTTCCTCTCTCCAAATTCCCCTGCTTCTGAATACAGTGGAGCACACTCCCACAAAATCTTTAATTCTTTCTTTCTTTCTTTCTTTCTTTCTTTCTTTCTTTCTTTCTTTCTTTCTCTCTCTCTCTCTCTCTCTCTTTCTCTCTCTCTCTCTCTCTCTCTCTCTCTCTCTCTCTCTCTCTCTCTCTCTCTCTCTCACTGTGTTATCGACGTGACAAGTGGTATTTGCCAGTGATAAATAAATAAAGAAACACGGAAGCGATTGCAAAATCCAGCCATCTTGTGTTTACACATGGCAGATGGGCTGAAAGGGCCTATTTGTACTTCGACCAGCCAAGGTTTTTTCGACCAGCCAACCAGCGACATATTTGTCGACCCAGCCAAGGTTTTCCTTCCACCACTCCACATAAAGCTCGGCTTGATGAAAAGTTTTGTACGGGCAATGGATCTGAATGGGCGTGGGTTTTTATACCTCAAGGAAAAGTTTGGCAACACCTTGTCGGAGGCCAAGATCAAGGCTGGTGTCTTTGTTGGACCGCAAATCCGACAGATTATGAAGGACGAAACTTTTCCGACAACTCTAAACCCCAAAGAGCTGGCAGCGTGGAGGAGCTTCAAAGCTGTGACGGACAACTTCTTGGGGAACGAGCGCGCGGACAACTATGAAGAAATAGTGCAGCAGCTGCTGGAGTCCTTCAGGAAACTTGGCTCCAGGATGTCCCTGAAAATCCATTTCCTACACCAGCACCTGAACTTCTTCCCTGACAACTTGGGAGCAGTCTCGGACGAGCACGACGAGCGATTCCACCAAGAGATTTCACTCATGGAGACGCGTTACCAAGGGCGGCACAACCCGAACATGATGGGCGATTTCTGCTGGTTCCTGCATCGTGAAACTGACACAGAGCAGCACAAACGCAAAGCCAAATGCCTAAAGCATTTTTAATTACATTCTAGTGGAGTTTTTCTGTAATTTCTATAATTTTGAAGCATTCATGATGAAATAAATGAATAAATGAATTTTTGTAAATTTCATTGAAATCCTGACTTCTAGGCAATGGGAATATTTCTGTTACTGAAAATCCTGACGTGATACAGCAAAACGGTTATGATTTTTGAAATCAGCGTACCCAAATTAGTCTAAATCACTTTACACATCTCCAGTAAAAAAAATTTTGTTGTTCAGTGTTATTGGTGGCGATTTTAACTGTACTGTTAATGCTTCATTTGACCGAAACGGGCCGGAACCCCAACCATGTACCGCAAAACTTTTTGCAAACATCATTGCGAAATATAATCTCCATGATATTTGGCGCACACAGCACCCTTCTGATCGGTCTTGTACATGGTGTCGTTGTTTAAACAACCGCATCTCACTTGCGAGGCTTGATCACATCTATGTAAATTCTCATTTATTACATGGAGTTTATAAATCTGATATCGTGCCTTCTGGTTTCTCCGACCATTCCCTAGCTCGAATCTTTATTCAACTCTCTAAACCATGTCCAGGGAGCTCTCACTGAAAATTCAATCACAGTTTACTGGAAAACCTCAACTTCATTCAGGCCTTTGAATCCTTCTGGACAGCTCTCCTAGAACAGAAGTTAAGCTGTTATGTTAACCTGCTGATATGGTGGGATTTAGTAAAAACCCAAATTAATGGGTTCTGTCAACAGTATCAGTTTTTCTCAACAAGGGCTGACCATGAAGTGAAGAAAATATTACAGTGAGAGATTTTACATCTCCAACGGGTCATCGGACAAAATAATAGTAACATAGAAAAAGCCTTAACTGAGAAACAGTCCTTATTAAAGGAAATAACCGAGAGGAATGCACGTGGTGCCTTAGTTCGGATGAGGGTGCGACACCTGAATGAGGCAGACGTACCAACCAAGTTCTTCTTTTCCTTCGAGAAACGTCTTCCCAGTAAACAGCTTTCTCAGCTGTGATTAGCAGATTCATCCATTACCTTTACACAATCAGAAATCAAACTTTTCGTGAAGGAATACTTTTCGAAAATATATTCAATTGAACAAATAAATCCTGTCAGTGTCGCCTCGATCTCCATAGGCCTGCCAGTGCTGTGTGAAGATGGGCGTTCCCAACTGGAAAGACCCATTACTTTGGATGAACTTGGCACTGCCCTGCACGGCCTTGCCGTTGGGAAAGCACCTGGATTGGATGGACTTACAACCGAATTTTACAAGAAGTTTTGGCACTTATTGGGTCCAGAACTCATTAACACCTTGAACGCAAGCTGCCAGCTTGGAGAGCTACCTCGGAGTTGCCGACGAGCTCTTCTTACCCTCATCCCGAAAAAATGGAGACGTGCTGAGTATTGAAAATTGGCGTCCTATCTCCCTGTTATGTACGGACTATAAGATATTTTCAAAAGCCCTGGCATCACGACTTACTCCTTATTTATCCTCGTTGTTGGAAGAAGACCAATGTTACTGTGTCCCAAAACGTTCCATCCATGACAACATCTCCCTTGTGAGAGAAATCATTGAACTGTGCAAGGAAAACCTTAAAGATTTAGGACTTCTTCTCCTTGATCAGGAGAAAGCCTTTGACCGTGTTGACCATCGATACCTTTTCGAAGTACTTGATCGGTTTGGACTTGGTTCAACCTTCATCTCTTATATTAAAATACTATACAATAATAATTATAATGTGCTTAAGATAAACAATGAACTTGTTGCACCTTTGTCTATTAACAAGGGAATTAGACAAGGTTTCCCTCTTTCCGGGTTGCTTTATGCTCTCTCCATCAAACCCCTACTTGTTTCTTTGCGCTGTCGACTAACAGGGGTTAGTTTGTCCCAGCTTGAACGGCCCATCAAGGTACTGGCATACGCCGATGACGTGTGTGTATTCGTACAAGATATCAATGACGTTAACATCGTTCGTTATTGTTTGTCCTTCTTTGAAAAGGCTTCTTCAGCCAAAGTAAATTGGAACAAAACGAGCACCCTTTGGCTCGGTCCATTGTGCTACTTGGCGCCAAGACTTCCTGCTCCACTGTTATGGGCCAATGATGGTGTGAAATACCTTGGAGTGTTCTTAGGTAATAATACCACAGTAGCAAAAAACTGGGCTGGTCTGCTTGAGTTTGTTGAGGGTAAACTGCAAAAATGGAAAGGTCTGATCACACAACTGTCATTTCGTCGAAGGGTCTTGGTCATCAACACACTGGTGGCCTCTACCTTATGGCACAGGTTCTTCGTGCTGCATCCTCCAGCGGCGTTGCTTCAACAACTCCAGGAGTGCTTCGTGTCCTTTTTCTGGGACGGAAAACACTGGCTGCGACCTGGGGTCCTGAGTTTACCACTGACCGATGGAGGACAAGAGGCCTGGTTGACATAAAGAGCCGGCTAATCGCCTTTCGACTCTCGGTTGCTCTTCGCATGTGATACACGCGACCCTCTCCACCATGGGTCAACGTCGCTCGTCACCTTTTGCAACAGGCTGGGAGGCTAGGCTATGACCACTCTCTTTTCCTGATGGACCTTTCCAAAATTGACACATCCCCCCTCTCTGGTTTCTATCAGAGCATGCTAAATGCGTGGCAAGCTCTGACAATAACAAGAGCTTCACATTCCTACACGAAACAGATGTTTCTGGAAGAACCTTTGTTCTTCAACTCCCTTTTCCATGATATGCCTGCTGATAGGTGTTTTATTCAACGCTTTACCGACAAGGGTGTTAAATCTGTCGCAGATCTTCTCAGCCCAAACGGCAGCTGGATCGGAGCTGATGCATTGGCAAGCCTGGTCGGTGTGCGATCCTCTCGAATCGTGGCACGCATATTAGGTAGTGTGCTTTGGACATACACATAGCTTGCACCTGCTTGGGAGCAGGATCACCAAAGCAATGAACAAAATGCACATCGAATACCTTCTCTCTCTACCTTTACTGAACTCGAATGTGCTTTTTCTCTTGCCAGCCCTCTTCCTTGTCCCCCTTTTAACGTAGGCTTCAATGGCCTTCCCAAACAAAGACCTTTATTTGGGTTGTGTAAAATTTCTTTCGCAACGGCAAATAACACAGCAGAAGGTTCGATGGAGAGACCTCTTACCTTGTTCTCCCCCTTATTTTCCTAACTGGAAAGGTTTTTTTTATCCCCCTCCTGTACTACCACGACATGGTGACCACCAATGGAGACGAGTACATTGGATCCTTCCTTCCATTCACTTGTTACACCGTTTCTCAAATCTGTTTGTAGATGAATGTCCTTTTTGTAAGAAATCTGAAAACCTTTTTCACATCTATGTTGAATGTCAACGGTTGGCACCTTTATTTATCTTGTTTCGGAATTGTTTTGTGAGGTTTGCTTTGTTTTTTAACACTTGTGTGTTCATCTACGGATTGGATATCCCACACAAAAATTCCAATGCTGTGTTAGCCAATTTCCTGCTTGCTCAGGCAAAGATGGCAGTATATAAATCAAGGAAAAGAAAACTTGATGGTGTTGGAGTAAATGATGAAGATGCTTTGTTTTTGTTCCAAAACCTTGTAATAAGTCGTGTTAAATTGGATTTTGCTTTCTTTTCAGTAACTGGAAGATTACCACAGTTCGAATCAAAATGGTGTGTTAAAGAAGTTATTTGCAAAGTCCGAGAGGAATGTTTATCCTTTTGTGAAATGTTTTGTTTATAATCCACCCGATTCATCCTTTCCTTTCTTCAGAAATTGTTTCTTGGTTTTTCTTGTTTCTCTGAAATGAAAATGTAACTCCCATTTCGGGGCTTTCTTTTCTATTTTTAGCCGACGTGGCTCAAAGAGAGCTCAGCGTTGTTCTTGTTCTTCTGAAGACAAAACCTTTAGGACGTGGCTCTTTTATTTACAGGATCCGTATCTCCTTAAATACTAAACACCTGTACACATCCTCGCATTGAGGGTGCCTTTTGAGAGCGTCTATCATAAACTTTTAAATATATTTGGACATTTGCTTTAAAGTTTCAAAAAGTTCACGTTACTATTTCAAGATTATTCCATTTAATGTATTGTAATTTCGTAATATCACTATTTTCTCGTCATGAACGACGATACTCCAGGACGGGTCTCGCTATTGGCTCCGTCAAGGCATGTGACGAAATATTGGAAGTTGTTGTTGTTTCTTCTTCTTCTGGTGAAGACAAAACCTTTAGGACTCCGCTCTTGGACACATTTGTCCTTGTTATAATAAAAAGATTCAAAAGTCTCTCTCTCTCTCTCTCTCTCTCTCTCTCTCTCTCTCTCTCTCTCTCTCTCTCTCTCTCTCTCTCTCTCTCTCTCTCTCTCTCTCTCTCTCTCTCTCTCTGTCTCTCTGTCTCTCTGTCTCTCTGTCTCTCTGTCTCTCTGTCTCTCTGTCTCTCTGTCTCTCTCTCTCTCTCTCTGTCTGTCTGTCTGTCTGTCTGTCTCTCTGTCTCTCTCTCTCTCTCTCTCTCTCTCTCTCTCTCTCTCTCTCTCTCTCTCTCTCTCTCTCTCTCTCTCTCTCTCTCTCTCACACCCCTCTTCGTCTTGAAGTTATCGATGTGATAAAGAAACACGGAAGCGATTGCAAAATCCAGCCATCTTGTGTTTACACATGGCAGATGGGCTGAAATGGCCGATTTGTACTTCCTGGGATTGTGACGTAATTGTCAATGTCTCTTCTCCATATTCTAATAATGAATGTTGATTGAAAATTTGATGACAAAAGCTCAAATGGTGAAAAAGGTTCTGGCCTGCACAGACAGACCAAAGGAAAATAAATCATCCACAACCAAAGAAACAAAGGAAAAAATTGATGGGCCCCAACCTCGCCCGTCAAAGTCATGGACAACCACTGTCATTTCCATCTCCATCTCAACAATGAGGAAAATAAGGAAAAACAAAACACAGAATCAACAACTGAGCAGTCAGTCAAGGCTTAACTTCTACACACAATGGTGTGTGTGTGTGTGTGTGTGTGTGTGTGTGTGTGTGTGTGTGTGTGTGTGTGTGTGTGTTTGTCCGCAATGGGAGATGTTCTTGTCTGTGAACCCCGAACACAGAATCAACTGAACAGTCAGTTAAGGCTTATCTTCTGCAAACAATTGTGAGTGCGTGTGCGCGTGTGTGTGTGTGTGTGTGTGTGTGTGTGTGTGTGTGTGTGTGTGTGTGTGTGTGTGTGTGTGTGTGTGTGTTTGTGCGTAATGGGGGACATTTTAATCCGTGAACCCCAAACACAGAATCGTCAACTGAGCAGTCAGTCAAGGCTTAACTTCTGCACACAATTATTTGTGTTCCAACGTGTGTGTGTGTGTGTGTGTGTGTGTGTGTGTGTGTGTGTGTGTGTGTGTGTGTGTGTGTGTGTGTGTGTGTGTGTGTGTGTGTGTGTCTGGATGTGATCTCCACTGATTCCTGAGACTCACCTTGGATGTAACACACAATGCTAAACACGACATTTGGTGACGGGAAAAAACCCCGTCGGGAGATGGAGGATGTTATTATTGGTTTTAGTAATGTTTTGTAATGACAGTAACATTTTGCTGTTATCAAAATTGTTGTTATTCCTTTGTTATTAAAAGCAGGCTTGGAAAAACGCCACGTTGCCAATTATATCACGATATACACCTCAACACGAATTTTCCCCAATAATGAAAACCACCTTGGGGAGTGGGACAAAGGAAGTCACAAAAACCTACATCATGTAACATGGATCCTCATGTCAAGTTTGGTTGAGATTGGATAAGTCACCACCAAATGTATTGCAGTCAAAAATACACACAGACAGACAGATATGAAATTACATATTTCAGTATAATTTCAATATCCAATCTCGTACCTTTATTGAGGGCTGGTAGGTTGGCCGAGACGTGCGTGCACACTCGCCTCTGAGTTGTCCAGTCAGCTTTAGATTAACGACCCAGCAATAAACCGTCATCCTGGCTTCGCAAGGTAGGGCAAGGCATCAATGGGTGTGCCGTCCCTCGGATGTACGGGAGCTTTCGCTCATAAGCTCAAAAGAAGGTGAGCTATTCCAAGCACCATGAACAAATTATAAATTCCCGCTTTAACCTACAGGGGGCACTGCATCAGTGACACCAATTTGGTCGTGCCGTTGCGATGACATGTTCACCTGCAGTCACGAACGACGTACTAATGATGGCGAGCTTCATTATATCCAGGTGCATTGAAAAACATATCAGGATGGAATTCCCCCAAAAACAACCAAACAACGTCGGAACGAATCGTATTTCATATCCAGCCTGTGGCTGTTGGTCACATCATTGCCGGGAACACAGCTGTGCTGCTGATGCAGTGGCCCTTGTTTCCAGGAAGCTGACACACATTTTTCCAACCTCAGAAGAATGACCACCCCACCAGGTGTTAATTGAACAACCAACAGGAGCTCAAACTCGCAACCCTTGGATCTTACATCAACCATCTCAACCATGAAGCCAACACCAGGCTGGAAGGAAGGAATGACAATCCCACAACACAACAACACTTTCACGAATTGCCATCACAGCATGTTTCAGCATTTTTGTCACAATTGGCAACAGTAACATTTGTATGAAGAGGTCGATTTTGGAGGTAGTTGTAGATTTGTCATCTGGGTTTGTGTGATTGTGTGTTGTTTCTTGGTGAAATAATTTTCTGTCTGTCTCTGTCTGTCTCTGTTTGTCACACGATTTTTGGCCACAGTTTTCAAGCAATCGTTCTGAAATTGTATTTGTGTGTCGGTGACCGAGCAAGGACGGCAACGCTAAATTTTGGTGAAGATCCGAATCCGGATCCGGATCTGAGAATTTTTCAGGTTATTCTTCACCGTTGAGAGATCGGGCCAAAAAACCATACATAACCCAATATCTCAAAAGGTTGTGGATGGATTCACATGAAACTTGGTGGACAGGTTGGGAGTGCCACTCCGAAAAATAGATTCGATTTTGGTGAAGATCCGAATCCAGACCTGGATAGGATCGTTATTTAATTTTTAACCGATTCGTCTCCATTGAGCGATGGGGCCAAAAACTATGTACAGCAAGTTATCTCTAAAAGTTGTGGATGATTTGTGATAAAACTCGTTGGATGAGTTGGTAGGTGACAAGTACAAGCTGATTCGATTTTGGTTAATTAATTTTCCTCACCTTGAAATCATGAGAATATATCTTCGTTGTGATTTGATATTGAAAGTGTTTGTCAAGATGTTTTCACACATTCCTAAATTTAATCTTTTAATTTCATTTCCGAGTGGGATTTCATAGCTTTTGCTCCAGAAATCAATGATAAAAACATCGTCAATAAAACACATTCTGCTCCCCTGTTACGTCCTGGTCCATTCAGTGTATAAACACGAACTCTTCCATGAGCCTCGATGATGTATAAAAAAATTAAATAATTATAAATCCTTGTACATCATTTTAAACTTTCATATATTAATACAAAGGGATACAAAAGGTTCCACAATCCCTGTTGACGTCACTTGAGGAAACACCAGCCGTCAATGAACGACAGTTGACCCGCGGGAGACGTTCAAACAAACCGCCTCTCGAACACCAACGAACACTTCACTTGATTGAAGATTCCCAGATGTAGTTTCGGTCCCGAAGAGTTTCCTCCCGATTGATTTCTTTTGTTTATTTAAACTTTAATATCGTTTCAAAAACAATTAAAACGAAACCGCGGGTTTAATGTTCACTTCGAATGGAAACAAGATCCACGAGGTCACGAGTCAACCCCGCTGCTACGACTGGACATTGTGACGTCACTGTAGCCACGTTCGAAAAAAGTCATGACGTCACAGAAACGAAATCAGTCGTTTCCTCGAAACCAGGATCAACATTCAGTGAATAAAATAAAACTTTAAAATAAATACAAATTGGTGGGGAGGGGGTATGTATGTGGGTGAAGGTCTGGTGGTGAGGAGGGGGAGGGTGAGGGGGGAGGAGGAGCATTTATGTGGGCGAAGGTCTGGTGGTGAGGAGGGGGAGGTGAGGGGAGGAGGAGCATTTATGTGGGCGAAGGTCTGGTAGTAAGGAGGGGGAGGGGGAATGTATGTGGGCGAAGGTATGGTGGTCGAGGGGGAGGAGGAGGGGAGTGTGAGGCATGTGGTGGGGAGAGGGAGGGGTGCGGAGGGGAAGAGGCGTGGCGGAGGAGGGGTGGGGAGGGGGTTACATTTTAAAACGTTGATACAGAATATATCGTGACGTCATTTATCCACACATTCAGCACAACTTGACACCTGAACATCAATCTGGCTGCTGCTTGGTTTACGATTCATTCTCTTCCGGAATCTTTCCCATGTTGGACTTTACTCATGTTTGGAGATGTGAACTCGAGTCTTTCATCTTGAATGTTTATGTAACTCACATTATTTATTTTAAACAATAATCTGATCCGATCTGATACCCAAGCTCTGGTCATGGGAACAGCGAACAATTCCGAGTACGTTGTCTGGTGTAGAGGAGGGGAATGGAAGGTAATAACGAGGTACCATCATGACACTCGGCCTGGTGTTGTGTTCATGGTCGAGGTGGCTGGCTTAAGATCATGTTGGCCATCAGGGTATTGAGTTCAACCCCTGTCATGCAAATCCGGATCCGGACAGACAGACAGAGACAGACAGAACATTATTTCACCAAGAAACAATCACACAATCACACAAACCCAGATAACAAATCTACAACTACCTCCAAAATCGACCTCTTCAAACAATTGTTACTATTGCCATTTATGACAAAAATGTTGAAAAAAATGTTGAAACTTACCATGATGGCAATTCGTGAAAGTGTTGTTGTGTTGTGGGATTGTCATTCCTTCCTTCCAACCTGGTGTTGGCTTCATAGTTAAGATGGTTGATGTAAGATCCGAGGGTTGTGAGTTTGACCTCCTGTTAGTTGTTGATTTAACACCAGATGAGGTGGTCATTCTTCTGAGGTTGGAAAAATGAGTGCCAGCTTCCTGGAAACAAGGGGGCACTGCATCAGCAGCACAGCTGTGTTCCCAGAAATGATGTGACCAACAGCCACAGGCTGGATATGAAATATGATTCGTTCCTTCCTTGTTTGGTTGTTTTTGGGGGAATTCCATCCTGATATGTTTTTTTTCTTGACTTGTTTAACTCTATTTTCCCGATCTGGATGTCAATGTTATCAACAAACTATTTTGAGGGGAATTTACATGGGGAACCTCCTGATATATCTGATGGAAGTCCCTTTCTTATTTCCCTTTAGTAAGGTATTCTAAAGTAGCCATTTCCAAGCACCATGTTTTGCTGCATGTCACAAACTTCAAGCCAGATGATTGTGTCATACAAACTCAACTGGTATCAATCCCCACCTCACCAAAGGTGTGGAGTAGATCGATCTTCACAGGACATTCACTCCGAGGTATTCAACGCACCTGGATAGAATGGAGCTCGTCATCATTAGTACGTAGTCAGTGACTGCGGGTTAACATGCTTTAGCAATGGCACGACCAAATTGGTGTCACTGATGCAGTGCCCCCCCCCCTGTAGGTTAGAGCAGGAATTTATAATTTGTTCATGTTGCTTGCGATAGCTCAACTTCTTTCCGTCGAGTCACCTTGGGATCTTTAGTACCCACCAAATTGGATATTCAAATTATACTGAAATATGCAATTCCATATCTGTCTGTGTGTATTTTTGACTGCAATACATTTTTTCTTTCTTTCTGGTGTCCAATACAATACCCCCTACCGGTCGGTGTCCCTATCTGGTGACACCGGTAAGGGACTAATTATGGTGTTGAATCCCAATTAAAAAAAAAAAAAAAATTTTCATTCAATATTATAAAACTTAAAGTTCTTGGAATAAACATCAGGTTGAAATAAATAATGCTTCTTTGTGGAGTGTTATGTCTATTTTTATACACCGGTGAGTCAAAAAAAATTATAGAAAAGGGCGACATGGTTCTAGTGCTGTATCACAAAGTCAGCCGATAAAACAATGCCTTGTAATCTTCGCACCTCTAGAAAAGCCTTTAAGTATCTACAAACTTTAAAGCAGAATGGAGAAGTAAGCTTGCTCTGGTGGACGGGTAGAACAATTGATGGAATGAACAAAACCTGAACATCACGGGGAGCAGCAAGGAGAAGCTGCCGTTTCGGACATAAACCCTTCCTTGGCTCTTTGATTTCAGCGATGGTTCATGGCTGAAACGTCAGCTTCTCCTTGCTTCCTTTGGCCTATGGTAGTTAGCAAACCTCAATCAACGTTTTCAATTTCATCTATTGTTATTGCAGGCTTTGGATGTGCACATGTGAGTTCCTGTTTGCACATCATGGACAATACATTGTGAGGTTAACTTAACAGAAGTGCAGAAGGCATGCTTTGCCAACATTTGGATTTGGGCCAGGACATACTTTTGTAGAAATTCAAGTTGTGTGCCAATGCTTGATTACACCTTTGGCAATGGCCAATTTTAACCCTCCTGTTTAGTGACTTTTTTTTTTTCCATTTTCTACCTTAAGTTCAAGGAATCTGCACATACGTTACGCGTAGGACAAATATAACATGGCGACATCAGGGTACTTTTATGTAGTAATAATTTTATGAGGCAATCGCACTGGAAACTTGCGCTGTCACCATTTCATAAGGTAGGTAACTCACATGATAGCAAAGAATAAACACTGTATCCATGAACGATGTACTGTATAAACCTGATTTACATATTGTCAAAGCAGTTTGATCAAACGAGTTAAAATTTCAGAATGTGCATAAATCAGAACACCTTGATATTGAGAACTAAAATAAATATAATGTGTTGCAAAATATTCATCTCAACTTGCTTTGTTCCAAGCACTCAACACGTTGCTATTATTAGTCCTCCACCGGTTTCACCGGAGGGGATTATGGGTTTGCTCTCTGCCCGTCCATCCATCTCACCTGTGGTGTTCCAGACTTCCCCCTCCCATACCCTTTAATGTATTCAACTGAAACTTGGTACATGGCTTTGTTCGAGTTTAAGGGCGTTTCTTCAATTACCCACAGTTATTCCCTTTTTGGACTTAGAAAATATCACATCGGTGGGGGACATGTAGTACAAATCAATTCTCACTCTTGTTGTACTTGGTTTGCCCATTCATCTGCAGGGAGTAATTATAAACTATACTTGTGCTTTTTTTAGGTTTATAGCCTGAAGCATTAAACAATTTCTGGTATGTATGACAAGGCTCTGTTTGATCTGTATCCAAAAGCAAGATAAATGGGTCCCTTCCTAATCAAGTAGGCTGGAAGAACAGGAAAGTACTTTGTATACTGTACCGAACAACTGAGAGGCCATAGTTTAAAGAGTTCCCTCCTGCACCTCACCACACGTGACTGCGTTCTCACTTTTTGACCAATTATTACAGACAAGACATGGTGGCCTCCACACAGTTACCTGCAAAGCCTCACCTTGGGTATACTCATTACAGTCCACTGGAATACAGCTAAAGTTGGGTTAGATGTCACATTTACATGAAACACACAGGCTTAAATACACATCGGCACAATCACTTTAGTATGAATCACAAAAACGTGGTTGGTTTTGCAAGGTTGTGATCTTTATTAACAAATTACATGCAACAGTCAATTTCAAAGTTTAAATCGGTGTATTTGAACTCTGGTATTTAAAATGTTTTCATCTTTTTTGTGAAAACACAATTTGCTTCAAGAGAACATTGTGTACAGGAGAGGGGATGGGCGCATGTGGGGAGTGGTAGTTGGAGGGGGGAGGAGGGGAATAGTTTATAACATTCCTTCCAGCATCTGAGAAGAAAGAAATACAGATGAGAAGAAGAAGAAAAAAAAAACAACTAGAGTTCATAGAGCACCTTACCCCATGCTGTCTTGGGAAATAAGGACATGGACAGAATCTATGAGCGTCAATTTTGATTGGTCGAGATGACGAAAAATGCCATAATATTGAGTCCAAATACTGCTAAATGTATTTTTGAAAATGCCAATAAAAGCGATTTGTGTTCTAGTGTTGAAGTATATAATTAAATTGAAATAAAATAAAGATTTTGAAGGTTGTAGAAAAAACTTTTTTCGGAAGTTTACCATTGATGCAGCGTTTTTTACACCACTTTATTTAAGACGTTATATTAGTTATTTGTGCCTGGTGTTTGTGTCCTTTATGACATCCTTAGAAACTAAGTTTCCCGTTTGGAATGATTTTCAACTTTGTTTCACTTCCCGACAGGCAGAAAGAGTAAAAAAAAAGAAAATTTCACTACTCTCTGTGCATGAAAAATCACTCGTAGAGTGAAACTCGGTGGAGCGCTTACATCCACAAGGCTGAGCACTTCACATTTTGTATCTCATTGATAGGTCGGATCTGAATCTGGACCTTAACCAAAATCGAATTGGTTTGTTCTTGTTACCTAACCAACTCATCCACAACTTTTTGAGATTTCGTGCTCCACATTGTTTTTGGTCGCATCTCTCAATGGTGAAGAATCACTTGAAAAATTGTCGGATCCGTATCCGGATTCGGATCTTAATGAAAATCGAATCGATTCATCCTAGTCACGCATCCAATCTGTCCACTAGGTTTTGTCCAAATCCATCCACAACCTTTTGAGATATTGTGCTATATATCGTTTTTGGCCCGATTTTTTTCAATGGTGAAGAATCATTTAAAAATTGTAGTGTCCGGATTCAGACGTTCCACAAAATTATGCGTTGATGTCCTTGGCAGTTCAACTTCAGACAAAACATTTCAGAACGATTGCTTGAAAAGTGTGGCCAAAAATCGTGTGACAAACAGACAGACAGACAGACAGACAAACAGACAAACGCTACAAACCAACGTACTTCACAAAAAAACTTTATTTGCCAAGTAATGATATAAAAAACATTGCATCTGTATTTGTGTATTTGTCTGTCTCCCTTCATAAAGACAATTTCAGTAGGCTTTTAAAGGCCAACCTTTTGACACGACTGTGTGTTCACGGTGTATTTTGAGGATTAAAAAACTTGAAAAACATTTTTCAGAAAAAAGAAAAAAAAAAAAGAGTAATTATGGTTCTTCTATTGGAACTGTAGGCGGTGACTTGCAAACGGAGCCTCAACGGCGGTGTACAGAAGCGTTTTAAAAAATAAAATAAATACAAAGCACAGGGAAGTGAAATTCACGGCACATGATGTGTAACATATGCAGAGTAAAATGAGTGTTCATTTACGTCCATAGGATGTCTAATAAATAAAGAAGATATCAGCACACCTGATGCTAGGCCGAGGCTTTAGACTTTGGCATGCTCATGAGGGTGTAATGTCAAAACGAAATGTCCCTGAAGATTAAGAAAACAGGCTCACATTTGTACATGTCGTGTTTTAAAATAACGCTTCTTGCTACGAAACATCATATCTTCCAGTTTAATAAGATAACTCCAACCAATCATTTTTGATGGGAATTTATACCCGTCTATCCATAAAGCTGAATATTATGAAAATTGGTGGAAAATTATTCGAGTTATGATCATAAAGGTGTTTTTGTTAATTAGTTTACATTCTGAAAATAGGTGAAGGTCACTAATCAAATATCAGGTGCACAACTTCAGTGCAGGTACACTATTATGATCCAAGAACATATTGGAAGGCCAAGCAGTTTCAAATTCTGCATTGGCAAAATTGAGCGATGACCATAAAAAGCATTTAAAATTTTTTTTTTCCAGACTGCCATTTGACCTTGACCTTTAACCCGGAGGGGTATGATGTAAATTAAGTGTAAATATGACTCGCTCTAGGCTATCTTGAGTTGGCAATTTTGGTCTGATCAGACAAACCTTCGTCAAGTTATGGTGAAAAACGTTTAAAATGTTTATAATTAGGTCATGACCTTAAATTAGGTCAAGATAAAAACACGTCAACCCCACATACTTTCTATTCACATTGATGCAAAATTTCATTGTGAAAGTCCCACCTGGCTCCGAGATGATAAAGGCTCGGAAATTTGGAGGGTTGGGAGTGCAAGTGGTAAAAGAAGAATTTTTTTCTTTTAATTGGTGGTTTAGCACTCCTCGGGGTCTAAGAAATTCTGTGATACCATTAACAATTGGTTGCACTAATTGTCGAAACAAACCATGCAACAGCTATAAACAAACCTCCCCTCTCTTCTTTAGGGGAGGCTTAATTACATCGTTCTTCGCTCATCAAATGACATCTTTCGACAGCCAGAGTGATCCAATTGCTTAAACTCACTTTTGCGTGCAGGGTAGAGACGTTTTCGAGCGTGTGACCGTACCTAAATGCCAAAATTCAAGTCGTCTTTCGTCAACCAAATTATCCACATTTTTAGCCTTACATTCATTATCCGACAACCATGCTATGCAACATCAGGTAAAGTGTAAATGTTGCATTATCATCCCAAAGTGGACACTTTCTTTCGTTTTTAGAAACTGTATTTCAGCTCAATACGAGTGTATGAGTGTGCACGTCTGCTCCAAGCACAAAACTTGGACCCATCTATTGATTATGTATCCATATTTGGCGGGCTTAGAGATTACCCACCCCTTACATGCAAGTAACCCTGCCCAAACATTATCGTCCTTTTCCTCCAAATCCTCAAAAATTTATGGATTGCATCAAGTAATTTTGCCATGTCTGGGAGAGATATTCAAGGTCCTATTCATCATCCGGTAGAAGAAGATTTGCCATTCAGCTGAATTTAAAAAATGAGAAACACCAGATCCTGAAAAATAAATAAAGCGATATCACACGTCCGGGGATAAACCGAGTTTGGAACAATCTTCCGGAGTCACAACAGTCCTTTTGTATTAATTTATGAACAAAATGTTTGAAGTGCTGATTTTCAGTCACAAAAGTCCTAATTTTTGTTAATTTGGTCTTTAACGGGAACAGTGAGGTGCCATGGCGTAACCGTTGTGCAATTTTTTTTTCATAAAAGCGCCAATTTTCCCTACACGTGTTCACGAACGTATATCAAATGATGCTAGATATTGAGGCATGTTGAGAATTTTTCATGGGTGGCCAGTTTCCAAGATGGTCACCAAACAGGGTAAAGAAAATATTTTTGCCTGTAGATTAGTTCTGTGGGTCATTTCAATGGCTAAACTAACGTTTTAACAGTTGATAAATGTTTATATCATGATGTTTAAAATAGTTCTCAAGTTTAAAATAGGCAGCCATTTTCCTTTGGAGTATCTCTGCTACCTCATATGGTTAACTCTCCCCTGGTACTGCTTCCAACTCTGTATAATCTTGTTGTTGAAGCGAAAACTACAGGTTTTATGCCAAAAGGGATTTTATGCAGTCGTTGCAGAATCAACACTTTCGCCTTCATAAAGCTTGTCCAGTCGAAACGTGAGCTTTCCCACATCATTAAATCTGGCCAGATTTACTTCAAAGTCGTGTTGACTTCTGAAATCTTTTATTTTTGATTTATTTGGACAATTCAGAGGCTCATTCTTAAAACTGCCAAATAATGCAGAGGTTCCAGTCAATCATAATGGAAGGTATTGCTTTGCTTCCTGGTGCCCACTACAGAAATGGAGTCTGATCTCGACTTAATATATTGTCGGGTTTGATGAGTTCACTCTGGGGAGGTGCTTCTGCTCCATGTTGTAATGGGGGCCTATTTCTACGGAGTAGTAGTTCAATTGTATGGCCCTACATTCTGGGCCTTCGATATAGTGATGTGTTTGTTTGATTGACCATGTAGTTCAGCTTTCGGGCTGCTGTGCAAGTGTATGCTCATGGGACTGTCTTGGACTGTGTACTTTGGCCATGAGGTTAAAGTACAAATCCCAAGTTCTGTTTAAATGTTTGGGGTTTTTTTTGTTTTACCTTTTTATATACAAAAAAGGCATCCTTTATAAGGATGGGGACTTACTCCTATGAAGGAATAGTTTAATTGTATGGCCATGCGTTCTGGGTCTTTGAGGTTGTGATGTGTGTGTTTGATTGACTATGCTCATGAGACGGTCTCGTTTTGGCTGTGGGGTCGAAGTTCACATTCCAAGCTGTTTCAATGCTTTGTTTTTTTAACTTTTTGTTTTTGTAGATAAAAAAAGGCCTCCCTCATCAGGTGAGGTCCAACAAGCCCGAAACACGTGTCTGTGGATGTTCCCTCTCCAGGGTGGGCTGGTCTATAAAACTGAGAATTAACTTCTCTTCCCTGTATTTGCTGCAGTACAATCCTATCATATGGAGATGTTGAGTGCTGCAGCTCTGTAAAGCTCATGCCTAATATGTGGAGCCGATACAACTGTTTAGCCAGAAGAGCCTTAAAAAGAAAAAAGTAATCCACTTTCCAAGAAGTCAGATAAGCAGTCATATTATCCATTATATGTATATACAAACATAAACACATCATGTACAATCATGTAGTTGTCCCAATTGTAACGAAAATTACTTAATGAAAGCAGTGACAAATACAAACTGGCATATAAATGCACAATGAAATGTGAAATTCACTTTCATGGCAAACCAACATAACGTGCAGACCACTCCACCAGTGATATCAATGAAAACGCACTAAAGGTGTTGATCCACCAACTGATTAACGAGAGGAACAAAGGAGTGGCAGAAACTACATAATATGTATCAGACATCGATCATACCTTTGAAATGGAAATCACACCAAGCCACAAGGTAGAAACAATGTTCAGAAGACTAGATGCCTCAAAAAAGCAGACATAACATGGAAACAAAGCTATGCCAAAATGTCCAGGGCAGGTCAAATTGTCAGGTAAGCAGTCCAAATTATGTAATGTGCTCCCTGCCTGCCCTGAGGGCTGATTACTTTGACATCTGGGGAATAACAGATCCACACAATGGAATCCTGTCTGCGGAAGAAAACCTTTTCTCCGTCAGAAACTGTAATAGTACTGCCACTCGTCTAAATGTCACTGCCTATATAAGTTTATGAATTTCCCGACACATGAAAACATATATCTACAGACGCCAAGAAAAACTAGAATTGGCACTCGGTAGACCACTAGTCTACTCGGTAGACCGGTAGACCAGGTTGATTAATTTACATTTTGTATTCTACCGACAGGACGTATCTGGATCCGGACCTGAACCAAAATCGAAATCGGCTTGTTCTTGTCACCCAACCAAGTCATCCATCAATAACTTTTTGAAATATCATGTTATATATCGTTTTTGGCCCTATCTGTCAATGGTGAAGAATTACTTTAAAAAAAATACTCATAGTACCCGGATCTTCAGCAAAATTGAATCAATTCGTCCTTGTCACACACCCAACCTGCCCACCAAGTTTTGTCCGAATCCGTTCACAACTTTTTGAGATATCCTTTTCAGAGACAGACACGGGTGAAAACATAACCTCCATCTACCTTCGGTGGTGCAGGAAAAAACCTCCAGGCCAAACTACTCACTTCATATGTTTACTAGCAATGTTGGAAAATGGCCACCCAGGATAAATTTTCAACATGTCTCCATAGTCTGATATATATATATATATATATATATATATAAACATTACTGAGCATGTGTCAAATTTGGTGCTTTTATGAAGAAGTACGCAATTCTTACAGTGTGCAAGGGCAAGCAGACTCACTCGAACCGGAACGTGACCGATTTATTGACTTTTCCCCTCAAAATTTGTAACATCGGTTTGGCTGCTTTGCTTCTCAGACGTTGCATGAACATCCCTTCCAGAAATCAAGGTATCTCACTTTCCAAAACTCTGATCTTTCTTTCGAGTGTTGCCTGATGGCTGCTGGTTGCATCATTGGTTCGGGGCGTGGCTTTGCCGCTGATGCAGTGTCCCTTTTACCAGTACACTGGTACTCATTTTGCTGACCTCGGAAGGATGACAGACTGAGTCAACCCCACCTGGTATTAATTCAGTGGAAACGGGACTCAAACTCAGGACCCTAACCGCTAAGCAACACAAGGCTAAAACTCTGATGAGAACAAATATATAAATGGCATCTTGTTTGATGCGTCACCAAGACAACGCAATATTGGAATAATCAGGAATTAAATACTGATGTTTTACAACTATTTAAACATTTTCATTTTAATAAATGCATCTGACAGTGATAATATCCACATGATGTGGCTATGTCACACACAAAAAATATTCCACGAAAAGATAATTTACAAGTACGCTTGATGAAAAGTTTAATAATTTATTGGAAGTTGGGTGTAATCAATCTTTAGTGCAGCAGAAATAATTTAAAAGACAGCGTATACAAGTAAATACAGCTGCAAAAAGAAAACAAAAATGCCAAGTACATGAAAAGCTATCTCAAACAAATGGCAATATTCGATACAAAAAAAAAAAGAAACAATGAAGAAAATATTTTATTTTTAAGAATGGTATCTACACTTTGGTTCTGCACGTTAGTGCGCTTCAGCCAACCTGGCAAATTTCCACTGTGCAAAGTAAGACATCATTTTGGTTTTAAACAAGGTAAAACGATTCAAAAAGAAATAATTCAAAAACAAACAAAGCTTAACACAGAAAACCAACAAACATTCACATTTGAGATTGCACCAATGACATAAAAGTGAGAATTTGGTTTTTTTTCATTAAACAAATTTCTCATCATTTACGAGAAGGGGGAAGAGGTGGGGTTGGGGGCACAACCTTTTTATCGATAGCATTTTGTGCCCATTACGTATTGCCCAAAGGACATGTAAGAGTCAAACACAGAATGCGGAGTGGCACCACACAAACCAGGGTAGGGCAGGGAAGGTTACCCCTCACCCCCTCGACACCCTCCCTGAAGGTTAATGCTGATCCAGTTCCTTTTTAACCGACAAATTGGATAACGTGGTAACCCAACACGACATTTGACTATAGAGGCTGATAATTAAAATCCTCCTGCTGCCTTGAGCCAGATTTTTTAAATCTTCAGCCTCAAGGAGGCCAATCGCATTTCTTTACCAAGAGGTCAGTGTGCCCGCTGTCAGCGTATTTGCACGCAAGGAAGAAACCGAGCAGACATTTTCATTTAACAAAGCATTCCATACAAAACAAAATGAAAAAAAAAGTGCTTTTTGTTACATATGTCGATAAAACAACATATTACATAGACAATAACTATGCAAGCAAAAAAAAAAAGGTAATAAGTCTTCATTTAAACCTGAGCTAAGGAATTCAACCATCATTTGGTAATTCTCTCGAGTCTTCACTAATGATGCAGGCCCAAAAGCCAGATGTCATTCTTCAATGCATTTAGTCCGTTGAAGAGAATTTATCCATTACGTTGTCTGTACTCTGTCCAGGAAACATTTGTGCACAAGCTGGTGAAAACAGTGCCCATAAAGTAGCGCAGTGGAGGAATGCTCAGAACTTGGTTGTGTGGACTGCGGGCTGTGGCTGCGTACAGACAAGTTTGAGTCGTCGGGTTTTTAAATGATGTCCACCCGCTTTATTCAAGTCTTCCACCTTCCACGTGAATACAAATAGTAACTTCTTCCAGGATGGAAATCACAGATTCCAACACCAAAAAGCACCTTCTATAAGAACTGCAACGACACAATACAGCACACAGTCAGGACAAAGTGCAATCACACTACGACGTGAAGGTGAAAATGCATGTTGGTGACAAAAAAACAATCCACAAACCACAAACCTCTGCCTAATAATCACAACGATTAAACTGGAAGGGCACTCAGTGGAGCGCATACCACCGCCCTGTGAAGCTTGATCCACGAGCACATATCGGGCCAAATACATTTTTGAAATATCATACTATATCGTTTTTGAGCACTATCTCTCAATGGTGAAGAATCATTTTAAAAATTCTAGTAGTCGGATCTGCATTCGGATCTTCACCAAAATTGAATCAATTTGTCGTGGTAACACACCCAACCTGCCCACCAACTTTCGTCTGAATCCGTCCACAACTTTTTGAGACATCGTGCTATATCTCGGTTTAACCCCATCTCTCAATGGTGAAGAATCACTTAAAAAAAAAAAATAATAATAAAAAAAAAACAACTTAGATCCGTATCCGGATCCTCACCAAATGAATCAATTCTTCCTTGTCACACAAGGAAGAAATCCACAAGTCCACCAAGTTTCATCCGAACCCGTCCGCAACTTTTTGAGATATTGTGCTATATATCGTTTTTGGCCCGATCTCTCAATGGTGAAGAATCACTTAAAAAATTATCAGATCCGGATCCGGATCTTCGCCAAAATCTAATCAGTTCGTCTTTGTCACACACCCAACCTGTCCACCAGGTTTCATCCGAATCCGTGCACAACTTTTTGAGATATCCTGTACACAAACAAACAAGAATGAAATTGCTCGTTGAGCAAGGAATTGCCAGAATAACTTTGTCATATCTCCATGATCTCTGAAAAAAAACAAAAACCTGGAAATCAATTTGGTTCTTATAAGTCGATATTGCTACTGTTTAATGAGTTATAGCATGTAGTTTGGTCATGATCATAACTTGGAAGTCAATCGGACTTGAAATGGCGTTTTTATCGCAATTTGAAAGTTTTGACCCGACCCCCCCTGACATTCGACCCCCGACCGCTAAGAAGGGTGTTGGTGTGACACCCCAATGAGACATATGGTTGGATGCAGTATTGGAAGATGCACATTTTGGATTTGGTTTGAAGTCGATCCGACCATTTTAGCGGATGTTATTGCGAAAATAAGAATTTCGGTTTTTCGATGACCCTGACCTTGACCTTTGACCGAGACTCACCAAAAACAAGTGTCTAAGTTGGACCATGGCCGACGTCTGTACCCAGTTTGGTCATGATTGCTGAAATGGTGTGGCTGCTACAGGGTAAACAGACAAAAACACAAACAAACAGACAGACAGAGACAAACACACAGAATGACACACATAACCGACCAACATAATTGCCGAAATCCGAAGGATTCTGGCAATTAACAAGACGTCATGCAGAGCACGACGCTTGCAAAATCCATCAAACAAATTGGACATCAAAAATAATTGTTGGTTGAATACAATGACCAAATACGCAACTCAACTTCAAAATTCAAGTCAATCGGATGAAAATTGAGGATTTTAGAAATACAACCTAGGTTGTTGACCTTGGGCCTATGTTGACCTTTTGGTCCATATTGACCTCAAATATAATTGGCTCGTTAAATTCAGTGACCTGAAATATAAATCCTCTTCAAATTTCAAGTCAATCAGATGAAAATTGAGGATTTCAGAAATACCACCTTCGTTGTTGACCTTGGGCCTATGTTGACCTTTTGACCGTTTGACCTCAAAAACAATAGACTTCTTCCTTATGACAAACTCTACCATGTGGTGAAGATCGGTTTAAAATTGTGACCTGTCGGCAACAAACACACAGACAGACAGAATAACAAAATCGACGAACCAATATACTTATACTTCGGATAACTACCTCTGCCACCGGAGGTGGGTGGAAGTTATGTTTTTCACCCCTGTCTGTGTGTTTGTTTGTGAACAAAATATCTCAAAAAAGTTGTGGACAGATTCAGATTAAATTTTGTGAAGAGCTTGGGTATGTGACATGGACGAGATTAATCAATTTTGATGAAGATACGAATCCGGATCAGATCATTTTCAAGTGATTTTTCTCCATTGAGAGATAGGGCCAAAAATGACATGAATCATGATATCTCAATCGACTGCGGACGGATTCGGATGAAACTTGGTGGACAGATTGGGTGTGTGACAAGGACGAATCGATTCGGTTTTGATGAAGATACGAATCCGATAATTTTTAAAGTCATTCTTCACCATTGAGGTACACGGCCCAAAACGCCATATAGCAGGATATCTCAAAAGGTTGTGGACTGATTTGGACGAAACTTGGTGTACGAGTTGGTTGGGTGACAAGAACAAGCTGATTAAATTTTAGTGCAGGCCCGAATCCAGATCCGGCCTATCAGTGGGATACAAAACGTAATCTCATCAGCTTGGTGGAGGTATGTGCTCGACCGAGTGCCATTCTCGTTCCAACTGTGAAGAGGAGTAATGATGAAAAAGAGCAGGACATAGGAAAAGGGGGAGGGTGGAACATGTGGAAAGAGTGGAATTAAAACACAAAAGAGGGTGGGAGTAGAAAGGGAAAAGGGATGTATTCAACACCAACTATGTAAGCAACAAGAAAAAGAACAATTTGGTTAACATCTCAATTTTTCTTCTGAAAATTACAAGGATTCTAAAAAAAAAAAGTTTTGAAAACAAAACGAAGGTAGCTCTAAAAAAAAACGACAAGGTGCCTTACCGATGCAGTGGCGATGTAGGGCTTTTGTTAGGGTGGAGGGCTTTTCCAGACACTGACAAAGGCTGTTGGAATGAGTGCGTATGGAATGCTTGCCACATTTTCCCAAGTATCTGTTGCTGGATCATATGTATCGAGCATTTTGCCACGCTGTGCACCTGAGTATCCACCCACCACAAAAAGACACCTGCCACATGCCACGGCGTGGCAGCTGAGGTGTCGTGCGGATAGACCATCAGACCCTACTCGTGACCACTGTAATGTCACTGTACTAAACCGGTATGCAGCTGTTGCCGCACACTCCGTGTCACCACCCAGCACAAATACATGGTCTCCCAGTGGACAGGCTGCAGTGTGCCTCCACGGCTGGGGACACGAAGCAACAATATCCCAGCAGTTCTCGGTGGGCCGGTAGCATTGGACGCACGGTGGTCGACCACGGCTCACGCCTCCTGTACCACCAAAAACAAAGAGGTTCCCCCGGGCGCTTACTGCTGCTGCGTTGCTCACACCCTCATGTAGAGATGCTACCATGTGCCAAGTGTTTGTTTTCGGTTCATAACGTTCCACTTGTTTGAGCGCAGCTGATGGTGAGGCTGGGCTGGGGCCTATTCCAGCGGTATGCCCACCAACCACATAGAGGCAACCAGACAACTCTGCAGATCCATGCGCAAAACGAGCCACCAGCATAGAGGCGGCACGGCTCCAAATGTCTGCTGCTGCATCATATACCCACGTGTCCTTGGAAACGCTCTTCTCAGAGCCACGGCCACCAGTAACATAAACACGTGACCCTAAAGCACAAGCACTAAATTCTTTGCGTGGACTAGGGAGCTCAGCACGTGGAACTATGCTGCGGGAAGCTACATCCACCAAAAAAACCCCATCACTCGTGAAACTCCTACCACCAAAAACCAGCAACGAGTGTCCAGAACGCCGTGGTCGAGCCAGAGGGTTCATGGTCAAATTCACTGCCGTTTTGGAGCAATGCAATTGCTGCTTAAATTCAAATGCTATTTTCACTAAAGCGCTGCTCGCTTCATGCTCCATCACAAGTCGCTCGGTAAGCATGTACTCTTTGAAGTAGGACGATGGCAGCAGCACAAACCTCACGTGCTCTAAGAGGGCAGCAAGATAACCGTGTCTGGACTTTAAGTCATACCTTGCCCAGTCAAGGCATGCTTGAATAACTATCCTCTCGTCAGGAGCATTCAGATCATCGCTTGCTACGAGCTCTTTGAGCAGCCCACCAGGCAGCATGACAAGCTCAGAGGATGAGGCCAAAGAAACAAAATTATCAAGGCAGGAGAGAAAGGCCTGTTCTCGGAGCTGGCTGCAACCATGTGCATCAGCCAATTGGAAGGCTGAAAGGCAGTTGTCAGACCGCAAATGACGCTCCAGGAAGGCTGCACAAGCATCTCGTACTTCCGGGAATTGGAGCATGTCGGCAGCCTGGAGCAGCGCCTCAGCTGCCCCTTCTTCACCGAGGGAAATGCGCGATGTGTAAGCATAGTCGAGCAGCAAGCCCAAGGCCTCGGGAGCCACACTGTCGTGGAAGTTCACTTCGGTCTCGTGACTCTCCCGCAGACCTCCACCAAACATGGCCTGCAAGAAAAATGGAAGCTTTATTATTTTTTTCTTCACCCATTACTGACGTACAACTTTGTACTTCAAAAAATAATAAATAAATAAACCAGTTGAGCAACACCAGTTCAATAATACATGTGCATGCATTTATATCACGGGGGTGGGGGGAGGGGGGGGGAGCCTGGTGTTGGCGCAGTGGTTAGGGCAGCGGCTTGGGATCCAAAAGGTCCTGAGTTCAAGCCCCGTTGGGCCACTGAATTAATGCACCAGGGGGTTGACTCAGCCTGTCATCCTTCCGAGGTCGGCGAAATGAGTACCAGTGTACTGGGCCGGTGTATACCCTGGTTAAAATAGGTGTTCCATATCCCTGTGTTGTAAGAGGCGACCAGGGTTGCGTCAGGAAGGGCATCCGGCGTAAAACATGTGCCAAATCACGATGCGGATCATACGGATGATCCGCTGTGGCGACCCCTAACGGGAGCAGCCGAAAGAAGAAGAAGAAGAAGAAGAAGGGTGGGGGGAGGGGGGGAATAGCAACCATGCAACACGGTAAAGTACGTGCACATCGGACCATTTTCAACCATTTCTCCACACATGGCAAATGTTCGCAAAGGTTCGATGGTGGAAAGCTATTCGCCATATTTCAGACCTCATGCTTGCTTGCCACCATTTTTGGTTTCTGCTCTTACACTGAAAAACGTTCAGCAAAACAATTTTGTACAAAGAAAAGGGTCATCTTGTCCTTTTTGGTTTGTTTGTTTGCTTTAGGTCAAAAGCCGATTTGGATGGGTGGGGAGGGAGTGGAGAAAGCAACCATTTCTGAGTTATTCAAACACCAAGGACAATTCATACTCGCATATAGCTTATATTTTGCAGAAGTATCGCTGAAATCATAACGGTACATTTAGGCCAAACAGTAAAAAATTAAAAAATTAAAATTTAAGTTGCATTTGAAGTCAACTAACCTGACCAACTATCTGGTTACAATATTCATAACGTCAACCCCAAACTACGATTACAAGATCATGAAAAACAAACGAGG
This sequence comes from Eptatretus burgeri, assembly GCF_056783735.1. Classification (NCBI taxonomy): domain Eukaryota; kingdom Metazoa; phylum Chordata; class Myxini; order Myxiniformes; family Myxinidae; genus Eptatretus; species Eptatretus burgeri. Next base: position 28,193,644 of record NC_140972.1, on the reverse strand, counting down.
GTTATTTATACCTCGCAAGAAACAATTTCTGAGATAAAAGGGGGATCCAAAGTGCAGGTTCCCATACGTCGTCTAATAAGCAAGGATCTGCGTCAGCTACAAACACTTTGTTCAGAACCAGCATTTGGCACAAAAGATGGACTGACCCTCCCTCGAAAGGCTCTTTGGTGCACTTAACCCAATTTGGCTCACGGATGTGGGATAAGCTCGTTTGCTTTGCAGGCGCACTCTTTCATAGCACTACATGGCAACCCAGGACGCCACACGTGTCCTACTGTATTAAATAAGGAATTTATCTGGGCCCAATCTCCACCAAATTTTGCATACGCATTGTGGTATGCAGGGTAATCTACCCTCTACTCTACTCTACTCTCCCATTGCAAGGGGGACACAAGGCTGCGGGGTAGCATCATTGGCTGAGGGCACAGCTGTGTCGTTGATGCAATGCCCTCGGCAGGTTCGGGCAGAAATTTGTAATTTGGCCATGGTGCCGGCGATAGCTCGACTACTCTTCGTGAAAAACACCATGGGGTCTTTAACGTCCACCAAATAATTCTGGCCGACAGGACGCCTGTTTAACATCCATCAAAGGGACGACACACACACACACACACACACAACCCTGCCTGTGAAACGCCGGGATGACAGTTTATATCTCGGTCGGGATTTAAACCCAGGCTAAACATCTTAAACCCAGGTATGTACCTGTAAAGCCATCCGTTCAGCCCAGTCTCATGACTGTTCCTTAGATATTAATGGTTGTAAACGAATGTTTGTGGCTTTCAAAGCATAATCGTGCAAGTAACACACTCCTCGATAAGCGCGTTGAGAGAATGGAGGAAGGAGACGACGACGACGATGACAACACAGGCAGAAGGAAAGGAAAATTTCGAAATACATTCAGTTTGTACCTGGAAGTATGAGCTGCAGGCAGCAAGGACAGCTCGATGGCAGGGGAAGGGAGCACCGCCTGCCAGGAGTACCACATCGGTAAGCTGTCCATCATGGCGGAGGCTGTTCAACTGTGCCAGTACTGCCTCAGGGTGCCTGACCTGATAAAACAGGGCCTCTGGACCCTCTTGGGACTCGCTCTTCCTGCTGTCCATTTCACACGGCATGACAGCTGAGGGCGGGAATAAAAGAGAAATCTGTAAAATTCCTTCAATTCTCTCTCTCCCATATTATAAAATACACTCAATGTATTTTTTGCAAAGACCTCAACGTGAGATAGATTTCAAATGACTGCAGTACATATTGTTGTGGGCCGGGGTTTGGTGGCGATAAACGACCGCTAGGTGGAGCAGTGGAGTCGTATCCCACCGAACACCCGGAATTTAGGTCGTGACTCTCGGATAAGTCCGAGAGTTCACGGGTCCCTTAGCGGACCGTGGTCGCCAATATTTCGACGACGTGGGGTAGGGTTAATTGCCTAATTTCAATATACCTAAATACCCACGTCGTCCATCTCCCGGGGAAAACCACACCCTCGACCGACTTTGTCAGGATCGAGTCGCTATCACCGACTCGGATCCGGCGTAACCGAGCGGCAGTTACCAAAGCCGCGCCGGACCAAATGAACAATTTACGGCACGAACGGCCTTACTAATTCTCAACACGTACCATGCAAGGCCAATGGAGGAAAGCACAGAAAACGAGCTGGTACATTTAACAGGGGTTTATTTATAGCGGTAATTAATCGGGGAGGGAGACACAGAGCAGAGTTATCACAAATAAAAGGCAGGCAATGTACAAGCAAAGGAAAGCACTTACACAATTTCTACCCACCGACACGCACACGCACACGCACGCACGCACGCACACACACACACACCCAAAAGAAACTGGACCCGTGGGTCCCCAGTCGGTAGAGCCGGGCCGGGGCACCTGTCCTTCCTCGTGCGGTCACACCGACCCGAACCACCACGGTGGGACTCGAACCCACGACCCGAAGTCCACAGCCCACGACCCTGGCTAATCGAGCACCACCACACTGTTCGGTCACCACCACCACGGTGAGCCACCGCAAAGGACCGCAGACCGCTCGAACCACGATCCTGCAGAACACATTCGTCCTGACCACCACTCAACTCTTCTTGAGGTGGGAGGGGTTTCTTTTCCTCGCCACTCGCCTCCTGATTGGACGGTCGATTGTCAGGCGACTCGTGGCGGCCCTTCATTGGTCGGGCCGAACACTCCATCTGGATAAGGCGGAGCCAGCCCTGAGGTGACGAAACCTCCGCTCACGTCCGTGGTCCCAAACATGTGCGTAATGGCGACTGGGTCGAGTGAGGGTGGTGTCGTTGTTGTTGTTGTTGATGATGATGAGGATGTAATAAACCTGACTATAAAATAACTCGTAGCGCACACATGTAATTCCCATTAGACAGAAGGGGATGGATTCTAACTGTACACATACTTATCGAAATATCTAAGCTTAGGGACTCTGGCTGTTTGTGTGCACAAGGTTTCCAAATCCGTAACAATATTGCTTGGTTCATCAACAGGTGTCACGAAAAGGCTTGTATAGTTTTTCGTCATTTTCAAACTTTTGTTGGGGGAAAGTTGGTAAAGCAAGCTCCACGCTCACACGTCTTTGTATACATACCATATCAATAGGTTGCAATCATGCTTTTAATCTTTCATTGACTTTGAACAACGAAGAGGCTAAGGTACCCCAAATAAATAAATTAATAAAAAAACAAAACTTTCAAATCGAGCCATTGCAGAATTTAACCGTTAAATGAAGGACGCATCATCGATGGCATTTAATTCCATCGGAGGCGAGTTTGACCGGGGTAGAATTACAAATTCATCCCGCTGGTTGAATCATTACCGATGCATGGCAGGAGATGAGGGCAGGAATTTTGGAATTTGGCCAGGCTGCAGGTACACAGTGATCTGATGCCTTTGAAAGGCAGCATGAGATAATACTAATGTTTATATTTAATGGAGCTATGGTGTATGAGTGTTGTATGTATCATCTACTCCTCCGAGAGGATTTGACAGAGAAAGCTGAAACTTTCAGAGATTAATGAGGGCACCGTGTAGTTGTGCTTGTGTGAAAGTTTTGATTCCATCAAGTTAAAAAAACAAACAAACAAATTATCCGCGTTATATATATATATATGTTCATTGTTCGTGATGTATTATACATGCACAGAAGTAGTACACAGGTTTTGGCTTTCATATACGTAACCCGAGGTGTTTTGGTTTTCGGGAGCAATCGAGGCAGCGGTCTGTTACCTATACACCACCCAAATAACTACGTGGCGTCAGAAGAACGTGCTGCACGCTTGGAACAAGATCGCTGGTCGGGTGGGTATTCTGCCAGTATATATATATATATATATTAAATACAAGTTCCCGTACAAGGAACTTCAAAGGAGGAGGCCATGAGGCCTTTTGTGGTCGCATCAAGCCTGCGCAATGGTTGCCAAGCTGTGTCTGTTTGTCCGCGCTCTATCCTTTTTAAATGATGAGCATCAAACAAGGATGCAGCACGTACCATTTCAAAAGTCTTTGCCCCGACTCGGTCAGGTTCAGAACTGATGACCTCCCAGACTCGGCATGACACCTCGAACGTGAGTTTGCCTCCTCAAAGGATGCACGTTATCCCACGACAGAATGGCCGCTTCTATAATAACACGATCAGCGTGGAAACAAAACCGACCATTTTGAATGGGTCTGAAGCACGTCTCAACATCTTAGGATTGTGGTGGAGCTCACCCATACCTCGTACATCATGTCCTCTCATATCTGTCTTGTACATCAATTACAACACTAAATGTAGACAATGGCCAAAACAATGGTGGACACGAGATTTGAAACTGGGTTCCAAACAAAACAACAGACATGAGCTCTGGGTTAGGATGGGAATGCAATAATGGACAGACGGAATGAATTACAATTTGTTGCCTCGTGATTATCCTTCAAATCGAACAGACCTTGGGCCATCCTGTTCGTCAGGTCGGGTTGAGGTCTTGCGACCGTGAAAGGTCATTTTGTTTCATCGACAAAGTGGTGCCTCTCACACGTTAAAGTGGGATTTTCGGAGGGAACATGAACCCATTTGTTTGTTGCTTCGTCATGCTACTCGGCGTGCCAATCCTTCGCTTCGTTTGATCAAAAGGCAGCATGTTGGACTTCACAAACATATGACGAGTCTATCAATGAGTCTCAATCAGGACGTAAAATGGATCTTCTATAACACGGAGTTGTTGTTGTTGTTGTTGTTGTCATTTGTGTGCTCTTCTCATTCTCAAGGGTTTCTGCCGTCGAAGAATAAAAAAAAAAAAAAAAAGATTACTGTTTGAACTGGTACATGAAGCTCCCATTCCCAATTCTTCTTCAATAACAGAGAAAGGGATTTTAAAACAAGCACCTTTAATATTAAACAGACACCAATTTTTGTTGCGACACACACAAACACACACACACACACACACACACACACACACACACACACCTCTTTTTAGTCATAGATGACTTGCCAATTGTAGTCCACGTGCGAAATGCCACATCTTCAAGGTCGATCCTTCTATCTTGCATGTGTGATGCTTTAGCTTCTGTCAATTTTATACTTGGTAGAAGGCCAGGTGGTAGAAAAGGTTGAGTGCTGCTCATTTGGCTTACTCTTTTCAGAATGGTTGAACACTCCTGATTGGCAAGCTTGTATCTCTGAAGGCTCATGAAACCCAAACATGAGAAAGAGGAATAATAAAATAATGACGCGACATACGCAATGACCCGGAGAAGCATTGGCTCACGTCAAGCCCTCAAATAGCAAGTTAAAATTGCTACAGGTGGTCAGGTACCGGATGGTGAACTCAAATGGCAAAATGAGACGTCACGTAAATATGGCTGAACTCTGACAGGCGGACTGCAAGGATGAGCCAAACAATAATTAATAATTCAACCACACTCTTTAAAGAGACACACATATCCTCATACCCTTCACTCTGATCAACGGAGAAACTTCTCTGCTTTCTCCGGATCTACTCACCTGCTTAAAGTAAATAAATCATTGGTGTGTCAAAAATAAATAAATAATATAAATATAAATATAAATATACAAACATATACTATTGATCACCCGGAATAATGTCAACCATATCTGAACATCCAAGGCACGTCAGTTGTAGTTTACGTTTGCAATATTACAGAATTATATATTTATTTTTTAATGTATAAAGTTATTTCATCATCAATACGCCCGACAGAGTGGCACCCACGAACCCAACGTTCAGCAACAGAGGGAATGTACACGGGACGCTGATTGAGGTCGGTACGCTTACCGAGCAAGTTACTTCCCACGTTGGTTTAACATACCTTGATCGACGTTCGCTTGATTTAATCCATTGTTAAACCTGTCTGCCAACGCACATCGACCGGTTCTTCATTCTTCACAATATACATTTAGCAAACCCAGCAAGCAGACTACCGAGGACGAGGATGGGATGATACGTTAATGATGCTGTGTATCTGTCATTCAGATAGACAGTGTGTGTGTGTCTGTCTCTGTGTGTCTGTCTCTGTGTGTCTGTCTCTGTGTGTGTCTCTGTCTGTCTGTCTGTGTCTGTGTGTCTGTGTCTGTCTGTCTGTCTGTCTGTGTGTGTGTGTCTCTGTCTGTCTGTGTCTCTGTCTGTCTGTGTGTGTGTCTCTGTCTGTCTATGTGTGTGTCTCTGTCTGTCTATGTGTGTGTATCTCTGTCTGTCTATGTGTATGTGTCTCTGTCTGTCTATGTGTATGTGTCTGTCTGTCTATGTGTCTCTGTCTGTCTATGTGTGTCTGTACCTCTGTCTGTCTATGTGTGTGTGTCTCTCTGCCTGTGTGTGTGTCTCTGTGTGTGTGTCTCTGTGTGTCTGTGGGTGTGTCTGTCTCTGTGTGTGTGTCTCTGTCTGTCTGTGTGTCTGTGTCTGTGTGTCTGTGTCTGTCTGTCTGTCTGTGTCTCTCTGTCTGTCTGTGTGTCTCTGTCTGTCTGTGTGTGTCTCTGTCTGTCTGTGTGTCTCTGTCTGTCTCTGTCTGTCTATGTGTGTGTGTCTCTGTCTGTCTATGTGTGTGTCTCTGTGTGTCTCTGTCTGTGTGTGTGTCTGTATCTCTGTCTGTCTATGTGTGTGTGTCTCTCTGTCTGTCTGTGTGTGTGTGTCTCTGTCTGTCTCTGTCTATGTGTGTGTGTGTCTCTGTCTGTCTATGTGTGTGTCTCTGTCTGTCTATGTGTCTCTGTCTCTGTGTGTGCGTGTGTCTGTATCTCTGTCTGTCTATGTGTGTGTGTGTGTGTGTGTGTGTGTGTGTGTGTGTGTGTGTGTGTGTGTGTGTGCGTGTGTCTGTATCTCTGTCTGTCTATGTGTGTCTCTCTGTCTGTGTGTGTGTGTGTGTGTGTGTGTGTCCATAACACGTCATCCACGGTACACAAGTGGCCAACGAAGCCGACTCCACTCTGCTTGGACACTGCACCGAGCTCCACCGACAATTTAATTATCCACATTGGATGTGACGTCCTGAGCCGCCACCGGGTGCCGTTTGTCCACGACCTGAACCTCGAGTCGCGTTCACGTCCGAGCGGGGACACCATCTGGACTGCTATAGCCATGTCCTCTGTCTGCAAGGACGAGTGTCTCATGGATGTCAATGAACGAACTGTCGGTGTATGTTAAAAATGGTGACATGTCCGGATCAAATATAAAAACCCAAAATCGAAACGTCCATCACTTGTACAAAGAGGAACACAAGGAAGATCACATCTGATGGCTTCACAACCAATGGTCTCTCGACGATTGCATGAACTGTACAGACAACACGGTAACCCCGGCTTCACCGGCCGCGGGCTTTACACCTTGACAAGCAAGACACGCCGAGAACAGCACAAAGATGGCCGGCTCCTCACCTCACACGGCGTTTGTTGGCGTTAGAGAAAGCAGCCAAACCTCGGCGCTGCAGTCAAACGCAGCTCGCCGGGCTTTCCCTCCACCCCCTGAACAAGACGCCGAGAGTCGGTGGATTCCCCTGAGTTGCGTATTTTACGATCGGCTCGTTTCCGTCCACGCCTCGTATCGGGGGCGTTTCTGCCTCGTAATGCTCCGCCCACATTCGGGGTTTCTCCCAAGCTCCGCCCACATTTCAGGCTTTCACACACGCTCCTCCCACATTCGGGGTTTCTCCCACGCTCCGCCCACATTTCAGGCTTTCACGCACGCTCCTCCCACATTCCGGGTTTCTCCAACGCTCCGCCCACATTTCATGCTTTCTCTCATCCCAAGACGCACAAATGTGTCTGTTGGCGCCCTCTTGCGGAGAACCAGATCCATACAAGACAATTTCGTGAGCAACAATGACTGACTGTTTGGGCCGTCTATCTCTGTGGCGTGCACTCCGGCCCGCACCTCTTCAACGTTCCGTAAACAATCGTTTCCTTCTCTCATCTTCGGGCCCATCCTAAATTGTCGACATTCTCACGATCGTACAATGATAAGGAAGGTATAAAAGGGGGTTTGCTACTCGCGGACGAGTCGACACGACTTTAAATATTTTTTGAAAATGTCGATTTTAAACCTGCAATCGACGAAGAAAAACCCCCCACACATCGGTAAAATAGAGAACATAAACTCGAACATCTCATCTTACGTCAGACGTGCACGACGTCATCACGATGACGTTGGGCCTTGTGTCAAGCAGAGTTCATCGAAATCACCGTCACGCATTACACCGTCATGGCGTGCGACGCACCGCACGATTTTATGGCCGGCCTGGGCGATCCTGGGTCTCCGTATGACCTTGTACATGTGCGCGTGTGTTTTCGCATTGCTTCGTGTGTAGAATGTTCAATGGGTCCTCGGAGTCTCTCATGACATTTGACCTGACAGATGACAAAAGGTTTGAAATTTCAAAACATTTAAAGGTCCCCTGACATGCAAAAGTACTGAAATTTCATATATATATATATATATATATATATATATATATATATATATATATATATATATATATATATATATATATATATTTATATGTATATGTCCTATAGGAGTTTTTCATCGTGATTGCAGATCTGACAATGTTTTTTCACAATACTCATTCTGTAAAATGTAAAATTTAAAAAACCAACCTCTTTGGGAACGCCCCTAAAAATTCTCCTGAAAGGGGCGTAACCCACATGACGTCACGTACAGGATGACAAAGGCTGCACATAAATTACTCGGGTTGGTGGTCCACGTGATTCTATTGGCTTTCTGTGTGTTTCCACATTTGATTGTTCGACTCAATCACTTCGTTCATTTCTGCTTTTAAAAAATCGAACATTTGGTTTTGAATAATGGATGACATGGACTTTCATTTGTCTGGTAACGACAGTGAGTGTGAGAGAAATGAAGGATTTTGGTCTGAATCAGATGGAGAATTGTCGGATAACGTAGTCGCGGGAGGTGAAGTTCAGGCAACTGGAAATGAAATACGGCCTTAGCAGTTCGAGCCCGAAGCAGGACAAGCAGAGGAAACTGGTGATGAAATTCCCGGAGTTCATGATGATCGGGAGGACATCGAAGGAAGACTCGGCAATAACAACTGGTTCGACTAAATCCTATTCGTAATTCAATAATGTAAATTTGACTTGCATACTGCTCGATATCAGAAATATTTTAGCGAGGTGACGTGAACAGCGCAGCGGACATGTCTCTCTGTGGCAAATTAATCACAAACAAGGCCGGCGCATGTCATCGGCCGTATCTCTCCGCGCATAAACCGAAGCAATCTCGCTGTCCGGATACGATGAAAACTTGTGTGCAGAACACGCCTTGTGACACAATTGTCTCGAGTAGTCCGATAAATCTGACGTTCTGTTGCATTTTTATTTATTTTATTCCTACTGTCGTCATGTAGGCTGTAGCGCCAGTAGAAAACAATGAAGAAAAGAGAATAATAAATAAAAGCTACAGCACGTCAGATTTATCGGCCTAGTCGGACGGACGACGGATTTATCGGCCTATTCAGACGGATGACGGATTTATCAGCCGAGTCGGACGGACGACGGATTTATCGGCCTGGTCGGACGGACGACGGATTTATCGGCCGGGTCGGACGGACGACGGATTTATCGGCCGAGTCGGACGGACGACGGATTTATCGGACTAGTGTAGACTCTAGACTCTAGAGATCTCGAGTCAATCCACTCTGTGTGAATTTCTGTATGTGACGTCACGCTGCGATTCGCTGAAGTCAACTTTTTTTAGGGGCGGGGCATAGCAAGTTGTGAAAAGCACAATAAATGATCGAAATATTGCTCTAATTATCCCATTTTTGATTAAAAAAAACACTGGTAATTTCTTCACTAGGAAGATCAAATTAATATATAAATAACCAGAAAGTGTTGCATGCCTGGGACATTTAAGTGAAATATGGTCCGTTGGAGAAAAAAAAAAAGATATCGCCAACAAAATGCAAAAACGTGATGGTGCAGAATAAACACTTGTTGGACTAATAACACAAAGTCTGACAACAGACGACGTGTTTGTTTTAACTTGAAAAGTGCCAATTTGAGTTAATTTGTTAAGATTTAATTTGAGTTGAGTTAATTTGGGGGAGGGGCGGTCTTAAAAAGTGCTAATTTGTAGGAGGTGGCGGTCTTGAAAAGTGCTAATTTGGTGGAGGCGGCGGTCTTGAAAAGTGCTAATTTGGTGGAGGGGGCAATCTTGAAAAGTGCTAATTTGGTGGAGGGGGCAATCTTGAAAAGTGCTAATTTGGTGGAGGTGGCGGTCTTGAAAAGTGCTAATTTGGTGGAGGGGGCAATCTTGAAAAGTGCTAATTTGGTGGAGGTGGCGGTCTTGAAAAGTGCTAATTTGGTGGAGGGGGCAATCTTGAAAAGTGCTAATTTGGTGGAGGTGGCGGTCTTGAAAAGTGCTACTCCTACTGTGAAAATGTTGATCATTTTCGCCAGCCCCTTACTCCGATCTGATCTCTTCCCAATATTATTTTTACTATTTGCTCTCCCACTTCTTCCACACTCATACTCTGTTTTCTGTCCCCAATCATCTTTCTTCCTCTTCCTTTTCTCAAGTTATAGTGTGCCATTTTACCTGCCCCCATTGATATCTGCAGTATAGATGAAACTGGAGCTGGACTCAAATACTCTTCACTCTTTCATTCCTCTTTTTTTTCCCGCCTTTGGAATAAAATCCCTCACTCTCTTCAATCCCATTTTTCCCTCCAGGCCTTCAAAACATCTGTTCACCACCACCTCTTATCTTCCCCCATCCAAAACCTCGATCTTTTCTACCCCGGATAATCCACCCCAAACCCACCTCCTTCAAAGTCCCTGCTTTCCTTCCTGAAAGTCCCTGTACTGTCCATCTTGTATTCCCCATGTTCCCCGCCCCATCCCTCTCCCTTCCACAGATCTCCTCACGTCTCTGTTCCCCACGGTTTTGTCCTTCCCACTCCCGCCCCTTTGTCTCATGCCCCATTGTTGTGCGTTGTGTGTTAGCTCTCATATGAGCCTCGACAAGGTATACAAAAATAAATACAAAAAATAAATAAATGTCGATCTCAGATCTCGAGAAACCATCAGATAATACAGCAATTTGATTGAAATCTTTAAAATAACAGAAAATATTGACTTTTCCACAGGGCATCACTCATTCATGGAATAACATGATGGTATAGTTATCAGGGGCAGATCTAGACTTTTTTTACCGGGGTGGGGGGGGGGGACTCCAGAAATCAAGGGAATTGGTACAGGTACAGACTCCTCGATGCCGCAAGAGTGAAGCCACTAATAAGAATGTG
>NC_140972.1:28135371-28177871 GCF_056783735.1 Eptatretus burgeri | reverse complement strand
GGACTTTCGTCGGCTGTGAGTTTAAAACTTCCTACTTTTTGGCCAAACAACCGAACTATTTGTTTTGTGCAGTCGAGGATCAGTTCCTTACTCGGGGGATTTTTCGGACTTGGCACAGAAACAACATAATTTTGTTTCGCCGATGCAATCAAAGATGGGGCGGCCATTTTAGTTGTGAAAAAAACAAAAACCTAGTGTCGAACACGTCCTCGACCATTTCTCAGACATGCATTTACCGATCTTGTTCAAACTTGGCACACAGATAACGAATGATGGCTTTCATTTGCACTTCGTTTCCCCCCCCCCCCCCCGAGATCAGATTCAAGATGGCCGACTGGTGGCCATTTTGTTCACTTAAACGTGTGCCCAACTATTTCTCGGACGTGCATGGTCCGACTTTGGTCAAATGTGGCTCAAGCACAGTACATGATGGCATACACGTGACCCTCACTTTATCTTGCGATCTGATCAAAGATGGCTGACTGGTAGACTGGCAGCCATTTTAGTTGTACATAAATATGGGCTATCCCTTTTACTCCATTCAGAAAAATTACTAAAACAACGGGGTCTTTGACATTTTATATCTTTTTTACTTGTTACCAAAGAGATGTGTTTCACTTACGTCATGGCCTCATTCCAACCTGAATATGGCCAAGAGGTTCTCGACTTGCTCATCGAACCACTAAGGACCAACCCCTATGATGAGTTGAATACAGAACTGATATGCCGATCCTCTGCATCTGAAGAAAAATGCCTGCATCAACTCCTGGTCTCCAAGGAATTGGGTAATTGGAAACTGGCACAGTTCCTCCGCAGGAAGAGGCAGCTCCGAGGGGACAACACCTCGGAGGAGAAAATCTTCAAACAACTTTACCTCCATCTGAGGAGCAACACACAGCTAGCTCATCCTGGCATCTAAAGGCAATTCAGTGAGCATCAAGCAACTCACTGACATTGCCATCAAGATTTTTGAGGTTGTCAAACCTGTTTCCTCCGCCATTGGGACAGTTGTCACACAAGCAACGGGAACAACGCACACTACAGCCAGCATAGACATCCAACACCTGCAGCAATAGGTAGAGCAGTTGACAGCTAAGGTGAATGTTCTTACCTGTCATCTGAGGGAGAAGCAAGCCTGAAACCAGACCTGAGGTAACACACAACAGCATATGTCGACACGTTGCCGCAGCCCGAGCACTCAACACTAATCAGGATGTGAATGCTGGTATCATTGGCATTTTGGCTCAGATGCACACACGTGCATTCCTCCATGTTCTTTCACCACTCACCCTTCTTCCAACTAAGGAAACGATGTCACCAGCGATGACAAGTCATCCTGGCGAAGATACGAGTCACCTATTTTACATTAGGGATAACAACACCAGCACACGCTTTCTGGTTGACACTGGTGCTGAGGCTCATCCAGCAGCAAGTGGTCTTCCCCCTTGCATATGGTACCGAAGAAGACGCCAGGTGACTGGAGACCATGTGGTGACAACTGAGCTCTCAACCGCTGCATGATCCACAATTTCAATCCCAAACCGAATCTGCAGGATTTCGCATCAACTTTACATGGGAAGCGAGTATTTGCAAAGTTTGATTTGGTGCGAGTGTACCATCAGATAGCCGTTGGGACGGCTGACATCCCCAAGACTGCCGTCACCACACCTTTCGGCTTATTCAAGTTTATGCACTTGCCTTTTAGACCGCGAAATGTAGCACAGATTTCAACGATTAATTTATGAGGTGACTCGTGATCTCCCTTTTGTGTATGCCTACATCGATGACCTTCTTATTGCCACTGAGTCTCAAGAAGAACATGAAGAACCTCTACGACTCTTATTAGCTCACTTTTTTGGGTAAGGCATAATCATCAATAAAGCCAAGTGCCAGTTTGTGGTTTCATCGCTCACATTCCTGGGTCACATCATTGATGAGCATGGCATCCGCCCACTCGACAAGAAAATCAAAGCCATCCAAGACTTCCCAGCACCTGACTCACTAAGCAAGATGAGAGAATTTATTGGCCTGATCAATTTTGCAGGCGTTTCGTCCTACACTGTGCCAACATCGTCCAACCTTTGACTGACCTCCTTCAAAACAAGAAGAATCAAGTTATCACCCTTGGTGAGGAATAGCTTGCTGCTTTCAATGAAGTGAAGTCTGCATGGTGCATAAGCTCAAGCTACTCTGCTTGTTTATTTGAAGCCAGATGCACCAATTTGTCTCGTAACAGATGCATCAGATGTGGAAGTTGGAGGTGTACTACAGCAACATGTAGATGGAGAATAGCAACCAATCTCTTTATTCTCCAAGCATCTGCAACCTGCTGCGACTCGCTTATAACATTTTTGGACGTGAGCTCTTAGCCATCTATCTGACCATCAAACACTTTCAGCATTTCCTAGAGGGATGTCAGTTCAGAATCCATACTGATCACAAGCCACTGACCTTTGGTCTACAGTCCAAATCTGAACAACACTCCAACCCCAGAGAGATACATCATCTGGACTACATCTCCCAGTTCATGATGGACTTGAGGCACATAAGTGATAAGAACAACTCAGCAGCTGACGCTCTATCAAGACAGAGGGCCAATGCACCTGATGCAAGCTTCACCATTGACTTTGAAGCCACTGTTCATGCACAGGAAGGAGATGTCGAAATGCAGCAGTTGTCAGACACTTCACTGCAGCTTGGCTAGGTACTACTCCTTACTTCTAATGGCACCATCAACTGTGACACTTCTCCAGGCAACCGTCACCCCTACATCCCTGTTCAGTTTCGCTGTGTGGTCTTCAATGCATTACACAATTTATCTCACCCTGGCTTCAGAGCGACACAGCATTTATTGACTGAATGTTATGTCTGGACAGTCATCAAGCGAGATGTTAGAGCTTGGGCTAAGGCTTGTTTGCAATGTCAATGCTGCAAAGTACTTTCTCATACAAGACCACCACTGGGCACCTTTGCAACAACAGATGCCAGATTTGATCATGTACATATTGACATTATTGGCCCAGTCCTTCCTTCATGTGATAAAGCATCGACCGTTTCACTCGCTGGCCAGATGCTATACCAATCACAGACATCTCCACCGAGTCTGCAGCCCGTGCCTTCATTTCATGCTGGGTGGCCATGTTTGGAGTACCATCAACTATTACCACTGACAGGGGTTGCCAGTTCGAGTCAACTCTTCCACACACTCATGGACCTTCATGGAAATAAGAGGATTCTAACTACATCATACCACCCTTGGTCTAATGGGCGAGTGGAGCACTGTCACTGCTCGGTGAACGTTTGACTTGAGGTCCATACCAATCCTAGCTGGACTGAAGCTCTCCCTATCATTATGTTTCATATTAAAACTGTGGTTAAGTCAGATCTAAGTTGCTGCACCGCTGAACTTATTCGTAACTACCATCAGTTTATCTGGACAATTTTCAGCACCAACGTAGTCAGGCTGATTGCAACTCGGATCCAAGCAGTTATGTACACCTGTTGGGAGAACACATGAGGAACCTACGACCGCAACCTCCAAGGGCACAGCACAGGCAATCACAGGTCCACCCTGACCTCTCCACCTGCACTCATGGTTTTGAACACCATGATGTTGTAAGAAAGCCACTTCAATCCCATTACCATGGTCCATTTCAGGTCAATCGACGTGCTGACAAGTTTTTCACCATCAACTTTAATGGAAAACATGACGGTGTCAGCATGCATCGATTGAAGACAGCCTACATTGAACAGGATCTGATTTCTATGCCGCTATCCTCGAAGGCGATGTCAAACACGTTTCCACTCGACATCAATCCACCTTCATCATCGAAGCCTTCAGCATTAGCCACTCCACCAACCACAGCTCCTGAAAACCTTCAAGCAAACCACCTGAAGTGAGAAACACCAGATATTGATGCCACGTACACTGGGCAGCCAGTTTTGTACAAGTTTTTGTTACAAGATGAAGGATGACATTATATTATGGATAATTTCAGTTTTTTCAACTTTGGCAGTACAGTAGCTGCATTCAACACTACATATGAGGCCCCGCGAGGAGGAGTGATGTAAGCGACATTTTTTAATGATATGATGATGATAGGCTCGGATGATAGGGGAAGGGTTAAAATAGTACTATATGGCATTAACTCCAAAATGGCCGATGTGTCCCTTACATCACTCCACCTCGCGACGCCTCATATATTGGCATCGATCTCTCATCTTCATCATTTTATTCAGCAGGAATATAGGAGGGGACTAGCTAGAGTGTCTCCTGGCACCTGGAACACCATTCCAATAGTTTTGTGCCTGTTTTACTGGGAAGAGTAGTTTTGCCATTTTTACTCGGCTGACAGGATGGCCTGGAGGTCTGCACACTTGCCTCTAAGCTGACAGGATGGCCTACAGGTCTGTACACTTGCATCTAAGCTGTATAGCCTGGGTTCAAATCCTTACTCAGCGATAAACTGTCATCCCAGTGTTTCATGGGCAGGGTAATTCATCAATGTGTGTGCTGTCCCTTGGATGGACATTAAAGGGGCATTCCAGTCTGCCAGTTGATGGACGTTAAAGATCCCATGGTGTCCTTCACGAAGAGTAGGCGAGCTATTTCCAGCACCATAGCCAAATTACAAATTCCTGCCCTAATGTACAGGGGGCACTGCATCAGTGGCACAGCTGCATATAAACAAATTTTAAATTGGCTGCCTCAACAAATGATGCTACCCCGTAGCCTTGTGCTGCATACAAATGAAGAGCAAAACCGAAGTTTTTTTTTAAAGGTCATTTTAGGTCAAGGTCACCTAAAATCGTAAAAAATGTTTTTATCTGTTTTCGTCATGTTTAGCATACAAAGAAGACGAAGTAAAAGTCTGAATACAAAGCGGACGCGGACAGGCTTTGCATTTTCAGATGCTTTCAAGTTATTTATGCTATTAGAATCGGCCTTGGAAAAATGCCACGATTAGCTATCTCAACACGGATATACACCTTTAAATGGATTTTGCCCAAGGCGGAAAACCCCCTGAGACAGGGGGGCAAATTAAATCGCTACAACTTCCATCGTGTGACCCTGAGTCCTCCCGTCAAGTTTAGTTGAGATTAGATGAATAACGACTGAATGTATCATGGTCAAAAATACACACAGACAGACAGACACCAAATTGCGTATTCCAGTTTGATAATGGAAATGTGAGGGTTGGGAAGTGTTTTTAATTCTATTCACATACTGTACTGCAAATCCAGGTACATTCTGAGCCTGATAGATTAATATTATATTCATACTTCAGTTTTGCACACCTGTGTAAAAGGACATAGTTGGTAAATCCACTCACACGGAAGCAATTCCACTCAACGATCCTTGTAGTTGATTCACCACGAGCTGGTGCATACCATCGGACCATACAGGTGTGAGGGATGGACCATACAGGTGTCAGGGGGTCCTCCCCACCTCGTGACACCAGCTAAATTATTTATCAAACTCCACACACATACTCTGTAAATTTTAGCATTTATAGAATGTGTGAGGGTACATTTTTTCATCAACCTTTCCCCTTTAAAAAGTTCGTTTTAAAACAGGATTTCCATCGACCTGTGCTGTATTACTGAAAAAGAATATAGTAATACCATTAATCGGCAACTCAAGGAGATGGGGATGGGCCAGGCATCTGCCAGAGGGAGGCCCCTGGAGTACCGGCGGGAAGTGGACGCAGCGACACGCTGCTCCAGCGCATGATCCCATACCTGACCTGACCTTTCATTTGACATCAGCTTTAAAGAGGGAAGCCAAACACCTACACCCATTTTCACCCAATACGGTATCCTTTGATGTCACCGAAATTAGATATGGTATTTTTCATCACTCGTCCTTTATTTCCATGACCTCTGACTCATAATGTCACAGCATGAAGACAATCTGCCATTATGGCTTTCCCCCCAACACAAGCTAAGAATCTGTAAGGTAACTTGTATTTTCCAATTTCCACACATTTTTCAGCATCAGGCCGCATCACGGGCTCACCAGTGTCATATACAGGTATTGCTACCAAGACCCGCGTTACTCAGACAGCACAACATCACGTGAAGCCATGGGACTTGAGGACCAAGTCAGTTGAGTGGGGGCAAGAGCGAATACTCTCCAATGATGTATAAGCAGCATAAAATTGACCAATCTATTGACTCGTTTTGTGAAATGTGTGAAAACTATATAATACATACATCGCAGAAACCATAGCCTGGATTGTCTTCATCACTATCAATGTCCCTGTGAATTTTGGATTGGAGAGTAGTAAATGTAACACCATTACTTAAGATTATATTTAAGAAGGTATCCAAATAGGAGACGAATTGGAGAACTACTGTATGTATTGTTGCGGATTCGCGCCCGCCGGCGTGCGAGCGGCCACGTAACTCGAATCGCGGCACGTCGCCCACCGGAGGGACAATCCCGTCGTGACCCTCTCGGACTAACGCCGGGAACTAGTCATGGGTGGGCCTTTCAGCCTCACCACGATCGTGCCAATCGGCCCCCCGCGTGGGATAGGGTTGTTCGCCAAATTCGACCTACCTAAGTACCCACACGGAGGGTAGACCGGGCGATCGCACCTCGCCGCAGGTCGACTTCGGACACGGGCCACTTTAAGCGACCCGTTCCGTACTATCGGGATAACCGAGCGGTGTTATCGTCAACCTCGACGGTTCCGATTAATTATCAGGCGTATTTAGCCCACGACCAACCCTTTACGTGGAGTAAGATGGAGATTCAATAAAAGAAAAGACGAAGCGAAACGGGAGAAACAGTTCAACATAAAGCACATTTATTCCGCGGCAAACGGAAAGCACACATATACAATCACAACAATTATGCAACAAAAGCAAATGTAAAAGTAACACGACAATTCTGCACAAAAAGCAAATGCAACAAAAGAAACACAATGCAGATCTACTACCGACTACCGAGCACACGGCAACACTTATACAGTTTTACTTCACAGACGGCGCCGACAACACATATACTCAAAGCAAAAGAAAAAGGAAGGGGCCACCCTCAACGATGAGGGGGCAGACGGGCCTGGGGCCGAGACCGCGTCGAGCCTACCCGTCTGGTGATGAGCCGCAAAATGGCGGCGGCGCCCCGACTCCGCGGGCCTCGCTGGCACTGCCTGGAATGGGGTGGAAACGGGGCCCCCTTCTCACACTATCTCAGCGCGGGGGGGAAACAGGAGGGGGTTGTTGATGATCGGGGGGGGGGGGAAGAGGATATCTGGCTGGCTTGGGTCCCGCGACGAGCGACACCACTGCGACCTCGACCGCGTTACCGGCCTCCCCTCTCCGCAGCTCCCCGACTCTGACACGAGCGCCGACCTCCACAAAGATTCTTGGCTTCTCCAGCCTCTCCGGACCCCGACAGACACTCTCTCGACTGATTTCGCCGCCGC
The DNA here is from genome assembly GCF_056783735.1 of Eptatretus burgeri. Classification (NCBI taxonomy): domain Eukaryota; kingdom Metazoa; phylum Chordata; class Myxini; order Myxiniformes; family Myxinidae; genus Eptatretus; species Eptatretus burgeri. The sequence continues at coordinate 28,170,435 of NC_140972.1, read as the reverse complement.
CACAACTCTCCAACTCTTTCCTCTTCTCAACTCTTCAACTCTTCCCAACTGCCCAACTCTTCCCAACTGCCCAACTCTTCCCAACTGCCCAACTCTTCCCAACTGCCCAACTCTTCCCAACTGCTCAACTCTTCAACTCTTCCCAACTGCCTCTTCGCAACTCTTCTCAACTCTCTCCAACTGCCCCGATTCGCTCCGCGCTCGGTGCTTTATAGTGCGACAGGAGAAACCATATGCAGATTTTTGGATCAGGAATGGCTCGGGGGCGGAGCCACGCTCCCCATTGGACAGAGGAAAAGTGGGCATGAATCATTCTTGATCCACGAATCTGCATATAGCGATTATACTCCGACGCGCCTGGAGGCGGGGCCAAATCGCCCCACGCTCGCTGATAGGACGGAACAGAAGTGGGCGTGAATCATTCTTGATCCGATTTCTCGGAAAGGCTGGTGTTTTTGCACCCGCTGCTCGGTGCGCGCCCTGTACGAGTCCAGTATCGGTGCCCACAAGCGGCGCGGGAATGGCGGTGATGCGATGGTTGCGAGGGCGAGTTGTGACGGTAAAGGTCGTGGCTGTTGGCGTTGCTGTTGTTGTGAAGCGGCGTTGCGGGTGGTTGTTGGTGTGTGAAAGCGGTTGTGGAGAAGGTGGATGTTGTGAAGGCGGTTCTGGAGAAGGTGGCTGTGGTTGTCGAGATGCGGTTGGTGGTGGTTGTGGTGGTAGTAATGGCGGTTGGTCCAAAATAAAGATAGTAAAAGAAAAACGGCTATCTAAAAGGGTCGCAGCCCGAATGAATGACATTTATTCCCTCGAAACAACGGGTTTGGGCTAACTACACATATACTTACAGAGATATCTCACCTACGGGACCTGAATGGTGGTTTGCGAATTTCGTCAACCACAACAGTATATACCTGTTGTGGGGAAGTTGTTGGAGATGTTCATTAGGGATCAGATGAACAACCATTTAAATAAATACACACTAATTAAAGGTAATCAACATGAATTTACCAAAGGGAAGTCTTGTTTAACAAATATATTTGAGTTCCATGAAGCAGTTGCTAATCGGGTGGATGAGGGAAGTGTAGGAGATGTCATGTCATGTATCTCGAGTTTCAGAAGGCATTTCATAAGGTACCACATCGGAGGTCGTTCATCAAATGATGGCTTGTGGAGTGGCTGGTCGGGTAACTAATTTGATTGGAAACTGGCTTCGTGAAAGGAAGCAAAGCGTAACTGTGAGTGGGAGGACTTCTTGCTGGGGGGGATGTAAGTAGTGGGGGTGGAATCAGTACTGGAACCATTACTATTCATAATTTACATCAACAATTTGGATAGTGGGGTGAACAGTAGGCTTTCTAAATGACACAAAGCTTGGAGGTAAGGTTAATAGCAGGGAGTGGGGTAATCAGATTCAGGAAAGTCCAGATACCTTCCTAGATTGGGCCAAAGATTGGCAGATGTAGTTTAACATAAAGAAATGTGAGGTCATGGGGATGTACAAGAATAACCCATGACTCAAGGGGAAATCTTGGAGCATGTCACACGGGTGAAGGATCTGTGTGTGGTCGGAGATATCGGGGTCAACATCCAGCACAGTGCCAAGCAGGTACCGTACAGGAAAAGGTCGCAGGGTTTATTAAATCTACAAGCTTGCTTTTTTATGAGGTTCCTCCACATGTTAACTCTGCACAGGAAGTTAGTGAGGACTCATCAAGAATACTGTGTTCAGTTTTGGTCACCACATCTGAGAAAGGACGTAGCTGCTTGAGAGAGGGATTGATTCCGGGCATAGCTAGACTCAGCAATGAAACGATGAGGAGCGATTGAAAGAGACAGGACTTTATTCAGGGTGTCCCAAAAGTAGTGTAGTGATTGTGATTTTGAATATTTTGTAAATGCTAATGCCTAACAAAGTGATTTTTTTTTTCCAGATTGATGCTCTAACCCTGGAGATCTACCATGAATAGGTGGACGGATGAAGAACATGCTGCAATTGTTGAACTGTACTTCACAATTGGAAATTCAATTGTTCAAGCGCAGTGAGCCTACAGACATCACTACACTACTTTTGGGACAACATGTACATCAGAAAGGAGGTGGTTATGAGGGGAAACGATTCAGATGCTGAAGATAATGAAGGGTATAGACAAAATAAGGGCAGAAAAGATTTTCAGCAGAATAGACAGCGATGGAATTGGGGGCTATAGCCTGAGAGTAAAGAAATGATAGGACAGATTTAAGGCAGAGGCTTTTCACTCATAGTAGTTAATGCATGGAATGGTCTCACGAGAAAGGTAGTGGCAGCAAAAACAGTACGTAGGTTAAAATTGGAATTAGATAGGTACCTGGAAGTGTTGGAGATAGTGGGGTACAGGGATGATGGCAGGACTTGTTAGTAGCTTGAGTGTGGATGGGTGATTGTGGACATTATTGTGCTCATTGTGATGTATGTGAGAGGGTCTCGTCAAAAGATAATGTGTGGTCGGTGTTTGTGCATTCCTCATAGGAAAACCACCTTCGCCCAACCCTCTCTCCCTCTATTCAAAAAACATTTTAAAATTAATTTTTTAACCTCTGACCTTCGCGGTCGTTTTACCAGCCGCTATTCAATACCTAAGTGGCCGGATTTTTCTCCAGGGAGCCCAGGGTGGGAGAGCCGAAAGTCCAAGGAGCTCAGGGTTCAAAGGGTTAACACCCTGATGTCCCAAAGCTTGCCACACTTTTCTCATCCTCACTCCTCCCCTGATTCCCCCACCCCCCCCCACCTCCAATGAAATTGAGTCTCTTGCTTAATGGATTCATTTCATCTGATGTTGGTCTAGCATAGGCATGATGGGCCGAACGGCCTCCTGCATCAAAGTTCCTCCTTATTCCTTGTTAAATCGAAATCAAAGGCTGTGTTGTGTTCTGTTTCAATGCTATCCAGCCAGCATGGTTTATTTGAAGTCTCCATGACATTATGTCACGTGTCAAAGGGCACAGCATTTTGTCTCAGGTGAAAATACCTTAGTTTTAATGCCTACTTATGTATTTACACAATCAACCTATGGAAGTGGTTTAGTCTCTTTATCTTCTGGGTCTCACCATCAGCCATGACCTCTCCTGGGCAGAACATGTATGCAAGACCAGCTGCAGACTGGGCATCCTCTATCACGCCACGTCCTTCCTTGGTAAATATGAACTTCTCATGACCTACAAGTTGTTTTTGGCCGTAATTCAAAAGAATACTGATCTCACCCGTGGACTGATAACTCAGCGTCACACCGTCGCTGCATGTTGTGTAATCCAAAGCTCTCACCATCATTGACATCTCCCATAAGGAAGCAGAAACACAAAGCCTATAGATGGCTCTACCAGCACAGAAAAATTGCAGGCCTCTATGTTTTCCACTGCCTCTATATATTCTGTTTTTGCTCTCTCTCTCTGCTCTTTCAACCCTCCATTTTCCAACCCTCCTCATTTCCTCAAGGACGGATGCGTTCTTCCAGCTAAACCCCGCTTGTTAAACTCCCTAAATCCAGACCTACCGGCCACCTCCCTTCCTTTGTTCAGACGCAATCAGATGAGAAACGTTGCAGTCATGATGTTCAACCTCAAAGTGGGTTCAAGTTTGAAACTAAGCACATCAGGCAAGACGCCTGCTCAGAGGCATGTGAAAGTGACTCGCAAGTTTAACAGCGAGATCACCACACATTATTGTGAGTATTGCAAAATGCAGCATAAGAAAGAGCGTTATTTTTGTGCCATTGCTGTTTCAGCCTTTCTAAATTATCTGAAAGCCAAAACTTTGTGTTTTTGCTTCGGAAACATTTTGCGCTATCGATGGCAGCTGGCAGCAGCAGTGTGCCTTAAGGGCAACATTCCGAGCACAGCTGTTGCAAAAGAAGCACTTTGACTCATTGGTGGAAGCTGAGATGGAGCACAACATGAGGAAGTGTAGAATGACTAATGGATGGTGAATTGAGGCGCCTGTCATTGTTTCTTTCAACGCTTCCTTTGTGAATCGCTTTCTGGTGCCAAGTTGCAAAAAACGTTTTTAGAAGATTAACTCTTAAATCACATCTGAGGGTTAGATTGCATACTTTGTTTGTCTTACTATAGTTTCTTTTTTTCATTTATCACCTGAAAATACAAAGGAAAGAAAACGTTGCAGGCAATTCGATGATGACGAAGCAAATGTGATCAACAGAACTCTAACTTTATGAACTACTTGGAGGTAAAAAAGGGGTGGAAGTCGGGGGAGTATAGTGGGGTGGGTGTTGAGTAGTTCATTCACCAGGAAGAAAAGTTCAGAAAGTTAAACATCTCAAATTGATCATTTCAACCAGAAAAGGCAATTAGTGAGTTTGGGAATCTCGTTTATTGATTAGTCATTGATACTATACACTTAGCTGTCGACAATAAGCTTGCATGATGGTTTAGAGCAGGGGTCTCCAACCTGCGGCCCCTTAGATGGATTTATGCGGCCCGCGGTGCCATATTAAGTTTACAATACAATGCGGCCCACGATACTGCCAATTTGTCAGGGTCAATGATCAAAGCGTTCTGTAATTTTTATTATGATTTTGATTCATATTAGACACATGTGTTTTTAACACGATTATTCATTTATCATATTCGTTGGCAAGAAAAATATATTCAGCACTAATTTTTGTTTAAATTTCCGCATATTAATTATATATTTTTTATTTTCGGAATTTAGCGTCCTTTTTTGGGTGCGGCTCTCCGCCCCTCACCACTTTTGTTTTGTGGCCCTCCGCCCAAAAAGGTTGGAGACCCCTGGTCTAGAGCAGGGGTTCCCAAACCCAGGGTCGTGACCCAAACTTGAACCCCCCCTCAAAATCTCAGTTTTTGAGGGGGGGGGTTTCATGTCAAAAGCATTTTCTCTGACAATTTTTATCATAGGTACACTAGGTACCAGTATCATTTGGGTTGCGAGGCAAATGTGATTTCAAATTTTGAGTCATGGACAAAAAAGTTTGGGAACCACTGGTCTAGAGGTACGCACACTCGCCTCTCAGCTGTCTAGTCTGGGTTTGGGAACCCCTGGTCTGGAGGTACGCACACTCGCCTCTCAGCTGTCTAGTCTGGGTTTGGGAACCCCTGGTCTAGAGGTACACACACTCGCCTCTCAGCTGTCTAGTCTGGTCTGGGTTTGGGAACCCCTGGTCTAGAGGTACACACACTCGCCTCTTAGCTGTCTAGTCTGGTCTGGGTTTGGGAACCCCTGGTCTAGAGGTACGCACACTCGCCTCTCAGCTGTCTAGTCTGGTCTGGGTTTGGGAACCCCTGGTCTAGAGGTACGCACACTCGCCTCTCAGCTGTCTCGTCTGGGTTTGAATCCTGACCCAGCTATATATGGGCATCCTGGTGTTTCACAGGCAGAATGATTCATTAGCATGTGTTCCGTCCCTTGGATGGATGTTAAACAGGCATATGGTATGCCGGCATTAGTTGGTGGATGTTAAAGATCCCATGTTGTCCTTCGTGAAGAATAGGTGAGCTATCGCCACCATGCTGAAACAATTTACAAATTCCTCCTCAAACCTACAGGGGCTCTGCATCAGCAGCACAGCTGTGCCCTCAGTCAATGATCCTACCCCACAACCTTGTGCTGCATACGAAAGAAGAAGAAGACTACTGACAATTGTGTATTATTATGAGTTCAGGGAAAGGTCAATATGGAGTCTGACTTTTTATGCCTCCACTGACGAAGTCGCCGGAGGCATTATGTTTTTGGGTTGTCCGTCTGTCCGTACCGTACATGCACATACACAAGTCCATGCTCATTTTCTTTGTTTTCTCTGCAACCGCTTATCCGAATGACACAAAATTTTCAACATCGGTGCGAATATTCATGTAGAGTGGCTTAATGATAAATATGACGTCATAAGTTTCGTGGTGTCACAGCCATGTTGGAAAAAAAGGAAAAACTTTGGACCTTTGTTGCTCTGAAACCGCTCCATGGAAAAAAATTGAAACTTGGCACATGGCATGTCATGTAATCCCCATGGGAAAGAAGTGTGATTTTTTTTTGATGATGATGTCATAGGTGGCTTCATTATGACATCATAATTGAATGTGTCAAACGCTTTTTCCGATCAGTATGAAACTTTCTGAGGGGCTTCCCAGGCTACATTGTATCGCCGGGGGGGGGGGGGGGCGAGATTGCTGATGTCATCAATCACGTGGTTCGGCACCAATATTTTTTTTAACATAAAAACTGACAAAAATCTTCTCTGAAACGGCTCAACAGATTAAAGTGAAACTTTACAGGTATGATCGCCCATCCACAAGGAACAAAAAGTTTTCTACCTATGATGTCATAAGTCACATGGTTTGGCAGCCATATTGAATTTACCCTTAACCCTTGAAAAGTCATCTTCTCCAGAACGGCTAGACAGATCGAGGGGAAACTTCACCCCCATGTTCCACATACCTTGGGGATACCAGGATGTTCATGAATAATTAATGTCACATGGTCGAGCAGCCATACTGGGTTTATAAAAAATCTTTAAAAAATTATTTCTCTTGAACCGCTTCATCAATCGAAGTGAAACCTCACAATTATGATCTCGTCGTCATGGGGAATATATGTTTTAAATTTCAACCTGACCGGATGCATGGTCTGGCAGCCAGAATTATTTAATATTTTGTATTTGGCTTCAGGAATTTATATCAAACTTGATACAAGGGCGGATGTATATCTGGCGACGTCACGGTGTCAAAGAGTGCCCTTCTAGATTTAAATGATTTTACATGCACATCTGTGTCAGAGTAATTCATTAAGCTTGTGTCTTGCGTCCGCAGTGCCTATTTGTGTAAGTAATTTGCATCTTCCCTTGGAGCCTGGAGGGACTTGCTGAAAACAAGGTTGAAGTCAATCCATTGTTCAGGATCACCATAAGTATATATCGCCTTAAGCAAGGTGCCATGGAAGTGATTAGTAAAAACCTGCAGAGAGTTTCGATTTCCAAGTTTTTACTCAGGTTTCTGGTTGCACGATTTGAATGCAGATTAAATAATGTGTGCCACACTGGTCATAAAAACTTAGCTCGCTGCAACCCTCCTGCAAGAGCAGATGAGCCACAATTTCAGTCTCAATTATAATTAGATGAAACATATCAGACAGAAATTAACCCTGTCTCCTCGACTCAACAATTATTTTGAGAAAGAATCAGGCAAAGGAACCACAAGAATAAGTAGCTAGTTCTGTAAAAGATAAACTTTCAATTTATTTATTATACATATTTATTACACATGTATTGATTACACATAAATGTAAATCGTATACACATAACAAACACAGCGATAGTACAAAGGCAAAGAAAATGAGAGATTTAGGGCTCAGTCTTTATTCCCAACTAAGTGTGACATCGGTCAGGGAACTTTTTGGCCGGTGATAACTTACCAGTGATAACTTGCCTTCTCTTTGCAAAAGACACCGTGGGGTATTTAACGTCCACGGACGACTACTAATGGCAGACATGTCCTCCGACTTGATATCCTTCCGATGGACATCACTCATCCAGTTTGGGTTATGGTTAATAGCTGGGTCCAGATTTGAACCTCTAGGCTAAACACCTCAAAGGCCGGTGCACATTCTTTGATGCTATCCATCACACACACACACACACACACACACACACACACACACACACACACACACACACACACACACACACACACACACACACACACACACACACACACACACACACACACACACACACACACACACACACACACACACACACGTACGTTGTGTGAAAATATACAGGCCCTCTCTGATCTCTGATGCTTTGGATACCCTTTGCAGATGTATGTATAAAGATGTTATTTATCTCTGATGCCCTTAGCAGATGACTAAATTTCCTTCCGTAATGTACCCCATCCTTCCGACAGAATGGCAGCAACTGCTGACCTGGAAAGAATCAGATGCTGGTGTGACAAATGGAAGGTCATTCAATCCAGGCAAATTTCATACTCACCCTGTCTCTCTATGAGGATTATCTCATAAACCCACATATACATTTCCATAATCAACCATAGAAGAGCTTCTCTCTCAATTGCTTCGGGGCCTCATCATCAGTCATTTCCTCTCTTGAGCAGATGGAGTATCCAAGTTTTCAGGGCCATTCGCAGGCGAGCCATCTTCCGTTGCACAAGTCCTTCCTTGGTAAATCGAAATTTCTTATGACCTGCAAGGCCTTTGTCCTTAGCTCAATGGAAAACTATTCTCTCCTATAGCCGGCACCTCTGCTCCTCTCCTACGTATATACCCATGTCGTGGACTTCAAAGCTCTCAACATCAACTCCCACAATGAATCTGAAGTTCGAGGCCTTTTTCCATTGCAGACAAGTCAGTGGCCTCTCTTTTTTAACCTCTTTTACTCCCGTGTTGCTCCCTCTGGTCTTTCAATCAACCAACCCTCCCCAGTTCCTCAAGGTTTTTCCAGTAACTCTCTGCTGATTAAAGTCCAAAAATGCCGCGCTTACCGCACACCTCCACCCATCTGATCGTCTTCTCTTGTTCTTGTGGAGCCACTTGGTGATATGTTCTTCTTGTATTGTGTGTTGTACTCTTTTTATGTGTTACTTCTCTTCTCTCACTCTTTCTTCACTTCTTACATTATCCACGCAGCCTCCAGCTATTGATATATTTTTTTAGTATTATCATAATGTCATTCTATTTCTCATTTATAGAGGGTTCGGTCAATTGTTGATATGCAGTGCCTTTGGAAAGTCTACACCTCCCTCTCAAAATTTTCACCTTTTCTTGCCTTATAGGCTGGAATTAAATTGCATTAAATCAGACCTTTAGTTACACATCATGACCCACAACTTCCAAGTGACAAACAAATTTTACAAATTTGAGAAAATTTATTAAAAATACAAAATTAGAATATTTTGGTTGGATAAGTGTCCACCCCCCTTATAATAGCAATTGTAAATTATCTCAGGTGTAACCAATCACCTTCAAAATCACACACTTAGTTAATTGGCCTCCACCTGTGTTAAATTACAGTGATTCTGATTATTTCAGAATAGAATCAGCTGTTCCTGTAGGTTTCCTCAACTGGGGAGTGCATTTCACAGCAAAGAATCAACCATAAGCACCAAGAAGCTTTCAAAATGTTGTTGTGGAAGGTTATGGAAGGGATAATGTTGTGGAAGGGCACAGATCAGGTGATTGGTACAAAAATATTTCAAAGTCTTTGAATATCTCTTGGAGCAGAGGTCAAGCCAATCATGAAGAAGTGGGAGGCACATGGCACCACCAAGACCCTACCTAGATCAGGCTGTCCCTCCAAACTGATTGAGCAAGGAAGAGACTGATCAGAGAGACCACCAAGAGGCCAATGGCAACGTTAAAAGAGCTACACACCTTTATGGCAAAGACGGGTCACTATGTGCATGTGACAACAATATCCCAAGCACTCCACAAGTCTGGCCTGTATAGTAGGGTGGCAAGAAAGAAGCCATTACTCCTCAAAAAAGCCTACCTTGAGTCCCGTTTGAGGTATGCAAAAAACTACTCTGGAGATTCTGAAGCCATGTGGCAAAAAGTTTCATGGTCTGATGAAACCAAGATGGAACTTTTTAGCCTAAATGCAAAACGTTACGTTTAGTGCAAACCCAACACAACACAGCACATCACCCAAAGAATACCATCCCTACTCTGAAACATGGTGATGGCAGTATCATGTCATGGGGATGTTTCTCATCAGCAGGGATTGGGGCACTTGTCAGGATGGAAGGAAAATGCATGAGCAAAATACAGAAAAATCCTGGAGGAAAACCTGCTGCCCTCTACAAGAAAGCTGACATTGGGACGGAAGTTCACCTTTCAGCATGACAACGACCTGAAGCACACAGCCAAAGGTACAATGAAGTGGCTAAAGAACAAAACGATAAATGTCCTTAAGTGGCCCAGTCAGAGCCCCGACCTAAATTGAATCGAAAACCTGTGGCATGACTGCTGTCCATCAATGCTCCTCACGCAACTTGATTGAGCTTGAACAGTTTTGAAGAAGCTTTTTGATTTTTGAAGTTTTGAATCTTCAACAGAAGAATGGGCACATATTGCCCAATCAAGATGTGCAAGGTTGGTGGAGAGCTATCCCAACAGACTCACAGCTGTAATTGCTGTCAAAGGTGCTTCCATCAAGTATTAACTCAGGGAGGTGGACACTTATCCAACAAGATAATCTAGTTTTGTATTTTTCATTAATTTTCTGAAATTTGTGAAATTTGTTTTCCACTTGGAAGGTGTGGGTTACGGTGTTTAAATAAAGGTGAGAAAAACTCTGATTTAAAGCAATTTAATTCCAGGCTATAAGGCAACAAAAGGTGAAAAATTTGAAAGGGGATGTACCCTTTGTTTTGGTACTGTATCTTTTCTTTTATTTCCTTGGAAGCTCATGAGTTACAATTATTTTGACTCCTGTACTAGAAAAGATTTTTATTGAAATTGTAAATGCTGGTTAAAAGAAGGGTATTTTAATCAGTGGTATTTATAGAACATCAGTCAAACCAAAATGATTCCTTACAATAATTTGAAGTTCTATTATCAATTCCTATTTTCATAGAAAAACAATGCTTTTTGATTTTGATGGGTGATTTTAATGTTGGCTTTCTTTGTTGTAGCCAAAACTCATTTAATCAAATAAAATACCACTAAGCAAATACCACCTGTTGATTCACTGATGAGAATATTAAGAGAAGGGGGAGAGAGAGAGAGAGAGACAGAGAGAGAGAGAGAGAGAGAGAGAGAGAGAGAGAGAGAGAGAGAGAGAGAGAGAGAGAGAGAGAGACAGAGAGACAGAGAGACAGAGAGACAGAGAGACAGAGAGACAGAGAGACAGAGAGACAGAGAGACAGAGAGACAGAGAGACAGAGAGAGAGAGAGAGAGAGAGAGAGAGAGAGAGAGAGAGAGAGAGAGAGAGAGAGAGAGAGAGAGAGAGAGAGAGAGAGAGAGAGAGAGAGAGAGAGAGAGATTTGGGGGTGGGCGGGGAAGATATATATATAGTACCTTACAAGTCACAAGTTGGTGTTTGTAGTTTCACCACGTGTGCCCATACACAAACCTTCCATCCTTTACTTTTCTTTTTTTGCATCACAAACCTTCCTGGGCGTTCCCTGAAACTATTCCAATGCAGAAACATGTGTTTATCATCAAATTTTAGCTTATAGTAAACAAAACAACACATTTTGCACAAGAAACCTTTTTCATACCAAAATTGTCTTATTTGCCTCATACAAGTTTTTTGTTTTTGTTTATTTTTTTAACAGATTAGCTTGTTCTGATGCCGTTTTTTGTTCCAAATCACTATTCAAATGCAGAAACGCGTGCTTTTCATCAAATTTTACCTTGTGGTAAGGAAAACAACACATTTTACACAAGAATCGTTATTCATGCAAAAATGGTCTTATTTGCCCAATACAAGCTTTTTTTTAACAGATTAGCTTGTTCTTACATGGTTTTTGTTCCAAGTCACTATTCGATTGCAGAAACACATGTTTTTCTTCAAATAGTGTGTATGTTAGCTTGTAGTAAGCCAAACAATACATTTCACACAAGAAACGTATTCATGCAAAAATGGTCTTATTTACCTAACAGAAGCGTTTTAACAGATTAGCTTGTTCTGACACCGTTTTTGTTCCAAGTCACTTCCTGGGAGTTCCCTGAATCCACCATCGTTGGTTTTATTGAAATCCGTTAATCGGTTCTCAAGTTATACAACGACAAACAAACAAACAAATGAAAAATCACTCATAGAATGACACTTGGCAAAAAGAAAACAAAGTAAAATGGCATTCAATAGAGGGCATACTTCTGCCAGGCTGAACAGTTTATGTTTTGGAATCCACCAATAGGCTAGATCCTAACCAAAATCGAATCGGTTTGTTCTGGTCACCGAATCAACTCATCCACCGAGTTTTGTCATTACTTGTTCACAACCTTTTTAGATATCAATATATATATATATATATATATATATATATATATATATATATATATATATATATATATATATATATATATATATATATATATATCAATATCAATATATATCAATATATATCAATATATATATCAATATATATCAATATATATCAATATATATATATATATATATCAATATATATATATATATATATCAATATATATATCAATATATATATATATATATATATATATATATATATATATATATATATATATATATATATATATATATATATATCAATATATATATATATATATATATATATATATCAATATATATATATTGATATATATATATATATATATATATATATATATATATATATATATATATATATATATATATATATATATATATATATAGTTTTTGGCCCTATCTCACAATTTTAGGAATTAGTCCCATGTTGACGTTTTGACCTCAAAAATAATTGTCTGCTTGACTTCAGTGAGCTGACATGAAAATCCTGTTCAAATTTCAAGTCAATCGGATGATAATTGAGGATTTTAGAAATTCCACCTACTCTAAGCTGTTGACCTTTGGCTTATGTTGATATTTTTCCTATGTTGACCTAAAATATAATTGGTGGTTGAATTCAGTGAGCTGATATGAAAATCCTGTTCAAATTTAAAGTCAACATTTCTAAAATTGACAATGTTAGAAATGTTGACCAATGTTGACTTTTTGGCCTATGTTGACCTCAAAAATAATTGGTGGTTGAATTCAGTGACATGATATGCAAATCCTCTCCAAATTCCAAGTTGATCAAATGAAAATTGAGCGTTTTAGAAATTGCACCTAAGTTGATGCCTTTTGGCTTCTGTTGACCTCAAAAAAATTGGCTGGTTGACTTCAGTGAGCTGATATGAAAATCCTGTTGAAATTTTAAGGCAATCGGATTAAAATTGACAATTTTAGAAATTCGGCCTCTGTTAACCTTTTTGTTTACATTGTCCTCACAAAACTTTGTTGCACAACTGTCGCAGGGACCGTGCCTACAATCGGTGAAAGTTTCAGAACGATCGGCTGAGCAGTTTGGGCTGTCGGCGAGCGGACAGAAACAAACAAATGAAAAATCACTCATAAATTGACAACTTGGCAAAACAGCACAAAGTAGAATGTCACCTGGTAGTGGGCATACCTCTGCCAGGTGGAACAGTTCACGTTTTGCATCCCACTGATCGGCTGGATCCGAACCAAACCCAATCCATTTGTTTTTGTCACCGATTCAACTCATCCACCTTGTTTTGTCATAACTCATCCACAACTTTTTGAGATTATAGTGATATATTTAGTTTTTGGCCCGATCTATCAATTTTAGAAATTAGGCCTCTGTTGACCTTTTGACCTTAAATTAATTGGCTGTTGAATTCAGCAACCTGACATGAAAATGCTCTTCAAATTTCAAGTCAATTGGATGAAAATTGAGGATTTTTGAAAATTTGGCCCTTTGGCCTATTTTGACTTTTTGGCTTATGTTTACCTCAAAATTAATATGTGGTTGAATTAATTGACCTGATATTACAAATGCTCTTCAAATTTCAAGTTAATTGGATAATAATTGAGGATTTTAGAAATTTGGCCTCTGTTGACCTTTTGGTTTATGTTGACCTTTTTGCCTATGGTGACCACAGAAATAATAGGTGGTTGAAGTCAGTGACCTGATATGTAAATGATTTTCAAATTTCAACTCAATCGAATGAAAATTTAAGATTTTGAAAATTTGGCCCAAATTGGCCTTTTGGCCTGTGTTTACCTCAAAATTAATGTGTTTGAATTCAGCAACCTCACATGAAAATGCTCTTCAAATTTCAAGTCAATTGGATGAAAAGTGAGGATTTAAGAAAATTTGGCCCAAATTGGCCCTTTGGCCTATTTTGACCTTTTGGCTTATGTTTACCTCAAAATTAATAGGTGGTTGAATTTGGTGACCTGATGTACAAATGCTCTTCAAATTGCAAGCCAATCGGATGAGAATTGAGGATTTTAGAAAATTTGGCCCAGTTTGGCCTTTTGGCTTATGTTGATCTCAAAATTAATAGGCAGTTGAAATCAGCGACGTCAAGTGCAAATTGTGGTCTTCAAATTTCAAGTCAATCGGATGAAATTGACAATTTTAGAAACGATTGAAAAATTTGGCCTATTTTGGGTTGACCTTATGGCCGATGTTGACCTTTTGACCGAAGATAACCTCAAAAGTAATAGGTGGTTGAATTCACTGACCTGATATGCAAATCCTCTTCAAAATTCAAGGCAATCGGATGAAATTTGAGGATTTTAGAAAATTTGGCTCAAATTGGCCTATTGGCCTATGTAGACCTTTTTGGTGGACCAAATTTTGCAAAACTTCAATGCCTGACCGTCGCAGGGTCGGTGACATTAATATCTGAAAAGTTCAGAATGATCGGTTAAGCAGTTTGGGCTGGAGGCGAGCGGACAGACAAACAAGCAAACACACCAACACACAAACGGAGGCGGTCAACATACTTGTCAAAAAAACTTTTTCTTTTCTATTAAAAGTAACAAATTTGGAAGAATTCTGTCTCACCATCGAGTGTAATTACTTTGAGCTTCAGTGTCATTGTAAATGATCCGCACTGCCTTTACTATTTTATCTGGAACTCGGCATTTTTACCCTCGCCGAAGGATTCGGAGAGGGTATTGTATTTGGGTCTGTCTGTCTGTTTGGCCACAAAGAACTTTCGTGTGTATCTCTGCAACCGCTTGTCGGATTAAGATGACGTTTTCACCATTGGTGCGCCGACTCATGTAGAAGGTTTCATTGATAATTATGACGTCATCGGTCACGTGGTGTGGCAGCCATATTGTAAAAACGGAAAAAAACTTTGGACCTCTGTTTATCTGAAACTGCACCAAGGAAAAAAACTTGAAACTTGGCACATCACAAGTACTCCTCATGGGAAATGAGTGTGGTATTTTTATGATATCACAGGTGCTTGCCTTCGTTATGACATCATAATTGCATATTTAGAACGCTACATCTGATCAGTATAAAAAAATTTTGACGGTCATCTTGGGATAAAATGGTCCACAAAAATTTTTGATTACATCATCGGTCACGTGATTCGGCAGCCATATTGTTTTAAAAACGTTTTAAACCTTCAAAAATCTAATCTGAAATAGCTGAAAAGATCAAGGTGAAACTTTACACATTTGACCACAAATCCACGAGGAACAGAAGTCACACATATGATGTCATAGGTCACAAGGTTTGGCAGCCATATTTGATTTACCTGAAAACCTATAAGAATACACCACTCAAAAGAAGTCCTGGCGAGAGTTTGCAATCTCTGATTGCTCTTTTTCTTGTTACCCGTTGCTTCGCTGATGGATTTTCACACTTTCATTTGCTCGAGGACATCTTCCATCTTGCTTGGAAGTCAGCTAACATCACCTTCGTCAGCCAGCGTCACCGGGAGGACAGGTTATAGCTGGGTAGGGATTCTGTTTGTACCCAGGTTAGACGGCTTAGAGATGAGTGTGCCTACCTGTAGTGTAAAGCAGGTCCTGCGACTCGATCTGGATCGCGTTGATCTCGTGAGACCGGGAATGCTGCTCCGGTTTTGGAATAAATGCCGGTTATCTTACATGGTGTCAGAAGGTGACCGGACCTGTTGCTTTTTGAACAAACGACCATCAGTACGGTATGGCGTTTCCGAACGTTGAATACCCGACTATCAATTGGGATGCAGTGGATTCATTTGGAGAATTCACTCGGTTTCGAGACCACGTTCAGTTCGTGTTCGGGACCCACTATCGGAGGTAAACCCAAAACAAAAAGCCAGATGGCTGGGCACGTGGATTGGTGCTCATGGCCGTGAGGTTTATAAAACGTTCACATGGGAGGAGACTGAGAAAGACGATCCTTTCAAGGTACTCGATCATTTTGATCGTATGTGTGACCGAGTAAGAACAAGTGGATCACCCGGCGCTGGCTCAAGCAGCGGAAACCAAAGCGTGAGGAGACCTGAGGATTATTCTCATGGACTGCGAGTATGCCGATCCCGAGGACATTCTAATAGTTGTGCTCATTGACGGCATTTTTTTTAATCCAGGGTGCAGGAAAGGTTACAGGATCAAGGTGAAGGACTGTCACTAGCGAAGGCTCTGGAGGTTGGACAACAGTTGGAGTTGTCTCGCAAGCAAATCCACACCGTGTGGAATGAAGATAACTCCAAACTTGGGGCGTCAACTATCGCAGCACAGAGCAAATCACATCCCAAGCCTTGTGCCTCGTCATCGCAGCTGCAAGCATTTAAAGCACGTGGTAGATGTGGCAAGGATGAGCGGCATTTGTGGAACCAAAGGAAATGTCCTGCAGTAGGCTCCACCTGTTCCTATTGCAAACGCCTGAACCATTGGATGTTCGTCTGCCATCGGCGACAGCGACTGGTAAAAGCACTCCTCGTCGATGCTGGAGAAAACAAGGAACAACGACCTGAAGGCAATTCGGAGGTTCTTCGAATATACAAGGTTGACAACATTGGCACTCTAGCAGATGACAAATGGTTCCAGACTGTCAAGAGTCAGTGGCATTGCAAACATTACCTCCCGTGTTGATATAGGTGAAGGTGCAATATACTTACACTCAGGGATTTTCAAACACTACCAGTTAACACTGAACTTCACACGTCTAAGAGAACCCTGAGAACTTACTCCAACCACGTTGTTCGGCCAGTTGCTTCCACGGATCTTTCCCTGGAATTTGAGGGGAGGTCTGTAATAGCTTCACGTGAGCTGGTCAATCTGGATCAGGAGAACGTGATATTGGGGGAGACTGCTGAGAATCTTGGCCTTATTGCTCGACTGAGTTCCCTGCCGGGGGTTCAGTCAGTGGATGATGAATCAGTTCCCCCAGAGCTCCGAGATTTTCCCGATATCATCGGTACGTTAGGTACCCTACCAGGGGTCTACCGAATCAAAATACACCCAACAGCCAATACAATGAGGTTGTACATGCTGCACGTCGGCAACCCGCTGCGCTAATGCCGAGGATCATCGAGGAATTGAACAAGATGGTAGATAACGGCTTCATAACTCCGGTGGAGGAGCCAACCAAGTGGGTCAGCTCAGTGGTAGCTGCAGTTGTTTGCAATTTCAAGCTAAGAATATGTTTGGATCCTAGAGATCTCAACAAGGTATGCCATGAAGACGGTTGAAGAGGTGGTCTCCAACATACCAAAAGCCAACTTATTCTCAGTATTCAATGCAAAGAGTGGATTTCTACAGATTCTCCTGGATGAGGAGTCAGCAAAACTTTCAACCTTTAACACACCGATGGGTCGTTTTCGTTGGCTGAGGCTACCATTTGGATTGAAATGTGCCCCAGAAATATTTCAGCGTTTCATGGATCAAATGTTGGATGGCATTCCACTGGTTTACAAAAAAAAAAAAAAATTCTGAGCCAAGCATGTGAATAGGTGTTTCTGACTAATTTTGATATGCTGAATTCAAATTTCTAAACAGTTTTGCTCCATCACCTCTCGTTTTTTTGCTTTCACATATCCCTTTTTTATTATAATGCATATACTGTATTTATAATATAATGTGTTTATTTCATATATTCAAATGACATATTACAGAACGAAACTAAACATAGACACAGAACACTGACAGAACTAAATATTACTATTACTTGGATATAAGCATATATACACATCATAGTACTACAGACAGTCAGAAGTGAGTTTTTTTTTGGAGGATCTGGTGTACTTTGCCTTCGGGATGTCACGCAGGAGCATCCAGCAGAAGTCCCCCCCCCCCATCATGCTGGGGTTCCACTTGTCTTGGTAGTTGCTCTCCATCTTAGAAATATATTGGTGGAACTTTTTCCCATGTTCGTCACTTACTGCTCCGAGGTTCGGGGGGAAGAAGTTGAGGTGGGAGTGGAGAAAGTGAATCTTGAGAGACATTCGGCACCCCATATCCTGATAAGCCTGCAACAACTTCTCGACACGCATTTGGTAATCTAGTGCCCGTGTGTTACCAAGGAAGCCATGGCAGACTGACTTAAATGCTTCCCATACTCTGTTCCTTCAAGGTGAGCTTCTCCTCGAATACCTCATCCTTCAGCACCTCCCTGATCTCAGGTCTGACGAAGATGCCCTCCTTGAGCTTAGCAGAACTGAGACCTGGAAACAGAGTACACAGGTGTTGGAAGGTAGCGTCATCCTTGTCCATGGCCTCCACGAAATTATTCATGAGGCCAAGCTTGATATGAAGAGTGGGGAAGAAGCACCTTGTTCATGTCCACCAGAGGATTTTCGTGGACACTGTTCCCCAGGCACAAAAGTGCTCCCAGACCCCTAGTCCTTCTGTGTGTAGTGCTTGGACACAGACCGACTATCCCAGAGACAGAGAAAGCAGCAGTACTTCGTGAAGCCCGCCTGCATACCCATAAGGAGCCCAATGACCTTGAGGTCCCCACAGAGGCTCCACTGGTGCTGCTAGTACTTGACAGCTTCCAGAAGGATCTCCATATTGTCATATGACTCCTTCAAATGAACTGAGTGGCCAATGGGAATAAATACCCCAGCATTCCCATGAAAAGATTCTTCTATAGTATAAAATAAATATTGAAAACCCAGCTACTTTATATAAAAGTATCATCCTACCGGATAATTGTAGAGCAGCACGAACCACCCTCTCTCACCACCAGTAAGCTACTGGCGTTCCCAGCCGCACAATGCACATGTTTGACGTACGGAGTTTTTTGGATGATGCAAATAGCGTCATCGGCTTGCCAAAATGTTAATTTGAGTTCAGCATCCCTAAATTAGTCTAAAACACCTATTTATGCAGTGTATTACTGAAATATTTCGATTTTTTGGGTCTAGGGCTATATGTATACATGTATGTACATGTATACATGTATATCTCAAAAACTAGAGGTGATGAGTGAAAATGGATTTCGTATCTGAAATCAGCACCCCCAAAATTACGTTAGAACACCTATTTTCAAGCGTGCCTAAATTTCTTTGGAAACCAGTGATTGGAGCCACAGCGATCATGGACGATATCTTGATTGCAGGATGAGATTGAGATCATCACGGCAGCATTTTAAAGCAAGTCATGGAGAGGGCTACATCCTACAACCTCAACTTTAACATGCAAAAATGCGAAGTTCTCCAAAAGTAGGTTCGGTATGTTGGGCATCTACTTACTGCAGACGGACTCAAGCCTGACCTCTCAAGAATTGAAGCCCTCCATAATATGCCTATTCCACAGAATAAAGAGGACGTGCGGCATTTCCTTGGATTTGTTGCTTACCTGGCTAAATTTATTCCTCAACTGAGTGAAGTCAATGCACCACTTCGAGCTTTACTGAGAGGTAATAGTATTTTTGACTGGAACCTGCACAGGACCAGGCTTTCCATAAACTATTGGATCTCTGCTGTCAGCAGCTTGTACTGAGATACTATGATGTGAAGGCACCAGTTGAGATCCATGCCAATGCAAGTCAAAGTGGTCTCGGTGGTGCCTTAATGCAGGAGGGGAAGCCGGTTGCATATACTTCGTGATCCCTCTCGGAGGTAGAACAACGGTAGGCTCAGATTGAAAAAGAAATGCTTGCAATCCTCCATGCCTGTATGAAATTCCAATGCTACACATTTGGCAAGACAGTGACTATTTACAGATCACAAGCCACTTCAAGAGATTTTCAAAAAAACCTCTTCTGTCTGTTCCCATGGCGTCTGCAGATGATGCTGTTACGTTTGCAGTGGTACAATCTCGAGGTAGTGTATAAAAGTAGCAAAGACATGCAGCTACCAGATCCACCATCTCGTGCTTATCAGACTCACCAGTTGTCGGGACAAGAAGTCAATCTTGAGCAGGTTTCCATGTTGGACTTCATCTCCCTCACCAAGGACAGGTCCGTTCAGCTGCAGGAACAGGCTCGACAAGTTACAACTTCTGTTGGACGTGATCCACACTGGATTGCCCAGCTATCGAAATGAAGTGCCCATTCCATTGAGACCATACTGGGATTCAAAAAGTGAGTTAGGTGTCTCTTTTTTTTTTTTTTTTTTTTTTTTTTTTTTTTTTTGTATACCTTGGTCGAGGCTCGTATGAGAGCTAACACACAACTCACAGCAAGGAGGCATGAGACAAGAGGGGCGGGAGTGGAAGGGACAAAACATTGGGGAACAGACACAGGTGAACTGTGGAAGGGAGAGGGATGGGGATGGGACGGGGAACATGGCGAGGGGAAGATGGACATTAAAGGGACTTTCAGGAAGGAAAGCAGGAGAATTGAAGGAAGTGGGCTTGGGTGGATTATCGGGGGTAGAAAAGATCGAGGATTTGGATGGGGGAAGATAAGAGGTGGTGGTGAACAGCTGTTTTGAAAGCCTGAAGGGAAGAATGGGAAAGAATAGAGTGAGGAAGTTTATTCCAAAGGCGGGAAAAAAGAGGAATGAAAGAGTGAAGTAGAATTATCTGATGGAATTTATCTATAAAGGTATGTGTATAATTGTGCCACCTAGTCGCTGTCAGCACATGCTCTCCATCACACACAGCTCTCACTTTGGTATTGTAACATACAAACAGCGTGCTCGGGAAGTGCTCTATTGGCCAACAATGAACCAACAGATTGAAGAGGCAGTGAAAAACTGCACTATATGTGCAGATTACCAAAATAAGCTTCTTCTGGAACCGCTCATGCCGACACAGATTCCAGATTTACCGTTCAACCAGGTCGCCCTGGACCGATTCGAGTTTGAGTCAAAACAATACATTTTGGTTGTTGATTATGATTCGAAATTTATAGAGGTATGTGAGCTCAAGGATATGAGAAGCCGAACAATGACTGATGCTCTGAAATCTATCTTCAGTGCACATGGTATACCTGAGGGTCTTAGGAGCGACAATACATCCTTGTTCGTATCCAGAGTTCAAATCGTTCTGTTTTGATTACGCCATTAACCAAACTACTTCCAACCCTCCATTTGCTCGTGCTAACGGTGAAGCTGAAAGAGTAGTGCAAACTGTAAAAAAAAAAAAATTGGGGAAGACAAACATCTGGCTTTGTTAGACAACCACACCACTTCCCGAGAAGGACTACACTTGTCCCCTGCACAGTTGTTGATGGGAAGAAGACCACGTAACACGCTGCCTGCAAATTGCAGCTCACTTGAACCAAATCCCAAAAGCTTTCATGAGGTTAAATGGCATTTTGACATGGAAAAGACCAAGCAAAAGTTCCATCATGATCCAGGAGCATGAGAGCGGCCACCTTTTCAAGGTCTGCAAGTCCGTATGAAACCGCTTCCTGGCACTAGAACATGGGTTCCTGGTGAAATCGCACAAAAACACGAGTCTCATCGGTCCTACGTGCTCCAAGCAAGAAACAGTTTGTTCCGCAGGAATCACTTCAACAAGCTGGCCAACCACACTGGCTATGTGTACGAGCCAGAGATGGGAACCTCGGACGATGATGAACAAGGAATAACAAGGAAATCCAACACAGGTGGAGGTCATTCAGCCAATCATGCCTGCGTGAACACCACACCAACCCATCCACACAAGATCCAAGGAAGAAAATTAAAAAAAAAGTTTTTAATTAATGAAATTAATTTTTTTTTGTTTGTTCGTTTTGTTTTTGTTTTGTTTTTTTGTAGTTTTTGTAGTTTTTTTTTTCTTTCCTTTTCTTTCCCTCATGGGAGGGGGCATGGACTTGGTTAAAAACACACAAGATCAACCACACAACCCCCCTTGACAAGACCCCCACCAACAGCACTCCGTACACAATCACCCATCAATGCTCAAACCACCTAAAAGTCTTATCAACATCCCCATACCCCTCTATCTCCATAACTTCCAGGTACCTATCTTATTCTAATTTAAACTTATCTACTTTTTTTCTGCTGCCACGACCTTTCCAAGGAAACCATTCCATGCATTAACTACTCTCCGAGTAAAAGACCCCTGCCTTACGACCGTCTTAACTCTCCTCTTTTTTACTCTCAGGCTATGGCCCCTGATCCTATCACTGTCCACTCTGTTGAATAATTCATTTTCACTTATTTTATCTGTACCTTTCATTATCTTAAACATCTCTATCATATTTCCTCGTAACCGCCTCCTTTCTCGTGAATAAAGCCCCGTCTCCTACAGCCGCTCCTCATAGCTGAGTCGAGCTCGGCCCGGAATCAATCTAGTAGCCCTGCGCTGAACCCTCTCTATGGCATCGATGTCCTTCCTGAGTTGTGGTGAGAAAAACTGCACACAATATTCTAGATGTGACCCTCACTAAATTCCTGGGCAATGTTAACACCACCTCTTTTGATTTATAATTGATCCCCCTTCGAATACAACTTAAAACCACATTCCCTTTTGTATAGCTGCCTGGCACTGTGCTGCCTGCTTACCTCCCATATCTATTACCATCCCCAGATCCTTCTCCTCCTATGTGGCACACTCCAAAATTACCCCTTACATCCTGTAATCTCTATTTTCATTGTTCTTTCCCATCCCCAACACCTTATACGAGCTCAGGTTAAATTCCATCTGCCAGTCTTTTGCCCAATCCATGCAAGTGTCAATACTTTCCTGTATCTGATCACCATCCCCTCTGCTATCCACCTTACCTCCAAGCTTTGTGCTTCATTTGCAAATTTGGAAAGCCTACTCTTCACCCCACTTGTCAAGGGGGGTTATGTGGTTGATGTTGTGTGTTTTTAACCAAGTCCATGCCCCCTCCCATGAGGGAAAGAAAAGGAAAGAAAAAAAAACTTTAAAAAAAACAACAAAAATACAAAACATTGATATAAATAATGAATAGTAATGGTCCGAGGACTGATCCCTGAGGTTCCGCACTACTTACATCCTCCCAGCAAGAAGTCCTCCCACTCACAGCCACTCTTTGTTTCCTTTCACTAAACCAGTTAGCAATCCAATTAGCTACCTGATCAGCCACTCCACAAGCCCTCACTTTGGATAACAACCTCCGATGTGGTACCTTATCAAATGCCTTCTTAAAGTCTAGATATACTATGTCCGCTGCTTTTCCCTCATACACCCAATCAGACACCGCCTCATAGAACTCTCAAAGATTTGTTAGACAGGAACGACCTTTGGTAAACCCATGCTGACTACCTTTAATTAGTTATTTATTTATTTAAATGGTTCCTCATCCGGTCCCTAATTAATGTCTCCAACACCTTCCCCACAAGTGAAGTCAAGCTAACAGGTCTATAGTTTCCCAATTCTTCTCTGGATCCTTTCTTAAATAATGGTGTTACATTTACTACTCTCCAATCCTCCGGTACCCGTCCTGACACCAGTGAACTATTGAAAATATCCGTTAACATCTCGCTTACCTGCTCAGCCACCTCCCTCAATACTCCCGGTTGTATATTATCTGGATCCGGAGCCTTATCTACTTTTAGCTGTTCCTTTACTTCTCGATAGATACTCTCAGCGTTTGGAAATTCTCCTGACTGTTCTTGTGTAAAAGTTGAAGAAAAATACCTGTTTATTAAGCCTGCCATCTCACTTTCATCACTAATCACTCTCCCGGTGATATTCCTCAATGGGCCCACACTGGTCTTAACCTGTTATATTCCCCTGATATACTTAAGGAAAGTCTTGCTATTAATTATGTTTAATATTCTTAGCCATGTCCTTCTCGTACTCTCTTTTGGCTTGCCGAGTTTTTTGCTGCTCTTAGAGCACCCTTATTCTGGACATTTCCATCTGTCTGTCTGTCCGTGAAACTTTGGTCAAGCCGAGGGGCTAAACCACTCAACCGATTCCAATGAAATTTCGTAGGTGGGACCAATATTTCTGGGAATCGTGTGCTTTCGAATATGGGACCCGGGGCCCCAGCAATGGCACAGCAACGGCCCTTTAAAGTGGTCAAAAAATCGAAAAAAATCTAAAAACAATAAGTCGAAAAATCGAAGCTTCGAGTTCTGTGTGCAATCTATCTAGCTCCCTTCATGCCAATTTGCAGCCCTAACAAAAAATATTTGTAGGAGGAGATAGGTTTTGGGCGAGTACATGTCGAACATTTCAGAAACGGTTAATTGCGAATATCTCCAAGAGAAAGAGTCTGATTTTGATGAAACTTGGGTGAAATGTGTACAATGGGGCGAGCATGTACACAAAAATGAATGGTTGCTATGCACACCTCCGTTGCTTAGCAACAGCTAAAACTAGTTGCGTCGGCCAGCTTTCCATCGAGAGCGAGCAGCCATGTCGCCTACCGGCTTGTAATTATTATTATTATTATTATTATTATTATTATTATTATTATTATTAGCGAACACAGTGAGCTTCATACTTAACGCGTGCACGTGAGAGAATAGGAACCAACAACAACAACAACACAATACCCCTGGCTAGTTGGAATCCGTGTCGTCAGCTATGACCTTTTGCTTCCGGTTTTTGTTAAACGCTGTGCGGTGTATAAACACGATTGGGTTTTATTTCTATCTTGTGAATATTACTTAACGTGTGCACATGAGAGAATAGGAAACAACAAAAACAACACAATAGCCCTGGCTATTTTGAATCCGTGTCGTTAGCTATGACCTTTTGCTTCCGGTTGTTGTTAAACGCTGTGCGGTGTATAAACACGATTAGGTTTTATTTCTATCTTGTGAATATTACTTAACGTGTGCACATGAGAGAATAGGAAACGACAAAAACAACACAATACCCTGGCAATTGTGAATCCATGTCGTTGGCTATGACCATTTTGCTTCCGTTTTTTTTTGGTTTTTTTTTTTGTTTCCGGTTTTTGTCATGGGGAATGATGCATGCCGGGAGATCATGACCGGAAGTGTTTATTTATTTATTCAATTATTTTTTTCCCAAAGTTAATTTTATACTTCCGAAAGTGATTTTTTTCATGACGCGAAGTGTTTATTTTGTATTTAACATTACCGGGAGTGATTTTGAAACTCTTTCCGGAACTTTTCATTTCTTACATTCTTGACCAGAAGTGATCGTTTATTTATTTATTTATTCAATTATTTTTTTCCCAAAGTTAATTTTAACTAGTACGGGCCCGTAGTAGGTAGGACCCCGGATCTCCCGGATATAAAGATATCTCCCGGATCATCAAAAAATAATTTTTAATCGTGATTTACATTATTTGATCGCTGATCCCGAATCCAGGCCGAAGTAACCGGAAATTGCGTCAAAATCAGCAGCTGTGCGGCGCTTACATGTACCACGGTATAGTTGGCAAGTATACAGTAGTGAACAAGTTTTATGTAAAGTCAGAAGTGTGCTGTGTCACGTGATTGGGTTTTCGTATATCATGCCTCGCCCGCTAGGGGTGGCAGGAATGTGCTTCTGGTCGTGCAATAAAGCGGAGTAGATGGTGGCCCGCGTGCTTCTTGCGTCCCACCACACCTGGTACACTCTAGTTGGCGACGAGGATGGGATAATACGGACTTATGCCCGTTTTCGGCGGGGACGACTTCGAATTGTTTTCGGAGCAATTGGAATGCTATTTCCACGCGAACGATGTGGTCGACGAGAGCAAGCAGAAGTCGATCTTGCTCGCTTCGCTTTCGCCGGAGCATTATCGGCTGCTGGGTGATTTAGTGGCACCGAACAGGCCCCGGGATGACGGGCTGTCGTTTCGGGACATTGTGGAGAAAATGAGAGCACACATGGCGCCGGAGAAGTCAATACAGCTCGCTCGATTCCAGTTCGATCGCCTCTCGAAAGGGGCAGAGGAACGCGTCGCTGAGTTCATGGCGCGGATTAAGCGTTCTTCCGTGGCCTGCAAGTTCACGGTGGGGGAGCGGCCAGCTCGGCTCAGAGATCGTTTTATTGCTGGTTTACGAGATGCGAAGATGGTTTCAGCGGTTTTACGGCTGAAGGGTGAAGCCATTACATTCGACTCGGCAGTCAGCACGGCCACAGCGGTCGAGCAGACTCGCGGGGATGTTCGAGCCATCACCGGCCACGCGGGGTCGCGAGCACCGCGGGACGCACGCACGACCTTCGATGCGGGTCGGACGTCGCCACGCGGCCGCGCGTGCGGCAGGGTGACCCCGCGGACATGCTTGGGATGTGGAGGTCGACACCTGCGCCGTGCATGCCCGTGTAAAGGCAACGTGTGTTTGAATTGTCACAAGGTGGGTCATTTGGCGCGTGTGTGCCGTGGGGCGACGGCCACCGTTAAGGTCGTGGACGGCGATGTGCGACGCGACTCAGGGTGGAACCAGCGGCCGTTGTTGAGCCTGTTTTCAATTGGCCCGGCGACGGCGCGCCCGATGACGGTGGAAGTCGAAGTGAAAGAAACGCCGATCACGTTCCAGGTCGATACGGGAGCAGCGGTGTCGCTCATCGGCGAACAGACCGCGCGTAGACTCAACGGCTTGAAGCTTATCAGGTCAAACCTCACGCTGTTCACATACACCCGCGAGAAGATAACGCCAGTCGGGATGGCAGACGTGTCTGTGCGGTACCAAGGCCAGGTGGCCACGCTTCGGGTGTACGTCGTACGGGGGAGGAGGCCGTCTCTTCTCGGCCGAGATTGGATGACCCGCATCAGGCTAGACTGGACCGCAGTTCACCTTGTGCAACCCGTACCGAGCCAGTGGGAGGATCAGTTGGAGAAGATTCTTCAAAGACATCAAGGGTTGTTTAGCGACGACCTTGGGAAACTCAAGGGCATGGAGGCAAAACTCTTCTTGAAGGAGGGGGTGGTTCCTCGGTTTTGTAAACCACGACCGGTGCCGTATGCCCTGCGGGACAAGGTCAAGGGTGAACTGGATAAGCTGGAGGCCTGTGGAGTGATCGAACAGGTGTTGTACTCAGATTGGGCCACCCCGGTTGTCACGGTGCTGAAACGGAATGGAGACGTCCGATTGTGCGGGGACTTCAAATCCACGGTTAACCCGGGGCTCAGCGTGGAGCAATATCCATTGCCGTCAATCGATGAAATATATGCGCGATTGGCGGGGAGTCGATACTTCACGAAGCTAGACCTGCGTGATGCGTATTTTCACCTGCCGATGGATCCCGGGAGTAGCGAGCTTTTAACAATCAACACGTGTCAAGGACTCTATCGATATACCCGACTCTGTTTTGGGATTGCTTCGGCCCCAGCTTTGTGGCAGAAAGCCATGGATCAGGTTTGCATTGGCCTGCCCGCTCAGACCTACCTGGACGATGTGCTAATTGCGGGGAAAACGGCGGACGATCATCTTGCGAACATTGCCCAAGTGCTGACAAAGCCAGAAGCGTGCGGCCTGCGCTTGAACAGGGACAAGTGCGCGTTCTTCAAGCAGCGCTTAGAATACCTCGGGCACATCATCACGCCGGAGGGGCTGTTGAAAGGTCCTCGGAAAGTGGAAGCGATTCAACACATGCCACCGCCTCGCGACAAGACGCAGCTGCGCTCGTTCATTGGTATGACCAAGTATTACCAAAGGTTCGTGCGCGGGCTCAGCTCACAACTTGCGCCGTTAACGCGGTTGCTCAAGAAGGACGAGCGCTGGGCTTGGGGGCCTGCACACCAGGCGTCGTTCGACCGCGTCAAGCGGCTGCTCACAGAGGATACGGTCCTCGTGCACTACGAGCCTGCGCGTCCGCTCCTATTGGCATGCGACAGCTCTGCATATGGCATCGGGGCAGTGCTCTCCCACAGGATGGACAATGGTTCCGAGCGGCCTGTTTGTTTTGCATCCCGGACCCTGTCCGCAGCAGAGCGCGGATATGCCCAGATTGAGCATGAGGCTCTCATTCTCGTCTGGGGTGTGCGGAGGTTTCATCAATACCTGCTGGGGCGGCATTTCACTTTGCAGACGGATCACAAACCGCTTCAATTCATCCTGAGACCCGAACGCGGGGTGCCGGTGGTAGCAGCCGCGCGAATACAGCGGTGGTGTCTGTTTCTGGGTGCTTACGATTATGATATTCAGTTCTGAAGCACCGAGAAGCATGCTAACTGCGACAGGCTCTCACGCTTGCCGTGTGCGGAGGGTCCAGCTGCATCTGAGTTGAGCGACCGGGTCGATGTGTTCGCGCTGGGCCAGGTCCAAAGCGGGCCGGTCACTGCCAGGCAGGTCGCGGTGGAATCGGCTCGTGATCCGGTGCTTGCCCGTGTCGTCCAGGCGATTTCTACGGGGAATTGGAGCGATCTGCCTTCGACACCGGCATTTCAACCTTTCACGTCACGCGCATCGGAGCTGTCGTTGGTCCAACAGTGCGTAATGTGGGGAATGAGGACCGTGATTCCACCGAGGTTCAGGCAGTGGTGTTTGGAAGAACTGCATGTCAGTCACCTGGGCATCGTGAAGACCAAGAGTCTCGCTCGTAGCCTGTTGTGGTGGCCGGGGTTGGACAAAGACATTGAGCAGTTGGTTAAGCGTTGCGCCACGTGCCAGACAGATGCTGATAACCCGCGTCGAGCTTCGGGTCTCTGGCCTGTGCCAGACCGAGCTTGGCAGAGGGTCCATGTAGATTTTGCAGGACCGGTTAATGGCAAGATGTTTTTGATTGTGATTGATGCATTCTCTAAATGGCCGGAGGTTGTAGTAATGCAGCATACTTCAGCAAACATTACAGTAGAGAAGCTGCGGACGATCTTTGCTAATAAAGGGTTGCCGGAGATCCTGGTCTCTGATAATGGTCCGCAGTTCATCGCGGGTGTATTTGATGAGTTTATGCGCCAGAATGGTATTCGACATCTAAGGTCCGCACCGTATCACCCTGAGACGAATGGCCAAGCTGAGTCGTTTGTCAAGATGTTGAAGCGGGCTTTGCGCAGGGGGGGTGTTGCACCTGTGCAGGCGGTGGTCGATGTCTTTTTGCTCCATTACAGGAACGCAGTTCATCCTGTCACGGGTGATTCGCCGGCCATTCGTCTCTATGGACGGGCTTTGCGGTCCAGGCTGGATTTGCTACGACCTGGAGGGTCAGTGAGTGGGGCGATGTCACGTCCGACGCGGCTGCGCAGCTTTGAGGTGGGGCAGCGGGTAATGGTGCGCGATTATTTCCACGGTTCCAAATGGGTGCCGGCGGTGGTCTCTGTGGTGCTGGGGCCGGCGAATTGCATGGTGCGGACTGATGGTGGGGATGTGTGGAAGCGGCACGTGGACCAAATGCATGATCGCTGTTCAGCGTCACCCCCCCGCACACCTCCCCGGGCCGAACGATGCGGGACCCCCACCGGTAGTATCGCCGACACCTGACGTTGTGTCGCCGGGGCTGGCTGGGCCGACGCCGAGGGGGTCTTCGCCTGATGCCGTCCTACCCGGGGACGTCGGGCAGGCTGGGCGGTCGGGGGTGGCTGGTGTTGCGGAAAGTGCGAGTCCGGCGAGGGTGTCACCTCGACCGAGCCGGGAGGCGTCTGAGCCTGGGCTGTCTGGTGGCGCTGCCCGTCCGAGGCGGGTCAGGGTGCGGCCGCGGTTCTTGGAGGATTATGAGTGTTGATGGGTTTCAGATGGTCATGTGATTGTCCGTTCATCGTGTGACGGGTCATTTTACGAGGGGAGGAGTGTGCTGTGTCACGTGATTGGGTTTTCGTATATCATGCCTCGCCCGCTCGGGGTGGCAGGAGTGTGCTTCTGGTCGCGCAATAAAGCGGAGTAGATGGTGGCCCGCGTGCTTCTTGCGTCCCACCGCACCTCGTACACTCCAAGAAGGAAATGGAAGAAGAATTCTACGTTCGCTTCTCGGATTTGCCTATTCCATATTATTATAACGACTGTGTTCATATAAATTATTCATTTGTTGATTGTAAGTGAAATCCAATGTTTAAATTGATTTTCATTGATTTATTTTCATTCTGAAGGAGACGACATGTAATGTAAAGTAGTTCCTGCGGCTCGATCCTGATCGCGTTGATCTCGCGAGACTGGGAATGCTCTTCGGTTTTGGGACTAAGCGAGTTACCTCACCGTACCTACAAACCCTCCTGACAGCACCATTTCACCACGTATCGGGACTTGTATCATTTATTTTCATTCATTTATTATCGTATCGTTTTATTGATGGGATTCTTTCCATATTACTCAAGGTAGCTTCAGCTTAACACTCTCAGCTCTATGACGTACTTTGTCCATAACATGAAGACATGTCGGTATAGTTCGCACGAGTAGGGTCACTTTCAGATCGTTTGCGAGAATTTTTATCCCGGATTGTGTAACGTTTTCTGTTACCATTTGTGATTGTTGGTTAACTGTTGAAATCGGTATTTTGTGCGTACCAAGTACCATGTGTTCTTCACGCATCACGTGGTCTAAGTACTCGTGTCTGGCTCGTGACGTGTGTTCCATCTTCCAGTCCTTTTTTTTTTTTTCCTTTCCGTGTTTTATATGTGTGGCCGTGAGAGTACAAATCACAACAATAGCATTACAGGATGAAGATCTCGATTTGCGGTGGCTGGACATGACCCGTGGAGCGCGGTTTAAAACGGTACCAAGTAGTGCACTGTACCTCTGCCACACTGTACCGGTGTTCATGTGAAAGCAGGTCGTTTGCTTGGTAACTTGCTTTATATTTTCAAAATTATCTTCTGAATTGTTTTTGCTGTATATGCCATTTATAAAAACACTGTTTCATTGGGACTTCAATATATCCGGTGGTTCACCATGTGATTTATAGAATTTCTTTGTGTCAAATTCACCTTTCTGAGGTAGTCAGCATGTGCAGAAGAGGGTTTTACATTGCAGACTGTTTTCTCAGGGTCGCATTACACCTAACCCCTCAGCGGTGACGGTTTGTCGACGACAGACGTAATGACGTCAGCGAATGACCGTTGATGTCATGACGTCATTACGCGTCTCAGCGGTGACGTCACACGTCGCCATGCAAACGAATGTGAAAATTAGAAAATCTGCAAACGTTCCCAAACCTGTCCGTCTGGCGCGATCTCACAGAGCCCATGCTGTTCATTAGAGTCTACAAGAAACTTTGTAACTGAACACACCAATGCTGTCTATGTTAGCATCATGCTGCAGCACTGAGATACTTCAAAATATACATAAGGGTAATGGTAGCACTTCCGAATGCACTGCAGACATTGGGCGGCGACGAGGACGTGTTTCACCGTCACACGCCTTCTCCCCATATCCCCATCCACTTCCCACTGGGGTGGTCCTGAGGTACCGGTGCACACTTTTTTTTGTATACCTTGGTCGAGGCTCATATGAGAGCTAACACACAACGCACAGCAAGGGGGCATGAGACAAGAGGGGCGGGAGTGGGAGGGACAAAACAGTGGGGGACAGACACATTAGGAGATCTGTGGAAGGGAGAGGGATGGGACGGGGAACATGGGGAAAGGAAGACGGACATTACAGGGACTATCAGGAAGGAAAGCAGGGGAATTGAAGGAAGTGGGCTTGGGTGGATTATCGGGGGTAGAAAAGATCGAGGATTTGGATGGGGGAAGATAAGAGGTGGTGGTGAACAGCTGTTTTGAAGGCCTGGAGGGAAGAATGGGAAAGAATAGAGTGAGGGAATTTATTCCAAAGGCGGGAAAAAAGAGGAATGAAAGCGTGAAGGTGAGCAGTGATTCGTGATTTTGGTAGTTTTACCAGAAGGGGGTTGTTGGCGGACGTTGAGCGCCCTGTGGAAATGTGTTGGGGACAAATCGCAGAGAGAGCAGGGGGGAGGGGCAAGGCTGGAGAGGAGACGGTAGAAGACAGAAAGACCACCGACCAACCTGCGGTGATTGAGTGAGAGGCCCAAAGACTCAGCTTCATTGCGGGAGATGACAATGATCCAAAATGCCCTGGTTTCGACAGCGTGAAGCTGAGAAAGGTGGGAGGCAGGAGCACCAGCCCAGAGCGGAGAGCAGTACTCCATCAGGCTACGGACAAAAGCTTTGTAAGTGGTCAGGAGCTCAAGAGGGCCGAGGAAGGACTTTGCACGACGGAGGATTCCCAGTCGGCGACTGGCTTTGGAGGCGAGGTTGGAGATGTGACTTTCCCAGGAAAGGTCATGGCAGATAGTGAGACCCAGAAGCTTGAAAGAAAGGACTTCATCCAGAGGATTGTTGAGAAAGTGGATGGGGGGGGGGGGTTCTAAACGGTCCTTTCGAAGAGACATCGTGAGAGTGTGAGATTTGTCTGGATTGAAAGACATGTTGCACGTGTTGGACCAATTGGACCAGATGACCATTCTCATCCCATTCTAATATTTTTACTCAAGTATCCTTGTAATGGCGACAAGCTAAGACAGTTCCCTAACTGACGTCATACGTAAAAAGGAAACATTAGAAAATCACTCATCCAGAAACCATCGTCGAAGAATGACATTAAAAAAATTATTAAACGTATCTCCTCCGAAACTGCCGGACGGATTGTCGCCACTTTCGGCATGCGGGTGCTCTGTGGTCTAATCGTAGAGAATGTAGAGCTACAATGTAGAGCACTCGCCAGGTGGCTTAAGCATTCTATTTGAAAACCGTTGAAAAGGAACGGATGGCTTGGCAAGCACAAGCGAGTTGCTTGGTAACGGAACACCCCCTGACAAAGACCCCATCCCCATCTATGTAAATCTATACTAACGTGTGTGTGTGTGTGTGTGTGTGTGTGTGTGTGTGTGTGTGTGTGTGTGTGTGTGTGTGTGTGTGTGTGTGTGTGTGTGTGTGTGTGTGTGTGTGTGTGTGTGTGTGTGTGTGTGTGTGTGTGTGTGTGTGTGTGTGTGTGTGTGTGAATATGTCTCCTCCATAACTCCAAAACTATAACCCTGCTCCGTCACCCTGAGCACGTTGTTGTGAAATAACAACTGATTTCTGAGCCGTTTGCCATATTATCGTATTTTCTAAATTACCGATCGAAATTTTTTTTCCACCAGTCACACGCAGCTGTTCATAAAGAATAATGTTTGTGACCATATCCCTAAAACGTCTCAAAAATGCAACGTTGTTTTTCGGTGAAAGCGACTTAACGTTTCTGGGTTGTTTCCAGAATGTACTGCAGTTGGTATGCAGACTGACTACAACCTGCCGATCCCTGAAAAATTGCCGATATCGGCTGTACTGTGTCCGTGCGTGCGTTCGTGTTGTACGTGATGTGGCTAAGAACCTACAATATTAGGTTGTTTTTGCCCACCTCCTATTGTAAT
The DNA here is from genome assembly GCF_056783735.1 of Eptatretus burgeri. NCBI lineage: Eukaryota > Metazoa > Chordata > Myxini > Myxiniformes > Myxinidae > Eptatretus > Eptatretus burgeri. The sequence goes on along the minus strand of NC_140972.1, from coordinate 28,137,357 downwards.
TTTTCTTTTAATCTTGACCTATCACATCTTTGTGTTCTTTTTTGTTTTTTTTTTCAGAAAGAATCTCGTAACTCTTTTGACCCATTCGATGATTAGACCCTATTGACCCCTAACAACTACTGTTGGAACATACCCCCCTGGACCCTTTAGACCCCCTTTTAAACCCTTTAGACCCCAACTACTATTGGAAAATGCCATTTAGACTTTTAGACCCTGACCCTTATCGATCCCTTGAGACCATTGAGGCCTTTAAATCCCCTGAGACCTGCAGATCTTTTAGATCCTCTCAACTTGTTGGACCGTTCTGGACGCACACCACGCAAACATCCGATAGAGGCTTCCTGCAATATACAGACTCTCCTTTTTAGGTCAGCTTGCTGACCTAATATAACCGTTCGATATCCTCAGGTCTGTCCGTCTGTCCGTCCGTCAACAATTTTTAGCTCGCCTGTTCGAAGAACAGAGAGCTATAGCGATACCCCCGGCGTGAGCGTGAGCGTGAAAATGTTAAATTTTTTGTATTACGGAAAAATTCCTTGACTGATTTCGATGAAACTTGGTGGGGGGGTTAGGTATGGTCCAAGGATCATGCCATTAGATTTTGGACTTGATCCCCCCCCTCCCCCCAAAAAAAATTTGTTAGAGAAAAAAAATTTTTTTTTTTGCATTTCTTCATGTTTTTAGTGATTTCTAACCCCCCCCCAAAAAAAATTGAGAATTTTTTTTTATTTTTTGCATTTCTACATGTTTTAAGTGATTTCCACGCCCCCCAAAAAAATTGTAAGAGAAAAATAATTTGCAACTTTTTTTTCAACAAAATTTCGATTTCTTTTTTTTGCATTTCTCCATGTTTTAAGTGATTTCCAACCCCCCCCCCCCCCAAAAAAAAAATGGATAAAAGAACTATAACTGTCAGCACTGTTGACATATTTAATGAATAAGATACAAGGTTCACTTGAGTGACCCAGCAGTATTGGCGGCGGAGGTTTTGCACTCTCCCGAGTGGTCCCCCTCTAGTTTCCTTTCTAATGTTTTTATCTACCACACTATTTTTTATACGATATATATATATATATATATATATATATATGTATATATATATATATATATATCGGGGCGGATTATGTGATACCGGTCGTCCGTCCGTCTGTCTCTGTCTGTCTGTCCGTCCGTTCCTGTCCGCACTCTAACTCCCAAAGTTTTCAACTTTCACGTTTCGTATTTGGTACATAGGTACAGACTGTGGAGACGGTGTGTCATGACATACGTTCGTCATCTAAAGTGGTGCCATGGCAACCAGGATGCTGTTTTCCATGTAGTAGCACAATTCTGTATATACCTTCTTGTTTGGGCATATATTGTGCTCACTTGCGCTCTTGTTTCTGATTACAATATACAATTCCATATATTACTTTATAATTATACTTCACTGCAATGCTTTATAAAAATATTAATTATTAGACTCGTCTTTTAAAAACGATAAATGTATAAACAGGCGAGCATTGGGTGGCTTTGACACCAACTTTCTGGTTATTTTTCTATCTCCTCCTCGACGTCTCGGCCGATTGAGTTGTAACTTGACACGATGATAATACTAGTTGCCCTCTATAGATCGTCTGAGCCCTTTTTCGCATTTTCACCATTTCACATTACAGGGTCATCAAGTGCAAAATGACCGAGTGGTTGAATGGCCTATAAGGAAGCATCGGAGGGATATAATGCAAAATGGGTTTCATAGGGATTATTAAGAAGATTTAATTCGACCAACTAGTTTCTCGTTACCTGTGTCGCCTGGTCCTGTTTATTGGGCAACATGAGGTCCGCTGACTTCAACACTGCTTCGCGCGGTTATTTTAACTTCAATTCAAATTCTATCTTCACTTTTCATTGTCCCTTAGGCTGATTAACACTCGAATGCATTACGTTTTGTGAAAATTGAATGTTTATATCCTTGGTCTGTGTGGGAATATATTGCCGAGAGGGGTA
>NC_140972.1:28100371-28130371 GCF_056783735.1 Eptatretus burgeri | reverse complement strand
GTAAGCTGCTCCACTTCAGCGAACAATAATCTGCTTGCCCACCTGATCTGGTGTACATGTGAAGTTGGTCCACTTGCTATAGTTGATACTAATTCCCTTTCCTTATTATAGGTCATTCTTAATAAATATGGGTTTGACCCTTCTGTACTTGACAGAGCAAAATTATAAATATAACTACAATTAGTGTTTCACAGACAGGACATTGCATTCCTAAGTGTGCTGCCCCTCAATTGAGGCTGTTCAAAAAAGTAATGGTGGAGGAGATTCTGCCTGTCTACTTCGCAAATTTAGCAAACGAGTACATCCACCCCCTCCGTGAGCGACAGGAAGGGTCATGTTATTTTCCTTTCTGGGGTATATATTGATTACAACAGATCGAGGATCGTGTCCATTAGTCTGTGGTGGGAGTGACAAGCATGGACTGCCTCAAGGATGTTGGGTTTCCTCCAGATTTCTTTCATTTTAGTGTTGAACAGCAGTAACGACCGTTTAAAAGGGTAATGATCCGTGTTTGTGGTTTATAATATTTTTTTACTTCTGTTAGGTGTGCCCCACGATATGCCACGATAAGCTATTTGTACATGTTAACACGACATTCGTCCAAGGAGGACAATCCCCTTTGGGGGAGGGGGGGATATTATTAGCATTAATATTGTTTTATAATAACATTGATGTTGTACTATTATAATTCGTGGTGTTATTACTTTTGGTCTTTGCGGCCTTGGAAGAATGCCACGATTAGCTGTCTTAACAGGAATTAACTGTCTTAACTATTAGCTGTTAGGGTTAGCTGTCTTAACACTATTAGCTGCCTTTACACTATTAGCTGTCTTAACACCCTAACACGGATTTTTCCCAAGGCGGAAAACCCCCTTGGGGAGGGGAAAGGGTAAGTGAAGTTGCTACAACCTCCATCGTGTGAACCTTAGTCTTCCTGTCAGGTTTGGTTGAGATTGGTTAAGGTCAAAAAAACTGTTAGACAGATAGACACCAAATTGCACATTTTAGTGTGGTTCTAAAATATCAAGCTTGTTATTTGCTCTCTGGAGCAAGGATAAGAATAAGCAAACAAGGTCACAGGTGTATCAGACTACTTGGCCATGAAGGTAAATTTAACTTGCATATGTTGGTTGCCATCTTCGAACAAAAAAACACTGTAGACTTTCATTTCTCACTTTTAATGATGTACAGTTATTATTTGTCTGGATGCAAGTATGAGCATGCTACATGTTGTCTGCAGATTGAAAAGTTGCTTCAAGGAAAGGTGGTGGTTGGTCATGCCCTTCACCATGACTTTGATGTAATTCATTTATGCCATCCTTCTCACCTCATTCGCGACACTTCGGTAAACTTGCTTCTGAAGAAGCTGGCCAAGTTTCCTATTCAAAGTACTGCATCATTGAAGTACCTCACTAAAGCCCTCTTGAAACAAGACATCCAGGCAAGTTTGCATATTCAACAAAGTTATCAAATTTGTTCCTGGGTTCTTCAGGAAACTGTATAGAACTTTTGTTCGGCAATGCTTTCTCTCTAACCCACCCACATCACCTTTGATTAGCTATTGTAGAAATCCCTTTTGACAAAGGGGAGAGCCACCAGCACCGGTTCTCCAACAAAAGGATAGTTTCTGCTTTCTCCTGTTCAAACCTGGTATGTCCGAGCGAGCGGTAAGGGCTTTTGAGGGCTGATGATGATGAAGTGGCATTTCAATCCATGGGAATGCTCGAAAAATTGAGGAAAGTTAAGGACATGATCAATGATAAATAATCTTCCTTCAAAGGCTTCAAGCAAGTGGTGGAAAGCTCATGCAAGCAAACAAGCCCCCCCCCTCACCTAAGCTCATTTCCCTCCCCTCCCCTCACCATTCCCTCCCTACTTGTGATCTTTTTCTTTTTACCCCCCCTCCCCCCCCACTTCTCCCAATCCCTCATCACCACACATACTTCATCCAACCCACTTTTTGCATGTTACTGTGTTTCCTCCCCTCTTTCTCTGTTTTTTTTTCTTTCCTTGCTTGTTGTTCTCAACTTTGGTCCACTCCACTGTCAGTATTTTACTAATGTACTTTCTGTTTCACCAATCTTCCATGTGCCCAGAATTTTTTTTTTTTTACACAAAGACAATTTGCCGTTGTGCCTTGGCTTCATTTTTCAATGAGAAGAAAAACTTGTTAGGTTATCAAACCAGAGCGAAGTCGATGGTGCACCATCACAAATCCCCACACTTTCCCCCTCGAGCAAAGTTTAAAAAGTTCCACCAGGAATGACACACTATCAAATTTTGAGTTTAAAGAAAATCTTCTGTTTTGACCCGTGACCCTAAATCTCCACCCTTCTTCAAAGGCTTCAAGCCCTTTGAACTTGCATGAACCGGGGGTCAAATCCCAAAAATCATGACATATTAAATGCGTTCCTCATGAGCCTGGTGTGGGCTCAGTGGTTAAGGCGGTGGCTTGGGATCCTTGGGGTCCTGAGTTCGAGCCCCGCTGGCCACTGAGCTAGCATCAGGGGGGTTAACTCAGCCTGTCATCCTTCCGAAGGTCAGCAAAATGAGCACCAGTATACTGGTAATTATCCCTGCAGGGTCGAAGGCGACTAAAGGGTTGGCGTCAGGAAGGGCATCTGGCCGTAAAAACATTGCCACAAGAAAGGGTACCATGATTGGAGCCCACAAAAAAAGCTGACCCCTGCTTCGGGATAAAGGCTTTCAAATGGTGTGATGATTAAATGCGTTCCTCATTGTTGATTGCATATACAAAGTTGCATTTTAAAATGTGCCCGCAATTGCATTTTTCGGTCTTTGACCTTTCAACCCTGCCCCAGAGGGCAGGACCAAAAATGACACTGCTCTTGCACCTTCTTGCCATGTGGAGATCACAACCACCAAGTCTGCTGAATTTCTGCCAAACCCTTTCGGAGGAGATAGCGTGACGGACTGACTGACTGAGCCGCTTGCAATATCCCCTCGTTTTTTTTTTTTTTCGTGGGGATAAAAATTGTGTTTTATTCATTTGTTCTCATAATAAAGGATTGTTGAAGATTTTGATGACAAAAGCTCAATTGGTAAAAATGTTATGGCCTGGACAGACACAGTAAACGTCAATGGTAAATAAATAAACACGCAAGCGATTATTATTATTATTATTATTATTATTATTATTATTTTATTTTATTTTATTTTATTTTTACGTTTTATTTTTTAAACAAAAAAAAAATGAAACCTCAATAAAAAATAACTGGGCTCTCACGCTTGACATGCTGCGGCATGGTGACGGGATGAATAATGGCTATTTATAATCACCACGACGTTGCCCTTTTATATTTTAACCTAATTTTTAGCTCACCTGAAACGTAGATCCGGGGAGCTTATGGGATGGCATGTCGTCAGTCCTTCCGTCCTTAAACACTTGCAACTTCTTCTCCGAAACTGCTGATAGGATTGTGACCAAACTTGCTTAAAATTATATTTGGTTTGTTCACGGCATTAAAGATTTGGGGTTAAAGGGGGTCTACCAGAGGTCAAACTGGTCCAAGTTTGACCCTCCTCCACGCCAAAATAGAAAATAGTTATTTGCTTTCTTCTCTGACACTACACACACAATTCCGATGAAATTTCATCACCTATGATGTACCAAAGTTTGTTCACAACATTAAAAATTAAAAAAAAAATCAGGGTCGAAGGGGGTCTGCAGGGAGTTTGAGTGACTGTTGTTCCTGATGCAGGTGAGCACAGTCATGTTTTTATTATTTTCTCCATATTCTTGTTTTAAGGTTTCTTGAAAATTTGATGACAAAAACGAAATGCTCAAATTTAATGCAAAAAACTGAAAAAGTTATCGCCTCGACAGACGGAGGCAATTGCAATATTATGTTTGTGGGGTAGATGTATGAATTTCATAGAAAAGGCGGGATTGTATGGAGTAGATTGTTCCGTGAGACCAAGGACGTGTAGGAGACATTTCCATGTAAATCGAGTAGGTTTACTGTGAACTTTAGTGTTACGTGTCACCACCGGGGGGGGGGGGGTTGTTAAATTAAGTATGGTTTCAGGATAATTTCTCCCAGTACGTGATTGCCCCCTGTGACCTTTTCCTATGTTTTTGCATTTCAAAACCGGCGATAAAAAGAGATCACGTCCTTCTGTTTCAGACAGAACACAACAACAATTCAGACCAGGTCACTCTACCCTGAATATGCTGCTTCTGCTCTCCCAACAATGGATGGAGGTCCTCAATGCCAGACATATAATCTCCCTAGACATATTGCGTGATTTTGATTATGGTCTGGCACCCTGCCATGTTCACCAAACTCTCTTCCTTTGGTATCCAAAGACATCTCCACTCATGGCTCTCAGACTTGCTCTCCTTTCACAGCCGACGTGTGGCCCTTAATGGAGTTCTCTCATCCCCTCTTCTTTTCCAGGCTGGAGTTCCTCAAGGTAGTGTTCTGGGCACTGTTATTTTTCTGGTTTTCATGAATGATCTCTCTGACTGGAAAATCCTCTTTATCTCTTTGCTGATGACTCCACCCTTTGCCGTACCATCTGTCATCCCTCAGATTGGCAAGCAGCAGCTTCTTCGCTCACTGCAGATCTGGATAAAATCACAAACTGGTCCAACACGTGGAATACGTCTTTCAATCCGGACAAATCTCACACTCTCACTTTGTCTCTCCAAAAGTACTGTCTGGAAAGGACTCTCTTGTCTCCTTCTCCCCTTGTTGTACGTTCTGTGTGTTAGCTCTCATATGAGCATTGACATTGTATACAAAGAAAAACAACCAAGTTGCACGTTCCAAGCAGGCAAGAAACCCTGCCTCCAGGAATGACAACTAGCAAACCATGCCCCTGGAGTGGATGATTAATGGGCGTGACGTCAGAGAGGAGGATCGAGTTAGGATTGGAGTCAGGACACGAAGAAGGAGCAAAAAGGGAGGGTCTGTCAGGAACGCGATTGAGACGGAGGCTCTGGCTGGTCCCCTTGACACAGTGAAAAAGGCTGCATGATTCTCGTGTTCGTACAGAGGCGGATTTGCCCATGTGATGGAGCAAGATGCTTCCCCATTGACTGTTCGGCTGGGTCGTGTGAGACCGTGCCTCGGAGCCTCGTGTTGGGTCATCGGGGAAGAAGGCGGTGCCATTTTGCAGAGGAGTGGCGTCGGCAAGTGCGATGGTGAAAAGAAGTTGCACAGCGGTTTCTGAGCCCTGGTGTTGAATATCACCGCCTGAACTACCTCCTATAAAACCTTGTGCTGTGCTGTTTTTTTTTTTTCCGCTACGTCTGCTACATGCCCTTGCTGCCCTTCCTTCCCACGCACGCCATAATCTCCAAGGATCACGTGTTCACCTCCAAGGTCGAACTGTTTGGCTATCCGTCCAGGTAGGTGAAACCCCCTTGCACACGACAATGTCCTTTGTAATCGGAATCGGCTTATCGTGTCCTCCAGATTAATTGCCCCGAGCCTAGATCTACTGCAATCTATATACTATCCATCCATCCATGAGGACCATACTTTGTGCAGAGTGTTGCTGTTGCTCCTTGGCTCCTTGGCTCTTGGGCACAATCCTGGATGGGTCACCACTCCGACACAGGATTCCAGCAAACTGGCACTCATTTTGCTGACCTTGGAAGGATGACGGACAGAGTCCACCCCACCTGGTATTAATTCAACAGCTGAGTGGGATTTAAACTCAGGATCCTTGGATCCTAAGCCCACCACCCTAACCATTAAGCAAACACCAGGTATAAGCTATATACTGCAGAGAAGATAACATGACCCTTCCTGCTGCTCCCACAAGGAGTTACGATTATCGGCCTTGTTAGCTGAGAGTCGAGTTTTCAAGGAATTTATTGGAATGACTGACGATGCCCAGTCGGTGATTGGCTTTGAAAGTCACCTTTGAGATGTGGGTGGTCCAGAAGAGGTTATTTCTGATGGTGAGATGCAGAAATTTGAGTGTGAATCTCTTCCAGTGTCTGACCATGGAAATATGAGGTTGTGGGAAGACTTTGCCATGACTGAAGATGTTGCAGGACAGAATGAAGAAGATTCTGCACAGAAGTTGCTGCCACACGCTTCACATATCTACCATCTACCCATTTTGGGGAATCTGGAATAAATTTTCTGGCACAGTGTGATGAGTTTGATTAATTGCATTGGGATTGGTGCCAGGGGCAGGAGCTCATGGTGCTCGTTTACTTCTCAATTATTACCTCCACCACCGAATGTGAATGGAGGTTATGTATTCACCCCTGTTGGCCTGCTCACAGACTATCTAAAAAGTTATGGACTGATTTGGATGAACAGCTTGGATAACATTATAATATCCAAAGCTTGGATTTGGATAACAGCTTGGCTGACGAGGATGATTGATCGACGAGTCGCGGCGCACGGACAGGTGCCCGTTTTCGTCGGGGACGAGTTCGAATTGTTTTCGGAACAATTGGGGTGCTATTTCCACGCGAATGATGTGGTCGATGAGAGCAAGCAAAAGTCGATCTTGCTCGCCTCGCTATCAACGGAACATTATCGACTACTGAGTGGTTTGGTGGTGCCGGACAAGCCCAGTGGGGACACGCTGTCGTTTCAGGACATTGTGCAGAAGATGAAAGCACACATGGCGCCGGAGAAGTCATTACAGCTCGCTCGATACAAGTTCGATCGCCTCACGAAAGGTACGGGGGAGCGCGTCGCGGAGTTCGTCACGCGAGTGAAGCATTCTTCCGTGGCCTGCAAGTTCATGGCGGGGGAGCGTCCAGCTCGGCTCAGAGATCGCTTTATTTCCGGTTTACAAGATGCAAAAATGGTTTTGGCGATTCTGCGGGTGAAGGGTGAAGCCATTACATTCAACTCGGCGGTCGACACTGCTTCAGCTGTCGAGCAGACTCTCGGAGATGTTTGGGCCATCACCGGCCACAGCATACCAGATGGCCCGGGTGTCCACGCAGTGTCGCGAGCGCCCCGGGACGCACACGCGACCTTCGCTGCGGGCCGGGGACAGACGTCGCATCGCGGCCGCACGGGCGGCGAGGTGACCCCGCGGACGTGTTTGGGATGTGGAGGTCGACACCTGCGGCGTGTGTGCCCGTTTAATAACACTGTGTTTACATTGTCACAAGGTGGTCATCTGAAGCGTGTGTGCCGAGGGGCGTTGGCCACCGTTAAGGTCATGGACGGCAATGTGCGGGGCGACCCGGGGCGGAACTTGTAACCGATTATGAGCCTGTTTTCGATTGGTCCTGCGGCGGCGCGCCCGATGACGGTGGAAATCGAAGTGAACAGAACGCCGATCACTTTTCAGGTTGATACGGGAGTGGCTGTGTCGATCATCGGCGAACAGACCGCGCGTAGACTCAACGGCCTGAAGCTTATCAGGTCAAACCTCACACTGTACACGTACATCCGTGAGAGGATAACGCCCGTCGGGATGGCAGACGTGTCTGTCGTCTATCAAGGCCAGGTCGCCACGCTTCCATTGTACGTCGTGCGGGGGAGGGACCGTCTCTCCTTGGCCGGGACTGGCTGACCCGCATCAGGCTAGACCGGGCCGCCTTCACCTTGTGCAACCTGTGCCGAGCCGATGTGAGGATCAGTTGGAGAAGATTCTTCAAAGACATCAAGGTTTGTTTTGCGACGACCTTGGGAAACTCAAGGACGTACAGGCAAAGCTCTTCCTGAAGGAGGGGGTGGTTCCTCGTTTTTGTAAACCACGACCGGTGCCGTATGCGCTGCAGGACAAGGCCAAGGGTGAACTGGATAGGCTGGAGTCCTGTGGAGTGATCGAACAGGTGTCCTACTCAGATTGGGCCACCCCGGTCGTCAGGGTGCTGAAACGGAATGGAGACGTCTGATTGTGTGGGGACTTCAAGTCCACGGTTAACCCGGGCTCAGCATGGAGCAGTATCCACTGCCGTTAATCGATGAGATATATGCACGGCTGGCAGGGAGTCAATACTTCACGAAGCGAGAGCTGCGTGATGAATATTTTCACCTGGCGATGGATCCCGGGAGTAGCGACCTTTTGACAATCAACACGTGTCAAGGACTCTATCGATATACCCGACTCTGTTTTGGGATTGCTTCGGCCCCAGCCTTGTGGCAGAAAGCCATGGATCAGGTTTGCATTGGCCTGCCCGCTCAGACCTACCTGGACGATGTGCTCATTGCGGGGAAAACGGCGGACGAGCACCTTGCGAACATTGCCCAAGTGCTGACGAAGCTGGAAGCATGTGGCCTGGACTTGAACAGGGACAAGTGCGTGTTCTTCAAGCAGCGCTTGGAATACCTCGGGCACATCATCACGCCGGAGGGGCTGTTGAAAGGCCTTCGGAAGGTGGAGGCAATTCAGCACATGCCACCGCCTCGCGACTAGACGCAGCTGCGCTCATTCATTGGTATGGCACAGTATTACCAAAGATTCGTGCGCGGGCTCAGCTCGCAGCTTGCACCGTTAACGCGGTTGCTCAGGAAGGACGAGCGCTGGGCCTGGGGGCCTGCATACCAGGCGGCGTTCGACCGCGTCAAGCGGCTGCTCACAGGGGATACGGTCCTCGTGCACTACGAGCCTGCACGTCCGCTCTTATTGGCAGGCGACAGCTCTGCATACGGCATCGGGGCAGTGCTTTCCCACAGGATGGACGATGGTTCCGAGCGGCCTGTTTGTTTTGCATCCCGGACCCTGTCCACAGCAGAGCGGGAATATGCCCAGATCGAGCGCGAGGCTCTCAGCCTCGTCTGAGGTGTGCGGAGGTTTCATCAATACCTGCTGGGGCGGCATTTCACTTTGCAGACTGATCACAAACCACTTCAATTCATCCTGAGACCCGAACGCGGGGTACCGGTGGTGGCGGCCGCGCGAATACAGCGGTGGTGTCTATTTCTTGCTGCTTACAGCTACGATATTCAGTTCCGAGGCACCGAAAAGCATGCTAACTGCAACGGGCTCTCACGCTTGCCTTGCGCGGAGGGTCCAGCTTTGTCTGAATCGGCTGACCGGGTTGATGTGTTTGCACTGAGCCAGGTCCAATGCGGGCCGATCACGGCCAAACAGGTCGCGGTGGAATCAGCTCATGATCCAGTGCTCGCCCATGTCGTTCAGGCGATTTCTACGGGGAATTGGAGCAATCTGCCTTCAATACCAGCATTTCAGCCTTTCGCGTCACTCGCATCGGAGCTGTCGTTGGTCCAATGGTGCATTATGTGGGGAATGAGCGGTGATTCCACCGAAGTTCAGGCAGCGGTGTTTGGATGAACTACATGTCAGTCAGCTTGGCGTCGTGAAGACCAAGAGTCTCGCTCTTAGCCTGTTGTGGTGGCCGGGATTGGACAAAGACATTGAGCAGATGGTTAAGCATTGCACCACGTGTCAAACAGATGCTGATAACCCGCGTCGAGCGTCGGGACTATGGCCGACCCCAAACAGGGCCTGGCAGAGGGTCCATGCAGATTTTGCGGGGCCGGTTAATGGCAAAATGTTTTTGATTGTGATCGATGCGTTCTCTAAATGGCCGGAGGTTGTAGTAATGCAGCATACATCAGCGAACATTACAGTAGAAAAACTGCGGACGATCTTTGCTAATAAAGGGATACCCGAGATTCTGGTCTCGTATCACGGTCCGCAGTTCATCTCAGGTACATTTAATGGGTTTATGCATCAAAATGGTATTCGACATCTAAGGTCCGCACCGTATCATCCTGCGACGAACGGGCAGGCGGAATCATATGTTAAAATGTTGAAACGGGCTTTGCGAAGGGGGGGTGTTGCACCTGTGCAGACGGTGGTCGATGTCTTTTTGCTCCAATACAGGAACGCTATTCATCCTGCCACGGGGGATTCTCCTGCCATTCGTCTCTATGGACGGGCATTGCAGTCCAGACTGGATTTGCTGCGACCGGGAGGGTCGGTGAGTGGGGCGGTGTCGCGCCCGTTGCTGCTGCGCGGTTTTGATGTGGGACAGCGGGTAATGGTGCGCGATTATTTCCACGGTTCCAAATGGGTGCCGACTGTGGTCTCTGTGGTACTGGGGCTGGCAAATTGCATGGTGCGGACTGATGGTGGGGAGGTGTGGAAGCGGCACGTGGACCAAATGCATGATCGCTGTTTAGCGTCACCCCCTCCTTTCCCCCCCGTGCCGATCGACGTGGGGCCCCCACCTGTGATGTCGCCGTGGCCGGGCGTTGTATCACCAAGGCCGGACGTGCCGATGCCCGCGGGGTGTTCACCTGATTCAGTGCTGCCCGAGGACGACGAGCAAGCTTGTCGGCCGGGGGCGGTTGTTGCGGATGGGGCAAGTCTGGCGAGGGTGTCACGTCGACCAAGCTGGGAGGCGTCTGAGCCTGGGCCGTCTGGCGGCGCTGCCCGCCCAAGGCGGGTCAGAAAACGGCCGCGGTACTTGGAGGATTTTGAATGTTGATTGGTTTCGTTTGGTCATGTGATAATTGTCATTTCATCATTGGAATTGTCATTTTACGAGAGGAGGAGTGTGCTGTATCACGTGGTTGGGTTTTCGTATATCATGACTCGCCCGCGAGGGGTGGCAGGAATGTACATCCGAGCGCGGAATAAAGCGGAGCTGCTGCTAACGCTCTCGCTCTCCATGTTCCGCTTCACCTCGGACATTACAAAGATGAGGGTTCGAATTATTGTTTTATTTGTTTTACAATATATTGCAATATAACTTTATAGCTTGAGAACCTTTGCGTAAGGACAGCATCATTGAATACACAAGTGTAGCGGGATATTCCCTGGGATTGAGCAAGGCCAATCTGACTGCTATGCTGTTGGTCACATCGCCATTCACCCTCGGTTATGCTTACATTTAACAACACAATTAAACGTATCACATTTAACATACAGTTCATTAAACCACACAAACAGCAATCATGAGGTCTTGCTAACAGGTTAACCCTTCCAATGTAAGACACATTGAGGGGAGGATCCATTGTGGGGCTGCATAATAAGCCCTCTCGCATTCATTGTACCTTGCACTGAGCATCGTCATCAAATCTGATGCACGGTAAATGTCACGATACACTCTCTGCCTTTCCACATACCTGTACATGATGTATTGTTTACTGTTTATAACCATTGCCCCGAATATTTTTTTTAACCTGGAATTGTTTTCAGATGGGAACGCAAGGCCATTCATCGGTGGAAGATGCCAGAGCAGCCATGCAACTTTTCCAGCTGGTAGAAGAGGAGTGGGAGAAGAGCTTGGCTGAGGTCTGTGTGGATGACAGCTGCAACACGAACGACAGTTACTCAAAAAAGTGCTTCCAACTTCGGAAAAGCAGAGCTCGACCACAAACTAAACGAGTCTCAGACGACAAATGTGCGCACGTCGCCGAGTCGACAACGACCATAAAGGAAGATTGTGTACAAAGCACATCCAAAAACATCATTGTTGCTCATCCAAAGGCAAAGAAGAGAAAAGAAGCTTAACAGCGTTCCAAACTTTGTTGGTTACGCACTATGTAGCAGTTACCAATGGAAAACTGCATTTGACAGATGTTTTGAAAACACACAAAACAAACTCTGGAATGCAATTATTGGGGGGTGGGGGGGGGCATTAAAAAATGCTCAAGGAATGAGAACGGTCCAATAAATGCAAACATTTTACAGGTTTGTCAGTGGACTTGATTTGTCATTCATACTGTTCCAGGAAAGTGGGTTTTTCGGATTTCTCATTGAAACATCTCTCCGTGTTGCGGTCAACTTCTCATCAGCATAGTTGGCTACCCATTTGACTACATGTAGACGAGATGTACTGCACCTTTGCCAAACACAGCCACCATATGTCCAAGGGTGTGTTTGGAGCAAAGTAATTTTATGATGCAGCAAAAGTCTGGATCCATCCATCCATTGGGACCATACTCTGCACAGCGTTGGTGCTGTCTAAGCAATCTCCTTTTCTATTGGGCACAATCCTGGACAGGTCGCCACTCCGACACAGGATACCAACAAGCTGGCACTCATTTTCCTGAGCTCGGAAGGATGACAGGCAGAGTCAACCCCACCTGGTATTCATTCTATGGCTGAGTGGGATTTGAACTCAGAATCCAAGGATCCTAAGTCCACCAGGCATAAAAGTCTGAATGGTATTCTGAAAGAAGCCTGTTCCTCTAACTTTTTGAATGGCTCTCAAAATTACATTTCACTGGCTGTACAATTGCAGAAACAGGACAGTAACTAAAATGGCACTCGGGAGAGTGCAGACGTCCGCCAGGCTGAACAGTTTACGTTTTGTTTCTCACTTCTCGGCCGAATCTGCGTCCGAACCTTAAACAAAATCTAATGAGCTTGTTATTGTCACCTACTCAACTCATCCACCAAGTTTTGTTGCATTCCATCCACAACCTTTGGAAATATCGTTTTTGGCCCCATCTCTCAATGGTGAAGAATCACTTGGAATTTTTTTTTTTAATTCTTGTATCTGAATCCGCATCTTCACCAAATTCGAATCGATTCATCCTCGTCACACACCCAACCTGTCCACCAGGTTTCGTCCAAGTCCATCCATAACCTTTTGCGATATCCTGCTCAGACAGGCAGGGGTGAAAACATAACCTCCATCCACCTTTGGTGGTGGAGGTAATGAGTTGATTTGTGAAAAGGATGGGAGGGGTGAAGAGCATGGAGTAACCACAAAACTTTATGAACTGTCAACTTTGTTCTCCATCATTCTCGGGGGAATCGTCCTTTAAGTGTGTTGGGGGTAAGAATTCAATTACTGTGGCATACAGCTCAACAGGGAATGCAAGACAGAAAAAAAGCAATTCTTCCTTTCAAGTCTGCCATGTCACCATTCGAAGATTGTTTTTACCTCCACCACCGCAGGTGAAGGAAATTATGTTTTCACCCCTTTCTGTTTGTTTGTCTGTTTGTGGACGGATTTGGATGAAACTTGGACACGTTGGGTGTGTGACCATGACAAATCAATTTGATTTTGGTGAAGATCTGGATCCGGATCTGACGACTAGAGTTTTTTTAAAGTGATTCTTCACTAATGAGAGATAGGGCCAAAAGTGATATAGTACTGTACAGCATGATATCTCAAAAATGTATTGGGTCTGGGGAGGTATTAATACCTTGTGGATCAGGTATTACATCGCTTAGGTATGCACATGTATGAGTGTCCTTCGAGTTTATTACTATTTTTTTGTGTTTTGATACAAAAAGGGGAGTGGAGGATTGTTCGAAGAAAAACGTGTGAGGGGTGGGGGGGGAAGAATGGATTGAAAGGAGTGAGAACACTCCCAGGTAAAAGGACATGCAGGTCACCAAAAGTGCAGTGGACTGGTGTGAGGAAGCAGGGAGGACTGAAACTGGGAAGAAGGACCTTGAGAGGAGAGAAAGGACACGCCAGAGCTCCAGGCATGCAGGAGTACGAATGTGAAAAGAAGCATTGAGGGGGTGACGAGGGCTGCTGCAAGGTGCACGTCTCGAGGTGCTAATCTTTGCTGGTTCACTTCATCACTGGCTCTCGTCGTCTCACTCCTGCATCAAAACCGAGTTGCAATGAGTCCTGCATCGACACCACCAAGAGTCGATGAAAAGTCCTCACCTGCAATTTAAATGTTTGTACACGTGTGATCTGTGGCACCCACTGTGGGTTAGGTTATATTTATTTCTCATCATTGTGCATAAGTTTGCGTGTCCCCATTTCCCTGTTTGTGTCTTCATTCGCACGGTTTGTTTCGAACTGCTCGACCCGTCCACCTTTTCCCCTCGTATTCATAAATATACCCTTTAAAAAGGTAAGAAAACGTTTTCCATGCATCCACCTTCCGTGTGCACGTCGTCAATTTGGGCGACCTGAGGGAACGGTAAAGATTAAAGGGTCACTGCACCGATTAGAGCAAGAAAGAGAAAGTTTGAGGTGGTTTGCTACTTCTGTTACTAAGTGCAGTTGACAAACCAACACAACCCAGTCGCTGAGGAAAAACGAGGGTGTCTAATGTTGTGCGGTCAGAGGAGGTGCAATGGGGGTGAGGTGTGGTTGAAATGTGGATGACGTGCAGAGAAGAAAATGGAAAGTGCGTGCCTGTGCGGTCGCTCTGAAAAGAATGGTTGTTCAGGACTTGCCCTCGCCACGAGACAAAAAAACAGGAGACAACGTGGGAGAAGACCTCTTACGTGTAAGACTATCTGCATTTAAATGTGTTATCTGCTTGCCCAAATGAATGCACCCTGCACGGCACATGATCACTCACTCGCCCATCGCTCTGCTCCATTCCATGAGCTCTGTCTGCCTTTCGTCCTGTACTGCTGACCAAGCCAGAAGCTCCCTATCTCTCGGTGTTTAATAGTTATTTGGCGAAGGAGGAGCCGAAATGCGGATCAGGACCGGCTGTAGGAGTTTGAGTGCCCCCATCGATGCACGGACGCTTCCCCAAGTATTGGCCCTGCCCGTGCGAGGACTTGGCACCGGAAATGGCCTCATTTCCGAGATTAACATGGGGCGAGGGTATCTGGTAGTGCTCCCTGGCCATGAACATATGCTACATACCCAATGGGGGCCAGAATTGAATGAAGCGCTTGGGCTATCCATACGCTGCTGAAGGGATTTTTGCACACACTCGCACTTCAAGCTTTATGCCAGAACGTCCTGAGCATAAGCACCAGCAATGGTAATGGTATGTTGTGCCCATTGCTCAGGACTTGCCCTCGCCAAGAGACGAAAAACTACGAGACCACCTCCAAAGAGCAGTGGTGACTGGTTGCGGAGTTTGTACTGGTGAGTTATGGCATGATGAGTTATTGTGGAGATTGATTGAAATGAAAATATCTATCTATAATTCCAGCAATGTTTGTGTGTGTCTGTGACCGCTGTTTCCCGACAACCACTGGTCCGATCTAATTGAAACTTGCCAGAAATATTGCTGGGGTCCTGAGTATGTGCCTTTTCAGGGTTTGATATTAATTGGACAAGTGCTTCCCAAGTTATGGCCATTTATTTACCAAACCAATGAAAGGACACGTTGCTGCGTAGGCCGGTGCGCGGCTGGCCGACGATGACATCACGTGCCGTGCCGGTTACGATGGGGATCGGTGCCTTAGTTACCGTGGCGTAGGAGTGACAATGGTCAATGGCAAGCAAAGACAGGGAGGTAAACTTGATTTTAATTAACTCGATGTGTATCACAGCAGTTGTTACTTCAATGCAAGCGATAATTCGTGGAATGCATGTGAACATTCCGGACGGGCATGCACCACTTCCGCATAGTGATGACTTAGTGTATTCTAATAATTTCTCAATTTCTTATGCGCATTTATAGATTAAACACAATGCCGCAATCCAGTCGTCGTTTACGAGAGTGAAGGAATGGCCTGTGTGGTTGTTTCTGGCTCACAGTTTGAAAGTGTTTTTTTGTTGTTGCACGTACGGGCACGCACCAGTATATATAAATGATGAAAAAAAATAAATGTAGAAGCACGGTTCGTTATTGCTTACAATGTATAAACATACCCCACAAATAGTAATATCTACAAAATAAATCAGGAGTATCCATCTGTACCCGAATTACTCCCTCAGTTTTGGGGTTAGCCATGCCAACCTTTTGAGGTCCCAGCGGTTTACACCCATAAAAAAGAAGAAAAAAAAATATATATATATATGTACATACACACACAAGCTGGAAGCCTGTGGTAAAAATACCAAAAAAGAAAGGAAGCCTTTTATTGTTGTGCTGGCTGAAAGCTCAAAAATAGGGGCAATACCTCTGGGCGCTCAACTGGTAGCGACTGGATAAGAGAACCACGGAACCAGGGCAGGTATGGACCCACGAAGGATATAACGGAGAAGAAATTAAATACGTATGGATTTTTTTTTTTTAATGCCATAAACACACTTTGGTACATCACGGGTGACAAAAGGTTGTGGTCAAGTTTCATCAAAATTGTGTCGTTTCTGAGAAGAGCAAATACATATTTTTTGGGGGAAACCACCTCGTTTATACCCCCATTGGCACCCCTACAATCACCATGCACAACAAATTATTCATACATGCCATATATCATTTCGATCCCAATCCTTGCTTGAAATGGATTCACTTGTGCATTAACATTTTTGTTGGAGACGTTCATTTTGTCCATCTCACAGGGCATCGTAAATCTGATGTCCACGAAACACCCAATTGTCCATGCTTGTGAGGCCACCGGAGCAGGGATCGGAATGGAAGATGCGGTTTAAACCAAGAATGGGCAAGCATACGAGTCAGGTGTGAACAGGTTGAAGTACGAGTTACAGCACCAGACTGTGCCCTGAGAGAGGTTGTACCGATGGTAATTAACATGGGGTTAGCTTGCTGCAAATTAAATTTATTCACAGTAAATTCATAAACTTACTGCCACAAGATTTCCAAATGAGCCGTTTTATTTTGTACAAAGAGAAACACAGCATTGCACTAGTTTTATTGTTCTTTCAGCGATTTCAACAACCAAATGCAACTCCAACAAGAATCTTAACCTGTAATATCGCACAAATTCCTCTGCCAAAGCAAGGACATAATCACAAGAAGGAAGTCAATGATGTGGTCCCTCCATGGTACAGGATCCTATTACTCATAAATGTCTGCGCTTTGCTCCTCTGCTCCCAGCATTCATTGCACGCTTGAATGCCTTGTGTTGTCCTGAACTCTCAATGCCAACAAATGTGTCCTCAACACCTTCATCTGCACAATCACTCTTGTGTCCTCCCAGTGGTTCACCCACAATATTGCGAGAAGGGGCTGCAAGGAAAGCAAACGTACATCTTTAAGACACCGCACATTTGACATGATGTTAATCCTTCAGTTATGCTCCTTTTTCTTCATCCGTATGCAGCACAAAGCTGTGACGTAGCATCATTGGCTGATACAATGTCCTCTACTGGTTGGGGAAGGAATTTATGAATCACGGTGCCGATGAAACACCGGGATGACAGTTTGCGGCTCGGTCAGGATTCAGACCCAGGCTAGACAGGGGGTTCCCATTGTGTGCTGTCTTTTTGGCTGTTGATTGCATCATTGGTTAGGGGTGCAGCTATGCCGCTGATGCAGTGCCCCTATTACCAATATACTGGTGCTCATTTCACCAACCTCAGAAGAATGACAGGCTGAGTCAACCCCCTGGTGTTAATTCAGTGGAAAATGAGGCTCAAACTCAGGATGCTAGGATCCCAAGCAACCACCCTAACCGCCAAGCCAACACCAGGTTCAGACAGGAGGTACAACCACCACAAAGAGGAATCCCGAATCGTTGTAATGATTAGAATTTATGTTAAAGCTGCACTTTGGTGCAAAAAGAGAAAATGCACTGAATTTATTTTCAGGGACAATATACACTCGTACGACATACATACACAGTCAAAATACAGGTCGGAGGGTCTGAAATATAGTCACCCTCCCAAACTTAACATTAATTCCCCTTCCATTGAGAAATACGAGAGACTAGACAAGAACCGGCAATTCCAACCGACACCACATCCCTCCACAAAAATATAGATGACTACAAGGGCACTCAGTGGAGCACATACCTCTGCCACATAATGCTTGATCCACGAGAACATATCAGGCCCAACACATTTTTGAAATACTTTGCTATATACCGTTTTTGGCCCGATCTCTCAATGGTGAAAAATCACTTTGAAAATTAAATAATTCTCGTATCCAGATCCGGATTGGGATCTTCACCAAAATCAAATCGATTCGCCTTTGTGACACACACAACCTGTCCACCAAGTTTCATCTGAATCCCTCCACAACTTTTTGAGATATCGTGCTATATATTGTTTTTACCCCCATCTCTCAATGGTGAAGAATCACTTAAAAATTCTAGTAGTAGGATCCAGATCCGGATCTTCATGAAAATCGAATCAGTTTGTCCTTGTCACACTCCAAACCTGTCCACAACTTTTTGAGGTTTCCTGTGCACAGACAGACAGACAGACAGACAAACAAACAGACAGAAAGGGGCGAAAACGTAACCTTCACCTTCAGTGGCGGAGGTAACAAGTACAACAACCTACCAACCACGTGGGAAGGAACGAGATAATCCCATCGAAGGAAAGTTGGGACTATGGGCTATCATATTTGAGGCCCCGCGAGGAGTGATGGAAGCGACATTTTTTAATGATATGATGACGATAGACTCGGATGATAGGGTAAGGGTTAAAATAGTGCAAAATGGCATTAACTCCAAAATAGCCGATGTGTCCCTTGCATCACTCCTCACGGCACCTCACTTGTTTTCTGGTTTTCTGCCTGAAGGCAAGTCCAGTACTGCGGAAGCAGTTTCTTGGGAAGGGTTAAACTGGGTAGTTTGGCTTTGCCTTCTCAGCAGTAGTTAGGGCAGGAATTTGTAAATTAGCCTGTTGCCGGTGATATATTGATAAATCGCTCTGCCACAGGCAGATTCATCAATGTATGTGCCATCCCTTGGATGGATGTTAAACGGGTGTCCTGTCTGCCTGCATTAGTTGTTGGTGGACTTTGAAGATCCCACAGTGTCCTTTGTGAAGAGT
The DNA here is from genome assembly GCF_056783735.1 of Eptatretus burgeri. Taxonomy (NCBI): domain Eukaryota; kingdom Metazoa; phylum Chordata; class Myxini; order Myxiniformes; family Myxinidae; genus Eptatretus; species Eptatretus burgeri. The sequence continues at coordinate 28,111,872 of NC_140972.1, read as the reverse complement.
TGATGAGCTGTCACTGGCACCATGAATAAATTTTCTCACTCCCACATATGAGATTTGTTACCTGATTTGTGGCATCCATATTTTTGTTGTCAGCTAAGGTTTCATCGTGAGAAGGGTGAATGTATACGGACACCCAGTAGGATGAAAAACATTTTTCCTTAGAGGTTGGTGGCAGGATTTGCACTCTGGCCACCGTAAAACACTTCATTCCGCAAAATACACATACCATTTATATTTCCCATGGACCAGGCCATTCATCCATTGGGACCATACTCTGTGCAGAGGGTTGGTGCTGTCTAAGCAGTCTCCTTGGCTATTGGGCACAATCCTGGATAGGTTGCCACACCGACACAGGATACCAGCAAGCTGGTATTCATTTTGCCGACCTCGGAAGGATGACAGGCAGAGTCAACCACACCAGATTTAAATTCAACAGACAAGGGGGATTTGAACTCAGGATCCTCGGATCCCAAGCCCACCAGCCGAACCATCAAGCTTACATTAGGGATGACCAGGCCATAGTGTCTGGAAAAAGATAATGTGAAAATAAACAATATGAAAACAAAAGGTTGAGGTCAAATTTTAGATTTATAGTGAAAATGTCTGATTTCAGATGTTTCAATTTAGGAAAAACAAGTGTGATGGAATGACAATCAACAAAATGAATCTGAGGGATTACGACTGAGTCGGACATGTATGAATGTGTTGAAGCTAGAAGATACAGACCGAGAGGTTATTTTGTGTCAACGACCCGGCTTTCTTAGCACTGTACAGCAGACAAAGGACAACTGTTGTGCAAAGAAAGAGATTCCACACAACCACCACTATGACAAAACTTTAAAGCCATTGTTCCTTACCATCTTGTCCTGTGTCTGCAAATGTTTGAGACCAAGTGACAGCAAGGTTTGGACCTGGCGGAGAACGACGTTGGGGAGGCGCCGAGTCAGGTTCAGGGGCAGGTGGTGGTCTTGGTCGGAAAGGCCTTGGGGGCTAGGAAAAGGACAAGGCAGAACAAGACTAATAAAATCTGAATTGGTGAAATTCAAAAGAAGAAACCAAAATGAGGTTCATGCACCCGCAGTGGCCAAAGCAATGTTAAATGAGAAATTCCAAATAATTGAACTGCGGAGCCATAGTAATTAGTAATGACACATTGTTACAGTGGCCTGTAAAAGTATTCACCACACCCCCCCCCCCCCACTCCTTTTCACATGTTTGATGCCACCTGAGCTTATTTCATGATTCTTTCAAATCAAACTTGGTATATGGAGTCTTCACAAACGACTCCAAAGTAATAAAGCTTAAAAGTGCAGATAAAATGTCAATAAGTCAGATTAACAGAGAAAATCAGATGATTCTCAGTTGCATAAGTATTCAAACCCTTTGCCTAATTAACCCTAAATCACTTCAGGAGTAAATTATTTGTTTGAAAGGTGACAAAATAAGTGTAATAGGTTTCACCTGTATGTAATCAATGGTTTAACTTAAAAATTAATCTCCCCCACTTATCGAAGGAGTTTTAAGGTGCAACTCACTTGGTCAACCAACAAGGCAAACATGAAGACCAAGGAGCTTTCCAAAGATGTCAGACATAAAGTGGTGGAGAAACACCGTTAAGGAGAGGGTTGTAAGATTATTTCAGTCACTCATTATCCCTTTGAGTATGGTGAAATCCATCATTTTTTGTGGAAGACGCATCATTCCACCCAGATTCGACTCGGATCAGGTTGCCCATCCAAACTCAGCAGCCGGGCAAGCAGCAAACTGGTTCGGGATGTCACTGTAAATCCAATAATGACTCAAAGATCTGCAAGACTCTGTCTGAGATGGGGATCAGTGTTCATCATTCAACAATATCCCATTTCCTTCACAAAGGTGGCCTGTATGAACAGGTGACAAGAAAGAAACGATTGCTGAAAAACACACATATAAAAGCTCGTTTGGAGTTTGCAAAAAAGCATCTCAATGATACTGCAGGCATGTGGAGAAAAGTTTTGTGGTCAGATGAGACAAAAATTGAACTCTTTGGTCTGAATTCAAAGCGTTACATCTGGCACAAGGCCTTGTACTGCACATCACCCAGTCGACACTGTCCCGACTATCAAGTATGGTGGTGGTACCATCGTGTTGTGGGGCTGCTTTTCATCAGCAGGGACTGGCAAGCTTGTCAAGATAGCAAGGACAATGGACGGTGCAAAGTACAGGAGAATCCTTGATGAAAACCTGCTCAAGACAGCCAATAATCTGAAACTGGGTCGGAGATTCACATTTCAGCAGGACAGTGATCTGAAGCAGAAACCTAAAGCCACACTGGAGTGGCTGAATAAGAAGAAAATAAATGTTCTTGAGTGGCCCAAAGTTCTGACTTGAACCCAATTGAACATTTATGGCGAGACTTGAAGATTACAGTCCATCGACGATCCCCATCAAACTTAGCAGAACTAGAGAAATTTTCATGTGAAGAATGGGCAAAGATTTCACCATCTCACTGTGTAAAGCTGGTGGAGATTAACCCTAAATACTCATTGCCGTAAAAGGTTCTTCCCCCAAGTACTGACCTCAGGGGCTGAATACTTTTACCAGTGAATTTTGATTTGTACACGTTTTTTGTAGGTATTCCTGACATGTAACCTCCTTCAACCATAACAGTGTTTAGTTTGATCTCTTCAGTTACAAGGAAAAAAAAAAAACAAAAGTCCATTTGGAAATATTGTTTCTACATAATTCGTAATTTATCTAAGTGGCATTATTGGTCAAGAGTGAATACTTTTGTCGGCCTCTGAAGGTGACAATACTTGATTTCAGTCACAACAGGTTTTTTTGTTTTTGTCTCATCTACATGTTTAAAGTAATTACTTCCGCTGGCCAAGGGGAACACGGAGGTTGTTTTCACCTGTCTGTTTGTTTGTTTGAGCAGCACACATCTCAAAATCCGAGAATTTTAAAAAGTGATCCTTCACTATTGAAAGATGGGGCTAAAAAAAAGATATATAGCACGATATCTCAAAAAGTTGTGGACAAGTTGTGACAAAACTCGGTCGATGTTGGTTCGGGGAAAAACACCAAAACGATTTGATTTTGATTCAGGTCTGGATCCAGATCCGGCCTATCAGTAACTGTTCAGCCTGGCAGAAGTATGCTCTCTACCGAGTGCCATTCTAGTTTTGGACAGCACTATCTCCTCCATGCATAACCGATTCGTGACGACCACCATTAATGCCCCGAGGGCATAAAATCATGCACAATATGTGGACTTGCAGCACATGCAGACAAAGCAAGGCAGACACAGACAGACACAGATAATTCTTCCTTTTTATGCAGCATATCACTGTGGATAGAAAATTTGCTGGAGGAACAGTTGTGTTGTTCATTGTAGTAAACACGGTAAAGTTTATGTTTTTACCCCAATATAATAAATCTCCCCCAAGGATTGTAGTAAACACGGTAAAGTTTATGTTTTTACCCCCAATATAATAAATCTCCCACCTCCCCCAAGGATTGTAGTAAACACGGTAAAGTTTATGTTTTTACCCCAATATAATAAATCTCCCACCTCCCCCAAGGATTGTAGTAAACACGGTAACGTTTATGTTTTTACCCCCAATATAATAAATCTCCCACCTCCCCCAAGGATTGTAGTAAACACGGTAAAGTTTGTTTTTACCCCGATATAATAAATCTCCCCCCCCCCCCCCCGATTGTAGCAAACAAGGTAAAGTTTATGTTTTTACCCCGATATAATAAATCTCCCCAAGGATTGCAGTAAACACGGTAAAGTTTATGTTTTTACCCCCAATATAATAAATCTCCCCCTCCCCCAAGGATTGTAGTAAACACGGTAAAGTTTATGTTTTTACCCCCAATATAATAAATCTCCCCCCCCCCCCAGATTGTAGTAAACAAGGTAAAGTTTATGTTTTTACCCCAATATAATAAATCTCCCCCAAGGATTGTAGTAAACACGGTAAAGTATATGTTTTTACCCCCAATATAATAAATCTCCCACCCCCCCCAAGGATTGTAGTAAACACGGTAAAGTTTATGTTTTTACCCCAATATAATAAATCTCCCACCTCCCCCAAGGATTGCAGTAAATACGGTAAAGTTTATGTTTTTACCCCCAATATAATAAATCTCCCACCTCCCCCAAGGATTGTAGTAAACACGGTAAAGTTTGTTTTTACCCCGATATAATAAATCTCCCCCCCCCCCGATTGTAGCAAACAAGGTAAAGTTTATGTTTTTACCCCGATATAATAAATCTCCCCAAGGATTGCAGTAAACACGGTAAAGTTTATGTTTTTACCCCCAATATAATAAATCTCCCCCCAGATTGTAGTAAACAAGGTAAAGTTTATGTTTTTACCCCAATATAATAAATCTCCCCCAAGGATTGTAGTAAACACGGTAAAGTTTATGTTTTTACCCCCAATATAATAAATCTCCCACCTCCCCCAAGGATTGTAGTAAACACGGTAAAGTTTGTTTTTACCCCGATATAATAAATCCCCCCCCCCCCCCCGATTGTAGCAAACAAGGTAAAGTTTATGTTTTTACCCCGATATAATAAATCTCCCCCAAGGATTGCAGTAAACACGGTAAAGTTTATGTTTTTACCCCCAATATAATAAATCTCCCCCTCCCCCAAGAATTGCAGTAAACACGGTAAAGTTTATGTTTTTACCCCAATATAATAAATCTCCCACCTCCCCCAAGGATTGTAGTAAACACGGTAAAGTTTATGTTTTTACCCCGATATAATAAATCTCCCCCCCCCCCCCAGATTGCAGTAAACAAGGTAAAGTTTATGTTTTTACCCCGATATAATAAATCTCCCCCAAGGATTGTAGTAAACACGGTAAAGTTTATGTTTTTACCCCCAATATAATAAATCTCCCCAAGGATTATAGTAAACACGGTAAAGTTTATGTTTTTACCCCCAATATAATAAATCTCCCCCCCAGATTGTAGTAAACATGGTAAAGTTTATGTTTTTACCCCCAATATAATAAATCTCCCCCCCCCAGATTGTAGTAAACACGGTAAAGTTTATGTTTTTACCCCGATATAATAAATCTCCCCCAAGGATTGTAGTAAACACGGTAAAGTTTATGTTTTTACCCCGATATAATAAATCTCCCCCAAGGATTGTAGTAAACACGGTAAAGTTTATGTTTTTACCCCCAATATAATAAATCTCCCACCTCCCCCAAGGATTGTAGTAAACATGGTAAAGTTTATGTTTTTACCCCCAATATAATAAATCTCCCCCCCCCAGATTGTAGTAAACACGGTAAAGTTTATGTTTTACCCCCAATATAATAAATCCCCCCCAGATTGTAGTAAACACGGTAAAGTTTATGTTTTTACCCCGATATAATAACTCTCCCCCAAGGATTGTAGTAAACACGGTAAAGTTTATGTTTTTACCCCCAATATAATAAATCTCCCACCTCCCCCAAGGATTGTAGTAAACATGGTAAAGTTTATGTTTTTACCCCAATATAATAAATCTCCCCCCTCCCCCAAGGATTGTAGTAAACACGGTAAAGTTTATGTTTTTACTCCAATATAATAAATCTCCCCCCTTCCCCAAGGATTGTCGTAAACACGGTAAAGTTTATGTTTTACCCCAATATAATAAATCCCCCCCCAGATTGTAGTAAACACGGTAAAGTTTATGTTTTTACCCCGATATAATAAATCTCCCCCAAGGATTGTAGTAAACACGGTAAAGTTTATGTTTTACCCCCAATATAATAAATCTCCCCCAAGGATTGTAGTAAACACGGTAAAGTTTATGTTTTACCCCAATATAATAAATCCCCCCCCAGATTGTAGTAAACACGGTAAAGTTTATGTTTTTACCCCGATATAATAAATCTCCCCCAAGGATTGTAGTAAACATGGTAAAGTTTATGTTTTACCCCCAATATAATAAATCTCCAAGGATTGTAGTAAACATGGTAAAGTTTATGTTTTACCCCAATATAATAAATCTCCCACCTCCCCCAAGGATTGTAGTAAACATGGTAAAGTTTATGTTTTTACCCCCAATATAATAAATCTCCCCCCCCCAAGGATTGCAGTAAACACGGTAAAATTTATGTTTTTACCCCCAATATAATAAATCTCCCCTCCCCCCAGATTGTAGTAAACACGGTAAAGTTTATGTTTTTACCCCCAATATAATAAATCTCCCCCAAGGACTGTAGTAAACATGGTAAAGTTTATGTTTTTACCCCAATATAATAAATCTCCCCCCCAGATTGTCGTAAACACGGTAAAGTTTATGTTTTTACCCCCAATATAATAAATCTCCCCCCCCCCCCAAGGATTGTAGTAAACATTGTAAAGTTTATGTTTTTACCCCAATATAATAAATCTCCCCCAGATTGTCGTAAACACGGTAAAGTTTATGTTTTTACCCCAATATAATAAATCTCCCCCCCCCAAGGATTGTAGTAAACATTGTAAAGTTTATGTTTTTACCCCAATATAATAAATCTCCCCCCCAAGGATTGTAGTAAACATGGTAAAGTTTATGTTTTTACCCCAATATAATAAATCTCCCCCCCCAGATTGTAGTAAACACGGTAAAATTTATGTTTTTACCCCCAATATAATAAATCTCCCCCCAAGGATTGTAGTAAACATGGTAAAGTTTATGTTTTTACCCCAATATAATAAATCTCCCCCCCCCCAGATTGTAGTAAACACGGTAAAATTTATGTTTTTACCCCCAATATAATAAATCCCCCCCCAGATTGTAGTAAACACGGTAAAGTTTATGTTTTTACCCCGATATAATAAATCTCCCCCAAGGATTGTAGTAAACACGGTAAAGTTTATGTTTTTACCCCCAATATAATAAATCTCCCCCCAAGGACTGTAGTAAACATGGTAAAGTTTATGTTTTTACCCCAATATAATAAATCTCCCCCCCCAGATTGTCGTAAACACGGTAAAGTTTATGTTTTTACCCCAATATAATAAATCTCCCCCCCCAAGGATTGTAGTAAACATTGTAAAGTTTATGTTTTTACCCCAATATAATAAATCTCCCCCCCAAGGATTGTAGTAAACATGGTAAAGTTTATGTTTTTACCCCAATATAATAAATCTCCCCCCCCCCCCAGATTGTAGTAAACACGGTAAAGTTTCTGTTTTTACCCCCAATTTACCTCCTCTGGAGCCTTGACGAGCCGCTCGCTCCAGTCGATCCCCTCAGCGAACGGGTTCCTCAGGAATGCGGGTTTCCGGACGGTTTGTAACACCTCGGCGGGACTGGGCAAGCTGCAGCTTCGCACCTCTCCTGGTCCGCTCTCTCCTCCTTCGGTCCGAGGTGTCGGCGAACCCCGACCCTCCTGACCGTTCGAGTCCTCGTCCGAATCGGAGAAATTTCCCGCCGAGAAGAACGCCAGCGGGTCCTGCACGGAATTCGCCATCGCCGTCGTCATCGGGTCCCGATGTAAAATTAAAAAAATCCTTTTTTTTTTTTTTTTAAACCCGCGCTTTGACTGCTTCGTCTTGTCCGATCGATCCAATAATCTTGATGTTCCTCAGGATTATTACACCGGACGAGGAATCAACACTTGAATTCAAGGATCAATTAGGAACCATTTCCTTTACTTCCATCTCCGTACAGTAAATGTAGTCATGAAGTTTCCATAACCCCAAATAAACAATCTACATGAAGCACTAACACTTAAAAAAAACAAAACAACAAAGTTAACTTTGTAAATTTCTCCTTTTAAGCAACGACGAAGCTCGAGCGAAAAATCATGAACACGACCCAACTACACTGCCATGGCTTTCAGCACAGCACGAAAATAATAATTATAAAATTAACGATAATTAAGCTGGTATCGTTTTTCTGTATTAACTTACGGCCTTACAAGTCTTATGTTATATTTATTTACACGCTGATTGGTGAAGGAGTTGACAATGGGAGAATAATGTCTCCTTCTCCTTCTTCTGATAAAACCATTTGGACTCGACTCTTTTTTATTCAGGATCCGGATCTCCTTAAATACTAAACCCCTTTACACATCCTCGCATTGACGGTGCCTTTTGAGAGCGTCCATCATGAACTTTTAAATATATTCGGACATTTGCTTTTAAGTTTCGAAAAGTTCACGTTACTATTTAAAGATTATTCCATTTAATGTATTGTAATTTCGTAAATACACTATTTTCTCGTCATGAACGACGATCGTCCATGACGGGTGTCGCTATTGGCTCAATCAACGCACGTGACGAAATATCGGAAGTTGTTTTTGTTTCTTGTTCTTCAACTTCTTGTTCTTCTTCTTCTTTTTCCTCTTCTTCTTCCTCTTCCTGTTCCTGTTCCTCTTCTGGTGAAGACAAAACCTTGAGAACGCGGCTCTTGGACACATTTGTCCTTGTTTTCTCTCAATCTCTCGCCGCTGAGGGTTCGTACACAAAGTACGTACGTAACTCTTTTTAAACCCCCCCTTCTCCTCCTTGTGGCGCCAACACGTGACTCAAACAAAATAGCCTTCCCTCTCATGACACAAAATACCTCCCAAATGATTTATTCAGCGCACAATGATATATGTGCAGAAGACAGTTTATCCTCTTTCCCAATCATGACCATCGTTTGACCAAATATACATGTAGGAACAGGACTATCGTCAAATCAATGGCACTTTGAGGTAATTAAACATCCCTTAGCTCCTTGATTGAATTAATTAAAAAGATTGTTTGTCGTTATGTTTTGCAATCTTATAATTCGGTTTCAATGTGCAAGCTCAGCGACTACACAAATCATGCGCTTGCTGACTCCCCTCAGCCGTTTTGTGGGTGTATATTTAGCTTTGGCTGCAATCCCTCCCGCTCGCACTTTCTGCCTTGTTTTTTTTTTTTTAATTCTTTAATAATTCACTGACGTTAAGCTTTCTCTCAGCTATCAAGTGGAACCCTTCCAATGAGTTCGAAAAAAAATATCATTGAACTTTACAAGAGAATAACACGTCGTGGATGTGAAAGAGTTTTTGGTTTGACGAGAGATGGCGGCATTTTCGATCGTTGACGGTGATCTGAAAATGGTCAAAAAGGAGCTGCTTGGCGCCGTACAAGCGTGCAGAGACCGGGGTTTGTGGCACAGTGCAAAGTGGTAAGGCCGTTGAATCGACGTTGCTTTCTGAAGGCGACAGACTTGTTCTGATTACAGTAAATAACGTGACTGTGTTCATGTACTGCACTGTATATAATAATAATTATATGTGTGTGGAGGTGCGTCACACTTTCCGCGATTAATTTTGGCGGTTTAATTTCTCCATAATGATGCTCTGCTGTTTTGTTTAAATTAAAGATTTCGCAGTACTGTACATGTATTTACCTCTCTGACGCTGATAACAGTTGCTTATAGTTATTTCATTGGTAAAGTCAGAATGACGTCTTTACTGAGAGTATGACGTCACTTAAATCGGTATCCGTATTTTCCGATTATTATTTTCTTAGTGACGTCATATTCGCTTGACGTCATATTGGCTTCTTGGTGATCCGGTAGTGACGGCATATTAGCTTGACGAAATGAAGTTTCTCTTCTGATGTACCGAAGCAGTTTATTTGCAAGGTTTGCATTGGGTGGTTTGCCATTGCCTTCCCAGCAGTAGTTAATGGCAGGAATTTGTGAATTGTTCATAGTGCCGGCGATAGCTCCCCTCCTCTTCACGAAGGATACCGTCGGATCTTTAACGTCCACCAACTAATGACGGTGAATGGAATTTCCATTTTGACGTCAATCCGAGAAACAGCACACACATCGATCAATCACCTTGCCTGTAAAACACCAGAATGACAGTTTACAGCAGGGTCGGGATTCGAACCCAAGCTTGACAGCTTCGAGGTGAGTGTGCATACCTCTTGTCGAGACCATCCTGCCAGCCTTACTCAGTACTCGTACCAGTTAAATTACACTTAATAAATATGTAATGTTTTGTGGAGTACTATATATATATATATATATATGTATATATATATATATATGTATATATATATATATATGTGATGTGCACATATAGGATTTGTTTAAAAAAAAATTGTATACAATGTCGAGGCTCATATGAGAACTAACACATAACGCACAGCAAGGGGGTGCATGAGACGAGAGGTGGGAGAGGGAAGAACAAAACAGTTGGGAACAGAGACATTAGGAGATCTGTCGAAGGAAGAGGGATGGGGAGGGGAACACGGCGTATACAAGATGGGCATTACTGAATTCATGTTCTGCATTACATAATACTAGTACGTGCCCGTAAAAATAAATAAATAAATATTCCAGCCGCGAGCAAGAAACAGCAACCACACAGGCCGTTTCTTCGCTCTCGCGTGCCCGTACGTGCGTGGCCCGGAAGTTCACATATCACAATTACGATTATCCGCAATTTAGGTTTTGATGGTCAATCATTCAATTAGCGCCAATGTATTTTACCTCTTCGCAATGTCGTCGCAAGGAAAAACAAAAAGAGAAGAGAAGAGAAGAGAGAAAAAAATTACTTCCTGGTTCGGAGCATACCAGCACTCTGATGTTACCAAAATTTATGCACCGTCTAATATGAAAACGATCATAACTTGGGGCATTGTGTTTATCTATAAATGCGCATAAGAAATCGAGAAATTATTAGAATACACGAAGTCATCACTCTCCGGAAGCCCGTACGTTGTAACCCGTAATGTGGAACGTGGCTGAGCTTCCCTTCCCCATTGGCCACGCCCACGCAACAACATGTCCTGTCATTGGTTTGGTAAATAAATGGCCATAACTTGGGAAGCACTTGTCCGATTAATATCAAACCTTGAAAAGGCACATCCTCAGGTCCCCAGCAATATATCTGGCAAGTTTCAATTAGATCGGACCAGTGGTTGTCGAGAAACAGCAGACACACACACACACACACACACACACACACACACACACACACACACACACACACACACACACACACACACACACACACACACACACACACACACACACACACACACACACACACACACACACACACGCACGCACTGCTGGAATTATAGATATTGGAGAGTTCATAGAACACGATACCCCGTGCAGTGTTGAGTTTATACTTCAATTTTAATAAAAATATAATTAAAAAAAAATCTGGAAGTTTACCTACACAGCCACATTGGCAGAGTCTTCTTTACCCCCATACTGTCCCTCTCACATGCCACGCCCTCTTAAGATTATATATATATATATTGTTGTGGTTGACGAAATTCGCAAACCACCATTCAGGTCCCGTAGGTGAGATATCTCTGTAAGTATATGGTAGTTAGGCCCAAACCCGTTGTTTAGAGGGAATAAATGTCATTCATTCGGGCTGCGACCCTTTTAGATAGCCGTTTTTCTTTTACTATCTTTATTTTGGACCAGCCGCCATTACTACCACCACAACCACCACCAACCACGTCTCAACAGCCATCACACAACAACCACCAACCGCAACGCCGCTTCACAACCA
>NC_140972.1:28085371-28095371 GCF_056783735.1 Eptatretus burgeri | reverse complement strand
TTTTCGACCCCGAACAGAACCTTTTTATCCTCCTGTCCTCGTCACTTCCAATCGAGCCGTTTATTGGCCCACCGCCGTCACCTTCTGCCAATCGTGATCACGGGGCGGAGCCATCCGCTGCACTGTCCTGTGACGTCACGGCCAGTCTCCAGAGAATACCAAAATGGGTTTACGCAGACACACTTACCCTATCCCGTGTCCCTATCTAATTACGTGACAATTATCATTTCCCCCCTTGAAGAAATGAACATTTACTAGACAACTTATCACCACTGAATTGGTACTTATTACATCGAGATCCTGGTAAACTCGAACAGCATGGCATACCTAATTAAACATCCTAATTACCCTTTGAATGCATACCCCCCCCCCCTCAAACGTAACACTGCTCCCTCCTCTGGTACCGCAGCTCCTGCAAGGTATATCACAGGCGCTACCGTACCAGCCTTAACACTTACTGACTCACACCTAATTAACCTAACAAAATAAAGTAGGAGGGGCAATGGGCAGCGAGTCGCAGCTAACTTACCTATCCTGCTTAATGTACTACCCCCTTATGGCCTTATCCTCGCCTAAACAATCATTCGTTTTTTTTTTGTTTTTTTTTTAATTTTGTTTTATCACATGATAGCACTGAGCGAAGTTGCACTCCATCCTCCGGATCATCGCTCTTGCCCAGCACTCTTCCAGCGATCTGGGGAGGGGAAACAAAAGGTTCCACAAAAACACAACACTTGTACTTTACATTCCTACTCTAAGCCTTAACGACACTATTCACAGGATATTTACACTTGACCGCCTCCCCCAGTGGATGCTAAAATAGACCCAGCGTTACCTGGGGAGCCAATTTTCAAATTTGCTTGCCCCAAAATTACGCGGACATCATGCCCTTGCTGCACCTGTCGAGTTGTGCGGGATTGAGTGGGACTCACACATCTTCACAACACTCACACCATGGTCATCATCACATTTCTAGGTCATGGTCCTCACTTTAATCATGCAGGCTGAATCCCGTCATGGCCGTGGGGTGGGTTACCACAAGATGATGGGGGCATCTCAGGTGCAACCATGCCCACAGGTAAGCTTTAGTCCAACCCGGACGTTTCTCCGCCCCGCTCCCTTTGATTCCCTCCCCCCTGGTAGCCATCAGCTCTAATCCCGTACAACACTCTGGAAGGGGTCTCACTGGCTCCTCTGGCCTTCCTGGGTCGCCAAGGTCCTACCCGCCTTGGTCGCCCAACCAGACCCTCTCCCAGTTGCCTCCAGACACTGTCACCATTAGCCACCAGGTGGTGAATCTCCTTGAAGGGGGTCGCAATTCCCGCTCACCGTGAGCTTCAGCAATCCCTGTGGACAAGCACATCATCCCCACCCACAAAACCCACATGACTCCCCCACCCCATCGGCCTTACATGTGACACCTGCATTTCTAACACTTCACCGACCATGACCTTCCCTGTTACCACACCATGGCCAATAAAAAGTCATCGTGTGTACCATAGATTTCACTTCTTAACTTGAAACAACTCACAGCACTTCTCACCCGATCCATGCACCAGCCATTGGACAGCCACTCGTGCCCGCTTTGTTACCAATTACCCACTGTCCCGATTGTCACTCTAAAACCCAGCAGAACTTACAAACCCATGCCAATTTTCCCACAATTCATTTTTTCCACCAAAGGAGGGCACTTCGCCACAATCTCAGCAGCCGAGCATGGCCGTATATGCTCAGCCCAATCTAGTCTCCCCGACCCCCGACAGTGATCTCCAGACCCGACCTATGAAAGGGCATCTCGGATAGACCTGGCGGTTCAGCAGGAGGATTCACCCTCTCCGAGTCTAAAAGTCTATTGGAGGGTCCTTCCATCGCCGGGTACCGGCAATATCGTTGCATGTGTCCTCTTCGCCCGCACCGGAAACAACTCCCCATAAAAGGCCCCCGTGAGTATCGGTGAAATGTCTCTTCCGGTTCCGGACCCCCTCGGCCATAATCGAATTGCTCTATTGGCTGGGCTGGACCCCGCCGCTTTGGCGCACTAACTACTAGATTACCCTTTATCAAACTTGACAGTTTCTGGCAAATTTCCTGAAACATTTGGGTAATGCCAATTTCTCCCAGCCCCCCTCCCTGATCCTGGATCTCCGCCTGTCGGATCGTCACCGATGGCCTCTCTGGAACCCGACCCGGCCGACTCCACGAGGCCAGCCTGGCCGCGCACTCGGCCGCTCGGTAAACGGTGAGTGGATCCTGCAACTCCACTAGCGCTCGGACCTCAGGGTCAGGAAGAGCAGCTAAAAATTTCTCTAGTGCCAGTCTGTCCCATGCCTCCACTGTAAGGTCCCGATACGCGATCCTGACTGATTGGTAAATGTCCTGTGCCAGCTCCTGCACTGTCTCACCCGGCTTTAATCTGCGGTGCTGGAGCTGGGCCCGCACCAGATCACAGTTTGCTGCAAACCCAAACCGACGGCTCAACGCCTCGCAAATGTGGGAGCTGGTCAACATCCCCTCCGCGATCACGTTTAACACATCTGCGACTGGTCCCCGCAACGTTGCCACCAAATTCCCTGTATGTTCCCGCTCATTCCACCCGTTTAGTCAGGAAATGCACTCAAATTGCGTCAGAAAAGCTTCAACGCTCCCTGACCCGTCAAAATTTACCAGGGGGATCACTTTTACGGTGGCCCGCTTCTCAGTTTCTCCCTTGTCCGAATCCAGCCCAGGGATCAAACACCCTTGTGGCTGCGTATCCAATTTCGGAGCCCACTGTGGCCAAAAATGTTTTGTGGTGAGGGTCTCATGGGTCAATTTTGCCTCCTGTTCCAAACGTTGAATGGACCGATTCACCTCTTCCCGCAGGATCTTCTGGGCCCGCACAACCTCCTCCAAGGCTCCGTCGCGAGTTTGTAGCTACTCCTCAACCAACCCGGACACTCTACTTACAAAAGACGGCTCTACCAGGCCTTTATCCAAGACTTCATCTTGGCTCATAATTTTATCTTGTTCGTCCAAACGAGCCTCCAATCCTTTTACCTCCTCCGCCAAATTCATCCCTTGCTTCCTCAGCTCTCCCCACTCTTCAACCTGCAGCTGCATACGAGCATCCACACAGGCACGATGACGTTCCAGGCTTTCATCCACTTTATCAACCCGAATGTTCGTTGCATCAATTTTATCTACCAATTTTTTCGTATATTTTCCCCCTCCAATGTAATTTCTACCTTTGTTTCCTCCAATCTATCCTCGAATTTACTTTGTATTTCCCCCAATTTAACATCCACACACTCCTGCATCTCAGTTTTCATTTTCTCCATCTTTTCCCCCAATTCATCCCTCATTAAATCAATCCGTGCACCCAACTGTTCCCCCATTACCCCCAATCGATCCCCCTGTGCCGTCATTTTTGCCCTCTGTGTCACGAATTGATTTTCCATTTGTGCCGTCATTTCTGCCCTCTGTGTCACGAATTGATTTTCCATTTGTGCCATCATTTCTGCCATTTTTGCCCCCTGTGCCATCATTTTTGCCCCCTGTACTGTAATTGCACTCATTAAACGTTCCAACATTGTCCAGATCGTCATCGTGCCGGTTTCCGGCGCTGCCGGCTCCGTTACGGGCGATGAAGCACGGTCCACGCTCGGAATGGGGGAGGTTCCAACCCGACCCCCGTCTCTCCCTTCTTCCCCCGACTCGCTGCCAGACACGTGGCCTTCCTCCTCAAACATTTGCACATCCGCCATGGTGCAGAAGTCCCGTTTGCCGCCAATTAATTTAAATTTGAAAAATCCTGCCAAAACTTTCCCGCGCTCGCGCGCTTTTCTGTAGTAATTTTATATTCCAATTCGTGGCGAGATTTTAATCTTGGTATATTCTCCCGATACCAAATATAATTTAGAGGGGTTCGAACCTCCCACTCCTGACACCAATGTGACGTCCACGGGACTTGAACAGTCCCGCCAACGTAGAATGAGCCGAAACGATGGAGGCGGTTTATTTATTTATAACCCAAACATGGCGGTTCTAATCGCTCTACTGCAAACGGGACGAGGAAGGTGGCACGAGTCACTTTTCACTGAGTTGATGATGTTTATTCGTTTTTACTATTAACCAGAAATAACAAGACTCGGCAAGAAGAGGGATCCGGGGCGATTCGACGGGATGGTGTGGGATCGGGCGTGGGGAAAAACAGACAATTCCAATGAATATAGAGATCTCAAACCCTCTAAGGCGCCAAGCGCGCACACACACACACACACACACACACACACACACACACACACACACACACACACACACACACACACACACACACACACACACACACACACACACACACACACACACACACACACACACACACACAGTAGCTATTTCTGAGGCACGTAGCAAGGTGAGGCACGAGGCTCAGCAAGGATCCAAGACACGATGAAGAACACGATCGAATCAGCACAACAAGGACGCTCTCCGCACAACAGCCTCCACACCAAAAAAACACGATCGTTTTGTCCAGATCTTCTTCCTCTTCCTTTTCGACCCCGAACACAACCTTTTTATCCTCATGTCCTCGTCACTTCCAATCGAGCCGTTTATTGGCCCACCGCCGTCGCCTTCTGCCAATCGTGATCACGGGGCGGAGCCATCCGCTGCACTGTCCTGTGACGTCACGGCCAGTCTCCAGAGAATACCAAAATGGGTTTACGCAGACACACTTACCCTATCCCGTGTCCCTATCTAATTACGTGACAATTATCATTTCCCCCCTTGAAGAAATGAACATTTACGAGACAACTTATCACCACTGAATTGCTACTTATTACATCGAGATCCTGGTAAACTCGAACAGCATGGCATACCTAATTAAACATCCTAATTACCCTTTGAATGCATACCACCCCCCCCTCAAACGTAACAATATATATACACATACATAATATGTGTGTACATACACACATACACACAGTATGTATAGGTCATGGTTCTTGAGACTATTATGAATGTGATTTGTGTCCTCACTATAATTCACAAACCGGTGTTTGTATGTTTGTGTGTTTGTTTGTTGTACGACTCCTCCTACAGTTCTGGGCTGACTACATCCGGACTTTCTACACAGGATCAGCAAGGCCACAATTAGTGTATTGTCTTGTTTTTATCTTTGGGGGGCGTGGGGTAGGGGGGAGATGCACATTCTAATGTGTATCATGTAGCTCCGCCTCTAGGTGGGAGCAGGTATTACAAGTCTCCACTATTTACAGTCGTACAGTATTGAATATTCCTGTCCCCACGTTTTCCAGTGCTGTGAGGTGTTTTGAATTATATGCAGTTGGTATGTTTTTGCTTGCACGTAACCTGGGTTATTTATTTATTTATTTATTGCCGATACAGAGCTGTCAGTTGCCTTTACACTGCCCAAATAAACGTATGCCTCAAAAGAACGTGTTGCATGCTTGGAACAAGGTCGCCTGTAGGCGGGTACTCTGCTAATTTAAATAATGGTTTAATGGGGATCCCAAATGCTCAGATCACTCAGACGCTAATCTATCCCTTGATACTCTGCAAAAAGATGTCTTCTTCCCCAATTTCTGAATTATAAAGTAGATAAATTCCTGATTAATATCAAAATATTCTTCTTCTTCTTCAGATTAGCTGTGATGTCACACATGGAAGTAGACCACCAGATCCATACTGTATACGCGTTACATCGCGGTAGAATTTATCTCAAACTATGAATAATTTTCGATTTTCCACAAATGTGTAGAGTCGATGGGTCATCCGTGCTTGTACAGTTATTCAAACCGAGATGGTTTCATGAAACACCCTAAGTTTGCCAGAAATTGGGCGAGGTTTGTCCGAAATACCGGAGTGTGCATCGGGCCAACAAAATGTTCGCCTTTGTGCTCGGAACATGTTACAGAGCACTGTTGTGAAACCATAGAGATGGCTAAATCTTGTTATCTGCCACGATCGAGAGGATGCCATACCACGATTAAGCGGAAGAAACGGCCGTCACTCGAAACTGTAACCCCATCTCTACCCAGCTACCAATACATGTCCATGGACAATATAAGTGGGGAATCAAACACATGTTGCCATTGACTGGCAGTTACCACAAGAGCACCTGAAAATAATTATCTATTATAATTATCAACGCAAATTTCTACCAATCAAAGAAACCACCATCTATTTATAGTGGAGAGAAAGTATGTATGTATTATGTACTATTACTCTGAGAGGATTTGTCCGAGGATGCTAAAATTTAATCCCCACACATCCCCCATCCACAATCACCCTACAATACCCACCACCACCCCCCCTCCTCTCCCCTCTACAATCCCTATACACTGGGGAGGGACATCGACACGTCACGGACATGATGGTGGGACACGGCATGGACATAAATGGCATCTGGGAAAAGTATGAAACTGGACGATCTCATTACAAACAAGACACCTGATCAACCTGTGATGGTGGGACAAAGCATTCGTCACACATTTTGTCCACGGTGTCTGAGTCTGCCTTGGTGATGTTGGGTGATGCCCCTTTTGTTGGGTGGTGACGGGTATTTCAGCTCGTAATATATATATATATATATATATATATATATATATATATATATATATATATATATATATATATATATATATATATATATATATATATGAAAAACCCATTTATCAATGAATACAAAATCCCTCCCCTAAATCATTGATTGAACAGAAAATGAAACCCTACCGAGCTGAAGTGATCATGTGACCAGCATTTTAATCTTCACGAACACTTCCGCCTTCTTCCTCTGAATCGTTCACACTTGGCTTGAAATGGAACGATATGTCCCCACAATTTCCCCCAAAAGTGTTTTCATCACTAATTTTGTCTCCAATAGTTTCTTCAAAATCCCACTGATCACTTTCAACAAACTGAGAACCTTCAGAGTTGCTAATGACGGTGGAATCGGCATCTGAATCCGAGCTTGATGTGCACCGTTTGTCGATGTAAAACTGCCGTTCGAATCAATATGGCTTCAGATGTCACTGGTGAAATAGAAAATCGACACTCTGGGGCTCTTTTGAACACTTTGTGATTGGCAAAAAAAAAAAAAAAAATTTTCCCCTTCAAATTTGACCATGGTAAATGATTCTCACTGCTTTTCAGAAAATAAACATTGCGTTTGGGTTCCTCTTTAAAGAGGTTTAAAGGTGTATAAATAAATTAATTCTGGGTTTTACCCAGTGTCGATTACCCCACCTAAGTTAACACGTTACATTAGTTCTTCATGCCTGTTGTTTGTGTCCTTTATAACGTCCTTAAAAACAGAAGTTTCCTGTTTGGAATGATTTTCAATTTTGATTGACTGCTATGTAGGCAGAGTAAAAATACAAACAAAAAAAAATCTCATTCCTCTCTGCACTTGTGTGATCAGGACAAATTCAAAGCTGATATATGATGAAACTAGAAACTAGTCTTCCTCTTCATGTTCCGATTCGTGTTCAAAATATAACATTCAATTGAAATACAGTATATTTTTCCTCGATCATAAACTGATAAGATGGATGGACGGATGGACATGAACCAATTGCTTAACCCTGCTTTTCACTTCGCATGCGTTGGGTAATTAATTCCCCATTGGGGAACATCTTTTATTAAGTCTGCAAACTTAAAAGAACTTCTCTTTAATTTTGCAGGCTTGACCCCACCCCCCCCTCCCCCGACCTGACCTGACCCTATCAAGGGTGTATCTCACCCTCATATCGATCGGTAATTTGCACTGAAAGGCTTGAACTAGCAGAAAGGAGTGTGGTGAGCATCGGAGATGCAAGAAAGTTAAATGGGAATCGCCGATGCGTGACTTGTGCCAAGTTTATTTTAAGGGAGGACGATATTCGGTTTCATTTCAAGAATGGAGTTGGTGCATGGGATGTTTGCAAGTTCACATTTTGTTTTTGATGAGCACGCTTTGCCAGGCAAATCTATCATGACTTGGCTTCACTTCTGGTGTGCAGTGGTATGGGGAAGATTTGCTGACGTGGTTGTGGGAAAAGTACCAACTGCTTATAGAGACCAGGCATTATTGGCAATAGGTTCCACAATGACCACCATGAATGTAAACAAACAGCCTAAAGTTGACATTTATTTTTGTGATGTACAAGATCGAAATGCATGGGAGAGGGAGGTAAAAGGCAATGATCAAGCAGTGGGGCAATAGTTGGCAACAACAAGCAAGGGAATGAACAAACAGGAATAGAGTAGAGTAGGAAACAGTAACCTGCAAGTAAGAGGGTTGGGTTAGGTAGGGTTACCGTGGGTAGGGATTGGGGATTATTTATTTTTTTCACAAGTATCATAAACTTATTTTTGATTGTTGAATGCTCCCCAACTGTTTGTTGTAGGTCAGCTGACTTGGCCTTTTGCTTGAATCCACTAACGCTCTCAGATGACCTCCCTGCATCCCTTTCCTTCACATCGGTGAGTTCATTACTCTATTCTTAATAGGAGAGGCATAAAACAGAACGGAAGTAATATATGATATTCATGGTGCTGCAGCTGTACTTGTATTATACTGTGATTTTTTTTTTTTTTCATGAAAAATATCTCTGTTCAGTAAGTTATTTTGGCTGTCTAGCTTGGAGCATGGCAAGGAGTCGTAGGTGTGTGAGGGATGGAGGGAGGTTAGTTGCCTCGGTATTCTGTAGATGGCACGGCAAGACTCGTACTAAAGTTGACATGAAGGATAACCTGTATGAACTAGAACGGCACTCGGTAGAGCACATACTTCCACCAGGCTCAACAGTTTACATTTTGTATCCCACTGATAAGCCGGATCTGCATCCGGACCTTAACCAAAAAAAATATAATCGCCTTGTTTTTGTCACCGACCCAACTCCTCCACCAAGTTTTGTCGTAACTCGTCCACAACTTTTTGAAGATATTGTGCTATATTTGATCCATTTTTGCCTTTTGATGCCCCACATCAAGAGAGTGTGTCAAACTTTATTTTTCCACCTCAGCAACATTGCCAGATTGAGATCTTCCTGAAAGATGTCTGATGCAGAGAAGCTCATGCCTGTCTTTATCTCTTCCAGGCTTAATTACTTTAACTCGCTCTTTATTGGTCTTTCTGCCAAATCCCTTCAAAAAGCTGCAATATGTTCAGAATAGTGCTTCATGGGTTTTAACCAAATCTAAGAAAAAAGAGCATACCACTCCTGTGTGGGCTTCCTTGCACTGGTTGCCAGTGAAATATCGAATCGAGTTTGAAACCTTACTTTTGGTTTTTAGCTCACCTGTTCGCAGAACAGAGAGCTATAGCGATACCCCCAGCGTGAGCATCAGCGTGACCGTGAAAATGTTAAAGTTTTTGGTGCAAGTTATTTAGAAGCTTGCCATTCATTTAATATGTGGACTAGGATGCTGATATTTGGCATGGAGGTTCCTTTGGGGTATACTATTGGTGTCGTGAAGTTGAAATTGAAAATGTTTTTAAAAATTTTTTGAACTTCACTTTTTTGTAGCATATCAACGTTAAAGTTTTTTCCATTCTAATGTTGTTATCTCCCATACTATTTTTTACTGATTACAATATACAAATACATATATTGCTTTAAAATTATTTGGATCAGACCACTGCAATGTTTTATGAAAAATATTATTAGACTAGTCTTTTAAAAACGATAAATGTATAAACAGGTGAGCATTGGGTGGCTTTGACACCAACTCTCTGGTTAAATCTCGGCTTAAAAGACACTTTTATTTTCTTGCTTTTAAATAATCTGCTTTGTAAAAAGGATTGGTCAAGGATGTTATTTTTATTGTATGTAATTTGTCCTATTCATTGTTATTTCTTTTGTATGTAATTTGACTTTTTATATTGTTATTTGTATTTTATGTATTTGATATATATTTTTCTTTTTTTTCTCATTGATATTTGTTTCTTTTTAATGTCAATTTGATTCTATTCTACTTTGATTCCTATCATATTTCTATTTTTTTTCTCTTTTCTTAC
>NC_140972.1:28047871-28080371 GCF_056783735.1 Eptatretus burgeri | reverse complement strand
TTGCGAATGGAGGGAACACTGAGAGGGATTCCGCTGGACTGAGGGACAACCGAATGGCCACAGGGGCTGAAGGAAAGACCGATGGGGTGAAGGAAGGGATTATTGAAAGGATGTTTGATGAAGGGGAGGTAATTGGTGGATTGAGAAAGACAAAGAGGTGATGGTGAACAGCTGTTTTGAAGGCCTGGAGGGAAGAATGGGATTGAAGAGAGTGTGGGAGCTTATTCCAAAGGCGGGGAAAAAAGAGAAATGAAGGAGTGAAGGTGAGCAGTGATTCGTGATTTTGGTAGTTTTACCAGAAGGGCTTGTTGGCGGACTTTGAGCTCCCTGTGGAAATATAGTGGGGACATATCGTAGGCAGAGCAGGGGGTAGGGGGGGGGGGTGGTGCAAGACCGGTGAGGAGACGGAAGAAGACAGAAAGACCACCGACCTGCTTGCGGTGAGAGGCCCAAAGACTCAGCCTTATCGAGGGAGATACCAATGATCCTAAATGCCTGGGTTTCCACAGCGTGAAGCCGAGAAAGGTGAGAAGCAGGAGCACCAGCCCAGATGGGAGAGCAGTACTCCATCAGGCTGTGGACTAAAGCTTTGTATGTGGTCAGGAGGTCAGGTGGGCCGAGGTAGGACTTTGCACGACTGAGGATTCCCAGTCGGCGACTGGCTTTGGAGGCCAGGTTGGAAATGTGGCTTTCCCAGGAAAGATCATGGCAGATAGGGAGAGACCCATCATGGCAGATAGATCTAACGAATGATGATCACATTCGTCGTTTATACATCAGACGCACCTCCTGACTGTGATGGTGAGCATCGCCGTGGATTATGTTTCACACGGTAAAACTGCATAATCCGCACAGAACAACCATCCGTCTGCCACCCAGACAATTGTTCCTGCAGATGCAAACCATTCAACCAGAAGGCACGTAATGTGATCGGTGGGAAAATTAAAACATGTGGAGTGTGATGAGCACTCTGCCGATCCCCATTGGACACAGACCACACTGTGCTCATCATTACTGAGATATTTATCGGAATGCCATCCTGATGAGGGCAAATAAGCCCAACATTCGGATCGATGCTTCCGTTTGATGTTTAACTGATGATGATCAGATAATCTTTGTATGTTTGACAGAGTGTCCGGGCCGAGGCCTCTGTGCTGGAGGCGATGCTTTGGTGTGGAACGTGTTCATTGGGGATCGGCAGAGTGCTCGTCACACTCCGCATGTGTGTGTATGTGTGTATATATATATATATATATATATATATATATATATATATATATATATATATATATATATATATATATATATATATATATATATATATATATATATATATATATATATATATATATATATATACCGTCTGGTCTATGACCCACCCTGAAACACAAATGCTCCCCAGAGAGAAAAAATATTCAGCAAAATTTGCTTTGAATTAACCCAAACCTATGGCAAAATTGTAATGTTTTTTTCTTCAATCTGACTAAAATTTAAACCTGGGTGGTGTATTAGGCAACAAACTGCTGATTCGATCACTTCCGAATTTTTTTTTTGTTTTTTAATTTGCCGTTAATAAATATTCCACAATATATTTGCTGTTAAGAATTATGATGATTTTGGAACTTCTCAATACTGTCTACAACACGATAGTGCTATAGCGCATATTTAATGGAATAATGCTGTCTATCTGTTCCCTCCCACCCCCACTCCCCAAAACATGGAAATGCTCTTTCAAGACGATAAATTACGTAAAAGTAGCTTCAAATTGATGCACACATCTGGGAAATTTATAATTGTTCAGTAACAGTGGTTTCATATTTATCCAAACCCACAGAAAAATAATAATACTGCCTCAATTTTGCTCTTACAACCAGCGCAAGAATTGTATGCTTCCTTTTTTTTAAATTTTTACTCTGAGCTTCCAGCGAGTGAAACTATAATTACGTAATTTTTGTTTTTTGTCCGAGTGTTTGCCTTTTTTACGCTGCCACAAAGCATCTCTGCATGTTGCTAGGATTGATTTTGGCCAACTGAATACACTGTCTAACTGCTGGGAAATTGTAAGCGGTTAGATTCATTGCATATCTCTTGTGCGAAGCGGACCCAGGTTCGTGACAATCCCAAATGCTCTTATGAAAAATTGTCTTTTTCACAACAAATTTATGGTGAAACCCTATCAGACAAAGCAGTAGTACTGGTAGGCTTGAGTACTGGTACATATTGCTCCCATGGAGTGCATGTTGGTATGCAAAAATGTTAAAGGACGATTGATCCTTTGTCCTCTCCTGCTTCTCCTACCCCTTCTCTTCCTCCTTCTCCTCAACCCCCTTCCACCAATATTTGATTTAAATTTTTTTTTAATTGTCCCCTCTTACCCTCATGTTCCCACATCCCCCTTCCTTCCTTTTGACCCCTCAACCCTTCTCCTCCAATCTTCATTTTTAGCTCACCTGGACTTTAGTCCGATGAGCTTGTGTGATTGAGCAGTGTCTGTAGGTAAGTGAGTGAGTGAGTCAGTCAGTGAGCCTGTAAATACTTCAGTCATTATCGCTTGAACCACACATGATTTTGATGCAACTTGACCATAACCTTCATCAACTGTGATGTACCAAAGTTTATCAAATGCAATAAAAATCTGCAAAGGGGTGTACTGGGAGTGGAGGGTTGACCCTTCCTCCCAAAATAGGTATTCACTCTCTTCTTTGAAACTACACCCACAATTTTGATGAAACTTGACCACAACTTTCATCACCGGTGATGTCACAAACATTGTTCATGGCATGCCTGGCATTGGCATAATGATTAGGGTTGCAGGCTTGGGATCCTAAGCTCCTGAATTCAAATCCTGTTTACCGTTGAAATAATACCTGGTGGGGTTGACTCAGCCTGTCATCCTTCCGAGGTCTGCAAAATGAGTATCAGCTTTCTGGGGTTATTGAGCCATTCAAGTATCCAGCGTCAGAGTGGCGACCCGCCCAGGATTGTGCTCAATAGCCCAGTAGACTGCTTCGGCAGCACAAATGCTCTGTACAGAGTATGGTCACAATGGATGTATGGATGTTCATGTCATAAAAAAATCAGGGTCTGTGGGGGGTTTGAGTGATTGTTGCTCCTGATCCAGGTGAGCTTCAGGACAAGTAGTCCTATTTTTATTCCCACACTCCAACCATCTCTCACATATTTACAGAAGAGGTCAATCGTCCCGACATGTAATGCACCGTTTCATTATTTTTGCCCTTCCTTTTATTTTTGCAGTCACAAGAAATGAAAAAGGAACACGTTCATTTAGATACACTAGGTAATCCTTTTACCTTGTGAAATGAATTGCTATCGTGGATACTTGGGTTGCATTGTGATTATATTCCATCTCATAACCGTACATTACTTGTTGACCTGTGTTTGTGTGTGACTGCCTCACAACAGGACCCCTTGTGAAAGGACAGCTGACGAATGAGGCTTTGCGGTTGCTCAGGGTTGGACTGAGCAAAAAGCATCAGAAAAAAGAACTCGATGGATATTGTCTTTACGTGTATGTTTTGTGAGGGAAACAAATTTGATTGCCAATACAGTACATTCATTGTCAGATACTGTGCTGTTTGAATTATGATCATGTAAATTTCAGTCCTTCCATGAAATTGAACTTTTGTGTAAATATTATGTTTTGATGAAATCGAATGTCCCAAACTAACGTCTTCAAAACGCTAGCAAATGGCGTCTTGAGCAGTTAGATTCTGAAGTAAAGCGAATAACAAACCTCGAAACATTGTAGAAAATGTCGATTGGTAATGAAAGGAGCCTTAATTCTCACAAAGATTGTTTGCTTGATAAAGATGATGAGGTTTATTTTCCCCACACGCACGAAGCGAAAAGCGGGGTTGAGCAATTGGTTCACTTTGTTTGTCTCTCTGTTCCTTTGTCTACAAATGTCAGTTTATGATCGAGGAACAACTTGATTTCAATTGAATGTTATATTTTGAAAACTAATCGGAGCATGAATCGGAAAACGAACTTTTCATTTAACCATGCTTTGGATCTGAATACATCCCGATCGCACACCCGCAAAGAGGAGTGAGATAAAAAAAAAATTTACTCTGCCTTTCTGCCAGTCAAACAAAATTGAAAATCATTCCAAACAGGAAACTTTGTTTTTAGCGACGTCATAAAGGACACGAATAACAGTCATGAAGAACTTATGTAACATGTTAAATAAGGTGGTGTAAAAACTGCATCACCGGCAGTAAACTTCTGAATTTTGTTTTTCTACAATCTTCAAAATATTTATTTTATTTCACTTTGAATGGTCTACTTGAACATCGTAGAACACAAATCGTCTTCTTTCGTTGAGCAGTACTTGGACAAAATATTGCGACATTTTTGCATCATCTCGACCAATCAAATTTGCTGCTCGCAGACTCAACCTATGTCCTTTTTCTCAAGACTGCATGGGGTGAGGTGTTCTATTAACTTTTTTTTTTATTTCACAATGAAGAATCTTTGGGGAAAAGGAGTAGTTTCTATTCTATGCCCAAGTTCGTTTGACCCATAGGTCTCAGAATGAGGAGGGCCTGTTCCAAATTATCATTCTTCAGCGAGTTTACCCCACGTCTTTGAGGCCATTTGGTACTTGGCAGGACCACTTGATGTTGTCCACATTCAGGCCGATCGATCAGTCACGGGTGGAGCATTGAGATTCCAGTCACCCACTGGAATACTGCTGATTTTTGGCTATGTAGAAGTGGCCATTCAACATTATCGTGTCGTTACTTGATTTCAGAGAGGAAGAAGAAAAATAACATGCATTCCTGAGTCTATGTATGCAAAGAGTTTGTCTTGGTGTTGGGAAACCAGGCAAGTGCAGCTATTGCCTTCACTTTGGTCAGATGAGTCTGTATCGCATCAGTTAAGTCGTGCGTGATGTCATCCAAAAATGTGTGACATTATTTATTGGTGGCTGGGTATGGTGTGAATGCCAAACCCACTTTCACGGTCACTGCAGGCCTGGTCCCCTGTGGCCTTGAAAACATTGTGTTAAAGGGTGATGAACATAGTATGTGCTGTCAAACAGATTTATCATATCAATAATTATAATGACAAACATCACAAAAATACTTGTGATGAATCACTGAATATGGTGTAACCTTTGTAAAAAAATTTTTTTTTTTTTTTTTTGAGTTGGCTGCATGGAGTTTCCCCATTTACTTGATGCTTGATGCATACAACCTTTGAAAATGCATGCAATGAGAATCTCTAATCAAATTATCCTGCATTCCCTGACAACAGTGTTTTCCATTTCGATGAGGAAATTCTCTATAGCAGCTAGTGTAGATTCAGTCAGTTGCAACATTGGTTGCTACTGCCCATAAAGTAAATAGGATGACAGGATCCATAATTGTCCAGCAATGACATTTATTTATTTATTACTTTTTTATTATTGTTTAATTTTTTTTTTTTTTTCCTTTTCTCATCATGATTTGATTTAAAACTCTCTGACCCACTTGGTCATGGAAACTTTGTTTGCATTGTTAAGGTATGGAGTTGTGCTGCGCAAGCTGGATCTTCATCAAGAGGCTATCGATGTGCTGGCTGAAGCTGCACAGTACACACCACTGCACTGGGGTGTCTGGCTAGAGCTGGCTGCACTTATTACTGATCGGGACATGGTATGAATCCCCTTTTCTTTGGTGCAAATGTATGTTGTTTTTTTTCCCCTGGGTTGGGTTTTGCATGATATTAATGATGAGTCGCAGATTACTTTAAATACTTGTACATACGGTTCAATTTTGATTAGCTTTTGCAGGTTGATTGTTGATTCTTAACGGTCTGAGTGCAATACAGGGTTGTTAAGAAGATTTCTCATTGTTCGGTAAATTCTCCAAAATAAGCTCATAGAGTGTGTGTCCCATGTCCGTCCGTCCATTAATATTTGACAAACAACTTCTCACAAACGACCTGACCGATTATGGACCAAATTTGGAACGATGCATCAGGACAACAATGTCTCATGGGGTTGTGCCCCCATCTGTGTTCATCATAATTTGGAGATAAATTGAGTGTGGAATAATAATAACAATAAGAAGAAGAAGACATGCCAATTGGTATTTGTAAAGGGAGATGAAACATTTCAAATTATCTTTTAAAACCTTTGAATATACGAAGCAATTTGGGTCTTTAATGAAGATAGAGCAAAGGATTTTTTTTCTCTCGTGTTGGTTAGTTTTTCTTGTGCTTTTGTTTCGTTTTTTTTTTTGTGTGTTGTTTAGTTTGCATCAGGACAATAAGGTTACTCTACCTGTTGGGGAAGTAACTGTTGGTACCTAACGGGGCTACTTTTTTCATAGTATTGCCTTAATTTGCTGTCGATGTCATCTAACCTCTGTGGATACATTTCCAAACTGTCATTCCTGCTGGTTCTGATCCTGAGAGGGAAATAGCACCTTAAAAAGGTTGTTTTTGTTTCATTTAGAGCAAGCTTTGCATGGACATTGGACTGACATGTCTTTCTGGGCTCAGTTGCACTTTTTGTAATCTCTGTGTCTTTGTGGTTGTCCAAACCACCGATCTCTTTGCTTTCTCTTCTCTCAAAATATAGTGACCCGATCAGCATTTGTTATTTGCTCTTTTGGTATCTGCTTGTCTCGCATGCATTTCTTTTATAACTGCTTTTAGATGAAAACCCTCACTCTTCCCAACCACTGGATGAAGCAGTTTTTCTTGGCACATGTGTATACTGAGCTCCAAATGACTGGAGAGGCCCTGCAGAAATACCACGCACTGCAAGAGGCAGGCTTTGAGAAAAGCACGTACATTACAGCTCGCATCGCAGTGGCCCATCACAACATTCGAGGTAGATGTGCACATATTTGTCAACAACATGCAAAAGTGTCTTAGAAATTGCATCGGCCTTAAAATTTTATTTTCTTCAAGTTATGGTATCCTTTAGCTTGCAGCTCATGTTCTTTTATTGTCATCCAATAATTGCAGAAAACCAAACGTGTTGGACAAGTTGGTTCCTGCGAGAAATAGAAAATGAGTTAAAAATTGGGAGGGGGGGGGGAAAGCAGCAGTATTGAACAACAAATCGTGCAGATGCGCAGTTAAAAGTTTGCTTTCCTTGTGTTTCGTTCATTCCATGTCATCTGCGGATGGAAACAGCTCACGAGATTGAGGAGCATTAATGGAGGATAATAAATATTGTAGGCAAGGATGGGTTATGACCTCAGATGACAGTGCGCCATCTGCTTTGAAGTCTTTGGGAGGAAGTTCCACATGTGGGAGAAGCAAGGAACAAAATAATTGAGGTGTGCAGTCAGCTTGGATTTTAGCTGTTTAACCAGGAAGGGGTTACTGGAATAACGCATACATCCTGGATTTGTTTGAGAGGTGGGAGGGTTGAGAGAGCAGAGAGAGCGAATGAAACATACCAAATACTGAATTGGTCATCAGAAGGAACCCAAAAAAGTAAAGAGCAAAGATCGAGTCATCAGGATGAGCCTGGATAGGATTTGGGTTTCAGCCGCTACTTCACAACCCTCAAACCCATCCAGGTGCAGCCAAGTGAGCCTTGCAGAAAAATTTCTGTAAGAATTCTCTTCTCCTTAGACAGATAGATGAAGAAAGAGAGAAATAAAGAATAAAAGTGATAAAAGAAAGAAAAAGCAAGAATTAGAATGACTTGCATTCACTTGTCATGAGAATTAGAATGACCTGCATTCACTTGTCAAACTACAACAAAGGCAGTAATAAACAGAGAGGTAACTGATCTGCTGCACTGTGGAAGCAGCAGACCTTGTGCTTTGGCCATATTGCAGGAGATTCCAATAATGATGAGAGCTTTGCATTCCAAACAATTCAGCAGAGACGTATGTGATTTTTCTGAGATTTTCCTTCTGAATTGAGATTTTTCCAGGATTTAAGGACCTGTTCCAATGATCGGACCAGCATCTAATCGCTTCCAAATCAGAGGAGAGTGACACACCTGCTGTCTGTTTATAAGTGGGATGAGGGTACTGTTTAGCACAGTGTGGAGTCTTCTGCAAAAAGAAAGATAGGGGTTTTCTAGTGTGTCAGAGAGGTCATTTAGGTTGTTGAGGAAGAAGACTGGCCCAACACACTGCCTTGGGACACTCCATCCTTTACTGGGAGGGGAGGAGTGGGTTTCATTGACAGCATGAGTGGAGGAAGTCAGAAATCCAGGAATTATAGCAGCCTTGTATACCATAGGCAAAAGCTTAGCAAACAAAGCAGAATGACAGATTGTGTTGAATGCTTGAGATGTCTTCAGGCAAACAGTTGTGACCTCTTTTGAGATTTTGAGACTCCAGATATTGCTAAAGCCTGTATCTCACTGGCTGCGACAGCTCGCGACTTGTTGGAGACACCAAATTGTGATAAAACAGCGATAATTTTCACTTGGAATCACACTGAA
This sequence comes from Eptatretus burgeri, assembly GCF_056783735.1. Lineage (NCBI taxonomy): Eukaryota > Metazoa > Chordata > Myxini > Myxiniformes > Myxinidae > Eptatretus > Eptatretus burgeri. Next base: position 28,071,946 of record NC_140972.1, on the reverse strand, counting down.
TTTATACTAAAACACATTTGCGTATGTCCCACGACTCCCGGCGAAATTTGGGATGAACTTCGCCTGGAGTTCGCATACATGTCGCACGACATTCGCGCGACGTTCAGGTGACAAAACTGAGATTTTTTTTTTTTTGGCACATGCAACTGTCGCGTGACGGTCACACGACGGTTGTGCGACCATCGCGCAAATGTCGTGCAACAGTCGCACGACAACTGTGCGTGAAAATTGAGAAATCGGGACCATGTATATAAATATATTGTTGCGAATTCGCACCCGCCAGCGTGTGAACGCCCGCGTCACTTGAATCGCGACCGCGTCGCCCACCGGACGGACAATTCAGTCATGACCCTCCAGGAACTATCGCCCGGAGCCAGTCTCGGGTGGGCCTTTCGGCCTCACCACAATCGTGCCAATCGGCCATCCGCGTAGGATAGGGTTGTTCACCAAACTCGACCTACCTAAGTACCCACGCGGATGGTAAACCGGGCGATCGTACCTCGCCACAGGTTGACTCCGGACACGAACCGCTTAAGCGGTCCGTTCCGTGCTACAGTGATAACCGAGCGGTGTTATCGCTGGCCTCGACAGTTCCGATTAATTACCGGGCGTATTAAGCCCACTACGAACCCTTTACGTGAAGCAGGATGGAGGGTCAATAAAGAAAAGACGAAGCGAAACGGGAAAACAGTTCACACAAAGCACATTTATTTCCCGGCACACGGAAAGCACATATATACAGCCATACAGTCAAAATGCACATATAGCAACCAAAACAAAAGCAACAACGACACAGAGTTACTACCGACGACGCGCACACACTGCAACACATACAGTTCTACTTTACAGACGGCGCCAACACACATTTACTCAAAAGCAAAGGAAAGAAGCCACCCTCATAGACAAGGGGGCAGACAGGCCTGTAGGCCAATTGTCCGCAAGACAGGGGGGGTCCTACCCGCGTCCTCGTGACGCGTTGGCGGACGAGCCGCAGATGTGGCCGCGTGGCTGTGCCCCAACTCCGTGCTCCTTGGCGGGTCTCGTTGGCATGATGTTTGGAGTGGGGTGGGAACAGGGCCCCCTTTTTGCACTATCTCAGCGTGGGGGAAAGGGGGAATTATTGATGCCCTGGGGGAGGGAGATGGCTGGCTGACTTGGGTCCCGCGACGAGCGATCCCACACCGCGGCCTCGCCGCCGACCGCCGTCCTTCTCGCCTCGGACCCGAGCTCGTTTGCCTCTTCCCGCAACTCTTCTCAGCCAACTCCAGAACCCAACACTTCGTCACCCGACTCGACTCTCTGCCACACCGATGACTCTCTCTGCCCTGATTCGCCTTGCGCTCGCCGTTTTATAGGCTGACAGGAGCAGCTAATATGCAAATATCCGGATCAGGATGACCTCGGGGGCGGAGCCACGATCGCCAATTCGTCGGAGGAAAGGGGGCATGAATCTCCCTGATCCTAGAATTTGCATATATCGATTTCCTTCAGACGCGCCTGGAGGCGGGGCCAAGCCGCTCCGCGTTTGCTAATTGGATGGAGCAAAAGTGGGCGTGTCGCGTTCCTGATCCGAATTTTCCTCAGAAAGGCCGCGATTTGTGCTCGCGGCTCGGTGCGTATCGCTGAACGGGCCCAAGACAGCCCGACGCTCAGTGTTCACAGGTGGTGTGGGAATGGCCGTAGAAGGAGAGAGGTGAAGGTGGTGGTGGGTTTTCGGTGATGGTTTGATGGTTATGGTGCCGTTTGGGAATGGCGGTGATGCGATGATGTGAGATTGAGTTGTGAAGGTAAAGGTCGTGGCTGTTGGTGTTGGTGTTGTTGTTGTTGTTGTCTGAGGGTTGGAGCGTGGTTGCAGTTGGTGACGATGGCTGGCGTGGTGGTTAAGGTGGTTGTTGTGTGATGGCGGTTGAGACGTGGTTGGTTCAAAATAAAGATAGAACAGAAAAACGCCCAACTCAAAGGATTGCAGCCTGAATGAATCACATAAATTCCTTCTATACAACGGGTTTGGGGCTAACTACACATGTACTTAGAGATATCTCACCTACAGGCCCTGAATGGTGGTTTGCGAATTTCCACAGCCATAACAATATACATATATATGGCCTCTCCCTTCCAGCAATCATATTGTCAGTTGGGAAACGAGTAAGAGAGTACCTGACTGAGTACTACAATGGTGTGGGAGCTGTGCCCTGGCAGAACAGGATGGTGGGATTACAGGAGAATGCTGACCAAGCCTGATTGTTAAAAGTGTTCTGTTACTTGTCAACGTTGCACCCACAAACATTGTGTGTGACCCAATTGTTCATCTGCCTTGATAGGGGCTTGTGGGTGTGACCATATTTTGTGTGTGACCTAATTTATGTAAAAATGTGTGACGTGATTTATGAATGATGGGAAAGTGAAAGGGATGATAGGAAAGTGAAAAGTTTGCATTGAAGGCCATTAATCAGAACAGGAGAGAAAGAGGACAGACAATGCTGGTTTTACAATATGGACTATGAGGTTTTCCCCCCCCCCCCCCGCCCAAGTCATATCTGGATTGAACTATTGTGAATCTATCTACATTACATTGCATGTCACATTTGTCGCACCTTCTGACTCACGGAAACTAAATTGAGAAGGGTTCGAGGCCGGTTTGAGACAACCGCGACGACTCTGTGACTATTTTGAGATAAAATTTGTCGCACAAATTTTTTGAACATGTTCAAAATCCAGTGACACCAGAGTGACGTCCTGCGACTCACGCGAGGAAATTGAGAACCACCGCGAAAGTTTCCAGACATTTTGGAGAATCCCGTTCGCATTTTGTCGCGAGCTGTCGCAGCCCAGTGAGATACAGGCTTAAGAGTTCCGAGGGAGCAGCAGCATCTCCGATGTTGAGTGACATCGACGCAATCTAAGCTGATGGTCAGTCATCAGGCTCTTTGAAAACAGGAATGAATTGACCTTGGTGGTTGTGATAGATTTCATTACTTTGCTTATAATTGGAAACAAGGGTTAACGTTTTTGAGTCGGTATTCCCTACAGACTTTGTTTCTCTTGTAGATCCCCAAATTCTGTCAAATGAATAGACATTGTGACCAGGTTGAAAAGAATGATCATTGAAAGCATGGAGCAAAGCGGTGATCGGGATGACAGGACACTGTGAGCAGGCTTCTGTGTTCATCATAATTTGGAGATAAATTGAGTGTGGAATAATAATAACAATAAGAAGAAGAAGACTTGCCAATTGGTATTTGTAAAGGGAGATGAATCATTTCAAATTATCTTTTAAAACCTTTGAATATACAAAGCAATTTGGTTCTTTAATGAAGATAGAAAGGAAGAGAAGAAAAAGATAAAGAGCGGGTTAGGGAATGAATAACCAGCAGAATGAGTTATTCTTTCCGTATAATTTTTTTTTTCCCCCTTCTGAGCATATTTGAGAATGAAAGAGAAGTATGATAAGAGGACACCCATGGGAGAATACTTGTCAATATTAACGCACTGAGTGTGCTGGCTATTTCGGTCCGAGACAACATCCAACTATATTAAATAAGGCAATTGTATGTTTGTACATCTGAAAATCATAGAAAAAACAGGGCTGGGCCTGATCTTCACCAAATTTTCCATGTGTTGGTAGCACCCAGTCAAGTCATGCGAACAAAAAAAATACACCCCTGCCCATGTGGAGGAGACGAGTTAGGATTTTTGCCTGTACACGTGTCATAGTGCAAGTGGTTTACTGACCCTTGCTGCATACTGGGGAATTATGAGCCACAGCACAATATTTTTTTCTCGCCTCCCCCCACTACCACCCCCCCCCAAACTCCTCCCAAAGGGAGCGGGTATTTCTCGTAATCTTAGATTTAACATGACCTGGACCAAGTTATTGCGGAACATGGAAACGGGTTTGTAACACCATAAACACACTCTCAAACGACAACAAATAGAACAGATCCGGTGCGCAATTGTTTTTTTTAATTGACCTTTGAGGCAGGAAAACTACATATACCCATATAAACATCCAGAACTGGAAACCTTTTCTAATTTAGCAATGGCAATAACATCACGGAGCGATGTGGGCCCCCCCCCCAGTGTTTAGTGTGAAAAATATTTTCACTAATACTTTTTTCCTTCACTGTTCATGAACAGATATTGATACAGCATTGGCTTTGTTCACTGACTTGACAAAGAAAGATCCATACCGCATTGAGAATATGGATCATCTATCAAACCTGCTTTACGTAAAGGTAATCAATCTGCAACATGATGCTTTGTTGTGTTTGACTGCCTGATTAAGCAACTTTGTGACTGATTTCCATTTACACGCAGAACATGCAAATGGAGCTCTGTTACCTCGCTCACAAATTGTGTGAAATTGACAAGTACCGTGTGGAGACCTGTTTTGTCATTGGTAAGTGTATTGTGGAATGCTTGCTTATAGAAAAAATGTAAAGGCTGTATACCGGGTACCATATACAAGGGGTAAAAGTTCCTTTGTCTCTGATTAGATCCTGATGCAATAAATTCATTTCTTCTTCAACAAAGTTGATGATGTACCATGGACGGTAACCACCTGATGCCATTACTGACCACAGTGGAGGCTAGTATAGCTAGGAATAGCTGAATTGTGGTTGTTTATCCTCAACCTGACAGCAAGCGGTGACGTTGTTCCATATTCCAGCATGATCTAGCACCCCATCGTTATAAAACAGGATTACGAACAACTTCTACCTCAAGGAATGCCTATTAACGCAAAAGTTAGTGTGGCAAAATGAGCTGCATACAGAGGCACATAAAATGAAGTTCTTCAGAAAGATAAAATTTGTTACACAAAACACGGTCGAGAGATGGAGAGACCCAGAGAGCCAGACGCAGTGTGTTAAAAGTCCACGAGCTGTTCTTGCCGGCCCCCACCCCACCACAAGACCCCCCCCCTTCCCACAAGGCTCACCGATTATGGTCAAAACTCAAAAGTCTTTACCTGAGGATCCCACCATTCAGACCCAAGACGTTTGACCAACCCAATTCAGACCCATGGTGCTGTTGCCATGAGGTCCCACCCCCTGAGGACATTGATGAATCCATCCTTGCCCATGAATCCAAGGTCCACCTCCTTCGTGGTGATGGACAGCACTAGGTAGGTTGAGTCTTCTCCCTCTGTTGGACAGAGGTAAACGTGCCGAATCACCCTCTATCCTTGCCTGACCTTGGCCAGTTTGACATGGGAACAAAAGTGCTGAGACCCCTTACCTCTAAGTATCATGTTAATTGGACAACACCGCCCACCTGCGGTGGTACTGAGGACCATTTGCCACATGTACTATATTTCATGTTCAAAAAGTCCGAAGAATATACATTAACGCAAACTATGGTTAAGGCCTTATCTAACTACTGACCCTATCTAACAAACATAACAATATGTTTATGCAGTTTTAGTTGTACGTAGCATAGGGCATCACATCTTTGCATACTTATCTCAGCAGTTTGGGTTTTATTGCTGTCATTTATGTTGTTTAGTGATTCAGTAGGTATAGGAACTTCATGTTTTATATGTACTGGACTTTTTACTTTCAGTAAATACATCAAGTTTTTCGTTGGATCGGTTGTGGATATTTGAGATCCACACTGCTAAAGAAGAGGGAGGGAGAAGGTTTTGGGTGCAGGGGAGGGGAGGGACAGGGTAGGACGATGGAGGAGAGGGGGGAAGATAAGGAGAATTACTGAAAGAGTGTGGGGGATTGCAGAAAAACTTGGAGTGTGCCGGATGAGGAGAAAAGGCTCAGTGGTGATGGGTTTAGGTACAGTGCGGAGTAATGAACTGCAAGGATGGGAAAAATAGCCGTTTTTACTTGATTTGCCAAAAATGAAGTTTTTAGTCCTTGATTACCCAAAATGCTTTGGCATGACCTCAACTTGATTTTCACGTTTTGAACTTCATTTGTAAGAAAGTTGACTTCCCAGAGTTCAAAATTCATTCAGGCTTTCAGTGATTGGGTCACCTGATCAAGATTCCGTTGGTTATACTTTCCTAAAACATCAAGATTGGTGTTTAAAAATGTAACAAAAGTTAACTCTGGAGTGCAACACGGCAATGATTAGCCAGACTCATTTCCTTGTTTAAGGTTGTACATGAGCATGCATTCACTATGGCCCCATGGAGGCTGTGGATCCTTTGTCTATTGTTTTCCATCCAATGCACTGAATATTAACATTTAAATGCAAGTGGTTCCCACAGAGAATCACTTTGGAACACAGAAGTAGAGAGGTGCAAGCCAAGTTCCACCCTTTTCCCCACCAACGGGGACATACGACATATGACTATGGATCGGTCAAAACGCAGTCATTTCATGATTAACATCAATTTGAATAGGAGTTGAAGGTTTTTATTGGGACATTGACCTCTGTGTGAAAATAACGTGGTTTAGCAAATTTAGTGGAAATTCGGCCAGGTAATTGGAAACGTGCAGTGCCATCAAAGTATTCACACCCCTCTACTTTTGTCACATTTTTGTTGTTGCAGCCTGAATTTAGAATGGATTTTATTTAATTTTTTTTTATCACCGAACTACACAAAATACCCCTTCCTAAGAAAGTGAAAACATTTTTTTAGGAACTTTTACAAATCCTTTAAAAATTATAATCTGAAATGTCTTTTGTCAATAAGTAGTCAACCCCTTTGCTATGACACTCCAAATTGAGCTCAGGTGCATCCAATTTCCTTTGATCATCCTTGAGATGTCTCCACAACTTGATTGGAGTCCACCTGTGGCCAACTCAATTGATTGGACATGATTTATAAAGAAGCACACCTTTCTATATAAGGTCCCACAGTAGACAGTGAATGTTAAAGCAGAAGCAGAAACTCTACCATGAAGTTCAAGGATCTGTCTAGAACTCCATGATAGAATTGTGAGGAGGCATAGATCTGGTGAAGGGTATAAAACATTTTCTAGAGTGTTGAAAGTTCCGAAGAGCACAGTGAGCTCCATCATTAGGAAATGTAAAGAATATGGAACTACCTCAACTCTTCCTAGAGCTGGCCGTCCGACAAAACTGATGAGCAACTGGAGAAGAAGGACGTTTGTCAGGGAGGTGACCAATAACCCAATAACCACTCTGGCAGAACTACAGAGTTCCTTGGCTGAGATGGAAGAACCTGCCGGAAGGACAACAGTCTCTGCAGCACTTCACAAATACAGGCTCAATATGAGAGTGGCCATACGGAAGCCACTCCTGAGAAAAAGACTCTGAGAGCATGAGGCAAAAGATTCAGTGGTGTGATGGGACGAAAATTGAACTCTTTGGCCTGAATGCAATGCACTGCATCTGCCGAAAACCGAGCACAACTCATCACCCATCGAACACCATCCCTACCGTGAAGCATGGTGGTGACAGCATCATGCTATGGGGATGCATTTCAGCAGTTGGGACCGGGAGACTTGTAAGGATAGAGGGAACAATGAATGGAGCCGAATACAGACAAATCTTGATAACCTGCTTCAGAGTGCAAAAGACCTTAGACTGTGGTAAATATTTACGTTCCAACAGGACAATGACCCCAACATGCCTGGTGTTGGCTTAATGGTTAGGGTGGTGGGCTTGCGATCCTAGGGTCCTGAGGTTCAAATCCCGCTCGGCTGTTGAATTAATACGAGGTGGGGTTAACTCTGCCTGTCATCCTTCCGAGGTCGGCAAAATGAGTGCCAGCATGCTGGTATACTGTGTCGGAGTGGCGACCCAACCAGGATTGTGTCCAATAGCCAAGGAGACTGTTTCTGCAGCACCAACACTCTGTATAGAGTATGGTCCCAATGGATGGAATGACCCCAATCATACAGCCAAAGCAACACTGGAATGACTTCAGAACAAAAACGTGAAAGTCCTTGAATGGCCCAGCCAAAGTCCGGATTTGAATCTCATTGAGAATCTGTGGAAAGACTTCAAGATTGCTGCACACCGACACTTTCCATCCAACTTGACAGAGCTTGAGCAAATTTGCAAGGAAGAATGGGAGCAAATCCTCAAATCCAGATGTGGAAAGCTGTGACAGACATACCTAAGAAGACTCAAAGCTGTTATCACTGCCAAAGCTGCTTCTACAAAGTATTGACTTGGGGTTGAATGCTTATTGACGCAAGACATTTCAGCTTTTCATTTTTCATTGATTTAAAATTTTTTCTAAAAACATGTTTTCACTTTGTTATTATGGGGTATTTCGTGTAGACTGGTGACAAAAAAATTGAATTTCATTCACTCTAAATTCAGGCTGTAACACAACAAAATGTAACAAAAGTTGGGGTGTGAATACTTTCTGAAAGCACTATATAAGGAACAAACAGGCTCGTTTTTACATATACTACAGATAAATATATATATATATATATATATATATATATATATATATATATATATATATATATATATATATATATATATATATATATATATATATATATATATTCTTCTTCTTTCGGCTGCTCCCTTTCGGGGTCGCCACAGCGGATCATCCGTATGATCCGCATAGTGATTTGGCACATGTTTTACGCCGGATGCCCTTCCTGACGCAACCCTGGTCGCCTCTTACGACACAGGGATATGGTACACCTATTTTAACCGGGGTATACACCGGCCCAGTACACTGGTACTCATTTCGCCGACCTCGGAAGGATGACGGGCTGAGTCAACCCCCTGGTGTATTAATTCAGTGGCCCAACGGGGCTTGAACTCAGGACCTTTTGGATCCCAAGCCGCTGCCCTAACCACTGCGCCAACACCAGGCTTTACAGATATATATATATATATATATATATATATATATATATATATATATATATATATATATATATATATATATATATATATATATATATATATATATATATATATATATATATATATATATATATATATATATATATATATATATATATATATATATATGTATGTATATGTATATATGTATATATGGATATGAGTTTGTCCTTCCCCGCCCTCCCCCCCCTCCTCCTGAGTGGTGTGTGTTTGTGCGTGTCTATGTCCGCCTGTCTCGGCAATCACTTTTTTACCATTTGAGCTTTTGTCATCCAATTTTCAATCAACCTCTATTATGAGACTATGCTGAAAGTAATTAAAAATTGTGTCAAAACAGTGTGGACCAGTTGTAAACCTGTGAGGGAGGTGGGGGGGGGTGGATCGTTTAGAGGGTCTTGGATGGGGGTGCCATTCATTTGCGGGGCCTCCCGAGCTGCCGACCATTGGGAAAGGGGAACAGCAACCTGTTGTAGACTTCACGAGGGAGGTGGGGTAATTGTTTGGAGACCGGAGGTTGTGGAGCTTGGACTGCTTTAATATCTCTGAGGCGTGTGGGCTGCTTGGAGGCTTTGGGAGGTACGGGGTCAGGAAATGGTTGGAGACCTCAGGGGTGGGGGGGGTCACAAGGAAATTTGATGCAGGTGGAGGCCATTCATCCATTAATGCCTGCGTCACATCAACACCACACCAATTTATCAACACTAGATCAAAATATTAAAGTGCAAAATGTGTTTTTTTTTTTTTTTTTTTTTTTTTTTTTTGAGAAATATCAGTTGGATATTTCTCCAAAAAATATCCAACCAATATTTCTGACCGGTTGGAGAAATATCATGAATGCATTTGTATCCAGCTAATAACCACTTAGCTGTTTGGGGCAGGATTTTGGAATCACCCACATGACGTGTCATCGAAGCAAGGCTTTTTGAACCCATTCACCTGAGTGTTTTTTTTTTGCTCTTGTTATTTGTGTTTGCTTCAAACGTTCCATTTCCAAATGCCATTACTGACTAAATTTGATAATTCCTCCTGTATGAAATGATCAGCTGTAATGTCAGATCTTATTTGATTGCCTCTTTAATTGTTTAAGTCTCATTCATGTCGGACTGCAGGTAACTACTACAGCTTGTGTACTCAACATGAGAAGGCTGTCGTTTACTTTCAACGGGCTCTCAAGTTGAACCCTCGCTGCTTGAGTGCTTGGACCCTCATGGGCCATGAGTATATGGAGATGAAGAACACTGCTGCTGCTATCCAAGCATATCGGTCTGTTTTATTGCTATTATTAATGAAACAACACAAAAGTTAATTGTACAAACGCAGACACCTATTCATGGAGAACCCTGTATGGGAGGGAGTCGAAAGATTTTTAGCTTTCCAAAAGTTTAATGTCTATTTCACTGATGTCAGGATGTTCGCAGCTTGGAAAAGTGTTCACAGGCAGCTTCGTTTATGAGCCATAGGATTGTTACTACCATAATGCAGAATCTTGCTGATATTGGTTGCCTTCATGTGTATAGTTGTCTGCAACTCCCCAAATAGCCTGGAGACCAAAACATCCAATAACGCCAGCCATTGATGCCTGCGAACACTTTTCCGACGGGTTGAAATACACTACAATAATTCGGAAGCCAAAAAAGAAGAAGGGAACTTCCTACGAAAGTTGTTCCGTTCAAATGGTTATCCCAACAGTTTTGTGAACAAGTGTATGCGGAGGAGGGTAAACCACGAATCTACACAACCCAAACCAAAGTTTTGGCGTGCCCTCCCATACGTGACCAACGCATCGGAAGTTTCCGCTCACCTGTTGGTCCCGTTTGAAGTCGACATTGACATAGACCTGAAGCTTGCATTAAACGCAGGATCTTGCAACCAAAAGACCAATTGAATTGGGAGGACAAATCATCTGTCATCTATAAAATAAATTGCAGCAACTGTGCAGCCCATGACATTGGAGAGACTTTGAAGAGACTAAAAACAAGGCTACACAAGTTAGCCATACGTAGAAACGACCCTGTCTTCCAAGTCGCAACACGCAACATCGGGCAAGAACATCAATTTATATTCAGTGAGGCTGAGATGATCGGACAAGCGAACAACCGAACATCCAGACAGCTGCAAGAGGCCTGGTATTGAAAAGACATTCAATTAATAGAAATATCAGTCTACACCTGGCGTATCAAGCATTACGTCACCAGTGCAAATGCCATTAAACACACTGAACGTGTTGATCACCTCGAATACTGTCACAGAACACACCAAAGAAGCAATTAGGAGTAATCAGTTAATCGGTAAAGTGATAACCCAGGTGCCATCAATCAGGATGATTAATCTCTCGTTTGTGTATGAATGGCACCGTATGTTATTTTTGTTTTTTATTTTTATTTTTATTTTTTAATCTTGTCTCCGATGATGGGCTTGAGTGAGAGCATGAAATGTTAGACCTTATAAAACTTTCATCCCAGTGATCAATTTTATTTTATCTTCAAGTATGGTGCCTGGGATACAAGCCTTTTCATGTTTAATATATAAAGCTTTTCAACCACTCACTCACTGATTGATATTTAAAATCGGTACCTTCCGGGTGACACAGAAAGCTTAACTTTTGCTTGTCGATGGACATCGAAACCGATACACTGGGAGAATCACAGAACCATCGGAAAGCGTCCGTAATGAAAATATAAATAAATTAAATATTAAATGCAGGTGAGTGACCGGAGACAGAGGAAGCACAGTTCGTTATTGCTGACAGTGTGTAAGCATACCCCGCTATTATGTATATGCATATTGTTGCGGTTCTGAAAACTGCATGTCTCGAAGGCAATGGCATCCACCATACAGTGATCTCCAGACAGTTATTTTGTTAGTATTCGTGCAGTCAGACCTTCCCCTCATGTCTATCGGGAGGAAGTGCGTTCTGTGGGTCTTCGAGCTCGGTCTAATTATATCTCTATCTTCTTTTCAATCCTGATTTCATTCCAACCCTTTCCCTTTATCGATGAAGCAAATCAAAGCAGGCACCGCACCCAGACGGCTGCCTGTGAAAATCACAATGATGAGAAACTCTCCACCACAAGACTATGGGGCGTGCGTGGAGCGCCCTTTCATTCGAATCTGCATCTAATAATTACATCTATCTTCTTTTCAACCCTGATTTACATCCAACTCTTTCCTTGAATCCATGATACAAAGCAAAGCAGGTGCAAATGCACGATAACAGACACGCGCGCAGCCCTGTGATAATCACCACCACACTGTACAGGACGCGCATGGCACACCTCTTCATTCGAGTCTGCACGCTGATTTACAACGGCGTCTCACCATCGACCTTCGCTCGCCACCTCGGCCACCAATATCTCCCGTAAACGGGAGAGGACATCCTGCGCATCCTTGCACCTCCGCCTTGATGCAGTCGCCACCAAGCAGAGGCGTGCTGCACGGCCCAAACCGCTCAGGCTGTGTGGCGTGCGGACGGAGCAAGCGCGTTGGCCAGCGCCAACCGCAGAGCGCCGGGGGTGCCCGAACTGGCATGCGGGACCAACGCGACCCTCAGCTCGTCGCCGGAACACAGCCCGGAAGTTCTGTGCAAGGCCATTTATGTCGTGGTATTCGGTGCAAGGCAATTCCACAGCTCGGCCATGTCTCGCCAGATGTAGAATGAGGCCGCTTCCAGCCGTGGGAGCCTGGCAGTGCGGGCCCGGGGTCCAATAGGAGCGCACGCTTCGGGTGATGCATCGCTTCTGGTCGTCACCCACCCGACACCACAGGGCTTATATAAGGTGGATCGCGAAGCCGTTGGCTCTCTCGACCTCTGCCTTGCCTGCTGGCTCCACCCACCCTCGAGCTCTACATTCGCCTGCTGCTGCGCCTTCTTTGCCTGCTGACTCCACCTGTCTCGCCTGCTGGTGTCCACCCACTCCACCCTCCTAACTTACCTGCTGCCTCCTCCTTGCCTGCCTGCTCTGCCCACTCTCTGGACCGGTGCACGTGTTTCCACGAGCCCCGGCACAGTAATTAGCATGAGACAACGTGCTGACTCTCAAGGTGGGATCGCTCAGCGGAGGGTCCCCCAATGTGTACTGGGTAGCGCGGTCGGCTGACCGTGCAAGGTATTGCGAGGCCGTTAGCTATCATGTCCTTTCCTTCCTTCTGATTATCTCATCTTCATCAGGTGTGTGTGTGTGCGTGCGTGCGTGATGGCATCTGTCCTCGCTTAAGTTAAGAGTGTAGAAGATATAACGTATAAGTCTGCTCTGTGTTTGCTTTAGTAAGTTGCTTGCTTTCTTTTGCCGCAACCCACAAATTCTTTGCTCTCCCTTTTGTGTATAACAATAAACCCCATTTACCATGCCGTATACTTTTCCTCACCTGATTGTTAATAAATGCTTGTATAGAAATGTTCCCAGCTCGTTTTCGTCTTTTCCTGTTTGACAAGGCGCACCAAGGGCGTGTCCCCCGGTAATTAGGTCACGTGACTATTTTAGGTAACCTGTTAACCCTAGACGGAGGACCCTAGGTCACGTGGTTGCGTTATTGGCATTCACGGTTGATTAGCGACCCGCCGCGTCACGGAGTTATCCATGTGCGATGTCCTGCGATTTCTGGAGAGTGGTGGGAACCCGAGGTAGATTTCCCACCCTCGTGGTCATCTCCCCCCAACCCCGGTTCCGCAACAAAGTATAATATATATATATATATATATATATATATATATATATATATATATATATATATATATATATATATATATATATATATATATATATATATATATATATATATATATATATATATATATATACACATACATCTCTATTATAATACCAAGCTTGCAAACTAAAAACTCGGCTCGCCATCACACGATCCCTATGAAATTGCTGTGGCACTTCGCGGACATGCCGCCAATGTTTGGGAAGTCTTGGCGTTCCATAGTACCACTTGCATTTTGCACAATGCGTATTTTTGTCATTCCCCGTGTACGGTCTGTCATCTGCTACCAGCTATCTTTTACTGCTATCCTGTGCATGTGCACGGGTATCGCTGATATATATATATATATATATATATATATATATATATATATATATATATATATATATATATATATATATATATATATATATATATATATATATATATATATATATATATATATATATATATATATATATATATATATATATATTGGATCGTGTTGATCCGCACTGGGTTGTGGGGACACGCCCTCTGTGCGCCTTGTCCAAACCAGATCAGGTGCAGCCGAACGTAACTGCCAAGGAATGCACCGGCTTGAAGTACGGATCGTTTGGAGATAACGTCCCAGTGAGGCTCGGATACGGACCATATTTTTATACATGTGAATGTATATGTATACATGTATATATAATATGTATGTATACATGTATAAATAGTTTACCAATGTACACTTCATAAATAGTTTACCAATGTACAATTTGATGCTTTTCAGACGTGCAATCGAGGTGAACAGGAGAGATTACCGGGCCTGGTACGGCCTTGCCCAGTCGTACGAGATTCTGAAGATGCCTTTTTATTGTATATACTACTATCGGCAGGCACATCAGCTCAGGTATGTTTTGAAGAGATGTTGTTTCAGCCTATTGTAATGACTGAAATGATGTGCATATGTATGTAATACATGATTACTCTGGAAAAAATGGTTCTAGTCCACCAGTTTTTTTTTTAATGTGTAACAAGCCAAACTAGTTTCCTTGTTTTTTGCCATACTTAATTTATTTTTCATTCGTGGCATTTGAATTGCTGATGCCGCAACTTGGATTTTTTTTTTGACTCGTTTTGTTCAATTCCCATTTAAGTTGGCAACTGGGGTGTTTTTATTTGTTTATTGTTTTTTTTATCTCATTAGTCCATAAGTATGTTTGGAATTGGTGTCTTTAAATAACAAAGAAGTTGTATTTTAATTTACCTCTGGTTTCTCTCACAATTTACATTGCTTTCTCATGGACTGGCATTGAACCTGTCGCTTCGCTGACGGTAGTTAAACAACATAACTTTTATATTGTTATGGCGTGGATCGGGTAACACTGAAAGCCCCACCTAGCATGTCCATTAAAGGACCGCGGACATCATCTACATAATTCACCTATGGCCGGATCTTTGTGGCCAGGGTAGGTTTACCATACCTGTGGAGATAAATGAAGCAGATGGGGAACCATGCCTGCCACTGCATTACAGGTATTAAATGGCCGAGCGAACCAGTGTTACATGCTGCAGTCTGTCTTTTATAAGAGCAATTATTCACTTGGGCCAATTGCCCAAGGAGCGCTATCTCAGATCGAAGTCGAGCAGGACAAGTCAAGACACGATATAAACTCTTTCATTAATTTATTACTATACACAAGCAGGACATTGGCAGGAGAAATGGTGGTTGGGGCATTCAAACGGAGAAATTGTTGGAGAAATCGGGAAAGGCAAGGCAAATAATATTTATAAATTTATAGGCACATTTACAGTGCCTTCCTAAAGTATTCACACTTATTGACTTTTCACATTTTCTTTTGTTGAGCCTGAATTTAAAATGCATTAAATTGAGATTTTATTTTTTGGTCACCAATCTACACAAAACACGGCATCATGACAAAGTGGAAACATGTTTTTCGAATTTTTTACAAGTGTATTGAAAATAAAATACAGAAATGTCTAATTTACATTAGTATTCAGCCCCCTGAGTCGACCATATGTCGAAGCGCCTTTGGCAGCGATTACATATTTGAGTTTTCTTGGGTGTCCATCAGCTTTGCACATTTGGATTTGGGGATTTTCTCCCATTTTTCCTTGTAGATTTGCTCACGCTCTGTCAAGTTGGATGGGGAGTGTCAGTGAACAGCAATCTTTAAGTCTTTCCACAGATTCTCAATGGGATTCAAGTCTGGTCTTTGGCTGAACAACTGAAAGACTTTCACGTTCTTTTTCTGAAGCTATTCCAGTGGTGATTTCCCTGTATGCTTGTGGTCATTGTCCTGTTGGAATGTAAATCTTCACCACAGTCTAAGGTCTTTTGCACTCTGAAGCAGGTTCTCCTCAAGGATTTGCCTGTATTTGGCTCCAATCATTGTTCCCTCTTCCTTACAAGTCTCCCAGTCCCTGCTGCTGAAAAGTATCCCCATAGCATGATGTTGCCACCACCATACTTCATGGTGGGGATGGTGTTACATGGGTGATGAGCTGTGCTCGTTTTTTGCCAGACGTAGCACTTTGCATTCAGGCCAAAGAGCTAAATTTTTGTCTCATCAGACCACAGAATATTTTGCCTCATGCTCTCAGTCTTTCACGTGCCTTTTTGCAAACTCCAGACATGCTGTCATGTACCTTTTTTCTCGGGAGTGGCTTCTGCTTGTCCACTCTCCCATAAATTCTAGATTTGTGAATTGCTGCAGAGATTGTTGTTTAAATTTAATTATACTTAACCATGTGCAGAGTGTTCTCTGGACTCTCTAGTTTAGTCAAGATTTATTTTATTGTATTTTCTTTTCACTTGCGTGGTGTGTGGGTGTTGGTGTTGGGTGTTTTTCGCTTTGTTCTAAAGCGTTCCTGCTGTTGTGAGTTATAAAAATGGGATGGTTGGAAAGCTAATAATCAGTTTACTTGGTTGGAAAGTTGATAATCAGTTTACATGGAACAAAAGTTTGTGTCCATTTAAACATTAAAATGCCTGTTTTAAAAGCCAGTCTTTCTGGGTGGATAGAGGAAGGATGACAAAAACAACAACCAGTCATGATGACAGCAACAACTGGAAGGGCACTCGGTAGAGCGCATACCTCCACCACGTAATGCCTGATCCATGAGAACATATTGGGCCCAATACATTTTTGAAATATGCTATATATCATTTTTGGCCTTAACTCTCAATGATGAAAATTACTTTCAAAATTAAATAATTCTCGTATCCAGATCCGGATTCGGATCTTTACCAAAATCGAATGAACTTGTCGTGGTCACACACCCAACTTGTCCACCAAGTTTCATCTGAATCCGTGCACAACTTTTTGAGCTTTCATGTGGTATATCATTTTTTTTCCCAATCTTTCAATGGTGAAGAATCATTTTAAAAATTCTAGTAGTTTGATCTCGATCCGGATCTTCATAAAAATCTAATCAGTTCGTCCTTGTCACACATTCGATCTGTCCGCAACTTTTTGAGATATCCTGCACACAGACAAACAGAGAGGGGTGAAACCATAACCACCTCCACCTTCGGTGGCGGAGGTAACAATGAGAGTTCATAGAACACGATTCCTCATGCAGTGTTCAAGTTTATACTCTACTTCATTTTTAATTACATAATGCTTTTAAAGATCATTAAATAAAATTCCAGCAGTGTCGCGCTCCTGAAGTATTCTCCTGAAGCACCACGCTGTTACAATGTAATGAGACGATGTTGAATCACAGTTTCGGAGATGGTGGTTTTATTGATAACCATATAATGCAGCATCAATCAGCGTCATGCATAGCCATATTGGCGGCCTCTTCTTCACCCAAATGCCGCACTCTCTTACATGCCGCATCCACTTCCCAGGAGCTGCACTTGACAGCTCCTATAACATACACCACCCTATAGAAAATGTCCAAGTACTGCAAAACTGGAGGTTCCTGGAAGTATTTATTATTTGGGTGATTTGTGTTCTTCAGTGTTCAAGTATATAATTAAATTTAAATAAAGGTTTAAAGAGGTTTAAAGGCATATAAATAAATTTATTCCAGGTTTTACCACAGTTTACTAAGTGTCTATTATATCACCCTATCTTACACGCTACATTCGTTCTTCATGCCTGTTGTATGTGTCCTTTATAAGGTCCTTAAAAACAGTAGGTTTCCTGTTTGGAATGATTTTCAATTTTGTTTGATTGCCGGACAGGCAGACAGAGTAAAAATATGATGTCACTCCTCCGCGCATGTGCGGTCAGGACAAATTCAGAGCCAAAGTACGGTAAAACGGCAGACTTGTTTTCCGATTCATGTCCAAAATATAACATTCAATTCAAACAAATTGTTCCTCGGTCATAAACTTATGAGATCGATGGATGGACAGACATGAACCAATTGTTTAACCCGCTTTTTGCTTCATGTGTGTGGGAGTAACAACAACAACAACAACAACAACAATGTGTTATAAAATATCCTTTTTCGGTGCATTTGACCTCATTTTACATCCTCATTGAGACTAAGATAAACCTGACATGTTTGTGAACTGCAACATTCTCTCTTTTGATTAAACACGTCAGCGAAGCCACAGGTAGGCACAGCTAGCTTCGTTTTAATTGTATGTGAAAGCCTGGTGTTGGCTTAGAAGTTAGGGTAGCCAGCTTGGGACCTTAGGGTCCTGAGTTCGAGCCCCACTGGCCGCTGAATTAACACCAGGTGGGGTTGACTCAGCCTGTCATCCTACCGAGGTCGACAAAATGAGCACCAGTGTACTGGTGGAGGGGCACAGCGTCAACGGCATAGTCGTGCCCAAACAAAATGATAGATACCCAACAGCCAAGCTGCCATATGCAAGAAGAGGAAGAAGAATTGTGTGAGAGATATGTTTTCATTTTATGATTACTGTATGTGTCTTCTTTTGTGAAGGCCAAATGATTCACGGATGCTTGTTGCTCTTGGAGATTGCTACCATAAGCTGGAGAAACTTGCAGAAGCTAAAAAGGTAAATTTTCATTTTTGTCAGAAATAAATTCAAATTTGAAGATGCAGGTTGACCTTTCCTCACCTCTATTTTTTGTTAGTGTTATTGGAAAGCCTACAGTGTCGGAGACATGGAAAAGGTTGCCCTTGTTAACCTTGCCAAGTGAGTATTCGTAATCTATTCAAATTGTATCGTACATTTGTTCTGTGTTCTGGTGACATCCCAGCATATGTTTTGTCTGTTTTGTTTTGTAGGCTGTATGAGCGACTCAATGAAAGTGATCTGGCTGCACAGTGTTATCACAGATACATACACGATATGTGTGAAGCTGGGGTATGTTTCGAATCGGTGCTTGCAAAATGCTACCTGCAGCTATTGGTTGTCACACAGTATGTCTTTCCATCGACCACTCTCGCATACAGCAGCTCCAGCATTCATATTTGTAGACTGAGTAAACATCTTAAAATGATTCTTGTAATCCTGGCGACAAGAAAACTGCAGTATTAGTTTGTATTTGATCAGGAGGAATGTGGTTATTTTTTGCTTTGCCCTCCTGTTCATCGTCTTTCTCCACACTGGACTTGAAGTTGTTAACATGGTTCTTTGCACACAGTGTTGCATCAATGAGTGCATTATCCTTCAGAGGGATGTTGAGCTCAGTCTCCCATCTGCTAGCATTTGATGGTGAATGTTCAAAATCTCATGTCGTCTTTAGCAAGAGGAAGCACCTATTGTGTCCTTGCATCCTGGCTAAATTCCAAATTCCTGCCCCGATTAATGCGAGGAAAAGCAATGACAAACCACGAAGTGCATTCTCTGCTCAGAGACTGCTTGGGCAGCACCAATTCTCTGAAAAGAATATGGACATTTAATTGGATTCCGATTTATAAGCCTTTTTGTTTGCACATTCTTTGCAAAATCCCTCTGCCCCCTCTTATTACTCATGACTGAACCTCAACCCATCATCACCGAGCCTTTTCTCCTCATCTGACCCTTTCCCCAAGCTCTTCTGCAATCTCCCACACTCTTTCAACAACTCTCCTTACCTCCTCCCCTCCCCTCTACCTAAAGCCTCCTCCCCTCCTCTTCCCTAACACTGTGGACCTCAAACATCTGGGGCCTTCGCTCAAACCTGACAGATCTTTCCATGCAAGTTGCCACTGACAAACCAGACATAATCTGCTTCACAGAAACTTTCCTCCTTCAAGACATCTCTGACTCCACAGTATCTCTCCCTGGTTACTCCCTCCTCTGGTATGACAGACCTGAGCCTCGTCCTGGCGGCAGAGTTGCTCTTTTCATCAAAGACTATTCCTCACTCTCCATGCACTGCCCTCACTCCCCCACATCCCCAGGAATACATCTGGCTATGGCTTCCCTTCCACTCCCACCCACCAAACAGTGATGACTACATTTACATCTCGCTCTCCGAAAACATGGACCAACTTTTATCCTCTCATCCCAACTCTCTTCTTCATATGTGGTGACTTCAGTTGCTATCATGCCAGTTGGCTGGGTTGTGGGTACCTCTCTCACCTGTCATGGCACTTCAGCAAAAGACTTCTGCAACTCATTGGGACTGACGCAATCTGTCAAATTCCCGACTCGGATCTCGAGATCTCCATCTCTTCTGGATCTGGTTTTGAACAATTTCCTGAAAATATCTGCTCTCCTTCCTCCGCTCCATTCGGTTCATCAGATCACATGCTTGTCAAAGTAGACATCTCTCTGGTTGTTATTAGAGAACCACCTCAGTGCCGCCGAGTCTGGCATTTCACTCAGGCCAACCGGCAGTGTCTTCAAGCAACCATCAAACTTCTAGACTGGTCTCCCATCTCTACTTTCTCTGACATCAACTCGTCCTGGGAATTCTTTCAAAGAAACTTACTCTCTCTAATGCACAGATTTATCCCATCTCGTCTTTAGTTGTCCTACCCCTCCTCCCTCACATGGTACATTGAAGCTTGTGGTGAGGCAGTTATCCTGAAGCAACTTGCCTTCACCTCATGGAAGGCAAATCCAACTGAAAGGCAATCTCAGTACCTTCCACAAAGCTCAGAGCAAGTGTGTCGACCCTCAGGAGAGCCAGAAAACAACACCTTTCTAATCTCAAGTCTGAAGTCTCAAACCAGTCTCCCTCATCCAAATCCTGGTGGTGTCAAGTTAAGTCTGTTTCTGGTGTAGGTTCCCCCTCCATCCCCTCTCTTTCCTCAAATGGCTGCACAGCTGACACTGCATGTGAAAAGGCTGAATGCCTAAACTCCGGGTTTGCTTCTAAATCTTGTGTCCCAAACCCATCACTTTTGGACCCACTTTATCCAGTCGCAACCAGCTGTTCCTGGACTCTGTGTCCTTTACTCCTGACAAGGTGGAGAGCTTGCTATCAAAGATCGACTCAGATTCTGCAACCGGTCCAGACAGCATCAGCCCCCCCCCCCCCCCCGTATCCTAAAACCTGCTCTTCTGCTTTTGCTCACCCTCTCTCTTTTTCTATTCACCCTCTCATTTGCTCAAGGACATCTGCCAACTGCTTGGAAATCAGCAAACATTACCGCTCGGCATAAAAAGTTGTAAAAACAGATCCCTGCATCTGCAGACCAATCGGTCTTCTCCCAATCTTCAGCAAGGTTATGGAATCCATCATTGCTTCAGACATTAAATAATTCCTCTTCGCCAATGGCTTGATTTCTTCTCATCAATTTGGGTTCAGACCAGGTCACTCTACCCTGGATATGCTGCTTCTGCTCAACAAACAATGGATGGAGGTACTATTGCCAGACATGAAATCAGAGCCATCTCCCTCGACAAATCGCGTACTTTCGATATGGTCTGGCACCCTGCCCTGCTCACCAAACTCTCTTCCTACGGTATCCAAGGCCATCTCCACTCATGGCTCGCAGGCTTCTCCTGTCGCAGCCAACATGTGGTCCTTAATGGAGTTCTTTCATCCCCTCTTCCTATCCAGGCTGTTATATGTTCTGTGTGTTAGCTCTCATATGAGCCTCGACATTGTATACAAAAAACAAATTTTAAAATGTTTGAAATGCATGTCAGTGAACAGATGTCAAAATGTGAGAAATTGAGATATTTTTGTTCATTTTCCTTTCTGAAAATTACCATTCAGCTGCATGTTTGTGAAAATCCTTTTGTAAAATTGCACATTTGATTTCCTTTTTCATGCTTTCAGGAGATCCTAGAACACGAGGAACTTAGCTCTGCATTCCGCAACCTGGCTCATTATTATTATCGAATTCAACGCTGGGATGATGCGGCCGTGTGTGCGCGCCGCTGCTGCGACTACAACAGTGTGAGTAATACCATAACTGTGTTCTCTCCTTAAGTGATGCATTCTGTTACACCACCTACATGAACTGTTTGGTTGCAATGCTTGCTACATTAACTTGAGACGTTATTCCAAATATACCATCTGCTAGGTGAGTTCCATAGCACGTACAAAAATGTAGTTTTTATTTTTTGGTATACCTTGTCGAGGCTCGCATGAGAGCTAACACATAACGCAGAGCAAGGAGGGCATGAGACAAGAGGGGTGGGAGAGGGAAGGACAAAACAGTGGGGAACAGAACAGAACAGAGAGGAGGCAGGGGAGGGAGAGAGCGAGGCAGGAGAGAGCGAGGCAGGAGAGAGCGAGGCAGGAGAGAGCGAGGCAGGAGAGAGCGAGGCAGGAGAGAGCGAGGCAGGAGAGAGCGAGGCAGGAGAGAGCGAGGCAGGAGAGAGCGAGGCAGGAGAGAGCGAGGCGAGAGAGAGCGAGGCAAGAGAGAGAGCGAGGCAAGAGAGAGAGCGAGGCAAGAGAGAGAGCGAGGCAAGAGAGAGAGAGAGCGAGAGAGAGAGCGAGAGAGAGAGAGAGAGAGCGAGAGAGAGAGAGAGAGAGAGAGAGAGAGAGAGAGAGAGAGAGAGAGAGAGAGAGAGAGAGAGAGAGAGAGAGAGAGAGAGAGAGAGAGAGAGAGAGAGAGAGAGAGAGAGAGAGAGAGAGAGAGAGAGAGAGAGAGAGAGAGAGAGAGAGAGAGAGAGATATATATATATATATATATATATATATATATATATATATATATATATATATATAGAGAGAGAGAGAGAGAGAGAGAGAGATATATATATATAGAGAGAGAGAGAGAGAGAGAGAGAGAGAGAGAGAGAGAGAGAGAGAGAGAGAGAGAGAGAGAGAGAGAGAGAGAGAGAGAGAGAGAGAGAGAGAGAGAGAGAGAGAGAGAGAGAGAGAGAGAGAGAGAGAGAGAGAGAGAGAGAGAGAGAGAGAGAGAGAGAGAGAGAGAGAGAGAGAGAGAGAGAGAGAGAGAGAGAGAGAGAGAGAGAGAGAGATATATATATATAGAGAGAGAGAGAGAGAGAGAGAGAGAGAGAGATATATATATAGAGAGAGAGAGAGAGAGAGAGATATATATATATATATATATAGAGAGATAGAGAGAGAGATATAGAGAGAGAGATATAGAGAGAGAGAGAGAGAGAGAGAGAGAGAGAGAGAGAGAGAGAGAGAGAGATATAGAGAGAGAGAGAGAGATATAGAGAGAGAGAGAGAGATATAGAGAGAGAGAGAGAGAGAGAGAGAGAGAGATATAGAGAGAGAGAGGAAGAAGAAGAGGAGTGAGGGAGGGGAAGGGAGGGAGCGGGGGTGGGGAGAGTCAGGGAGAGCGATGCCTCACCAAACATTGCTGTACAACTGCGAGAGGGAGAGTGAGAGATGGAGACAGCGAGAAAGAGAGTGACGTGGGGGGGGGGGGGGGGTGAGGAGGAAAAAGAGAAGCGAGGAAGGGGGGGAGGGTCGGGGAGAGCGATTCCTCACCAAACATTGCTGTACACTGTGAGAGGGAGAGTGAGAGAGATTGAGACAGCGAGAGAGAAAGAGAGTGACGTGGGGGGGGGGGTGAAGAGGAGAGAGAAAGGTGAGGTGTGGAGGTGGCATCAGCAAAGGGAATGATATGTTATACTTATAGACCGAACACACGCACAAAACAAACTTATGTCAGAACAGCTGGAGACAAAGTGACACAACAAAGTTTGTAAAGTAACCTGCTGACATATCTGCAAACACTTTGATATCCCAGTTCCAGAAAATTTGTGGGAACATGAACCCAAAGCAAACACTGAAAACATTGAAGTGCCGCACACGTACGACAAAATGATCCCATCAAGCGTGAACATCGAAAACGAATGCATTGTGACCAGATATCATACTTGGGTAAAAAAAAAAAAATAGAGAGAAGAAGGCATTGCGAATTGAGGTGTTAATTCCAGTGATTTTGGACTAAACAATGCAGAAATCAAGAAAATGACCAAATACCAAGACCTCAAGAATGAAGTGAAAAGATCCTGGAAGCTGAAGAATGCCAAAGTTGTACCAGTGAGAGTTGGAGCTCCGGGAATTATGACAAATAACCTCACAGAGATATTAATAACCATCACTGGGAATATCACTACAAACTAACCTACAGTGTGTCAAAACTTCACAGCTTGGTCCATGAATCGTGACCCCTTACTGAAATGAAGTTGGATACTTTGAGCCCACCCTGGGAGGACTCCATTCCATTTTATGAAACCCGCATACGTAAATACCAATCAATGACATACACACATGGATG
>NC_140972.1:27925371-28042871 GCF_056783735.1 Eptatretus burgeri | reverse complement strand
CCCCTCCAGTGGCCAGACTCGCCGGTGTACCGACTTCGCTGTCCTTTGGCATGCAAATTTCAACTTTCTACGTCACCCGGAAGGCACCAATCTTTTATATCAGTCAGTTGTTCGAAAGAGAGGTGTGTGTGTGTGTGTGTGTGTGTGTGTGTGTGTGTGTGTGTGTGTGTGTGTGTGTGTGTGTGTGTGTGTGTGTGTGTGTGTGTGTGTGTGTGTGTGTGTGTGTGTGTGTGTGTGTGTGTGTGTGTGTGTGTGTGTGTGTGTATATATGTATATATATATATATATATGTATATATGTATATATATGTATATATATGTATATATATTACCTGGTGTTGGCGCAGTGGTTAGGGCAGCGGCTTGGGATCCAAAAGGTCCTGAGTTCAAGCCCCGTTGGGCCAATGAATTAATACACCAGGGGGTTGACTCAGCCTGTCATCCTTCCGAGGTCGGCGAAATGAGGGCCGGTGTATACCCTGGTTAAAATAGGTATACCATATCCCTGTGTCGTAAGAGGCGACCAGGGTTGCGTCAGGAAGGGCACCCGCCGTAAAACATGTGCCAAATCACTATGCGGATCATACGGATGATCCGCTGTGGCGACCCCGAACGGGAGCAGCTTAAAGAAGAAGATATATATATATATATATATATATATATATATATATATATATATATATATATATATATATATATATATATATATATATATATATATATATATATATATATATATATATATATGAAGACCACAAGGGGAAAACCAGAGATGTCAGGATAAGTCAATTTTGAAGAAACTGAAAAACAAAGTTTCAAGACTTTGGTGCACTGTTTAATAACTGTCATATAGATTTCTTTTCCAGTAAAAGGAAGAGTGATCATTGACCGATCAAATTAAGCATGTAGCATTTGCCAAGCTTCTGTGTTATTTAATTTAAGAGCAAAGAACGAATCAATGTTGCAAACTGACATCACTGGTTATTCCCTTGTTTAACAATTGCCAAGCAATTTTAACCCAGGATGTGTAGCAAATTCATGCTTGTTGGTGATTAGCATACATTACATGACTGGTGATCACAGATTTTTTTTTTTCAACATTAAACGGTCATTGTTTTTTTGTTTGATTGGTGTGCAATGCCATACTCAAGGGTATTTCGCTTCTATGACGACGGATTCTCCATTTCTTACTCCGTACTACTTAATATGATGGAAAACCGGGAGGAAACCAAGGATAAACCACCCCCGCGATAGCCGAAGTCACCTCATGCGATTCCCTCATATACCTAAGCAGGTTGATTGGGCGGTGGGTACATCGAATGAGGATGGGTACTCAGACACGCTAACCATTAAGCCAGGGCGTGGGTCCCATAAAAGTCACAAAGGTTTGCCAGGCTTGAACCACGATATGTACCAACTACGGAGCCCATGATATAACCAAATAGGCTATTGTAGTGCTCAGAGTTTATGCTGTGAAAGTTTTACAACCTTTCATTTTTTCGTTTCTCAACTCTGAATATTATGGTGGAACAGTTAACATGAATGAAAGGGAGATAACCAGGAGTAAAGTACTGACAACTCTGGGTTTCTACTTGTTCAGCTTTGACAACACTTGTTTTTTCATTGCACGGCTAAACCTTATACCATATAAATTATGTGACACCCCTGGTTATTTGTTAAAGTAATATTGTGAGAGGAAACCTTATGTTGCCAACTATTGGCAGGTGCAATAACCCTGAAATTTATAAAAAGTGACATCTCTGGTTTTCCCCTTGTGGTCTTCATATATGTATATTGTTGTGGAAATGGCCCTTAGTGTGTTATTTAATATAGGATTAGCCCAGATCCCCCATTAAATGCATGTTTAGCCAGGTTGTTCGGTAATTGGACGTTACATGTGTGTCGGGAGGTGTAGGAGGCTGTTCATTGTTCGTACGGTGGTGGTGTACCGAGAGGTTCTTCTCCTTCCTTCCCCTCTCCGAACGAGTCCCCGCCCAGCGCTCTGAGAGGGAGTGGCCTAGAGAAGCGAGCACCGGGAAGGGAAAGTGGAACTGAGAGCGCCGAGGGGGTGCGATCGGCTGTACAAGGGACGGCTGTGTCTGTTTGCAATCGGCTTTTCGTGAAGAGCGAGCCAAAAGAAAGGCAAGGAAGGGACTGCAAGAGGTCTGTCTGCCATCGGCTGGAGGAGAAACTGCTCGCGTCGGTCGGCGATCTGCTGAGGGAGTAACTGAACCTGAGGGTTAGTCGGCGATCTGCTGAGGGAGTAACTCGCGGTGCGTGTGGTCGGCGATCTGTAAGAGAGGAATGGCCTGAACCTGAGGGTCGAGTCGGCGATATGCCGAGGGAGTAACTGAGCCTGAGTGTCGAGTGAGGATAGAAACGACTAGTGGGAGGCTGCAATCTGCTTCGAGAGGAACTGGCTGCTGTGTGAGTCGGCGATCGACTTTATGAGGAGGTCATCGACAGGTTCAACCTGCGTCAAACCACGGAGCCTCTGTCCTTACTCACCTCACGGCTCGACGACGTCTTGTAACCCCGTCGATCCGCCTGCGGAGCCCAACACCCCGATTTGGCCTGATCTGGTGAGTAGGCCAGGCCTCGATTCGTATGCTGGACCTTGTAAAAAGCCAGCTGGAGCACACCGTGGACCTTCCGCTCTTGTGCCGTCGTCCTTACGGGGGCTGAACGTGCTGAGGCTGCGTGCGTGGGCGGTGCGACAAAAGGAGGACGCCGCCGCCATTTTGCCACGCTGCATGCTCGAGCTGGGTGCTCGAATCCATTGACATTGGCTTGTCACGAGCCGCATTTGTGCCTTTGACACTTCCTCTCGTCCATGAGGCATCACCAAGTACTCTGTGTCTTGTCTGCATGTTGTCCGTGTCTTGTCTGCATGTTGTCTAAGGTTTATCTCGCTGGGGTTCCCTTCGAAACCCGTAATCTGTAGCTCCCTAGTTAAGAACGGGTTATAGATTAATTATAGCATTGTCGTGAATGCTTTGCTTGTGTTGTGTCCCCAATAAATCTGGTTGAGTTGTACGAGATTTGCCGTCTTGAATTTATTTGTGCCGCGCTGAGGAACGATCCGCTCGGTTTGGATATAAAACCCAAACGGGCTACGGACTGGCAGACTCCGCTCAGTCTCTGACAAATCCAGTCTGTAGCCGGGGTCTATTTCCCCAACTGGAAAGGCACATGTGTACCTTGGTATCGTGATCTGAGGCGCGTAACCCGAGACCTGTGCCGAGCCAGCCAGCGTTATAACCCCGGAGACGGCGGTGCTGTTGGATGACGCCGAATCTTCAACATTTGGCTGTCAAGAGTCGGGTGCGAATCCTGCCACCGCTGAATCTATAACTATATACAGTAAAACCCTCTTGATTTGGCGGCCTTTTTAACCGCGAAATCAGCTAATCCGTGGGCCCAACATGGACCCCAAAATTTAAACATGAAATAGCAGTATTTTTTGGGTGGAATGTGGGTCTTTGATCTCAATCGCGGTCTGAACCGTTGTACAAGTGTGAATGTGCGGATGTTGGTGTAAAACACACAATGGCTTGTCAAATCATTGACATATGTTCGCTAACCGCCGACACCTGCAATAATCCTCGGTTTAAGCCCTTAATCCGCCGTTTAACCCAACAATTGAGTCCTTTTTGACACGCGGTGAGCGAACCTGAGGTGGCGGGGTGTCATAAACTCGCTCTCACCTCTTCTGGATAAAACCTCAGGCCAAATCCATCTCAATCATAACCTTAGACTACTTAATACAGACCACACATTGATTATCCACGATTCTACAACCATTCTACAGCTTTCTACAGCCTCTTCAAACATCGAAGCTTGCTTCTTCATCTCCCTCCGACATTGCTGTGACTTCATCGGTCAACATGCCGGGGGAAAAGAGGAAGCACACATCCAGAACTGTTTCCGAAAAACTTTTCTCAAATCGCAAATAAATTTTCTCAAGTTTCCATAAATCTCAAATACTCCACAGATATTTCTCATGTTCCTCTATTATCGTTAAGTTCAATCTGCATTCAGGAACGAACAATTATGGTTTACCATTTTGAAATTGCCACGATCATTTAAATGCTGAAAATTATGTTGAAAGAAAAAAAAAACATTTGAATTAGATTTTGCTCCAGCAATGGCAAGTTCAAAGTGCTCTGTGAGATTAACCAAATCACTGTAAAGACACCGAACACACCGAATGCACAAGAGGCCTCATTTGGCATTCACACGTCATCTTGAAAGTCACTTATTGCCTTGTGCCTCATGTCCACCAACAGGTTCAGGTTGGTTTGCACTGGATCGTCTAATGGTTTGTGTTGCATTTGTGTTGGTTTTCAATGAGAGCAATGCTCACACATTGACATTACATAGCAATGAGTGCCCTTATAAAGTGCACATGAAAATACTTTAAAAAAAAATTCATCATTACCATTCATTGGGACCATACTCTGCACAGAGCGTTGGTGCTGCCGAAGCAGTCTCCTCGGATATTGGGCACAATCCTGGATGGGTCGCCACTCTGACACAGGATTCTCGAATGGCTGAATCATTCCCAGCAAGCTGGTTCTCATTTTACCGACCTCAGAAAGATGACAGGCACAGTCAACCCCACCTGGTATTAATTCAATGACTCGTGGGATTTGAACTCGGGGACCTTAGGATCCAAGCCAACCACCCTAACCATTAAGCCAACCACAGACATAATCATCGTTGCCCCGTAATTTAAAAGAGAAATATTGACCTGCAGATAAACATACATGATGCAATACAAGACTGCGAGACGAGTCGTACAGCCATTCCACTTGGAGGAAGTGCTGTTGCTTCCTGGGGTACTCTGGGTTCCAGTAACCTCACAACAATGGCGCCACTTCTCTCACCATGTTCAGCAGGGCATTTCCTACTTCGAGGGATTTCCTCCTCCCGATGGATGCCAACCTATGGGGATTGTCTGTGTTCTATCCTTTAAAATGCTGAACGTCAATCGAGGAAACAGCACATACCATTTTTAAAGTCTTTGGTGTGACTCAGCTGGAGTTTGAACTATCGACCTTCCCAACTCACATTGGATGCTCTAACCATTACACCACCAAGTGTTTTCTTTTTTGTTTGTTTTTTTGTGTGGATATTTCATGCTTATATGATCCTCATGCTTTGTTTACCAATTCCAGACACGTGAAGAAGGCAAGGCTTTGCTGAGACAGATATCACAACTGCGTGCTGAAGTTGGGCCTGCTGCGACTTCTGCTGTTACTCCTGCTGCCACTCCTGCTGCCACTCCTGCTGCCACTCCTGCTGCCACTCCTGCTATTGATGGTGGTACTGGTACTTACTCTGACATGGATATTTCCGGAAATTCTGGAACCTTGATCTTCCCACCTTTGCGGACCCCACACTCTACACCCTGATAATCAAAGGCTGAACGCTCTTGAGACATGCACAGAACAATCTGAGATTATTTGAGTCCGATGAACAGGCGTTTCCCTTGTGTGTTGGATGTCTGACGCCAATGATTTTCATTCATGGCTCGCGTCACTTTTTTGTACATAATGGATCCACATGCCAAAACTTTACTGTATGGTTTCAATTATCTCATAAATCCTCACGGAATTATTCATTCGGGTAAATAATCGATGGAGCATCCGGGGAAGGTAAACGTAGGGGCAATACTCCTGGGCGCTCACTTGGATAATCCAACCAGGGAACAACTGGAAGGCATGGATGACCCACAAAATATGTAATGGAGCAGAAAGTAAATACCTCATGGATATTTTTTCATGCCATGAACAAACTGGTACACCACGGGTGATGAAGGTTGTGGTCAAGTTTCATCAAAATTGTGAGTATGGTTTCAGAGAAGAAACATTTTGGGGGGCAACCCCCACGTACAATCCCTGAGACCCCAATTTTTTTAATGTCATGAACAAAGTTTAGTACATCACGGGTGCTAAAGACGGTGGTCAAGTTTCATCAAAATTGTGTGTAGTTTCTGAGAAGAAAGCAAATACCTCTTTTTGGGGGGCAACCCCCCCCCCTGTAGATACCCTTCGACCCAGATTTTTTTATGGTGTGAATAATCTTTAATACATCATGAGTGATGAAGGTTGTGGTCAAATTTCATTGAAATTGTGTGTGTAATTTCGGAGAAAAAGCAATAATATATTTTGGGAGGCCCCCTTACACCCCTTTAGACCCCAATTTTTTTCTCATGTCATGAACAAACTTTGGTACATTACAGGTGATGAAGGCTATGGTGAAGTTTCATTAGAATTGTGTGTGTAGTTTCTGAGAAGAAAGCAAATACCTATTTTGGGGGGGCAACCCCCCCCCATAGACCCCCTAGACTTGGAAGTTTTTTTTAATCCCATGAACAAACTTTGGGACATCACAGCTGATGAAGGTTGTGGTAACGTTTCATCAAAATCATATGTGTAGTTTCAGAGAAGAAGTTGAAAGTATTTGTGGACGGATGATGTGCCCTCCCATAAGCTGCCCGGAACTACATTCTCGGTGAGGTACAAATAAAATAAAACGCTGGTTTCCTTCCAAGGAACGTCATTGCAAGAAGTCTGAGGCCTACCAAGCTACGGTTGATGTCAAACGAGTTGAGGCAAATATGAATGGATAGTCTGAGGGGTTTTCTTCTTATTACGATTCGTTTTCACTGTGTTGTAAGACATCGATAAGGAGCACGTACAACACGTCGTTTTTTGAATGAATCTCTAACTGAATACTCTGTGAACATGTCGTTTTGTGCAGAAATACATATGCTGCTCCAATGGTGTGGGAAACACATTTCACAGGTCGTTTCAAATGTTGCTGAACAGGAATGGTGTCGTTTTACTCTGAAACATCAATGTAGTGACAACAGCTTTCATTCGGCGTTCATCACCTGTATCTTATTCCAATGCACGTAAACTACAAGGAGTCAAGCGGCTTGCCAAGCCACTCATTCCTTATCAACCACTTTGCAAATCGCTCACATCGTTGCTCGGAAAGAGGAGCAAGTGATTAAGAGAGATTCTTCATTTCGTTAGCAAAGATGACCACCATAGTAACATTCGGATTTGAGTTGTCAAAGGACAGTACAGCCAAAGTTTATTTCAAAGAACAGAAAAAAAAAGTGAAATAGGATTTATTTTTTAATGAGAAAGGTCAATTAAACGCAGCAATTGATGGTACAGCACTCGAACCACATCCGGGTGAAGGGCATTCCGTACAGGTTCACAGTTCCATGGGAAAAGGCCAAGGAGCGGAGCAGAGTGCCACCTCACTGCTGTGTGGACACCACAGCGTGTTTGATGCCGAACTAACACACGGAAGAAGACGAACCTCAATTAGAAACCAAACATATAAATTTCTACAACTTTGCTTCTGCAATGATATGAACATACATCTCAATGTGAATACACTTCATGTTCTTTGATGTATATTTCCACAATATCATGAAACCATTTATATAAGGTGTTAGCCATAGATAAGTAGTTTATCAATCGAATCAGTCATAAATTGAGTGCACAATATACATCATCATAATCCCCAAAATAGGATCAATGGTTCTAGCTTTTCTGGGCCCTGGCCTAATGTCACCTAAGTTTGGTGGCATTCTGATTGGTGGGTCTGGAGAAGAAGTTTTTTGATGGAATTTACAGATTTTCCTGATAATTTACTAAGTCCACCATTTCGGCACACTTTCGGTCACGTGATTGATATGGCCTCCGCAATTTAATATCACTACCCTGTCCTAATGTTGTAACCCAAATTTGGTAGCATTCTGACGAGTGGGTCTGGAGAAGAAGATTTTTGAAGGAATTTACGCGACCGCCATTTTGACACACTTTCGGTCATGCAATCGGCATGACCTCCGCAATTTAACATCAGGACCCTGTACTCGTGTCATCGCATGCAGTTCTGTGCTCTGTCTGGAACACAGGCATCATCCCAACTGACTAAGAGGGTCTTTGTTGTACCTCTTTGGAAAGAGAAGGGTGATCGCCAGGATTGCACCAACTACCGAGGGATGACTCTTCTCTCAGTGCTGGACAAGGTCTTTCCTGGGATAATTATTGATAGGGTTCGCCACTATCTGCTTGAGCACCAGTGCCCAGAGCAGTCGGGCTTTACACCAAAGAGGTCAACGATTGACCGTATCCTTGCTATTCAGGTCCTCACCGAACGCAGACAAGAGTTTCGGCAGGGGCTGCTCGCAGCCTATGTTGATCTCCACAAAGCATTTGATTCTGTGAATCCGGATGCCCTCTGGAGGATTCTCGGTCTTCGTGGGGTGCCACCAAAACTGATCAATGTGATTTCTGAACTATACTCTGGTACTGAGAGTGCTATGAGGTGTGGTGTTTCCATATCCGACTTATTTCCAGTTGTTTCTGGAGTCCGTCAGGGGTGTGTACTGTCCCCCACACTTTTCAGTGCTTGTACGTACTGGATTCTGAGGAGGATGTTGGAGAGATCAAGCTGCAGTGCATCGTTTGGGAATGTCAAGATCTCAGACCTTGATTTTGCAGATGATGCCGTCATCTTTGTGGAGATACCGGATATCCTCATGGGGGCCCTCGAGGTGCTGAACGAGGAGTCGGAGCCACTGGCTTTATAGGTTTCCTGGGTCAAAACTAAGATCCAGGCTTTCATTGACATCTTGGATGCTGCTATCTTGTCTGTACCTGGTTGTGATGAGGATGTTGAGGTCATGGAGAGATTCACTTTCCTTGGCAGTGATATTCATATCTCTGCATGGTGTGAGCTCGATGGCAAAAGATGTCTGGGTTGGGCCTGGGGATTCATTGATTGACTGGATCATGGGGTGTGGCGCTGTTGGTACCTGTGCAGGAGGACGAAAGTCCGAGTCTTTAAGTCCTTGGTGCTTCCAGTCTTGCTCTACAGATGTGAGACTTGGACTCTGACCAGGGATCTGAGACGTAGACTTAACTTTTTCGGTACCAGTTGTCTTCGGAGAATCCTTGTCTCTCGCTGGTCAGACTTTGTGTCCAAGGAGTGCAGTTGCTGAGAGAGACTTGTACAAGATTTGTTGCCTTATAGTCTCTGAGTGTCAGCTGCAGTTGTATGGACATGTGGCTAGTTTTCCTGACGCTAATCCTGCTTACCAGATTTTCTCAGTGAGGAAGCCTCGTGAGTGGAGGAGGCCAATGGGCCGACCACGTGCCTCATGGTTGCAGCAGGTTGATCGGCATCTCAAGGAGATAGGAATGAGCCAGGCATCTGTCTGGGGGATGGACAGATGGAGGCCGCTGCAGTTCTGGTGGAAAGTGGACACAATGACGTCCTGCTCTGGCAGATGCTCCCTTGTCTGACCTGACCCTGTCCTCATGATACAACCCAACTTTGGTAGCATTCTGAGTGGTGGTTCTGGAGAAGAAGATATTTTTGAAGGAATTTACTTGATTTTCCAAAATGACTAAGTTGGCCATTTTGACACATTACAGGTCATGCGATCAGCATGACCTCAATTTAACATCCCTACCCTGGCTTAATTTTGTAACCCAAATTTTGCAGCATTGACTGGTGGGTCTGGAGGAGAAGATTTTTGAAGTAATTTAATTAAGTGCGCAATTTTGACTTGCTTAAAGTCACGTAACGTCACTTGCCAAATTTCTGTCGGCATAGTAGTTTGGCCGGAGAAGCTTGCACCTTTTAATCTTCAGCAAGTATTGATTAATCAATCAGCATCGTTTCATGTTATAACTAAAAAGTATCTCAAAATGCAAAGCCCGTCCGCATCCGCTTTGTACTCGAACTAAACTTGACGAAAACGACAGTTAAAATAAAATTGTGCATTTTATTCATTTAGGTTCTCCACAGTCTCATAATATACATTTGTTGAAGATTTGATTACAAAAGCTCAATTGGTAACTGGAACTGCCACTTTATAATTGCTGGCAGTGATGACGGTACCAAGATGTCCCGCTTTGATGCACCCCTGCTTTGATCGGACACTTGACCCTGACCCATGAGGTTTATTATGATTCAATTGAATTTGGAGTGGGATGAAAATAAATTCAATTCAATTCAAATCAAGGAAAACCAAATACTGTAAGGTACAATCCTGCATCGGAGTAATCATAAGGAACTCAAACAAGCAAAATGCAAAGATGAAGTCATCAGGAGGAACCTGGATAGGATTTGCATTTCAGCTACTACTACTCTACCCACAAACCCATTCAGGCACAGCCAAGGGAGCTTTATTCAATTTTTTTTTTTATAATTCTGGCTGCCAGACCATGCGTCCGATCAGGTTGAAATGTAAAACATATATTCCCTACCACTATTAGATCATAATTTTGAAGTTTCACATCGATTGATTAAGTGGTTCAAGAGAAATAATTTTTTTAAAAGTTTTTGCTCAATCCAATATGGATGCTAGACCATGTGAAATCAATTATTCGTGAATACCCTGGTATCCCCATGGCTTGGGGAACATTTTTGTGAGGTTTCCCCTTGATCCGTCCAGCCATTCTGGAGAAGAAGATTTTTTTTTTTATAGGTTTTCGGGTAAATCCAATGTAGCTGCCAAACCATGTGACCTGTGATGTCAGGTGTGACCCTTTTGTTCCTCATGGATAGTTGGTCATATGTGTAAAGTTTTGCCTCGATCTGTTCAGCCACTTCAGAGATTTTTGAAGGATAAAAAAAACAAAACAATATGACTGCCGAATCACATGACCAATGACATCATCAAATTTTTTTCTGTGGACCATTTTATCCTGAGATTACCTCAAAATTTTTCATACTGATCAGATGTAGCATACTACATATTCAATTATGATGTCATAATGAAGGCACCAAGGACATCATAAAAAAAATCACACTTATTCCCCACGAGGAATACTTGCGATGTGCAAAGTTTCAATTTTTAGCTCGCCTGTTCGAAGAACAGAGCAATAGCGATACCCCCGGCGTGAGCGTGAGCGTGAAAATGTTAAAGTTTTTGGCGCAAGTTGTTTCCTTTCTAATGTTTTTATCTACCACACTATTTTTACTGATTACAACATACAAATACATATATTGCTTTAAAATTATTTGGATCAGACTTCACTGCAATGCTTTATAAAAAATATTATTCGACGAGTCTTTTAAAAACGATAAATGTATAAACAGGCGAGCATTGGGTGGCTTTAACACAAACTCTCTGGTTGTCCCTGGTGCGGTTTCATGGACAGAAGTCCAAAGTTTTTATGTTTTTCCAACATGGCTGCCACACCATGTGAGCTATGACGTCATAATCAATAAAACATTCTACATGCGTAGTCGCTCCAATGGTGAAAATTTTGTCTCAATGTGACAAGCAGATGTGGAGAAAAACATGAAAGTTCTGTGCAGACAAACAAACAGCCCCAAATACAACACCCTCTTATCTGGCGAGGTTAAAAATGCTACGGCTTGGACATTACACATTGAATCTCAATGGTAAACAATTGGATTTTGATTAAAACTTTTATGGCTAGCTGTTCTACCACTTCATTGATGATGTCATATTCATTCCTTTATTCCTCATTGGGAGTAGAATGAGATGTGCCAAGTTTCAAATTTTTCCAATCAGCGGTTTCAGAAATATAATGCTTTAATTTTTTTGTGTTTAATCTAAGATGGCCGCCATATCATATGACATATGACGTCATCATTATCATTAAAATATTCTCAACGGGGGGTCGTTCTGATTCTTAAAACTTGTCAATTGGCCAAGTGGTTGATGAGAAAAACAATAATCAAGCAAAAAAGGAGTCGACGAATCGCAATAATACTGAAAATTAGATCAATAACATTACTAATTTGTCTTCTCCATATTCTCAGGATAAAGCTTTGTTGAAAATTTGATGACAAAAGCTCAAATGGCAAAAAAGTTATGGCCCGGATACACACAGACGGACCACTAGGGGGTTAAAAGCATTAAAAACCCAATCGAAATTGGTGGGAACTTGTGGCTGAGCATTCTGAGACTCTAGTATGGCAAGGTTCGAGCTAATGTCTGTATCCTATGCTCGAATCCTCGCTCCTCCCTTTGCTTTCTGACAAGACATTGTGCTGCAGCCAAGTCAGTAATGTGGTGATCTGTGTCCAGTGGATTGCATATCAGCTCAGACCCTCACTGGCGTTCCCACTGTTTAAATAATTATCCATAATTAATACATTTTAATTCGTCCATTTTAATTGGCTCGTCGTGACATCACAATCACCTCTTTATTAATGTTTTTTGTTTTTTACAAGTTTATCGAATGTCGTTAAAATACCTTTAACACTGCAAACCGAAACAGAAATGTGTTCAAATTGATTTTTTTTGTTTGTTTGTTTTTTGTATTTGAAGCAGATTACCTGTGAAAACGATGAGATATGAATCCTTGTTATCTTTTTACCTTGTTTCTTTATTTTTTTTATTTTTTATTTTTTGCTCCGAGCATATTATCGTGTCTATATCAGAGTAACGTGGCTCAAAAAAAAAACAAAACTGGAAAGTTTTTTTATATTTTTTTTAATATAACTTCATCAAGTAAATATTTGAAGAAAAGTATGTAGAATTTTGTTCATGAATGACCAAGTTATTACCAATTGGCACAATCCCAAATCTGATGACATCATCCATCTGAAGCTTCAAACCATTGACAGAAACCAGAACAATCGAGCACAGTCCATCCTGTTATTTGGCAAGGGAAAGTACACTGCTTGAGAAACATGGTCTAACCACCAAGAAATCACATCAGCATTACAAAGAGAGCAGCCGACCAAGCCAGACAATGTTGGGGTCAGGCATTGGTTGCTTCCTTGACACTACCAAACTCCGATAAGTGGAGATGGGTTTCTACCCAGGACAGCTGGAGGCGTGTGTTGTCACCCCTGCGGTACCTGAAGCTGGAAGGTCATGCCAGGAACTTCTGAAATGTGGACATAATAAGGGTTTCCAAAAGAACTGTAAATGTGTCGAGGCAGCACTCGCTTGTACCGATGTCTGCACATGTGGTGGTTGATGTGCTTGGGATTAAACTTTCAATCATGCCTTGAAGTGGCCGACAATGTTAAAAAATAAAGAATTGATCATCGTCGTGTCGGAATCTGAGCTCAAAATACACTGTTTCTCGATGTAAACCGCTGTAAAGGTTGGTTCAAGGTGTGGATTAAGGTTGGTTGCTTAAAAGTGACCTTTGGATAAAGTTGTGGATCAAGGTTGGTTGGTTAAAGGTGTGACCTTTGGATCAAGGTTCGTTGGTTAAAGGTGTGACCTTTGGATCAAGGTTGGTTCAAGTTGTGGGTCAAGGTTGGTCAGTTAAAGGTGTGCCTTTGGATCAAGATTGGTTTCTTGGTGTGGGTCAAGGTTGGTTAGTTCAAGGTGTGACCTTTGGATCAAGGTTGGTTCAAGGTGTG
Organism: Eptatretus burgeri; assembly: GCF_056783735.1. Classification (NCBI taxonomy): domain Eukaryota; kingdom Metazoa; phylum Chordata; class Myxini; order Myxiniformes; family Myxinidae; genus Eptatretus; species Eptatretus burgeri. Next base: position 28,029,477 of record NC_140972.1, on the reverse strand, counting down.
ATGTAGTTGGCGAAAATCCAAAATTGACACTTCAGAGTTTTTTTCTGCACTTTGTGATTGGCAAAAAAATTCAAAATTTTTTCCCTTCAAATTCGATGCACTGTCATTCATGGTTTTCAATGGTATTCAGAAAAAAAATTGTTGCGTTTGGGTTCCTCTTTAACGACTTTGTCCAAAGTGGAACTTCATTGAGTACAACAAACATCATTTTAAAGCAGGCAAAAACTCCCGCAGCAAAGGTGGCGACTGGATCGGTAAATGCCCAGAGTTTGGAAGGCAAAATAAATTAGAGGATTAGGATGAGGAAAGTGAACTCAGAGTTCAAGAGAGAATTGAAAAATGTTTTCAATGGCTACAAAGCAATGCAACCCACTCCACGACAGGCTGGCTGAGATGTACGCATACTCGCTCCAAGTTGTCTTGCCTGGGTTCGAATCCCGACCCAGTTATAAACTCCTATCCCGGTGTTTCACTGGCGAGGTTATTCATCGATGTGCGTGCCATCCCTCGAATAGACATTAAACTGGGCGTCACATTGCCGGAATTAGTATTAAAGATCCCTTCACGGTGTACTTCATGAAGAGTAGGGGAGCTATCCCCGGCATCCGGGCCAAATTCCAAATTACTGCTCTAACCTACAGGGGCACTGCATCAGCAGCAGCACTGCCATACCCCCAGTTAATGATGCTACTTGCAGCTTTGTGCTGCACAGGAAAAAAAGACGACCAAGCCCTCCATCGTGTTTTTATTGTAATACTATTTTAATTCATTTACTCTGAAAAATTTACGTTCAATAGCGAAAATTTTAAAACGAGCGATTTTGATCTGTATCCCGAAATAGTTGTTCAGATAGTGTGTTCCGATTGTCTGACAACAAAACAGATTTTGAATATCTTTTCCACATGGTTAACTATATGTGCATTGTTCTGGAGTTGGAACACCAAACAATTTACATGTTCTGGCATTTGATGGAAAAACATTCAATTTTGTTTTCCCAAATGTATTACATTGCAATAAAATGTTCAATTTTGTTGATATTGTTATGAATTTGGAAGCCTTGTGCACACAGACAGACAGCAGTCCCCAAGTTTACTTATTTACATAAGTATGTGTTTATAGTTAGGGTCCCCAACCTGTGTCTAATGGGAATTACATGTGTGCGCTGCGGAGTTTCTTTTAGAACAAATCTCATTCACTTCACTTCACACACTGACGCCATTGCCCACGTGCGTTCGACCATGTACGTGGGCAGAGATTTCCATCGCCTCAGATCGAGACTCCGCTCAGGGAGGCAGGGGTGTGTCCCTTGTCCAATCACGCCACAGAGGGCGACTTTCCCATGACACCCCGGCTAATGGGGTTGACATTGCCACAGAGAGCGACTTTCCCATGACGCCCCGGCTAATGGAGTTGAGATTACCACAGAGAGCGACTTTCCCACGACACCCCGGCCAATGAGGGTGAAGATCGCCTCAGATGGCGATTTTTCTCACCCTGGAGGAAAAAGGAACGCCAGGCTGGGAAGGTTGGTCGTTTTGGGGGTTGCGGGTCTTGGTGCTGGCTGGTTCGTCTGGTCCTGGGTCATCGTCGTCTGATCTTCTCCTTGGTCTTGGTTGATTGGTGTGTGGCCGGTTGGAGAGCGCAGTACCTGGTGCTTGGAGCGGCATCGTGCTGCGGGTTCGAGTCCCGCTGAGCCGGATCGTCAAGGGCCGCACGAGGCGGGAAGGTCCAAGCTCGCATCCTTACCTCCAGCTCACCTTCCCTCCGAGCTGGGGGTATCAATAAAGACCGCAGCCATCATTTATTTTGGGGGGAGGTGGGGTGTCTTTGTGTGGGCCCGTCTTCAAGTAGAATTGTGCAAGTGCTTTCTTTTGCTCATTGTACATAACATTTCTTATTCGGATAACTCTGCCTTTACGTGCTCCCCTCGTCCCCCGATTATTGTTCATAAATTCCCCCTCTTGTTGAATGTACCAGCTCGTTTCTGTGTTTCTTTCATTGGCTTAGCACACTGTGTATTGAGAGATTGCGAGGGTAAATTGTTCATTTGGTCCGGCGCGGCTCTGGTAACTCCGCTCGGTTACGCCGGATCCGAGTCGTTACCTGCAACTCGGATCGGACAGAGTTGGCCGAGGGTGTGGTTCCCCGGTAGTTAGACTGCATGGGTATTTAGGTATATTGAAATTAGGCAATTAACCCTACCCCACGCTGACGAAGTATTGGCGACCACGGTCCTTTAAGTGACCCGTCGGCTCTGGAGTTATCCGGGGTGACGACCTATAAATTCCGGGTGTTCGGTGGGAGACAGCTCTACTGCTCCACCTAGCGGTCGTGCTCGCCACCGAGACCCGCCCCCACAACAATATTTCTGTTCAATATTTTACAGCTTGATAAATAAAATAATTGTCTCTAAATATGTGCTTAATTGTGGTAGTCCAATGGATGTACGTTAGATCCTGGGTAAAGTCGGGTACCTTTGTGGGAGGAGGGAGGGAAATGGGTGGAGTGGGAGTCTAAATGGAAGGGTGTGGGGGAGGGAGGCAGGGGAAGAGGGGGAGAAGGGATCGGGCATTACCCGGCAACACCAGGTACCATTGTGGGAAAAGGGTGGAGGTGGGAGGAGAGAAGGGAATGGTTGGAGGAGGTACCTCTGAAAGTTTGATGAAGATCCGTTTAGCCATCCCTAAGAAAATGGCAAAAAACACACACACACACACACACACACACACACACACACACACACACACACACACACACACACCTGCACTTCGAAATGAGAAATTGGTTTTGACGAAACATTAACAACTCTCACATTAAGTTTCATGAGATGGTTGTCCTACTTCAAATAATCATATGTAGTTGTTTAATAAAATGAGTTTCACTGAAACATCTACTTTTCTCCTCGTTAAAACATTTTATCTTCTATTTTTCCATGATGGGGTACCTGTCGATCGTCTGATTCAAGGGGTACGCTGTGAGAAAAAGTTTGAGAACTTTTGATATCGTTGCTTTGAGAACTCTGATATCGTTGCTTTGGCCAGAATTTTGGAATCCTGTCCAGGCAAGGACTTTTGAAGTTTGGCATTTTTACAAGTTATTTTGAAAAATTTTCTTTGTTAATTATCACTCGAGGCATTTCCTCTCGATGTTGCTTTTTCTTTATCAAATTGTTACTCTTTTCGGTATTCATAAATTTATTTTTTCATAAATTTCCAGAATTTTTCTGGTTCATCTCTTTTGGGGGGGGGGGAGGAGTGGAATGGGAGGTGGGGCATTGACACATTCTGATTGTTTCCATAGTTCTCGGTAGAATTTTTTTTTTCAAACAGCTGGTTTTGTTTTCTTTTGTTGTTGCCTTCGTGATTAGTGCCGTTCAGGAGCCCGACTTCATTAGGATAGTCAGGTGAGCTTTGCATATGTCTTGCACGAGGGGTGCAACCCATGGCACAAAACTTCCATTGCAGTTAAAACTGTATAAGTTGCTATTTGAAAGGGGAACCTGCCTCTTTCTCTTGCCAAGTCATCTGATTGTGAGCCCAAGCCTTCCACATCTGTTCACTGATTTCCAATAAACTAGCTCACCAACTGTACAATGCCCATCCTTGGTTCCATTGTCGTTTGAGCTAGACGAGTCCAACAAATTAACTTAAGGATAATATGTGGATCAAGGAAACACTTCCTCTTCTTCTTTTGTATGAAGCATGTGGCTGTGGGAAGCATCATTTGTTGCGGGCGTGGCTATTACACTTGTTACATGTCCACGTCGAGGCACCGGAGGGAGTGCATCAGTCACCCGGAGGATGTCAGGGCAAAAAAGATTTAAGGACAATACTATGCCCCATTTGTTGTTTTACCAATGAGACCAACATCGAACACACAAAGATATTTTATAAGTAATATTTATTAATCCCTGCTGTCTATTTTTTTTTTCTTTTTTAGGTCATTTCTTCCAGCATGACCTAATAATATGGGTGTCGATGTCCGTCCGTTCACAATGAAGTTGAAGCGGGAGATCTGATCATTAGTGATCCTGATAGAGGTCGATGAGACGTACACGATGGTATGACTTTCAAGGTCACCGAAAGTCAAGGTCAAGTCACGAGGCCGTTGAAGTTGCAAAAATGACGATTTTCATATTCTATCTCCTCCACCGTTTCTCAAGTGATCTTGAATTTGATTGTAGCATATGAATCTATGGGACAATATCTAAATTTGGTCGGGCCGGATTTTCGATATTCGCTTTCGTTTTCGTGTCACATGACTTCAAAGTTGGCAAAAAATGCGAAAATGACGATTTTCAAAATCTATCTCCTGCATTTCTCAAGCGATCTTGAATTTGATTGCGGCATATGAATCTACGGGACAATATTTTAATTTGGTCGGGACGGATTTTCGAATTTCGCTTTCGTTTTCGCGTCACGTGACTTCAAAGTTTGCAAAAACTGCCCTACCTTCAGGAGGCTATATATTCTCTACTGGGCATGGTAAAAGTTAGTGAATGGTGTCATTGTATAGCAGCTGACCTTGTATATTTATACATTTTCCACCGAAGGTGCAAAAGTTTCAAAACCCGAAATGTAAACGTCGGCATTTATTTTCAAAATATAATTCCGTGTGCGCGTGGCAAAATGCCGAGTCATCTTTAACCAAACTGCGCAGTCGAGATGCGCAGTAGTCTTCAGTCATAACTGAACATTGAGAACTTGTGGTATTATAGAGATGACCGTCACCCCCACACGGGGGTAATTTTTATTTTGTATACCTTTTCGAGGCTTGTGTGAGAACTAACACACAGCAAGGGGGCATGAGACAAGAGGGGAGGGAGTGGGAAGGACAAAACAGTGGGGAACAGAGACATTAAGAGATCTGTGGAAGGGAGAGGGATGGGATGGGGAATAGAAGATGGACATTACAGGGACTTTCAGGAAGGAAAGCGGGGAATTTGAAGGAGGTTGGCTTGGATGGATTATCGGGGGTAGAAAAGATCGAGGATTTGGATGGGGGATGATAAGAGGTGGTGGTGAACAGCTGTTTTGAAGGCATTGAGGGAAGAATGGGAAAGAATGGAGTGAGGGAGTTTATTCCAAAGGCGGGAAAAAAGAGGAATGAAAGAGTGAAGATGAGCAGTGATTCGTGATTTTCGTAGTTTTACCAGAAGGGGGTTGTTGGCGGACGTTGAGCGCCCTGTGGAAATGTGGTTGGGACAAATCGCAGAGCGAGCGGGGGGGGGGGGGCGAGGCTGGAGAGGAGACGGTAGAAGACAGAAAGACCACCGACCAACCTGCGGTGATCGAGTGAGAGGCCCAACGATTCAGCCTCATTGTGGGAGATGCCAATGATCCGAAATGCCTTGGTTTCTACAGCGTGAAGCCGAGAAAGGTGGGAGGCAGGAGCACCAGCCCAAAGGGATAAGCAGTACTCCATCAGGCTGCGGACAAAAGATTTGTAAGTGGTCAGGAGCTCAGGAGGGCCAAGGAAGGACTTTGCATGATGGAGGATTCCCAGTCGGTGACTGGCTTTGGAGGCGAGGTTTGAAATGTGGCTCTCCCAGGAAAGGTCATAGCAGATAGTGAGACCCAGAAGCTTGAAAGGAAGGACTTCTTCCAGAGGATTGTTGAGAAAGTGGATGGGGGGGGGGGTTCTAAACGGTCCTTTCGAAGAGACATAGTGAGAGTGTGAGATTTGTCCGGATTGAAAGACATGTTCCACGTGTTGGACCAGTTTGTGATTTTATCTAGGTCTGCAGTGAGCGAAGAAGCTGCTGCTTGCCGGTCTGAGGGATGACCGATGGTACGGCAGAGGGTGGAGTCATCAGCAAAGAGATATAGAGAATTTTCCAGAGAGTCGGAGAGATCATTGATGGAAACCAGATAAAGAACAGGGTCCAGAACGCTACCTTGAGGAACTCTAACCTGGACAGGAAGAGGGGATGAAAGAACTCCATTTAGGGCCACACGTTATAATCTTTAAAACAATAATTGTGATTAAAAGAAACCCTTAATGACTTACCCCAAATTAATGAAGAACAAGCGTCACGTATATCAATGCATCGATGAATTAACTTTTGACTTTCGAGGTGGCAAATTATCTCAGGTAACCAGTTTGTAAAATAAATCCCAACAGTTTATAAATGGGTGAAGGGTCGGTTGTGAACACGTTTGAAAGGATCTTCTCCAGTGGGTGCGCACAGGATGAATCTGACTGGCCAGTGCCATTGCAAAAAGTCCTCAGAGGGTGAAGCTTTGTATCACCGAAGTATGCAGATGAACCCGAGTCCACAGATCAAGCAGTATGAGATATTGAATTATGGACTGCATGCTGTTAAGGACAATGCGTATGGCAACAGGTGAGGAGAGAGGACAGGATCAGGCAGGCTGCCATCTCGATCCAGCCAGGGAGGAGATGTATGCATTGAAATCTTCTCCGAGACGACAGCAGGGCAGCAGATTCGACAAATAGTCCAACCAGTTGGTTATAACGACCAACGTGCAGCGTGGTGAAGTTGGTTCTTTTAAGTCAGAGCTTTGGAGTCACTAAACTAGTTCTGCTTCACATATAGAAGGTTCCTGATTCTCTCTTTACTGGATGAGCTGGGTTTAAAACAAATTTAAATTCTGCCACAACAAATGCAGTGCACAGCCAGTCCTCTCCTTATCACGTTGCCTCTCTCCTGTCTTCCGATGCATTCTTGGTATTTTATATTCGTAGCGCCTACCCATCACTTTGCTGATGGACCAATTAGTCGTCCTGTTTGCCAAATTTACCCTTGCATAGAGTGCTTTAACCCTTCCCCATCCTCACGTCCCACAACCCCCCCCTCCCATCCACTTTGTCCACCGTTCGTCCTGATGTCCCTTCCTGCTAGAAATTCCTCACACACGGTGACAGGCTTTCCCAAGCGCATTGGGGGAAGTGAGGAGGTGGGGGGAGAACGGAAGGAGAACAAATTTATCAGTGTGAAGAGTGCTTTAACCTCAGTGTTGACCATGTAAAAAAGAAAATTGTAATACCTTCTGCCACCACCACCAGGTGGCACTACATGGTACACATTTATCTGGAGAATTTATGCCTCCGGGCCCCCCATACTCTCACGTGAGGCTGCGGCCACATAGCCTATGTTACCCCCACAAAAAGTTGTATTTGTACCCTGAGTTTGGAGTTTGTAACTTAAAAGATGTGGCCATGCATAAGGAACAAAGAAAGCCAGAGAGAGACAATGGTGTTTATATGTATAGATTGTTTGCACCCTGTCAGCTTGCCTTTGATCCATCGGAGTCCATGGCCAGAAAGCCAATGACGGCAGTCTGGTGCTGCCTGGCCCTCTTTTCTCATGAGGTTTTTTTTCATTTCAAAGCTCTTCCAGATGTCTTGGCCTTGGTTCAGTTCAGTGTGACCTGACCACAAACTAACTTGGACAGTAAACGGCTTTCTTCACCCACAAGCCCTGAATTCCTTTTACTGAAAACAATTATTTTCACCAAAGTACAACACACTTTCCCCCACAGCCCAATTGACTCAACTTTTACCACAGTATCTACCTTAACCACATTTCAATTAACTTTCACCTACAAAACAATTACACTGATACTATTCTGTAACACACTGAGATGAACTGCGCATTAACCTAATCCCATCCTTTACTGTATAGGTACCAGGACATTGGACAATGCTCGTGCCACAAACTTAGTTAACCCTTTAACCACTGGCCTACAACATTCTATTACTGTGACCAATGTTGTGAACACCCAAATTATCTGTAGTTACAACATCCCAACCATTGGACCCAGCTGTCAGTACAAGCATCCAACTACTGGCATGTGACTGAATCCACCATGAGAGGCAGGCACAACTAACACCACCTTTCATATTACATTGTCGGATAAAACTACCATAGTCTGACCAAAACCTTTACACCATACAACTCAACCACCACAATGTGAAGCAGGTACTCAAATTATCTCACACTTGAGGATGAGCAGGATATGTGATAACACATCTCAGTGAAATAGCTACAGCTCACTTTTATTCTGAGTGTAGCTATACCGCAAAACCATCTCAGAAAATTTCGAGAGAGAGAGATAAACGAGCTGAGCTTGGATAGCCAAAGTGCCAGATTGATGAGGATACCAGAGCTAATGAACAATTTGGACAGCCTGACAAGCAGGCCTGGGAGGCGCTTGGGCAGCAAGAAACCATCAAAGAGTACAACGTTATGCTAAGAAACCACTCTGAAGCGAAGTCTGCTTATGCTTCCAAACAACGAAGGTACTCCCTAACCTCCAACACTTCAAGTGCCTCCTTTCTAAAAAAAAACAAAAACCCTGAACTTGCCCAAGTTCATTATGATCAAATTGATGTGGGCTGCGTCAAGATTCTAACTTCATAAGAAGTTGAAGCTTCACAGCAATCCTAGTACTTCCTGCATCATATACTGATCATTTCACCATGACGGCCTAGTGCTGAATAAATCACCTGCTCCCAGGTCCGACAGTTGGTCCATCCTTACTCGGAGTATTCCTCAGGCTTGAACAGCGCACAATTGCAATTTGCTTGCAGCTCAGTGATGTAATCTGTTACACAATGTGACATCAACATCATACATTGGGTTATTTAACAGTGATCTATACATGGTTTCAGAAACTGTCGAGTGTGAAGCTTCTGTATCCAACTCCATATTAACTTTCTTGTGACCAATAGTCATGCTCACCGTAATTGTCCTCAGTTTGTTATTATTTCTGTACAAACCGAACTTTCCAGTTTCATGATTAGAATCACTCATGTATTTTTCATTGTGAATTTCAGAATCGACATTTTGCTGAATTCAGTTTTTGCTTGATGCTTGATGCTTGGTGTACATCACCTGAATTTCCCCCATACTGGTTCCTGGCTCTGGAATAGAACTCATTTTGGTGGTCAGGTGCTTCATTCAAATGTCGCCTCTCTGCCTACACCTGTAGCACTCGACATCCTTCAAATAGAAATCTTCTGTGTGATGATTTTCACCATCGCAACACTTGCATATCCCAGGCAAAGATCCTGACCGCTTGTTGATGATCGGAACCATGGATGCCTATACATTGTCACAGACATTCCAGTCTTTGCTCGGTTTCCTCACATGTTAGCTATTTTTCCCAAGGTGCACACACAGACTGTTACACGATTACTTGGTTCCACTGCTCTCACAGCTGAATACTATTATCTTTATACTATTATACTATTATCTTTTGTATACTTTATACTTTATACTATTATCTCACCTTTATACTATTATCTGCTTCTTTTATGGCCAAGTCTTCTGACTGTAACCTCGATCCTTAAGGCCTAAGTCACATTTGGCACGGCGGCCGTCGGGTCTACAAAATCTACGGCCACTAGCAATTATAGGGCGGCCGCAATATTTCCATGGTCACACAATACAGCAGTCACATATGTTTTTCTTTTTCGGGGAGCTGCACGGCGTATTTAGAAATTGTGTAGACCGAAAATGTGGGGGTGCCGTACGGTCTTTGATTTGATGTCGCACGGTGACCTTAGGGTGTCCCTGCGGCGGCCATAGAATTTTCAAGGCAGATGCAAGGTAGCCTCAAGGTGCTCGCAAGGCGACCGCAGAGGGGCCCCAAGGCGAATGCGCGGCCAGACGGACGGTAACGAGTAGGTGTATGTATGTATGTATGTATATATATATATATATATATATATATATATATATATATATATATATATATATATATATATATATATATATATATATATATATATATATATATATATATATATATATATATATATACCAGTTCTTTTTTACTGAAATAAAAATATAACAGTTCGGAATATACCAGTATATATAACTGAATATACGATAACGATAATATATATATATATATATATATCTGAATATACCAGTTCGGAATATAGGCAAACACCGATACTCCGATCTCTAGCGGTAGCGCATGGTGGATGCACGGTCGATGCAGACTGCCACGGAGGACGCACGGCGGGCGTAGGGGAACCATGCGTCGACCCTGCGTTGCCCGCAGGTCGTCACACAGACCGCAAGGCCACTGCACGTTGAACACAGGGACGCCTTAGGACTACCCTACGGCGACCGTGGAAATAGTGCGGCCACCGTAATTTTTTGGGGGGTTGGCAAAATTCATTTTTCATTGATAAGAGCCTACGGCAGCCGCACGAATAACGCAAGCCCACCGTACGCCCTACGTACGGTCGACGTGGAACACATCTACGTCACAGCTTGGCTTGTCGAATTGCTACGGCCAACGTAGAAATGAAAAAAGTTATAACTCCACGCTATAATTCCACGGCGACCCCTACGGCCTGTAAAAGATAGCCATACGGCGTAGGGCCACCCTGAGGCCACCTCAGAAACTCTGCGGCAGCCGCACGTTTCTGTCAATTCGGGGGGGGGGGAGGGTACGGCCACCGTATCCAAGCCGTAGAGCAAATGTGACTTCGGCTTAAGCAGCTGTTCATTGATTTCCAATGAGTTAGTTAGCCTACCGCTGGACACCACCCCCAGTTACAACCATTATGATGTATCAATGTTTTATTTGCACTTTAAACTTCCAAATGCTTACTTTTGGCAAATAAATTACTGAAATATTTTAAAATTATTTAAAGATTTTTATTCGAATACAAATAATGCATTAATTATTCTTTTTATTTTTTGGGGGAGGTCTCTGTTCCATTCCTACTCCTGAGTGTTCACTGAAATGATTGTGATGAGAAGGAATAGGGGAGAAAATAAACTGCTCAACAGAAAATGGTTTAACCATCAATTAAGTTATTTTTGAGTATCTCGTGAGAAACAAGAAGTGTTGCATAATAATCCATTCAGAATGCACAGGCAGGAGACATTCTTTAAAATGAAAAAGTGGATTCATGTTGAATAGATTGTTTCTTTATAATTAAGGATACATCGATCCTTTGTCAAAAAAGTGATGGATGGGAGAACTTGAGATTTTAATATTTCATAAACTTATACCCAACATAAATATCTAGTGCCTGCTAGATATTACACACAATATCAATTTCTATTTTGATGAGTTATTCTTGAAACAAGTTAAAATTCCTCCAGTTGAAAACTTATAAAATGACTCCTGTATACATCATATTCCTCTTTGCTCGTCTCAAGCACACGTTCCTTTCAGAAAAAAAACAAAAAAAAAATCGGAATCACTAGCGCGTTGAGGAAGGGACGACTCATTAGCCAGACAATTGGCCCCGTACGGGAAAGACAATGCCCAGCGGCCAGCACCCTACCCGAGGAGACTGAAAATCAGGAAAAGGTGGGTGGTGGTACTACCCCTGGTCGGTTGGAAAAAATAAAATAAAAAAGAATACCATTGTTGGTTTGAATTCAGAATTTTCCTTCTCCTTTAGCAAGTAGCCTTCACCACTGCTATCGAGGCTGACTTCCCCAGAAATTTACATGCCTTTCCATATTACAAAACGATAAATATAGTCCATATCTCCTACAAAATGTCATGTCGAGTGGATGAATGGAGTCATTTAAAAGCAGTGGTGTAATGGAACAACTGTTGTGGCAATTTTAAGATCAATAAATATGACAGATACTGATCAATGTGACTGCATTGATGAAACTCCTTGTGTAGCAGTTGTTGGTAGACCATTGAGCATCATTACAGAGCATGCAATACGCAACAATCCTAGTACTTCCTCATCATTCAAATGACCGGGCCTGTCTGGTTTTCCACTGGTGTGTCAGAGCCCGATGTAGAGGACAGTCTGTTCCTTTTTGCCCGTTTCCTGCAAAATAAAGTACACATTCTTGTGAAAGGGCAAGCCACTGAATGAAACAGTTTGACGAGGCAGATTTATTCATTCCTCAGATATGTTCACAAGTGTCTGGGATATAATTCGCAACATTACGTCGAGCTCTCGGCAAAATAACTAATCGATGTCTTGATTATGTGAATATGGCTTTGTGCCTTCATTTAGGGGGACTGCATTTGATGACTACAAGTCAGAAAAACATTTTACAACTGGAAGGGTACTCGGTAGAGCGCATACCTCCACCACGTAATGCCTGATCCGGAAGAACATATAGTTTTTGAAACATTATGCTATATATTAGTAGTGTACCTACAATCGGGTCTCGTGACCATTTTGGCCGAACCAAGGTTTGAAGGTTAATTTTACGTGATTTGAGGGTGCTGAATAAAACGAGTTGGGGGTGAACCTCGTAAAAATGTGGGTTAACTCGGCTCGAAGTCAAAATTGAAGATGGCCGCCACACGACTTCCGGGAAATTTTTTTAAATGTCATATCTTTGCTTCTACATTTCAGATTTTTTTTATTTTTTGTCTAAATACATGTTTTTGAGGTCAAGGATTTCATTTAATGACATTGCAATTCGCTACATGTATTTTTTTAGTCATAAAAATCTATATTAACACTTTTTGGAGGAAAAATCAAAAATGGCCGCCAGGTAACTTCAAGAAAAATCCAAAAATGGCATATCACTTCTCAGTCTCATATATGAGTAAATGATGAGTCTAAGTTTATGCTATCTCGTCAACATTGCATTTCATATGTTGAATATTTATATTGGTATATATTTTCATAAACATCAATGTTATAAAGTAGATTCCAGGAGGACTGCAACCATATAGAGAATGCTAAACATGAAAACTTCTTCGGATATGCAACAATTTGAAATCTTTAGCCCAGCCGTGGAATGGCACATGAGAGGGCTTATTCATCATCTTCAGTCACTTGGCCCAGAGTCACTGATTTCCTCTGTCACTGATCTCTTAGTGTTCAATTAACTCCTACTGATGCTCAACCAAGACATTCAAGCTTCTTGGAAGTGCATCCTGGATGAACCTTCCTGGCACATGTCTGCCTTCCCTCAGTGTCCATCCATGGTTTGTGGGTTCAGGTGGGGCATCTGTCTTGTCGTAATTCAGGTGAACTGAAAAGGGCAATTTGGTTAAGCACCTCCTGTGTCACAGGAAGTGCTTTCCCAACTGCCCTCAACAGACTGCACACCTGCGTTTTAGTGCCTTTGTCATACACATAGTCTTCTTTCCATGTTTGAAAAATCCAGATGTTGTGTCAGATCCGGTGTGAATATGCAGTGGAATCAAAATGTCAGCTATGTCCTGTGAACATGTAGTTCTCTGCAGTTGATAATATATTTCTTCCACTTGATAGCAAGGATAAGCCTGATGTTGGCTTCACAGTTTGGGTGGCTCGCTTAGGATCCTAGGTCCTGATTTTGAGCCCTGTTGGCTGCTGAATTAACACCAGGCGGGGTTGACTCAGCCTGTTATATTTCTGAGGTTGGTGAAATGAGTAACAGTGTACTGGTGGAGGGGCGCAGCATCAGCAGCACAGCTGTGCTTTTAAGAAATGATAGCTACCCGGCAGCCAAGCTACCATATTGAACAACAGGTAGCAAAGATGCCCTCTGTTTTGTGTGTAACATGAAAAGAAGGTACAAGTACATAATGGTCAGCATCAATCACAACTGCATCCATGATTCCTGCTTTCTGTATCTGGGAATAGATGTAGAAGATGATTGTATCTGCCTCAATGTGCTTGCATTCAAAATCTTCAATTCTTTCTCCTGTGGAAAGGTTCCAACATTTTTGTCTGATAGAATAAACAAAGCCAATACCTGGATGTTTCATTGCAAGCTTGTTGAATCCATCTTTCAGAAATTTCTGCAGTCTTTGTTTACTGGAATGCAGAACAGGTTGTGAAGGCTGGAAGCTTGTCTGATGTCTTCATATACACATTTCTGGACCCATCCCTAATTGATGGGTTTGTTACACGTCGCTCATGCGCACGAGCTTTGTGATTTCGACATCATAGGAGTCATTCACAAACACAATTTGGTTTGCGTGTGGATGCCTCGCAAGAATATGAGAAAACGATTTATTTGCATAATCACCCCATGTGAAGGTTGTCCTGTCTGGTTTCTCACGGTCTTCCGCAAATGCAGAGACTGGTTGCGACAGGAAACTCGTATCGACTAATGCAATGTACCTATCAAGAACTGGATCGATGGGCTGTATGGGTCGTTTCTCAACTAATTTTCCATTTCTGGACTTTCTTCATGGTGCCATTAATGTTGAATATTGGCAGGCACTCATCTGTCACACGGCAGCCGAATAAACCCCACATTTCACCTGTGCATTTCACAGGGTATTGCATCATCTGTGCAAGAGTAACTTTCTCTTCAGCTGTCTGTGCCAGCCAGATTACTGATGCCATCGCTTGGTTTTCCATGGCATCTGTGTTTGTCACTTTGGTTGGTATTGTATCCTTACTCACAGGTGGCTTGCTGAAACTACACCTTGAACTTCTGTGGATTGTAGCAACGAAGGGTGTATTCTCCAAAAACATGCGATCACTGAAGAACTGTTTCACTTTTCTTTTACCGTCTTCATGGGCACTTTCAAAGTCACGAACAAGTTCATCAGACGCAATAAAACCAGATGCCAAGAGATCTCAGTTGTGGCTTCTTCAGATCAAACGGATTGCAGTCAAACACTGTGATGCAACGACAGTGTCTACAAAAACTCTACACACCCTTTCAAATTTTTCACCTTTTGTTATCTTATATCCTGGAATTAAATTGCATTAAATAAGACTTTTTCCACCATTATTTACACACCGTAACCCACAACTTCCAAGTGAAAAACAAATTCGACAAATTTCAGAAAATTAATTAATAATACAAAACTAGAATATCTTGGTTGGATAAGTGTCCACCCCCCTGAGTTATTACTTGGTGGAAGCACCTTTGACGACAATTACAGCTGTGAGTCTGTTGGGATAGCTCTCCACCAACATTGTACACCTTGATTGGGAAATATTTTCCCATTCTTTTGTACAAAACTGTTTAAGCTCAGTCAAGTTGTGTGGGGAGCGTTGATGGACAGCAATCAACAAGTCATGCCACAGATTTTCAATTGGATTTAGGTCGGGGCTCTGACTGGGCCACTCAAGGACATTTATCTTTTTGTTCTTTAACCACTCCAGTGTACCTTTGGCTGTATGCCTCGGGTCGTTGTCATGGTGAAAAGGGAATTTCTGTCCCAATTTCAGCTTTCTTGTAGAGGACAACAGGTTTTCCTCCAGGATTTTTCTGTATTTTGCTCCAACAATTTTCCCTTCTATCCCGACAAGTGCCCCAGTCTCTGCTGATGAGAAACATCCCCATAACATGATGCTGCCACCACCATATTTCACAGTAGGGATGGTGTTCTTTGGGTGATGTGCTGTGTTGGGTTTGCACCAAATGTAACATTTTGCATTGAGGCCAAAAAGTTCCATCTTAGTTTCATCAGACCACAAACTTTTTGCCACATGGCTTCAGAATCTCCAGAGTGCTGTTTTGCATACCTCAAACAGGACTCAATGTAGGCTTTTTTGAGTAATTGCTTCTTTCTTTCCACCCTAGCGTACAGGCCAGATTTATGGAGTGCTTGGGATATTGTTGTCACATGCACACAGTGACCCATCTTTGCAATAAAGGCATGTAGCTCTTTCAAAGTTGCCTTTGGCCTCTTTTGGAGGGACGGCCTGATCTGGGCAGGGACTTGGTGGTACTATACGCCTTCTACTTCTCAATGATTGTCATGACTATACTCCAAAGGATATTCAAGGCCTTTGAAATATTTCTACACCCATCTCCTGATCTGTGCCTTTCCACAACTTTATCTCCTTGGTGCTCATGGTCTTTTGAAAGCTCCTTGGTGATCATGGTTGAGTCTTTGCTGTGAAATGCGCTACCCAGAAAAGGAAACCCACAGGAACAACTGATTTTATTTTGAAATAATCGGACACAGGTGGTGCCAATTAACTGTGTGTGTGATTTTTGAATGTGATTGGTGACACCTGAGCTAATTTACAATTGCTATTATCAGGGGGGTGGACACTTATCCAACCAAGATATTCTAGTTTTGTATTTTAAATTAATTTTCTGTAATTTGTTCTTCACTTGGAAGTCTTGGGTTACGATGTGTAAATAAAGGTGGGAAAATTCTGATTTAATGAAATATAATTCCAGGCCATAAGGTAACAAAAGGTGAACATTTTGAGAGGGGGTGTAGACTTTCTATAGGCACTGTATCTCGGTCCTGGACAGCTTGCTCGGCAATCTAGAATTGATTGGGGTATTCTCATTGTGAGTCTGAAATGAGCTATTCAGCTGTGCCTAGGCATGTAGAGCCGTTCTTACTCTGTTCACAATGAGTTCATATTCCTTGTGGTAGTTAAAAACATCTCATTCCACAGACTTCTCAGCAGCCAACCTTCAACTTGGAACTTATTTCCTGCCCTGTGAGATGCCCTTTTATTATTTTCATGACGAACGAAATAAATATAGCGACTTGCAATGTCATTAAATGAAATCCTTGATCTCAAATAGGTAAGGCAGCATGAAGGGAAAATAATGCGGTGTGAGGGGAGGGGAAGGGAAGGCAGCATGAGGGAAGGGAAGGGCGATAAAACATGCCCAAAAAGCAATATTTTCTTTTTAACTGCCAGGTTATACAATATATAAAACTGTGCGAGAGCATTTACACCCATGTAATCGACCTGGAAAAGGCCTGCCTGCATGCATGTGCATGCTTGCACATGCAGCGACATTTGCACCCCTCCGGTCAGCTCACTCCGAATCTGATTCATACATGCTACAGTCCCCTCATCAGAAGGTGAGGGGTAGGTGGGGAGGGGGAGGGGTGGGAAAGAAAGGGAGATGGGTGGGGAGAGAGAGGGGGGGTGGGAGTGGTCGGAGAGAGAGAGAGAGAGAGAGAGAGAGAGAGAGAGAGAGAGAGAGAGAGAGAGAGAGAGAGAGAGAGAGAGAGAGAGAGAGAGAGAGAGAGAGAGAGAGAGAGAGAGAGAGAGAGAGAGAGAGAGAGAGAGAGAGAGAGAGAGAGAGAGAGAGAGAGAGGTAGGATGGAGGGAGAGGGGAGAGTGTGGAGGAGGATAGGAGAGGGGGGCAGGGGGAAGGATTCCAGCAGATGTGACGGCCAGTTTAACATCCGTCCGAGAGATGGCACACACTGATGAATCACCCTGCCTGTAAAACACTGGGATTACAGTTTATTGCTGGGTTGGGATTTGAACCCAGGCTAGACAGCTAAGAAGCAAGCATGTGTACTTCTCGGCTATCCTGTCATGATGTGGTGACTGAATTGCTTTGGAAATGTAAACATTTTTTTTTATTGTAATCATATTTTTGCCTTCTTAACGTCAGAGATGTCCACACAGACAACCGTGCTGCGGTATCGCCAAGGAGGCTTGCAGAGATCAAACCATGAAGAGCGCTCCAAGCAAGCACTCCAGTGACACGGTAAAAAAACTTTTAAAAACTAAAGGTTTAATTTTTTTATATGTATTTATCTAAGCTGAAGTGACGGGTCATACAATGAAAGGAGATCGTACAAAAAGGATAAACGTGGTGTAAAATATAATTGTACATTTTCAGCGAGCTGGCTGCAATCCGACGCACTGCAGAACAATGCCGGGCCAACGTAGGCGAGTAGCCCCTGAACTTTGTTCAAGTCAATCGAAATACAGTATTCAGTGACAGTGCGAATATTGTAGAGCGCATGCCAAGTGGCTTAAGCACTCAAGGAAGCACTCCAATGAAACCGTTGATAAGGAATGGCTCACTCAGCAAGCGACTAGCGATCGCCGATCCATCATATTAACACCTCCCGGAGATACCCGAATGTGAAACTCTGACCAAAGTGGACAAATCAGCATGTTTTTTTTCGAGCAGTCAGAACTGCTGCTAAGTTCAATTCTGGAGCTTAAATTATAAGCATTGCAAGGTATTCAGCGATTTGTAAGTATGATGAACAAGGATTCGATGATATAAGTGAGGAAAGTGGAAAAAATAACCTTCATCGATTGATGTGGAGACTGATGTAAGAACCCTTGGACCTTAAGCCAGTCACCTTAACCATTGAGGCAACACCAGGCTAATTTTAAATATGTAATGATTGATTTAAGAATGCCATTTTGCTTTTATGAACAGGAAGAGGAGTTTGTAGGGGGGAGAGCAAAGATGGGACAGAGTTGGGAGGAGGAGGTTGAGAATTGCGGGTGGGGGAGGCTTTCGCTGGAGGGAAGGGGGTTGAGGCAGTGCCGTAGAATACCAGAGTTTGGTGAACTCATTGTGAGCGAAAACGATCGTGATTGGAGGGAGAGGTGATCATATGACCGCAAGGCACCATCTTGTCATCACCATAATTTTTTTATTCTGAATTCAGTTTTGGGGGGTAGACGATGCCGTGCTGTTCAACATGGGGCTCAACATATACACACTTGCCTTTCAACTGTCTAGCATGGGTTTTAATCTTGGCCCAGCCATAAACTGTCATCCTGTTGTTTCACAGACTGGGTGAATCATCAATGTGTGCACTGTCCCTCTGATGGATGTTAAACTTGACATCCCGTCGACCGACATTTGTTAATTAATGCTAATTCCCAGGCAAAAATAACATTCCTTTCCTGAAGTAATTCTCTGCAGACTTCTGTAGTATATGAGAGTAGAACTCTCATATACTATAGTTCTATACTACAGAGAACAGGCATGATTTATGTTAATGCCAAATTCTATTTTGCAAGCAGAATATTTTGTCCTCTTTTTAGATAAATTGAACCTCCGCCGCCCGATGTTTCACCGCCATTTTGCGGCGGGCGGTACAGGAACCTTGCTTCTGAGTGAAACAGAGAGTGCAACACAATGAACCTTTTAAAGTCCATGAAATAATTTAAATTGATAGATTAACTTAAACTTTTTCAGTCACTGGGGACGGATACTTTTGTTTGCCCTTCCCGTCACTGGGGACGGGTACTTTTCCTTGTCAGGTTATAAGGACATTCCATTGAGATAAGATTAAAGTTTTCAAACTCTTGTGTTTTTTTTAATACAAAATGCCTTTCAAGGACAAATTGTAATAAACAGTACATGGGATTTAAATCTGGGATCACAGCATCATGAAGTTGGTCATCGTAAATGAGTGAGCAGTAAACCTGCAGTCATTTTAATCCCAAGCTCCATTTTCACAATTAGTTATCCAGCAAAAAGGAAAGCATATCAAGTTGTGTAATGGATATCATTGGAATACCTGCAACAGTTATAGGCACAAAGCAGAAAACCAAGAGTGAGGATGAGGGCAGCAATAAGAAGGGCAGCCAGTACTCCAGGTTGGCTTACTGTTGTGTTCGTGATGTGAAGTTCCATTGTCTGGCAACGGTCACCTTCAAATCCATCCCTGCATCTATCAGGCAGAAACAAATAGGGATCAGCAGAAATGTATTTGCTTTGAGACACTTACAGGCTCGGTTATAGGATACAGTAATCGGTGAACAGATAGGTTCAGTACTTAGTGAAGCAACCATTGGTTCCGGCTCCATAATGTTCCCAATAGTCTCACGCCATGGAACCTTTGCTGTGCGAAACTTTTCTTTGCCCAAGAATGGTGTTGATGCAATATTTTGCAAAAACCATGTGATCATTGCACACTGCTCAATTTGAGTGGTGGTCTGCAGCATTGTCCTAAAAACCTTGAATAGATGATTCATTATGATGGTCAGGGTTTCTTCCAGTGAAATTTATCTGAAGGCAAAAAAAATTGTAGTTGTAGCCCCTCACCATCTGTTGATATCTCCTTTCCTACCCCTGAGGTTTTCACTGTTACCTAACACGTACTGATACTCCAACCATGATTACGAACCAAAGCTCACAGGCACTCTGTCCCCATTTGTCTTTTTGCTACTTCTTCACCACTGTCATGGAAATGCATTCTTGTCTGCCTGTTCCACTTTTCCATTCAGCTCTTTATGGTTATTCATCCTCTGTTATCATCTGAGCTCAAGCATTTGGACATTGGTATTGCAGCACTCTCTGAGGTTCGGAGACCGGATTGCGGTGAGATAATGGTGGGTGGTTACACTTACTATTGGTCTGGTCGCTCTGATGGTTACCATACTCAAGGAGTTGCTGTAGCTGTGTCCAATAAGCTGACCCCAATGATAATTGAGGTAACACCGGTCAACGAGCGTATTATGAGACTAAGGATTTGTCACTCCTGAGGTGTCATTTCCCTGGTCTCTGTCTATTCTCCGACTGAGGCGAGTGACCTCACCGTGAAGGACACATTCTACGCCACGCTCGAGTCTGTTGTTGATCAGTGCCCCAGACGAGATACACTTCTAGTCTTGGGGGATTTCAATGCATCGACTGGAACTGATAGGGATGGTTATGAGACGTGTGTTAGTCCCTATAGGTCAGGAACTATGAATCAGAATAACACTAAGTTTCTTTACTTTGCAAGAAGTCATGGACTTAGGGTGGCTGGTTCATGGTTTCAGCGCCCACAAGCTCATCACTGGACTTGGTATTCCAACGCTGGTGGTGTGGCAAAGGAGATTGACCATGTCCTCGTTGACGGTCGCTGGAGGATGATCCAGAACTGCAGGGTCTACCGGAGTGCTCAGTTCCTCAATACTGACCACCGGCTTGTTGTAGCAACTCTAAAGCTGCACCTTAAATCCTGGAGAATGGTACCATCCCAGCCTCGGCTGGATGTTGGCAAGTTCAAGGATGAGAGAGTAGCTGAGAAGTTTGCGAACAAGCTGAGTGGACATTTGGGGTGTCTGGGTGCTTTGGGGGGTGCTGAAGAGTTATGGATTACCTTCAAGACCACTGTCCTTGATGTTGCCGGTGGATGCCTTGGAGCTCACCGCAGGGCAAAGAAGAATTTTGTCTCTCAAGGGGCACTGGATACCATTGACCAGAGTCGCAGGGCCAGGCTGAATGGCAGAGCTGAGCTGTTCAGGAAGCTGAGGCGTAAAACTGTACGTGCACTGAGGATGGACAAGGAGGCCTATGTGCGAGGAATCTGTGAGGGGTAGAGCATCACCTGTGGACAGGTGATTCTCGTCCCGCTTACAGGGGAATTCGCGCATTGCGTTCATCCAAGCCCATCCCTCGGAGCACTGCAGTTCGAGCAGAGAGTGGTAGGCTCTTGACAGAGGAGTCTGAAGTGAAGGCCCGCCGGGCCGGTTACTTTGAGCGGTTGTACCAGGCTGATCCACCAGCTGTCGAGTTGGACGTCAATGGTGTTACAATCCTTGTTGCTGACCCTCCAATCAATTGTGGTCCACCTTCGCTTGTGGAAACACGGGCTGCGGTGAACCGGTTGAAACAGGGTAAAGCTCCAGGGATCTGTGGCATCCATGCTGAACTTCTCAAGGCTGGTGGAAATGCTGCACTCGTGTCGTTGCATGCAGTTTTGTGCTCTGCCTGGAACACAGGCATCATCCCAACTGATTGGAAGAGGGGCCTTGTTGTCCCTCTCTGGAAAGGGAAGGGTGATCGCCAAGACTACAACAACTACCAAGGGGTGACGCTGCTCTCAGTGCCGGGCAAGGTCTTTGCTCGGATAATTCTTGATAGGGTTCGCCACCATCTACTTGAGCACCAGCGTCCAGAGCAGTCAGACTTTACACCAAAGAGGTCAACGATTGACCGTATCCTTGCTCTTCGTGTCCTCACCGAATGCAGACGAGAGTTTCGGCAGGGGCTGCTCGCAGCCTATGTTGATCTCTGTTAAGCGTTCGATTCAGTGAATCGGGATGCCCTCTGGAGGATTCTTGGTCTTCGTGGGGTGCCACCAAAACTGATCGATCTGATGTCTGAACTCTACTCTGGTACTGAGAGTGCTGTGAAGTGTGGTGGTACCATCTCTGACTTATTTCCAGTTGTTACTGGAGTTCGTCAGGGGTGTGTACTGGCCCCCACACTTTTCAGCACTTGTATGGACTGGATTTTAGGGAGGATGTCGGAGAGATCAAGCTGCGGTGCATCGTTTGGGAATGTCAAGATTTCAGACCTTGATTTCGCAGATGATGCAGTCATCTTTGTGGAGACTTTAGATATCCTTTTGGGGGCCCTCGAGGTGCTGAATCAGGAGTCGGAGCCGCTGGGATTGCGGGTTTCTTGGGTCAAAACATAAGATCCAGGCTTTCAATGACATCTTGGATGCTGCTGTCCTGTCTGTGTCTGTTTGTGGTGAGGATGTTGAGGTCATGGAGAGATTCACTTACCTTGGCAGTGATATTCATGTCTCTGTTGGCTGTGAGTCAGAGGTCAATAGACGTCTGGGTCGGGCCTGGGGAGTCATGGATTCACTGGATCATGGGGTGTGGCGCTGCCGGTACCTGTGCGGGAGGACGAAAGTCTGAGTCTTCAGGTCCTTGGTGCTTCCAGTCTTGCTCTATGGATGCGAGACTTAGACTCTGACCAAGGATCTGAGACTGAGACTGAATTCCTTTGGTACCAGGTCTCTTCGGAGAATCCTTGGCTATTGCTGGTCAGATTTTGTGTCCAACGAGCGGTTGCTGAGAGAGACTTGGATGAGATTTGTTACCTGCATGTCCGTGAGCATCAGTTGCGGCTGTATGGACATGTGGCTCGTTTTCCTGACGCTGATCCTGCTCACCAGATTCTCTCAGCAAGGGACTCTCGTGAGTGGAGGAGGCCAATGGGCCGACCACGTGCCTCGTGGTTGCAGCAGGTTGACCAGCATCTCAAGGAGATGGGGATGGGCCTGGCATCTGCCTGGGGGAAGGCTAGACGGAGGCCCCTGGAGTACCGGCGGAAAGTGGACGCAGCGACGCGCTGTTCTGGCACATGCTCCCATACCTGACCTGACCTCTTTATGGAGTAAGTTTTTATGGAGTGTGAAACACAAGTGTTCCATCCACTTGAATAAGACAGGGTCGTGCTGAAGTAGCGCACTTGTATCTTTGAGCCATCAAACCTGGATTTGATTTTCCGCCCAACTATAAACGGTCACTCTCGAGTTTCGCAGGTAAAGCATTACACACAAAGTCCACAATCCCTTGGATGGATATTAAGTGTGGCAGGGTGTCTGATCCCATCTGCAAGCCTCACATGTCTCAGCTTCCTTATAAGTATCTCCTTGTTTTCATTCAACCCTACATTCCAGTTCAGGACACAAACATCTTCAAAGTGACTCTTTCTCAAGCTGTATCAAGCTCCTGGCTCGAGGGGGGAGTTCGTGGCCATCGCAAAAGTACAAAGTCACACATGATTTTATTGTTGTACATACCAAGACCTTTCAAAAAAATTTGGGTGACAAGCCCAAATCTGTATAGATTTTGCTCCAGAGGGCGCTTTTCAAAATGGCCACCATAAGTATTACTTTTGACCATATCTTGGTCTGTGAGACTCAGAGAGACATGATATTGGTGCCTAAACCTATGTTTTCAGGGTCAAGGAACTCAATAAGACCAATAACAATTACATTGGCTCCTTCGTTTGTGGCAGCCATCTTGAATTTCAAAATGGCCACCATTCAAAATCGCAGTTGTCCATATATCAGTCATCAAAACACATAGACGCTTGATGGTGTCTATACTCATGCATTTAAGCCCAAGGAATCCAATGATAAGAGTATAATAATACAGTGGTTCATTTGGTTGAGTTATCATGCAACCTTAAATCTCTGGGAACGAGGTTTGTCCTGGAAAAGAATGCAGACTGTGTCATGCTCAGACACATTAGCACCTTCATGATCCCAGTTGTCAACGGCTGCTGATGTGAATTCTCCAGGATCAAAATGAGCTGGTAGTGCAACATCCTGCCTATTCTGCTGTGCAGTGTAGGTTGCAATGTCATATTGATATTGTCGCAGTTCTCCGTAGCTTAGCGCAAGCCCTTGACGATTCAAGATATTGGTGATGATTTTCCCTGCATGCCCGAGACTGTGAGCTGATTCAGCATTCATTACATGCATTGGCGTTCTCCTTATGCCACAATGATGTACATAATACAAAGTCTGAAACAGAGCTTGGATCTTCCTGCAACGTTGAGCAGAGAGGCAACCATCAGCAGTCTGTTTGGAATCACTGTTATTCAGACCCTCACTATTCTCTGTTTCACATGCATCGTCA
Organism: Eptatretus burgeri; assembly: GCF_056783735.1. Classification (NCBI taxonomy): domain Eukaryota; kingdom Metazoa; phylum Chordata; class Myxini; order Myxiniformes; family Myxinidae; genus Eptatretus; species Eptatretus burgeri. The sequence goes on along the minus strand of NC_140972.1, from coordinate 28,005,486 downwards.
TTTAACTCTTCATCATCTACATCTTCTGCTGTTGGATCTGTTTCCGTCATTACAGCTTCAGCTGCCTTGGGGTATGTCTCGGGGTTGAAATTGTATAAATATCCTAAAAACCTAAGTATCGATTCTGGCATTCCCATACTGGAGCATGCATGTTTTAGATCTTGAGCAGCACAAAATCTATCATCTAGGTTAAAATCATGACTATCAAGACTTTGCCGTCGCACACTGGCGCAAACCTGTACAGGATCAATGGAGCGAATACGCTCTGCCAAAACATCTGCTCTATTGCATGGCACACTACAAACCATCAAAGACGTTCGCAACTGGTCAGGATATGTAAAATCAATGCTACAACCAAAGTGTCTAAAAATATATATCTTCACATCTCTTGCGAAATTGATGCTCGTCCTCCACAAGTCTATTCAATCGGTCTCTGATTCTACTTAGTTCATAGCCATTGCCACGTTTCAGTCCCTCTTCTAACTCAGAAACGATATCACTCCATGCACGCTGCTTGGGGTTCAGCTCTGGTGTATCGCCAGTTGAACGTTGAGCATTCTCAAACTTTTGGATGTATGATGTCATGCACTGTTTGTGATAATACAAGTCAGCTCCAAAAACTGCATGCTCATCCTGGAGATCACACATTCGACTGAAAATGTCATCCTGGAAGAAGTTTGCTGCTTGTAAAAGTGAAGTAGCACGGTTCGACTCAGATATACGATATTTCGTGAAGTCCCGTTTGTGTGACTTCTTGTTACAATCGATGCAGTTCATCGAGTAGTTGACACTATATGCATCTGTAGGATTTGGAGGTGAACGTACAGCGGAGTGAGCACGAGTCGCAACCCCATGTGGACTGCCAGATTCTTCTGAGGATAGCGATGCTTTCTGTGATTTCCCTCCTTCCTGGATGCGTCTGAGCAGATTCGCATTGGTGTACTTCTTGTAGCACTGGTTGGAAACATGATAATAGAAGAAGTCACTCTGGGCTGGCATCAACTTTATGCGTTTTGTTGCAGAGTCGTTTCGTCTGTTACTAGCTTCCCGTATTCGTTTACACCCGTTGGATGTGCTGATCAGTTTTCCCTGCGTTGGCTCTTGACAAATTACACATTGTCCGGTCAAAATCACCAACTCCTGTCCCCGAAAGCTGTACAAATTCCATTGCTGATTGTGGATTAGGGCTTGTATTCGGTCTTGTATTAGTGCTTGTCTTCAGAATTTATCTGAAATAAAAGAGAAGTGGATTACAGTGAGTTGATTTGTTAAATGAAGATCTTTAAACGTAATGATTACAGAAAGCAGCAAATCTTCAATTTTGTGATGGACACCATATCGCCATGGTTCGTGGCTCCAGGGGAAGTTTGTCAGGTCAGGTCAGGTATGGGAGCATGTGCCAGAACAGCGCGTCGCTGCATCCACTTTCCGCCGGTACTCCAGGGGCCTCCGTCTGGCCATCCCCCAGGCAGATGCCAGGCCCATCCCCATCTCCTTGAGATGATGGTCAACCTGCTGCAACCATGAGGCACGTGGTCGGCCCACTGGCCTCCTCCACTCATGAGACTCCCTCGCTGAGAGAATCTGGTGAGCAGGATCAGCGTCAGGAAAACGAGCCACATGTCCATACAGCCGCAGCTGACGCTCACGGACTATGCAGGTAACAAATCTCATCCGAGTCTCTCTCAGCAACCGCTCGTTGGACACAAAATCCGACCAGCGATAGCCAAGGATTCTCCGAAGAGACCTGGTACCAAAGGAATTAAGTCTCCGTCTCAGATCCTTGGTCAAAGTCCAAGTCTCGCACCCATAGAGCAAGACTGGAAGTACCAAGGACCTGAAGACTCGGACTTCGTCCTCCCGCACAGGTACCGGCAGCGCCACACCCCATGATCCAGTGAATCCATGACTCCCCAGGCCCGACCCAGACGTCTATTGACCTCCGGCTCACAACCTGCGGAGACATGAATATCACTGCCAAGGTAAGTGAATCTATCCACGGCCTCAACATCCTCACCACAAACAGACACAGACAGGACAGCAGCATCCAAGATGTCACCGAAAGCCTGGATCTTTGTTTTGACCCAAGAAATCCGGAATCCCAACGGCTCCGACTCCTCATTCAGCACCTCGAGGGCCCCCAAGAGGATGTCTAAAGTCTCCGCAAAGATGACTGCATCATCTGCAAAATCAAGGTCCGAGATCTTGACATTGCCAAACGATGCACCGCAACTTGATCTCTCCGACATCCTCCCAAAAATCCAGTCCATACAAGTGCTGAAAAGTGTGGGGGCAAGTACACATCCCTGACGAACTCCAGTAACAACTGGAAATAAGTCAGAGGCGGTACCACCACACTTCACAGCACTCTCAGTACCAGAGTAGAGTTCAGACATCAGATCGATCAGTTTCGGTGGCACCCCACGAAGACCAAGAATCCTCCAGAGGACATCCCGATTCACTGAATCGAACGCTTTACAGAGATCAACATAGGCTGCAAGCAGCCCCTGCCGAAACTCTCGTCTGCGTTCGGTGAGGACACGAAGTGCAAGGATACGGTCAATCGTTGACCTCTTTGGTGTAAAGCCTGACTGCTCTGGACGCTGGTGCTCAAGCAGATGGTGGCGAACCCTATCAAGAATTATCCGAGCAAAGACCTTGCCCGGCACTGAGAGCAGCGTCACCCCTCGGTAGTTGTTGCAGTCTTGGCGATCACCCTTCCCTTTCCAGAGAGGGACAACAAGGCCCCTCTTCCAGTCAGTTGGGATGATGCCTGTGTTCCAGGCAGAGCACAAAACTGCATGCAACGACGCGAGTGCAGCATTTCCACCAGCCTTGAGAAGTTCGGCATGGATGCCACAGATCCCTGGAGCTTTGCCCCGTTTCAACTGGTTCACCGCAGCCCGTGTTTCCACAAGCGATGGTGGACCACAGTTGATTCGAGGGTCAGCAACAGGGATTGTAACACCCTTGACGTCCAACTCGACAGCTGGGGGATCAGCCTGGTACAACCGCTCAAAGTAACCGGCCCAGCGGGCCTTCACTTCAGACTCCTCTGTCAAGAGCCTACCACTCTCTGCTCGAACTGCAGTGCTCCGAGGGATGGGCTTGGATGAACGTAATGCGCGAATTCCCCTGTAAGCGGGACGAGAATCACCTGTCCACAGGTGATGCTCTACCCCCTCACAGATTCCTCGCACATAGGCCTCCTTGTCCACCCTCAGTGCACGTACAGTTTACGCCTCAGCTCCCTGAACAGCTCAGCTCTGCCATTCAGCCTGGCCCTGCGACTCTGGTCAATGGTATCCAGTGTCCCTTGAGAGACAAAATTCTTCTTTGCCCTGCGGTGAACTCCAAGGCATCCACCGGCAACATCAAGGACGGTGGTCTTGAAGGTGCTCCACAACTCTTCAGGACCCCCAAAGCACCCAGACCCCCCAAGTGTCCACTCAGCCTGTTCGCAAACTCCTCAGCTACTCTCTCATCCCTGAGCTTGGCAACATCCAGCCTAGGCTGGGATGGTACCATTCTCCAGGATTTAAGGTGCAGCTTTAGAGTTGCTACAACAAGCCTGTGGTCAGTATTGAGGAACTGAGCACTCCGGTAGACCCTGCAGTTCTGGATCATCCTCCAACGACCGTCAATGAGGACATGGTCAATCTCCTTTGCCACACCGCCAGCGTTGGAATACCAAGTCCAGCGATGAGCTTGCGGGCGCTGAAACCATGAACCAGCCACCCTAAGTCCATGACTTCTTGCAAAGTCAAGGAACTTAGTGCTATTCTGGTTCATAGTTCCTGACCCATGGGGACCAACACATACCTCATAACCATCCCTATCAGTTCCAGTCGATGCATTGAAATCCCCCAAGACTAGAAGTGTATCTCGTCTGGGGCACTGATCAACCACAGACTCGAGTGTGGCGTAGAATGTGTCCTTCACGGTAAGATCACTCGCCTCAGTCGGAGCATAAATAGAGACCAGGGAAATGACACCTAAGGAGTGACGAATCCTTAATCTCATAATGCGCTCGTTGACCGGTGTTACCTCAATTATCATTGGGGTCAGCTTATTGGACACAGCTACAGCAACTCCTTGGGTATGGTAACCATCAGAGCGACCAGACCAATAGTAGGTGTAACCACCCACCATTATCTCGCCGCAATCCGGTCTCCGAACCTCAGAGAGAGCTGCAATCCCGATGTCCAAACGCTTGAGCTCAGATGATAACAGAGACAGGTGATCATCCTCTCTTAGGGATAGGACATTCCAGGCACCCACCGGAAGGGACCGCCTCAGGTTAACCCAAGGAGACCGCCGTCTGGTGGACGACACCTCAGCACCACTCCGACACACTCTCCCGCAATCTGACCCAGGGATGTTACCCCGTGGTTTCCTCTATCAAAGATTGGGGGTCCCGAAGGCTTTGCCCCAATCCCATCATCCGGTGAGCTGCCCGGCGAAGGGAAGCTGCACAGGAGGTACTCCCACGGAGTGGGTTTTCAGATTTTTTTGCGTTTTTGCGTTTTGCGGAATAAAGCGTTTTACGGTGGCTGGAGTGCAAATCCTGCCACCAACCTCCTAATAAGAAGTAACCCAACTGCAGGAGGACGTCCGCAGACACAGTTGGGCACTAGATATGGATGGCCGTTGGCTCACAAGGAGCTCCTCCGCCCTTTGACAGGTTTTGTTTTTAATCCTGCTGGGTGTCCATATCCAAACACCCTCCTCACCAGAAAACCTGGTGGGGGAGACGGTTTAGTCGCCGACAACCCGACCATGGAACAGGTTAGTACAGGTTTACATGGTACCTGTAGCAGGTCACAGATCGAACCTGACCTGACAAAACCTGACCTGACCTGAAGTTTGTGGCCATCGTAAAAGTACAAAGTCACCCATGATTTTGGTGATAATAGTTATGGGCATCACGTTGGATTTATAGGTTACCTGAATATACTGAAGAAGATTTTTGCTGGTCTCAGTGAATCACTGTATTATTATACTCATATAATTGGATTCCTTGGGCTTAAATGCATGAGTATAGACACCAACATCAAGCGTCTATGTGTTTTGATGACTGATATATGGACAACTGCGATTTTGAATGGCGGCCATTTTGAAATTCAAGATGGCTGCCGCAAATGAAGGAGCCAATGTAATTGTTATTGGTCTTATTGAGTTCCTTGACCCTGAAAACAGGTTTAGGCACCAATATCATGTCTCTATGAGTCTCACAGACCAAGATATGGTCAAAAGTAATACTTATGGTGGCCATTTTGAAAAGCGCCCTCTGTAGCAAAATCTATACAGATTTGGGCTTGTCACCCAAATATTTTTGAAAGGTCTTGGTATGTACAACAATAAAATCATGGGTGAGTTTGTACTTTTGCGATGGCCACGAACTCCCCCCGAGAGCCGACACTATATGTTTGATTCAACAGAGGAAGGAGAAATGTGCCTTCCAAGCACCCACTATTGACAGAGATCAATCACCCAATATGAAGGTGGAAGATTCTATGCCTCACAGTCTTCACAGTCACAGCAGCAATATCACTGAAGACAATGTTAAGGCCACATTTTAGGAGTCCGCTTGGGAGGTTACACCAAGCACCAAACATCAAACAGTTTCTATTCACTGATGGAATCCCCATAGTTTGGTCATTTTCTCACAATGATCCTTGGAGATGAGTGAAAATGTTGGAATGTGCCACCAAGTACCTCTTAATTTTCCTCCTAATGATGTGAATTGTCTCTCCTGCTTACAATCAACAAATAACAAATTGAACTAATTAATACTCTCGAAGCCCAACAAAGTTGTGAATCTGTCGAATAAACCTGCCATCTGTCACTTGCCAACACACTTTGTCTATTCCATTTTCCTGCAACATCTATGACTCTTGGTCTTGGAGGAACTTGTACAAATCGGTATGTGACTTCGGATGACATTCGGAGACATCAATGAAAGAAGAGACAAGGGATTTGAAAGTGTGATCCCAGCATTATGAGCCACATGCTCAGATAATCTGTATATTTTACTAGCAAATACCACCCGTCACTTCACTGACAGGAATACTAAGGGAAGGGGAGAGAGAGAGAGAGAGAGAGAGAGGAAAGGGGGGAGAGAGAGGAGGGAAGGGAGAGTTAGGAGGGGTGGGGAAGCAAGGAAAGGGGAGGGGAGTGGGGTGTGGACAGTGCAGAAGGGGGGAGGGAGAGGGAGAGGGGATGGAAAGCAGCTCCACCCTTTCGCTCCCTCCTCCCACAAAGGTATCCAATGTTGCCGGGCAACGTCATGTCTCTCCTCCCACCCCTTTCCCTCTCCTCCCACCCAACCCCATACCCTCCAGACTCCCACCCCACCCATTCACCTCCCTCCTCCCACCAACACTCTTTTCCTACCTCCTCCCACAAAGGTGTACCCGGCTTTGCCCGGGATCTAATGTACATCTATTGGACCACCTCAATTAAGCACATATTTAGAGACAAACATTTTATTTATCAATCTGCAAAATATTGAACAGAAATATCGACGAAATTGAACATTTTATTGTAATGAATGCGTTTGGGTTGACAATATTGAATGTTTTTTTTCCCATTAAATGCCAGACTATGCAAATAGTTTGGTGTTCCAACTCTAGAGCAGCCCACGTGTCGCTGACATTGTGACAAAGATACTCGAAATCTGTTTTGTCAGACAATCGGAACGCACTCTCTAAACAACCATATGTATAGGTATACGGATCAAAATCGCTTGTTTTTACATTTTCGTTGGGTGGATATTTCGATAAGTTAGGTAAGGTGGTAACATTTTTTAGATCCTCGTGGAGGATCTCCAAGTCTTACTCACGTTGTTGTTCTTCATCTTTTTCTTGTGGACTTTTTTGTTTCACAGCCTACAGTTTTCATCGAAACTTCCTGAAACTTGGCACATGTATGTAAAATACCCTGCGCAGACAGAAACCATCTCCGATTTTGAAAATTCCTCCGAGAAAAAAAAGTTATGACGTCAAAATATCTCCGCGAATGGAAATCGCCTAAAAAATTATCTCCAAAACTTGGCAACCTTTTTGAATTCTGTTTGCGGTAATCGAACACGGCATCAGCAGAGATGAATTACCGCACATATGATACATCACTATGACGTCATATCAATTTTTATGACGTCATTCCTATTTTTTGACATTTTTTGTTTCACAGCCTACAGTTTTCATCGAAACTTCCTGAAACTTGGCATATATATGTAAAAATACCCTGCGCAGACAGTAACAATCTCCGATTTTGAAAATTCCTCCTAGAAAAAAAAGTTATGACGTCAAAATATCTCCGCTAATGGAAATCGCCTAAAAAATTATCTCCGAAACTCGGCAAGCTTTTTGAATTCTGTTTGCAGGAATCGAACACGGCATTAGCAGAGATTAATTACCGCACATATGATACATCACTATGACGTCATATCAATTTTTATGACGTCATTCCTATTTTTTGACTTTTTGTTTCACAACCCAGAGTTTTCATCGGATCTTCGTGAAACTTGCCATGTATATGCAGAAAGCCCACGCGCAAGCAGTAACCATCTTTGATTTTGGAAATTCTTCCGAGAAAAAAAGTTGACGCCATAATATCGCAACTAATGGAAATCGCCTACACCATTATCTCTGAAACTGGGCAAGCTGTTTGAATTTTGTTTGCGGGAATCAAGCCGGGCATCAGCACAGATAATTTATCGCAAACCTGATACATCACAATGACGTCATATTCGTTTTTATGACGTCATCATTAAGAGGACGAGGATCTTAGCTCATTTGAGCTTGTTTCTACAAACTCTTCCTTCACCCTTGAGAGTTACGTTGTTAGATGAGCAGTAAAATTACCTTGAAAGCGATGCATAGGTTATGTGTAATGTTTTCAGCTTTTGAATAAGAGGTTACATGACTCCTTCACCTATCTTTTGCGAGGTTCCCACTGTCGTGCGATCCGTTACGAACGTCACGATTGGCCATTCGTAGCTGATCATGGAATTTCTCTGAAAGCTGTTCCCACTATCACGATGCGTGGCACGATTGAAATCGTGGTCTCACAGAGCGTGGTGTTTGTCTTGTCTAAGATCGATCCCGATCACCACGATTAGGAAGCACGATTAGATGCGATCTGTCGCGCTTTGTTACGATGCAATACGATCTGATACGATGATCCCGATTGACAAGTAATCGTGTTGATCGTAGAAAAATTTTGAACCGTTCAAAAATTTTCTATGATTAACACGATTGCTACGACTGACCTCAAGATCTGATAAGATCTGATCGGATCACCACGATTAGTCCATGATTAAGACCACAATTTCAATCGTGCCGCGCATCATGATAGTGGAAACTTAGCATTACTGATCATTGTAAGAGTTATTTTTCACATCTGATACCACATTTGACGATCGGAGCTCACCATCTCACCAATTATATGGGTATCCGTCACGATTAACTTTGGGAAGTCGGAGGAGTCACAAACTCGCAAGCAAATCCCACCTGTTGCTTTACTGAATATGGAGATGGTGTAAGATATGGAGAAGCCTTCCTTAAATAAATACGATTATATGCTTAGTTATAATATAATAATAATAACCATTCCTTTTAAGCCGTGAGGCACATAGGGTTGCCGAGGCAGTTTCATTAGCTTGGGAGTACAGTCGTGGACGGGTCGCCACTCCGACGCAGGATACCCGAATGGCTTATTACCCCAGTAAGATGGTATTCATTTTGCCAACCTCGGAAAGATGACACGCTGAGTCAAGCCACCTGGTGTTATTTAAATGATACGACAGTGACTCGAACTCAAGAGCCCAAGATCTTAAGTCAGCCACCTTTTCTGTTAAGTCATCACCAGGCTTCTGCTCAGTTATAAGAATCAGTAATTTCTTAACATTTTCAGATTTCACTCAAGATTGACACTTAAGTTATTGGCGAACAGTCCACGAGATCGATCCTCAAATCCGAACTCGTATTTAGATTCTATACTTGAATTAGTCAGTGAGAGTAGATCGTATTTCAAAGGCAAGGCTTTTTGAGTCGGCTGAATCAAAATGGTGGCTGAGACCCCTGCGAGGTGAAGTTGGGCTGACCAAGGATAAACCTTTCATGAAGGTAAGTCATAAATTATCTTCAAAAGGGATGTTTAAATTTACCCAAATACCCAGTTTTCATTCATGCACTCCCTTGGAGTTCCCTTAGCTTGCATGCAAAGTTTGGGGCTGTTCGGTTTCATGGTTTTAGAGTTATGGAGGAGACATACTCACCAACTGACTGTCTGACACACTGACAAATATAATATTATATATTAAGAAAATTATAAATGAAGAAGTGAGACCCAGCAGATCAACATTTATAATTAAATTCAACTAATGAGGTTATTTGTGAGCTCAACTATTCTTGGCCATCATATCAGGTGAGGATTAGTGCCAATATGCCTGGTGTTGGCTTAATGATTAAGGTGGTGGTCTTGGGATCTGAGAATCCTGAGTTCAAATCCCACTCGGCTGTTGAATTAAAACCAGGTGGGGTTGACTCTGCCTGTCATCCTTCCGAGGTCAGCAAAATGAGTGCCAGCATGCTGGTATCCTGCGTCAGAGTGGTGACCCGTCCAGGGTTGTGCCCAATAGCCAAGGAGACCGCTTAGGCAGCACCAACGGTCTGCACAGAGTACTGGATGGATGGATGGATGGATGGATTAGTGCCAATGTTACTCGATGGATGAAAACCTGGATGAAATGTTATTTTTTTCTTTCCTCATCATTGTTCAAAAGGCTGGCTTGTCTTATAAACAACCATTTGGAGATAAAATATGTCATGGAGTCTTTTGGAATAACCTTGAGGGAGAAACCATGACCACAAACTATATTATTAGATTAAATAGTATGAATGTATATAAATAGATGTACATGTAAAATGAAGACAAACAGATGGCTTAACTTGATAGTAATGTATAGACACAGATAAAAATGAAGTAAATTGGTAATTACTACAAAGAGATACAGCACCAGTGTAATGGATGAAATCACACATTTCAGTGTCGAAGTTTGTTTTCTTGTTCAACCCTTAACCCAAACTATGGGCTCTAGTCAGGTTGTTGGTTGCATATTGCACCTGATGATGCTCGTTCTGACTGAGGTTACTCGTGGTGCATTCGTTATTTCTATGCTGTTGGATTTGGCCCCATTTTCTCTAATCCCTGATTTTATTCCTTCTCTGATAAATTTAATCACTTAACCTCATTGTCACAAATTAATCCACTTGTCTCAGCGGGGGGAGGGTGGGGGACGGAGGAAGGGGATATTCATGTATTAGGAGACGATGCAAAAGATTCAAACGGTACTCAGGTAGGGACTGTAGGTACTCAGAGGTATACACTCAGAGGTACTGTAGGTACTCAGAGGTACTGTAGGTACTCAGAGGTATACACTCAGAGGTACTGTAGGTACTCAGAGGGATACACCAAAAAGACTCGCTACTATATGACCTATTGACCTACAAAGCAAAAGTGCAGTGCATCGTGCGTCTCCTCTTACTTGCAACGGAACGTTCCTTCTGGCAGCACGAAGCAATCGCCGTTCATACAGAAGTGGGAATCTGCACAAGAGGTACTGGCCCATTGTGCTGCAAATGAACATGGCATACATCGTCCAACAATACAAGTGCCGTGCAACCGTATTATCCCGGGATCATTCTCCCATTCGTAATCCCCAGCTCGTGAAAGAGTGTGCCATTCTCACCTTTTTAATCCCATCGATTGGAAACGTCACGGGGCAACATGTCTCAGCAATATGCTATAACCAAGTTAAACGTATACAGTACATTTGAATAACATACAGTAAATCTAATAAAGAAAAAGAATGGATGTAAAGAGCAAATAGTCACATACCTGACATGTTGCTTTTCACTCTTCCCTCGTCAACCCCTTCAGGAGCTACGAGGCCACACAGCACCGACCACAAATATTTTCAGAATTTCCTGCAAAAGCAGGAAACATGTCACGACATTCCATATGTGGGAATGTCGTTCTCCGGGACAAGACGCAGCAGAGAAGAAAGCAAGGGGATTTGATGGGAAGCGCGTAATTTGAACAAGTTATGCTGTTGTTAGTTGTGTGATGTCGTTTGATCATAACTGATTATATCAAGAGAACCAGCATTCCCCTTGGACATGTGAACCCAAATGACAATTATTACACATCTTGTATTAAGAACCCTTTTCCGCTTCATTGTTTAAATACACGATTTTAAAATATATTTTTAAGTTGATTTACTTTTTATTCTGCTATTGTCTTTTTTTTCACCATGCAGTGTACCCTTTTGATGGATTGTTATACGACACAGAAGGAGGCCACTCAACGTTCTTCATCAGCATATACAGGCATCTTTACATCCGTGCATTCCAGAATAAATCATCGTCCGCATGAGCGTCAGCTTAAACATGGAAGAAGGATATGAAACATCAGTCCAAGCCTGGGTCGAGCAAAGCGAAATGAAATTGCATTGGTGGTAAAATGATTCAAATTGGTGCTGCGCGACTTTGACCATAACAGGTAAAATCTCAATCTCAGCTTCTACCGAAACAGTTGTTTTCAAATTTCGAACTAGAAGCGTACTCGGTAGAGTGCATACCTCTGCCACGTAATGCCTGATCCACGAGAGCATATCGGGCCCAATACATTTTTGAAATATCATGCTAGATATCATTTTTGGCCCCATCTCTCAATGGTGAAGAATCACATTTAAAATTAAATAATTCTCGTATCCAGATCCAGATTCTGAGCTTCACCAAAATCGAAGCAATTTGTCGTGGTCACACACCCAACCTGTCCACCAAGTTTCATCCAAATATGTCCACAAGTTTGTGAGATATTGTGCTATATATTCGTTTAGCCCGATCTCTCAATTGTGAAAAATCCCTTAAAAATTAGCGGATCCGGATCCGGATTTTCACCAAAATTGAATCTATTCTTCCTTGTCACACTCACAATGTGTCCACCAAGTTCTGTCCGAATCCGTCTACAACCTTTTGAGGTATCGTGCTATAAATCATTTTTAGCCCGATCTCTCAATGTTGAAGAATCTCTTTAAAAATTTGATTCGTCGGATCCGGATCTTCACCAAAATATAATCAGTTCGTTCTTGTCAAACACCCAACCTGCCCACCAAATTTAATCTGGATCCGTCCACAACGTTTTGAGATATCCTGCACACAAACAAACAAGAAAAAGGCATCGTGCAGAGCACGATACTTGCAAAATCCACCCTCTCTCCAAAGGTTGCTGTGGATACATCAGATTGTCCATTTCATTAAGATTAAAATTGACAATCTTAACCAAAGCTCAGGTCAATTGGTTGGTTTCCCAATTCAGTGATGCAATATGCAAATCATGTTCAACTATGAAGCCAATCGGATGAAAATGTCGATTTTAGAAATTGGACCTCAAGATGACCTTTGACCTTAAAATCAATAGGCTTCTCAGTTGAGACTACCTCTACAACTTGGTGAAGTTTGATAATCAGTTTAGAATTGTGATCTGTCGGCAATTAACAGACAGAAAAACAAAATCACCTGACCAATATACTTTAAAAATCTTCGATTTTGCAAGTAACAGACAGACAGAGGGGTGAAAACATGATCTCCTTCACATTCGGTGGCGGAGGTAATAAACACCCCCGTGTGCATTGTGGTCTCGTTATTTTATAAGTTAAAATCAAACCATCCAATAGTTTTCCTTTAATCTGCAAAAAAAACCTCCAAAAAAGTTGTCATGTGGACCGTGGCAGGGTGGTACATCACTCATTTTAAGGCATTTTACTGTATATACTGCATTTATTAAATGACAAGTCATTCCATCCATTGGGACCATACTCTGCACAGAACAGCAGTTGCAGTCTCTTGTGCTATTGGGCACAATCCTGGAGAGGTCACCGCTCCAACATAAGATACTCAAATGACAATCATCCCAGCAAACTGGTACTCATTTTGCCAACCTCGGAAGGATGACAGGCTGAATCAACCCTACCTGGCAATCATTCAACAGCTGAACAGGATTTGAACTCAAGACCCCAGGATCCCAAGCCCACCATCCATCCATCGGGACCATACTCTGTGAAGAGCGTTGGTGCTGCCGAAGCACTCTCCTCGGCTATTAGGCACAATCCTGGACGGGTCGCCACTCTGACACAGGATGCCAGCAAGCTGGCACTCATTTTGCCGACCTCGGAAGGATGACAGGCAGAGTCAATCCCACCTGGTATTCAACAGCCGAGTGGGATTTGAACTCAGGATCCTCGGATCCAAAGCCCACCACCCTAACCATTAAGCCAACATTAAGGAACATTTTATCTCATGTCCCATGGGACCTATTATTTAATTACATCGGGTTACAAAAAAATTGCTTTTTCTGAAAAAAGATTTCCGATTTCACTCGAGATTTCGACAAAATTATTTAGGCCATGAGTTCTGATTGTCAAATATGGAATCAGATTTCAAATATCAGCTTTTAAGCCTTGGAAAAACGCCACGATTAGCTCTCTTAACACGGATATACACCTTAGCATGGATTTCACCCAAAGCTGAAAACCCCTTTGGGGAGTGGGGCAAATGAAGTCGCTACAACCTCCATCATGAGACCCTTCGTCCTCCTATCAAGTTTGGTTGTGATTGGATAAGTAATTGCGTGTTTTATTTTCAGTTGTGATTTCAGACAGACAGACACCAACATTTGTCCAGGTACTCCATTCAACTACAGTTATAAGGGAGCCATCAGAGATGAAGTCGTCCATCAGAGATGAAGGTCCTCCATAAAATATGTAAAACATCCAGAAATTTCAAACATCTGCCATGAAAATGAGTCCCTCATCGACTAATGTCCCTCAGAGTTTAGTTCTTCATCATCAATGTGTGACTGTGTTGCCAAAAATGGCACACCTCCATACGCGGAATGTTCACATGCATATGGACGCGGATACGGACATTTCATTCACATTAAATGCACAAATGAGCTCAAATTCTCAGTTGTTGTTGGTGATAAGTGTCTCACAAGCATGTACTATACTCACATGTATGTATTGCGGATACCGTATTAACGTCCGCCACCAAATGTTGATGGAAGTTATGTTTTCGCCCACGATCTGTTTGTTTGTCTGTCCATCTGTGAGCAGGATATCTGCAAAAGTTATCGACGATTCGGACGAAACCGAGTGAACAGGTTGGGTGTATGACAAGGATGAATTGATTCGATTTTGGTGAACATCCAGATCTGGATCCAGATCCACAGTTTCTTTAAGTGATTCTTCACCATTGAATGATCGGCCTAAAAAACTATATACGGCACAATATCTCAGAAAGTTATGGACGGATTCGGACGGTGGGTTGGGTCGGTCATACGAACAAGCGGATTAGGTTTTGATTAAGGTACGGATGCAGTCACAAAGAATGATCAATCACAAAAAATTTACTTTTAATTGAATATTCGAACAAAACAAACAAAGCATTGCATATGTCACATGGTCATATAATTGGTTAGTTTGGCTTCACATGATTCACATCACGAGCAAAGATTCCTGATTTCGCAAGATTTCCCCCCCCCCCCCCCATTCATGAGTCATATTAGCTAACTTCTGTTTAAACTTTTTCTGTATATCCTCAAGGGTGCCAGGATTGCCTCGAGTTACACAGGTACGCACACTCTCCTTTGTGCTGTCTAGCCTGTGCTTGAATCGTGGTCCAGCTAGAAACTGTCACCCTGGTGTTTCACTGCTTTCACATGCAGGGTCATCGAGGCATCAATGTGTGCACCAACATCCATCGGAAGGACGTTGAGTTGAGTTGAAGCACATATCTGCCAGTACTATTTGTTGGTGGACGTTGAAGAACCCATGGTGTCTAAGGCGAAGTGAGAATCGCTGGACCAAATTCCACTTTCAGTCGAGGATCTTGTGGCGGAGTGGTGATCTTTCCAGGATGTGTTTTAGCCTTGAAACTTGTCCTGATCGGCCCTGATTCAGGGGCTTCAGGGCCCCTGAAGCTCTGCCAAGAGTATGGGTCTGCAATATTATACTGTATTGTACATATTCCTACATGAACTATTCTCAGGGTGATAATACAGGAGTAATGAATAAAACGAAAGTAGTAAAGGAGTACTTGCCGACGTGAAAACTCAGCCACCTTCAACAAATACTACAACAAAGTTTTATTTTACTAATTTTCAACTAATGCAGTCCAAACTCGATTGATTTTCACCACCTTATAAACCCGCACCGTATTATGATTTTCTCAGCCAAGTATACACATAACAATGCACAGTTTCTCACACTTTCCGAAAAAAGTTTCCAATACACTCCTGCAGGAGGGGAACGGTGGTCACCTTCACTTTACGAGCTTCATGTTCCTTCCTCACCTGTTGAAGTAAGTTTACGAAACTCTTACCCACCTTGACGTGTCGTCAGGCAACTTTCTTCCATTTCAAGTTTGAGCTCATCATATGTAGGTCAGTCCTGAAGCCCATACCTACATATATGATAAACTTTTGCAGCTCATCAGGCTCTCTGCAGCTATTACTTGTTGATATTTTGCTCATTTCTCAGGAATGTGCTGCCAGTGTTTATAATCAGTACCTCTTCTGCGATTTAGAAATATACATGGTATGACGGGATGTTGTTATTTCTTGCAGGATAACAGGAGTGACTGATGATAACAGGAGTGATCACTTCAAGCGCTCTAATACTTTACTTTTCTAGATGTCCGAGCATTACCGGTTTTGCCGTATTTGCTTTCAAATTTGTATACATTACCAATGGAAAGATAAGAAACAAGTGTTTTAATGGTCCTGAAGTCCTTTCCTCCCACATTGATCAAGCTAAACTCTTTGCTGAAAGTTTTGCAGCAAACTCCATACTTGCTGACCAAAATCAATCGCTGCTGACTTGTCTCTCCCATCCGTATGGACATTAATATATTCACTGTCAATTTTGGAGGCTGAGGAGTAATCCTTTCTCTGATATTTTCTTGTATTCCTTGGCAGTAATTGACTGTGACCTTATCAGCTCACCAACACCAGCAGACGAAAATGCACCCCAGATCATGATTCCACCTCCTCCATGCTTCACAGTTGTTGAAATGCACTCAAGGTTGAATCTCTTGTCCTGGAGGACTTAGAGTTTCAGTCGCCTGTCATCTTTACTTGAAGTGGCACTAGGCCTGCAGATCCCTTTTTCCTGGAACTGTAGACCTATTCTCTTTATGGTAGTCAGAAAAATAGGGATTTTTCTCCTTCTTCAGGAGCTTGGTGATTTCAGAATGTCTTGCCTGCTTGATGAAGACAAAGCAATTCCATTTTTAGCTCGCCTGTTCGAAGAACAGAGAGCTATAGCGATACCCCCGGCGTGAGCATCAGCGTCAGCGTGAAAATGTTAAAGTTTTTGGTGCAAGTTATTTAGAAGCTTGCCATTCATTTAATATGTGTACTAGGATGCTGATATTTGGCATGGAGGTTCCTTTGGGCTATATTATTGATGTGGTGAAGTTGAAATAAAAAAAAATAATTTCAAATGTTTTAAATTTTTGATCTGTTTTGAACTTACCTTTTTTGTAGCACATCAACTTCAAAGTTTTTGGTGCAAGTTATTTTTTTAGAAGCTTGCCATTCATTTAATATGTGGACTAGGATGCTGATATTTGGCATGGAGGCTCCTTTGGGGTATACTATTGGTGTAGTAAAGTTGAAATTAACAAATGATTTAAAAAAACTAATTAAATTTCAACCTAAGATGGTGTCAAAGCCACCCAATGCTCACCTGTTTATACTAGACGCTTGCCATTCATGTAATATGTGTACTAGTTTACTGATTACAATATGCAAATACATATATTGCTTTAAAATTATTTGGATCAGACTTCACTGCAATGCTTTATAAAAAATATTATTAGACTAGTCTTTTAAAAACGATAAATGTATAAACAGGCGAGCATTGGGTGGCTTTGACACCAACTCTCTGGTTAATATCCCCATCAGCATGGAACTCTTTTCTCTGGAGGAATTTCTAAATTGAAACACAAAAAACATGACCTACACTAACTGTACAAGTCATAAATTGGAGCAATTTAAGCACAACATACGCACTAAACTGCCAAAAAAAACATGACAACACCCTAACAATGCATTGCAGATCTTTAAAAGTATACAGTCCTTCGAACAGTAAAATATGTTTTTTGAATTTCTTTGTGACACAGACCAACTCAAAACAGCCTTATCTTCCTTATTTATGTGTAATAAAATTTTGATATATTTTGTCTTACCCGAGATATTGAACTTAAAAGATATAAGGCAAAAATATGGAAATTTCGTAATTTTCACTTTTTTTGAGAACAAAATTCTTCAAATCCTGAATTTTTTCATAAAAATTTCTCTAAACCGAGCCGAGGGCTTTTAGCTACTGTAACATGAGTATTCAATTTAAACTGGAATACGGTATGTCCTGAGCTTCAATGGCTCCAAATTAAATTAAAAAACCCAGCTTGGCTCATTTTTTTGCCCCAGAGTATCTGTATTAAGAAATGTCAGTGTGTGTTTGTGTGTGTGTGTGTGTCTCCTCCATAACTCCGTTTTTACAGCCATTTTTCCCTGCTGTGCAGGGGTTGGGCTTTTTCTTGAGGAAATGTTTTTTTATGGCCGGATGCCCTTCCTGACGCCAACCCTGGTCGCCTCTTACGACACACAGGGATATGGTACACCTATTCTAACCGGGGCATACACCGGGACCAGTACACTGGTACTCATTTCGACGACCTCGGAAGGATGACAGGCTGAGTCAACCCCCTGGTGTTAATTCAGCAGCCAATGGGGCTTGAACTCAGGACCCTGGGATCCCAAGCCACCACCCTAACCACTAAGCCAACACCAGGCTTCCTCCTCCATAACTCCAAAACCATGAAACCTTGCAGCCTGAAACTTTGTGTCTACTAAGGGAACTGCAAGAAAGTACAAGAGTGAAAATTGGGTGTTTGCGTTAATTAAAACACCCCTTTTTAAGATAATTAACGGCTATATTTAACTACATCCTTTATCAGGTGCATTCTCAGCCACCTCGCTCTGGGGTCTTAAGGCGTATCCTGGGATACCTCGCTGGGGTCTGAAGCCGCCATATTTTTTGGCCTGCTCAACTATGGGACAGGCCACAACGATTTCTTAACGGTAGTTTTTTAATATATTTTTTCACTTTCCTTACTCATATTATTGAATTGGGAGGTGAAAAAGCATCAGCGGGGCCGCTACAAAGGGAAGGCTCCCCAGGAAAAGGCCCCACGTGCCCGTTTACAAGGAAAGACTCCAGGTTCAACTACCAGAGGGGTCCATACCCTCCCTTAAGGACTGCCCATCCTGGGCTGGGAGGGAATCAATAAGGAAGGACATTGTGAAATGGCTGTCTACTCCCAATCCCCTCCCTCCTCTCTCCCATACTCCTTCCTGTTCTCACTCCCCCCAGATAAATCCCCTACCCCTCACACGTGATCCCCCTCTTGGGGTGGCCTATGGGGATCCAAATTGTGGAATGGTAATTAGATTTTCTTTGATTACAAATTCTGCTCAGATTATTGTTTTCATTCTTGTCTTGATTCATTGTTATCAATTTGGTTTGACTCCTGTTTGTATTATTTTGATTTCTGGATTTTTGGTTTTCCCCTGATTGAGGGTTGATGGTTTCACGTTTTTTTTTTTTAATTCTAATTAAAAAAAAGGCTTCAGCCATTAAACCTCAGTGACTTTGAAAGAGGTGTGATTGTTGGGGCATGTTTGGCAGGCTCTTAGGTGATTAAAAACAGCTCAGATTCCTGATGTTTCACAAGCAACGGTGTCGAAAGTGATGTCCGCATGAAACTCCGAGGGAAAGACATAATCAGCAAAGGGCAACAGTGGGCAGAAGCTCTCACACATATTCCAGGATCGTGATATCTGCATTAATTTGAAATGCAAGGCAAAGCAGGCGAGCAACTGCAGATCAATCGACTGCAAATTTCAACATGGGGTACGAGCAGTCAGTTACATAAAAAAAATCATCCGCCGAGAACTCGGGATAGAAACAGAGTGGGATACCATCGTCGGGTTGCAGTGCACAACCGCTCATCACAACTAGTAATGCACTTTTGCAAGTCCAGTGGTGCAAAGAGCACAGGCAATGGACAACCGAGCAGGAGAGAAATGCGATTTGGTCAGACGAATCATCCTTCACCATGTTCTTTACAAAATAATGAGTGCACATGTGGCGTCTTTCACGCAGAGAGTAGTTAATTCATGGAATGGTCTCCCTGTTGATGTAGTGGCAGCAGATACAGTAGAAAGGTTCAAATTGGAATCACATAGGTACCTCAAAACATTGGAGACAGATTGAATATGTAGAAATCAGATATAAATGAATTTCTACTCAAGTGTGGTCATACGGTGGCTGGACGAATGCAGGCAGTCGCATGGTCCCAGATATGTTCCGTGAATGTAACGTGACGCTTCACAAACATCGCGAAACAGAAGAACAATTCCCCGAGATTCAGGAGCAGCAAAAGCTCCTCAACTCTGCACGATACGATAGAATTTTTCAATGGGCCCTTGGTAGAGGTAAAGGCAAAATGTGTGAATTTCTGGTCGGACAGCCTGTTCTTGTGTGCGACTCCCATCAGGACCACAAGTGGGTAACTGGTGGTGTAAGGTCGAGACAGGGTCCCTTAAATTATGATGTTGCAATTTGACCCTGTGTTTGGAAACGGCTTGTGGACCAAATGCAGGATACCAGGCTGAGCTGTGAAACTCAACCTTTCCAATCAGCAGACCATCTTCTAAGAATGGAGTTAGAGGGGTTGGGGTCAACTGAGAGGACACCTGCACCAGCAGAAGTGGTTCCCGCTGAGACCGATGCTGTACCGGCATCAACAGATGCTGCATCTCAACCAACCGAGATAGCTCTGGGGACAAGGCGGTTTCCCGCAGAAACACAATGAGGCCACAGAGAGATTGGATCTGTGAAGTGATTCAGTTATGGGGCAGAATAATCCCCTCAAAATCTCAAGCCAGGGTAGGTTTCACCCCTGTGCTCAATCCACAAGATGGTACATTTCAGTGACCTGCTGGAGGTGATGGATTGCAGTGTTCTATTGCTATGATGGTCTTGTAAGGTCTTTACCTCCTCACCGAACGTGAAGGAGGTTATGTTTTCACCCCTTTCTGTCTGTGGGTTTGTTTGTCTGTTTGTGTGCAGGATATCTCAAA
Organism: Eptatretus burgeri; assembly: GCF_056783735.1. NCBI lineage: Eukaryota > Metazoa > Chordata > Myxini > Myxiniformes > Myxinidae > Eptatretus > Eptatretus burgeri. Next base: position 27,985,209 of record NC_140972.1, on the reverse strand, counting down.
AAGTTGTGCATGGATCTGAATGAAAATTTGTGGACAGGTTGGATGTGTGACAAGGACGAAGTGATTCGATTTTGGTGAAGATCTGGATCCGGATCTGGATACGAGAATTATTTAATTTTTGAAGTGATTCTTCACCATTGAGAGAGAGGGCCAAAAACTATATAGCTCTGTATAGCATGAAATTTCAAAATTGTGTTGGGTCCAATATGTTCTCGTGGATCAGGTATTATGTGGCGGATGTATACGCTCTACCGAGTGCCCTTCGAGTTGATTATGCTATTTTCTGGAGTTCATCAAATGAGTAAAATGTTCATTTATTGCCGTGTGGGTTGACCTCTCGGTGTGGGATGAGATCTTGAAAGGAGGTAAGTGTGGTGTATTTACAGCCTTGCGTATTGATATATAGTGTGGAATAAAATAGTTCTCTGGTCCACCACTTCCCGTGCCCATCATATGTAATATGTAGATTTCCAGAGAATGATGAAAACAGTGATTGATAATTCTGTACTCGTCATGCATGATGGAATTTCATCAGAATCCGTCCACAACCTTTTTAGCCGCGTCTTGCGGAGCGAACGTGGCTCCAAGAGAGGAGAGGAGCTGCTGCTGCTCCTTCTCCTTCTCCTTCTCCTTCTCCTTCTCCTTCTCCTTCTCCTTCTCCTTCTCCTTCTCCTTCTCCTTCTCCTTCTCCTTCTCCTTCTCCTCCTCCTCCTCCTCCTCCTCCTCCTCCTCCTCCTCTTCCTCCTCTTCTTCCTCCTCTTCTTCCTCCTCCTCTTCCTCTTCCTCCTCTTCCTCTTCCTCCTCTTCCTCCTCTTCCTCTTCCTCTTCCTCCTCTTCCTCTTCCTCTTCCTCCTCCTCTTCCTCTTCCTCTTCCTCTTCCTCTTCCTCTTCCTCTTCCTCTTCCTCTTCCTCTTCCTCTTCCTCCTTCCAAAACCTTGAGGACGTGGCTCTTTTATATACAGGATCCGGATCTCCTTACATACTAAACACCTGTACACATCCTCACATAGATGGTGCCTTTTGAGAGCGTCTATCATGAACTTTTAAATATTTTCGGACATTTGCTTTAAAGTTTCGAAAAGTTCACGTTACTATTTAAAGATTATTCTATTTAATGTGTTGTAATTTCGTAATATCACTATTTTCTCATCATGAACGAGGGGCCTCCATGACGGGTCTCGCTATTGGCTTCGTCAAGGCACGTGACGAAATATCGGAAGTTGTTGTTGTAATCGCCTTTAGGACGCGGCTCTTGGACACATTTATCCTTGTTGAGATATCGTGCACACAAACAAACATAAAACAACAAAACCAACAAACAGACAGAAAGAGGTGAAAACATCATGTCCTTCACCTTCGCTGGCGGAGGTAACAATGACCTGTTGCCAGTGCTGGGTTAAACCTCGGCTGGCCCTAAGGCACATTTTGAAATTTTAGAGAATGGCCTGAAAATTTTAAATTAGATCTCGGGCTCATGGAATTGGACCCCAGACAAAAGATGAACTGATTCAAGAACAAAATATTTAATACAAAAAAAGACAAATATTTAATGTGAAAAGAATTTTTGGCCCAAATTTTTGGCTGGCCCTAAGGCACAAGCCTTGTCTGCCTAATGGTTAATCTAGCTCTGCCTGTTGGAAGAACTTGGCCAAATTTCCCTGGCCAGTGGACGTGTCTTGCAGACCTAGTTTTTCTGACTTCTGTCGATGTAGATCTAGATGTCGGTTTAATCACACGAGTGGCATGCCGAGTAGTGGAGGAATGGTGCTTTTTCTCCCTCTGATGGATTTGTTAATTGCTGGAATCCTTCGGATTTCGGTAATTATGTTGGTCGGTTGTGTGTGTCATTCTGTCTGTCTGTTTGTTTGTTTGTGTGTTTGTTTACCCTGTAGCAGCCAGACCGTTTCAGCGATCATGACCAAACTGGGTACAGACATCGGCCATGGTCCAACTTAGACACTTGTCGTTTTTGGTGAATCTTGGTCAAGGTCAAGGTCAAGGTCAAGGTCACTGAAAAACCGAAATTCTTATTTTCGCAATAACGTCCGCTAAAATGGTCGTATCGACTTCAAACCAAATCCAAAATGTACATCTTCCAATTCTCCATCCAACCATATGTCTCATTGGGGTGTCACACCAACACCCTTCTTAGCGGTCGGGGGTCGAATGTTAGGGGGGATTGGGTCAAAACTTTCAAATTGCGATAAAAACACCATTTCAAGTCCGATTAACTTCCAAGTTATGATCATGACCAAACTAAGTGCGATAACTCATTAAACAGTAGCACTATCGACTTATAAAAACCAAATTGATTTCCAGGTTTTTGTTTTTTCAGAGATCATGGAGATATGACAAAGTTATTCCGGCAATTCCTTGCTCAACGAGCAATTTCATTGAATCTGGTGTTTGTGTGGCGCGGGCGTGATGGGCCGAATGGCCTTCTGCGTCCAATTTCCTCGCATCCTTGACTCGACTCTCCCACGCCGGCACATCCTGTCGATTCAGGTGCGGCAACCGAACCCATCCAGGAACGTGACCGACTACCAATCCTCCCTCCGTCCCCCCATCCTCCCCCCCGTCCCCCCATCCTCCTCAGCCCACACCTGCATTACCCCACCTTTTATTTCATTCTTCCCGAGCGGTTTACAACACAAATATTTCCGACATTCAAACAAGCATGACGGACCCACGTGCTCCGTTAAGTGACGCAACGCGGCTGTGGTGTTGGGTTTTAGTTTTCAGCGTAATTTGTCCCTAAAAGCCGGGTATCCCACCATCACGACGGAGGGTACACGTGTCGGACGGAATCATGGGACTGTCCCGTGGAAACCCTTTGTTTCGCGCGGACATTTCCCCTCGACTTGAGCACACGGTGCTCGCGCGCGCGCGCGCCACAGCCGTGACGTCACATCCGCCTTTCTCACGACTCCTTTGACCCTCCCCTCCTCTCTCAAACCAAGGTCAGTGGAATGATGATTTATTGCGGTTTGTTCCCTCAAAATAAGCGGATTCGGTTTACTTACAAATCTGAATTTTAAACATTGGAAAACACCGGGAATGTGAATGCCTTGGAAATTGAACGGGAAAACGCGTGGAGTTTTATTTATTATTCATTATTATTATTATTGTTGTTATCGTAGTTAATTAGAGATCACGTGATCGCACAAGTGCACGACACGCTCAACTCGGTGATCACGTGACCGTGTTAGTCACTCTTGAATGACACGACGGGATTCGGTGAATGAATTACCCCGTCCCAGGTGTTTGGCCGTCTTGAGATTCACTCAAGTTGAAAACCACCACCATGACCATTTCGTTCAAAATGTTGTCGGAACCACGTGCAACAAATCAAGAAACTCCAAGGTTGTTGTTTTGTTTGTTCGTGGATTAAGTCCACGTGATTAGAAAAAAATATTTCCTGAATAATTATATATGCTTGTATTAAAAAAAAAAACAACAACTAAAATGTCTGCAGAATCCTGCACGGTTATAACGATGAAGGACTGTCCCGTTCTGATAACCTTTTGAACGGCGAACGTGCTTGACTACTACTACGACTACTACTACTACTACTACTACTACTACTACTACTACTACTACTACTACTACTACTACTACTACTACTACTACTACTACTACTACTACTACTACTACTACTACTACTAGTACTACATCAGACGAGACGATCATTTGACATCACGTGTGATATGTCGACGTTGAGTCACTGTTCAAGGCCCGGTCACACCTTGACGTTTTAGCCAGCGATGGCAACGTATTAAAACGTATGTAAAACGCTGGCTTACGTTGAACTTTTGATGTTTTTTTTAAAGATTCGGACGTATTCATAGCGACTTGGTCTTATGTATAACGCATTGGTAACGGACACAGAACGTTTCGTTGTTATAGATAACTTATACCAACGAATGCTGAACCTGTTGTCGGCCTACACAACCTATGCCCAACGATAGTCTAACTCAGGCATAGCGCGTTGCACGCATCGCCGACGATGTCGTGACGTAGCCTATTAAAAGGCTGACGCACAACGATTCGAATCATAACTGCCGTAGAAATGGAAGTGACAACATCGCGGTCACACCTTGGCGATCTTGCCAGCGTATGCCGACCTAAGAAAAATGTGTCTAAAACGTTGGGGCACGTCAAATACGGTATGAGTAAGTTTGGTATACGTGAATAGAACGCTAAATACGCTATCATACGTCGTAGTAAGTAGAGTACGTCAAGAAATTTTAAACATGTTCAAAATTTTACGACGTACTTGGCGTATGACACACGTTCCGCATGCGATGGGGATAAGTTTTACACACGATATGCGGACGCTTACACACGTCCACAAAGGCTACTTATAAGCTACTCATAAGTCGAAACACGTCGCGGTAATGTCTTTTTTACGCGAAACTTATTTCTACCTTATGTTTGACGTGCTTTGAACCAATTCTTTACGTAGTCCCAACACACATCGATGTATGTAGACGTATTCCAATGACGTCTTCAGGTCGACAAAAAAAAAAAAATGAACGTGTTTCTAACTTACAACTGCCATATAAAGACGTGTTCCCAGCGGTTTTGGGAATTGGTATATAAAAATGGTGTTCATAAAAGGGGAACCCAACAGTGTTTTCGAGTCCTTTTTGAGTCGATGTCCATGTCAGCAGTAACAGTATCAGTATCCGTATTAGTATTAGTATTAGTATTAGTATTAGTCGTAGTTTGTTCATGTTGGCAGTAGTAGGTGAGTGTGAGGGGGAGGGTGTGGGTTATGATGGATCGTCCTTGCGTTTAACGATTTAACGATTTAAATGATAAACTCAACGATTTAAATGGCTGCATCTCCACTATTGAAAGTAGACGCTTGCGCTCAACAATTGGATTTTTTTTTACACTCAACGACTTTTAAACGGTACCACTCAGCTATTTTCATTGTTTACAATGAACGATTTAAATTGCTGTCACTCGCCTTTGTTTTTTGACGCTGGGGTTTTGAAATTTGAAGCGTTTCTTCTGAACGTGTTAAAACGCTCAAACTCGACTATTTTAAATAGACGCTGCCGATGGACAATTGGAATCATAGCCAAGCTAGACATCGAAGTGTGAACATCCTCGTCATGCCGAACAAAAGTTTGAAGAATGCTGCAAATAAGTGTCCTGGCCGTGGCCGTGGACGCTGACGCAAGGACGATCCATTATACCGACGTCCTTCAGCCTATGAGTAACTTAAAAGTAACGTCTGTCGACGTGTGGCAACGATCGCGTAACGTGCCAACTACACGTTAATCAAAGGTTAGAAATAAGTTTCGGGTACGCTAAACATTACGTCGGCGTGTCTCAACTTATGATTAACTTACAAGTAGCATGTGTTGACGTCTGTCAACAATCGCAGACCGTGCATACAACTTGTGGCCAGCGTAGCGGAACGTGTGAGTCATACGCCTGTGAGTCATACGCCTGTGAGTCATACGCCTGTGAGTCATATGCCGGCATACGTTGTGAAATTTCAAGCATGAAAAAATTTGAGGACACCAAAAAGTACAATGTTTAAAGCCAGCGTACAACGACGTATGGCAGTGTTTTTCAGCGTGCTCTCAATGTTATCAAAACTTACCCATAACGTATTCAACGTGTGCCAGCGTTTTAGAAAAACAATTCAAAAATCGGCATACGTTGGCTAAAACGTCAAGGTGTGACCGGGCCTTTAGGAGATGGAAGCTTCACTGATCACCAGAGAACGCAGCATCAATCGGCATAGCACGTGATTGTGGAGGAGGTCAGTCCTCCTCCATCTCACAGGCCACACCCACCTCCACTCCCGAGCCTACTCCCTCTCACACGCCACACCCACTTCCACTCCCGAGCCTCCTCCCTCTCGCACGTCACACCCACTTCTACTCCCGAGCCTACTCCCTCTCACACACCACACCCACTTCCACTCCCGAGCCTACTCCCTCTCACACACCACACCCACTTCCACTCCCGAGCCTCCTCCTCCTCACACGCCACGCCCACTTCCACTCCTGAGCCTCCTCCACCTCACACGCCATGCCCACTTCCACTCCCGAGCCTCCTCCTCCTCACACGCCACGCCCACTTCCACTCCCGAGCCTCCTCCTCCTCACACGCCACACCCACTTCCACTCCCGAGCCTACTCCCTCTCGCACACCACACCCACTTCCACTCCCGAGCCTCCTCCTCCTCACACGCCACGCCCACTTCCACTCCTGAGCCTACTCCCTCTCGCACACCACACCCACTTCCACTCCCGAGCCTCCTCCTCCTCACACGCCACGCCCACTTCCACTCCTGAGCCTACTCCCTCTCGCACACCACACCCACTTCCACTCCTGAGCCTCCTCCTTCTCACACGCCACACCAACTTCCACTCCTTAACCTCCTCCTTCTCATATGCCACACCCACTTCTACTCCTGAGCCACCTCCTTCTCACACGCCACACCCACCTCCACTCCCGAGCCTACTCCCTCTCACATGCCACACCCACTTCCACTCCCGAGCCTACTCCCTCTCACACGCCACACCCACTTCCACTCCCGAGCCTACTCCCTCTCACACGCCACACCCACTTCCACTCCCGAGCCTCCTCCTTCTCACATGCCACGCCCACTTCCACTCCCGAGCCGCCTCCTCCTCACACGCCACGCCCACTTCCACTCCTGACCCTCTTCCTTCTCATATGCCACACCCACTTCTACTCCTGAGCCTCCTCCTTCTCACACGCCACGCCCACTTCCCACTCACCATGTTCATCCGATTGACTTCAAATTTGAAGAGGATTTGCATATCAGGTCACTGAATTCAACCACCAATTATTTTTGAGGTCTAAAGGTCAAGGTCAACCATGGCCAGATTTCTAAATTCATCAATTTTCATCTGGTTTACTTGAAATGTGAACGGGGTTTGCCGATCATGTTACTTAATTCAACCACTCATTATTTTTGATGTCAACATAGGCCAAAGGTCAACAACGAAGGTGAAATTGTTTAACTCAATTTTCATCCAACAGAGTTGAAATTTGCGGAGGATTTACATATCAGGTCACTGAATTCAACCACCAATAATTATGTTTGAGGTCAACATCGGCCAAAGGTCAACAACTTGGGTGGAATTTCGAAAATCACCATTTTTCATCCAATTGACTTGAAATTTGAAGAGGATTTCGAAGAGGCGTCACTGAATTCAACCACCAATATTATTTTTAAGGTCAAATTTGTTTGCGGGAATTCACAAGTATCATGTTCTGCAGTCTGCACGACTTCCTTCTTACTTGTTTGTTTGTATGTCAATCGCCTACAGGTCCCAATTTCACCCTCATACCCAATACCCACCTGATAAAGGTAGTGACAAGCTGGAAGCCTATTGTTTGAAGTCAAAAGTTCAAAGGTCAAGGTCGTATAAATTGTCAATTTTCAACCGATTCACTTAATATCTTTGGATCTACTGTACTGCTTATACAACTGAAAAACATGGGTGGATAGTGAACCCTCGGCGAGGTGAAGTGTTTGTGGACTCCTGTGAGTATATCTATTAATTACGTACTGTTTGAACGTGAGTTGAGTTGCGAGTACGTCTATTAATTACCTCTATTAACTGGAAGGGCACTCGGGAGAGCGCGTACCTCCTCCACTTAATGCCTGATCCATGAGAACATATCTGGCCTAATACATTTTTGAAATATTATGCTATACAGCACTATATCGTTTTTGGCCCCAATTCTCAATGGTGAAGAATCACTTTAAAAATTAAATAATTTTCGGATCTTCAGCAAAATCGAATCAATTTTTCCTTGCCACACACCCAACCTGTCCACCAACTTTCATCCGAATCCGTCCACAACTTTTTGAGATATCGTGCTATATATAGTTTTGGCATGATCTCTCAATGGTGAAGAATCACTTAAATAATTCTAGTAGTCGGATCTGGATCCGGATCTTCACCAAAATCTAATCAGTTTGTCCTTGTCACACACTGAACCTGTACACAAAATTTTTTATCGAGATTCGTCCACAAATTTTGAGATATCCTGCACACAGACAAACAAACAGAAAGGGGTGAAAACATAACCCCCTTCACCTTTGGTGGCGGAGGTAATTATCAGATCCAGATCCGGATTCGGATCTCCACCAAAATTGAATCAATTAATTATTCCTTGTCACACATCCAACATGTCCACAACTTTTTGAGATATCCTGTACACAGACAAACAAACAATCAAACAGACAAACAAAAAAACAAACAGACAAACAAACAAACAGAGAGAAAGTGGTGAAAACATAACCTCCTTCGCCTTCGGTGGTAGAAGTAATCATGGACTCTTGGAACATCGTACCTTTTAGAAATGTAGACCCCTTCGACCTTTAAGACCCCTTTAAACCATTTTAAAAAAACCTTTTATACCCTTTGGACCTTTGAAGACCATTTATGCATTTAAACCTTTACACCCCTTAGACCCCGAAGACGTTTTAGACCTTTTAAAACCCCAAAGACTCTTAATACCCTAAAGATGAAAAAGACCTATGAAAACCCATAAGACCCTTTCGACACTTTATAACCCTAAGACTCCTAGGACCCTTAAGACTGCTCAGACCATTTATAACCTGAAGACCCCAAAGACCCATCAGTACCCTAACACCCTGTAAAACCTGTAAACCTCATTGGAAGCCTTGATCCCCGAAGACTCCAGAGACCCCGTTAGTAGACCTTCTATCTCAGCACATTTTGCAATAATGCTTGAGGCCCACGAGCCATAAGCAAAAAGCCCTGTATTGGTAAACACATCAGTACCAAGCTAAAAGGGTGAAAAATAGAATTAATTAATTCATTTTCTATATCTTTTTTCAGGTTCTGTTCATCTTGGTTTGTGGTGAAGAGGCAAGTCCCACGTGGTGAAGATCCAAGTCCCACAAGGCGAAGAGGCAAGTCCCACGTGGCAAAGAGAAAACAGTGTCCATGACAACAATTTCACCCTATTGTAATCATATTGGATTTTTTGTGATATTATTATTGCCAAACCTCAGGAATTTTTCAACATATTAGATTGAAACTTACAAAGCTTATTTGTATGCATGTGTAGTATATGTTTATAAAATCTGGTCAAGATAAGTCAAAGGTCAAGGTCAATGCCATCCAAAACATGTAAAACTCCTATGAGGGGGCAATTAGAAAATGTATCAACCAAATTTGTCAATTGTATATTTTGAACACGCTAATTGATACATGAATCGGAAGACAAACCTGCAGTTTAGCAGTACTTTGGCTCTGGATTTGGAAAATTGTACGGAATCTTGTCCCAATCACGCATGTGCAGAGAGAAGTAAAGTACTTTTTTAGTCTGTCTGCTTGTCTGGCAGTTAAACAAAATGGAAAATCATTCCAAACAGGAAACTTCGTTTTTAGTGACTTAATAAAAGACACAAATAACAGTCGTGAAGAACTAATTTAACGTGTTAAATAAGGTGGTGTAAACATCAGCGGCAGTAAACTTCCAAAAAAACTTTTTATTTTCTTCTGCAGCCTTTAAAATATTTATTTTATTTCAATTTAATTACATTTTTGAACACTGTAGAAAACAAATCGCCTTGCTGCCACTTCCTAATCACCTCCAGTTTAGCAATATTTGGACAAAATATTATGCCATTTTACGCCATCTTGACCAATTAAATTTGACGCGCTCTCTCTCAGCGTGGGGAATATCGAAATTCAGACAAAATGGCAGCTCATAAGAAATATAGATTGTGCTCGGAAACCCAAAACAGGAATTAAAAAGACCCTTCCCATGTTTCCTTTTTCTCAAGACTGCACCGAGGTAAGGTGTTCTATGAACTCGAGTTTAAGTATTTTGTATATAAGTATCACCGGAGTATTTTGGCTGCATAAAGCAGAATGATTTTGTATCCAATTTCGGTTAATTTTGAAAAAAACCTTTTTCAATGAATATTCTAACCAGGTGTTGTAAGGAAATTTTTGGGTGAAAAAGGTGCTCTCTTAGGCTTACGGAGGAGACTGTACAGAGAACATATAGTGTCAGGATATTCTGACCTGATGTACCATACTCTATGTTACAGACCATTAGTTCTGCCCAAGCAATTTTGAGGTCAGAGATCATGCTGGCTGGTTTGCCAACAGTAATTAGGGCAGGATTTTGTAATTTGTTCAACTTCCGGTTCTGGGTTTAGAGCGTCGACAGGTCTCCTACAGGGCTCTCTGCTGACAATCTCAAAGTTAAGTTTCCGGTCGTTATCCGTCCCGTTTTAACTGTTTATTTTCTCACCTACATGTTACTGTGTGTTCCTAGTTCGGTTTTGTTTCAAAAATGGTGCTGTTTTGTGAGATTTTGTCGACCTTGTCTTACCGGGTTCTTGAGGCCTACCCTTGAGGCTTGAGGCCTACTGGTTCCCCTCGGTGTACGATCGTGTTTTGTTTTTCTCCCCATTACCTTCAATTTATATCTTCCCCACTTTCCTAACGTCCCCCATCCCTCTCAACTAATCACTCTATTTCTTATCTTAAATAAAAAAACCCGCTACCTTTCTCCTTGCACACTCACGAGTCTCGATTCCTCTTCTTCCTCTTCTTCCTGGTCTTCCTCTTCTTCCTCAATTTTTTTTTTCGACAACACTTCCATGACCTAATCTGTTGAAAACTCTCTCAAACATTAATAATAATAAAAACGATCTCTTATAATGCTTCATCTTCCTCTTTCACACGTGTGGTACTCTTTACTGTATCAGAATGCACAACTCTTCTGCGATTTAAACAGACTGCTCTCATTTCGACCTTTCCTTCATACCTTGTCTCAAAAATCCAACTGTTACAGCGTTTCTTCTCTCCATTCTCTGAATTCGCCTTTATTGCATCCATCAAGAAATGTGTTAAATCGCATCTCTGACCTAAAACTTGAAAAAAACCCAGTTTGCTATGAATGCTCGCTTTCCATCAACCATTCTTTTTTTCCAACTTCAGTGCCAACTCACTCCTCTCACTCCTCACTCTTAAAGCAACCATCCCACTCTTCTCCCTCCCTCTTCTCCCTTCTCCCTCACCTCTCTGAAAAACTCTCCCCTCACCTTTCTCCCACCATTCATCCCCCTCACTCATCATTCTCAAAGTTGCCCCCCTCTCATCCACAAAGCTGACTCCTTCCACTGCCCTCTCACCTCTATCTCTTCATTCCACCTCTTCAAATCCTCAACTACCTTCTTCCCCCTCTCTTGTCCCCCTCCCCCAGCACTACAGAGCCTTTTCTCCTCCTCATCCGGCCCCCTCCCCTCGCTATTCTGCAATCCCCCACACTCTTTCAGCAACCCTCCTTACCTCCCCCCCTCGTCCCTTGTCCTACCCCCCCCAACCCCCTGCACCAAAAGCCTCCTCCCTCCCTCTTCATTAAAAGTGGGGACCTCAAATATCCGGGGCCTGTGCTCAAACCTTTCAGATCTTTCCATACAGGCTGCCACTGACAAACCAGACATAATCTGCCTAACAGAAACTTTCCTCCCCCAAGACGTGTCTGACTCACAAGTATCTCTCCCCGGTTACTTCCTCCTCCGGTATGATAGACCTGAGCCTCGCCCTGGTGGAGGAGTTGCTCTCTTCATCAAAGACTCTCTTCCTCACTCTCCATGCACTGCTCTCACTCCCCAACACCCCCAGGAATACCTCTGGCTACGGCTTCCCTCCACTCCCACCTCATGTTTATATGTGTACTGTACCATCCACCAAACCGTGATGACTCCATCTACACGTCACTATCTGAAAACATGGACCAACTTCTATATTCTCATCCAAACTCTCTCTTCCTCTTATATGGTGACTTCAATTGTCATCATGCCAGTTGGCTAGGTGTGGGAACCTCTTTCACCTGTCATGGAACCTCAGCAAAGGCTTTATGCGACTCATTGGGACTGGCTCAATCGGCCAACTTCCCTACCCGGATCTCAACCAATGGTACTCCATCTCTTCCGGATCTGATTTTGACAAATTTCCCTGACAATATCTGCTGCTCTTCCTTCGCTCCAATTGGTTTTTCTGACCACGTCCTTGTTAAAGTGGACATCTCTCTGGCTATTATCAGAGAACCACCTCACCGCCGTCGAGTCTGGCATTTCACTCAAGCCGACTGGCAGGGTCTCCAAGCAGCCCTCAAACTTATAGACTGGTCTCCTATCTCTACTTTCTACAACATCAACTCATCCTGGGAATTCTTTCAAAGAAACTTGTTCTCCCTCATGCACAGATATATCCCCTCTCGTCTTCAGTTCTCCTACCCTTCCTCCCTCCCTTGGTTCGCTGAAGCTTGTGGTGAGGCAGTTGTCCGAAACAACTTGTCCTTGCCTCATGGAAAGCAATCCCAACTGAGGGCAAACTCAGTTCCTTCCATAAAGCTCGGAACAAGTGTGTATCTACCCTCAGGAGAGCCAGAAAACAACATCTTTCTCATCTCAAGTCTGAACTCTCAAACCTCTCTCCCTCCTCAAAATCCTGGTGGCATCTAATCAAATCTGTTTCTGGTGTATGTTCCCCCTCCATCCCCTCCCTTACCTCAAATGGCAGCACTGCTGATACCGCATGTTAAAAGGCTGAATACCTAAACTCGGTGTTTGCAGCTAAATCTTGTGTCCAAAACGCATCACTTTCTCTACCAACCTTACCCAGTCGCACCCAACTATCCCTGCACTCTGTGTCCTTTTCTCCTGACAAGGTGGAGAGCTTGCTGTCAAACCTTGACTCAGATTCTGCAACCGGTCCAGATGGCATCAGCCCACGTGTCCTCAAAGCCTGCTCTTCTGCTCTTGCTCACCCTCTCTCTGTTCTATTCACCCTCTCATTTGCCCAAGGTCATCTGCCATCTGCTTGGAAATCTGCTAACATCACTGCCCTGCATAAAAAAGGTGCAAAAACAGATCCCTGCAACTACAGACCAAGCAGCCTTCTCCCAATCATCAGCAAGGTTATGGAATCCTTCATCGCTTCAGACATTAAATCCTTCCTCTTCTCCAATGGCTTGATTCTGATCATCAATTTGGTTTCAGACCAGGTCACTCTACCCTGGATATGCTGCTTCTGCTCTCCCAACGAATGGAAGCCCTCAATGCCAGACAGGAAATCCGAGCCGTATCCCTGGACATATCACGTGCTTTTGACACAGTCTGGCACCCTGCCCTGCTCACCAAACTCTCTTCCTATGGTATCCAAGGCCATCTCCACTCATGGCTCCCAGACTTCTTCTCCTGTCACAGTCACCGTGTGGCCCTAAATGGAGTTCTTTCATCCCCCCTTCCTGTCCAGGCTGGAGTTCCTCAAGGTAGCGTTCTGGGCCCTGTTCTTTTTCTGATTTTCTTCAATGATCTCTCCGACTCTCTGGAAAATCCTCTATTTCTCTTTGCTGATGACTCCACCCTCTGCCGTACCATCGGTCATCCCTCAGACCGGCAAGCAACAGCTTCTTCGCTCACTGCAGATCTGGATAAAATCACAAACTGGTGCAACACGTGGAACATGTCTTTCAATCCGGACAAATCTCACACTCTCACGATGTCTCTTCGAAAGGACCGTTTAGAACCCCCCCCCATCCACTTTCTCAACAATCCTCTGGAAGAAGTCCTTTCTTTCAAGCTTCTGGGTCTCACTATCTGCCATGACCTTTCCTGGGAAAGCCACATTTAAAACCTCTCCTCCAAAGCCAGTCGCCGGCTGGGAATCCTCCATCGTGCAAAGTCCTTCCTCAGCCCACCTGAGCTCCTGACCACTTACAAAGCTTTTGTCCGCAGCCTGATGGAGTGCTGCTCTCCCCTCAGGGCTGGTGCTCCTACCTCCCACCTTTCTCGGCTTCACGCTGTAGAAACCAGGGCATTTAAGATCATCGGCATCTCCCGCAATGAGGCTGAGTCTTTGGGCCTCTCACTCAATCACCGCAGGCTGGTCGGTGGTCTTTCTGTCTTCTACCGTCTCCTCTCCAGCCTCGCTTCCCCCCCTGCTCTCTCTCTCTCTGCGATTTGTCCCCACTACATTTCCACAGGGCGCTCAAGGTCCCCCACCAACCCCCTTCTGGTAAAACTACCAAAATCACGAATCACTGCTCACCTTCACTCTTTCATTCCTCTTTTTTCCCACCTTTGGAATAAACTCCCTCACTCTATTCATTCCCATCCTTCTCTCCAGGCCTTAAAAACAGCTGTTGACCACCGCCTCTTATCGCCCCCCATCCAAATCCTCGATCCCTTCTCTCCCCGTTAATCCACCCCAAACCCATCTCCTTCAAATTCCCTGCTTTCCTTCCTGAAAGTCCCTGTAATGTCCATCTTGTATTCCCCATGTTCCCCGCCCCATCCCTCTCCCTTCCACAGATCTCCTAATGTCTCCGTTCCCCACTATTTTGTCCTTCCCACTCCCTCCCCTCTTGTCTCATGCCCCCCTTGCTGTGTGTTGTGTGTTAGCTCTCATACGAACCACGACAAGGTATACAAAAAAATAAAAGGTGTCGGCGATAGTTCACCTACTCTTCACGAAAGACACCGTGGGAACTTTCCGTCCACCAACTAATGCCGACAGACGGGACACCCAATTATGTTTTTTTTTTCCCACAGGGGTATTTGCAATGTTCAAAACTTCTCACCAAAATCACGAGTTACAGAAAGACACTCTATCCGTCATCCTATACGAGCGTTTGTGCTTGTCATGATGAGACATTGCGGGTGTTCGTTCTTGCACTGCTCTGTGCATTTATTCACTCACTGACAAAATATTCACTTTGGAAAGGATATTTTAAGGATGTAAATCAGTGAAAACCTGTGCCACGAGATCTGGGTATAAGGAGGGTGTTGTAGAACTTTCCAATCCTAAACTTACTGTCCCAACTATCAGTTTATCAGTGTGTATGTGTATGTGTGCGATCAATGTAATGTTGCAATATAACTTGTCATTTGTCTTGCAGTAAAATGATCTGTCTTTCTACTAAAGCACCTTCTACCTCGTTGTGACAAGGAGAAGTGTGTGTGTGTGTGTCGTTGATTGTTATCTCCATTTGCAGGTTTCAGAAGGTGATACAGAGCCCTCCCAGATCTCAAAGTGTCCACGTATATGTGTGTGTACGTGTGTACGCATGCAAGTTGCTGTTGTTGGCTGCTGTCTCCACGCGTGGGTGGGTTTCAAGAGATGGAACGGAAACCTACCAGGTCTCCATATAGGTAGATACTCTGAGAGCAGCCGGTTCATAAGCTGTTAGTTTTATACACTCCTGCTGTTCGATCGTGTTAACACCAAATGGTAGGAACTCAACACCTCTCATCCACGGATGTTTCTCGCATTTCCTATATTTTTGTGAGTCTGATTTGCATCCAGGAATACAACAGTTATGGTGAACCATTTTTGGAATTGCCACGATTTGGTTTAAATGCTATTTCACTTAGAGATTTAATGCCAGCAAAAGCAGGTTAAAAATGCTAAAATGCACACACATCGCATGGGCAAAAGGCCTCATTAGTATTCATACATCATTTTGAAAGTACAGTACAATACAGTACCCTATTAATTGCTATTTCATAAATGTGTCATTTGCCATATTGGTAATTTTCATCTTAATGCGAACACTGGGCCTGTTTATTAATCATCAACTAGATTATCAATACGTGGACTGGTTTTCTATAAAGGACATCGAAGGTCATCTTCAAGTTGCAGTCTTGCTCAAAGTTTTAGGTTTCATCACAAAGAGGGATGAGAATCCGGTCTCACGCAAGCATGTCAACGGAAACACCATCAGGGCACAATACAGCTAATCTTGCAGCCACAGGGTATGGATTCAGCACAAAACAACAAAAGTGTCTTTAAATATATCCTGGGCTGCATCATCATTCTGGAGATCAATGAGAGACTCCTGGGCAGGACCAGATAGGTCCATCAAGTCATCAATTCAAAATGGGTTTCAAACTAGCTTTATATTGAATTTGGAAAGATCAGGAAAGTACAAGACTCAAAGTCTTCGTTCAATGCAGTGAGAGGCCTAAGGGTGCCGAGAAGTTGGAACAAAGTTGTCATTGATTGATTAGTGTTACATAACGGCACTGGAAACACCCCTCTCCCCTGTAACACTCCGTAACGCTTGGACATACACCACCCCCCAACCCTCCCCCCCCCCAGCCCCCATACGTTGTGTAATTTTTGAATGGCCTCTTTGAATGAGGATTTTCAAAAACTCTGGCGATCCCTCATGACTTCCACGTTCACTGAAGACACAGTCAGACTTACTAACATTCTGAAATCCCCACGTGCAATGTTCGTATTCCAGAGGAACGGCGAAGGCGACCACATTAAGCCAGAAAAAGTATCGGTCGCTAACTTTTCTTGCCCATTCAGTGTCAGTAATAGATGGGGATTCTTATTCTTCTTTCCACTCGACCTATCGTTTTTATTATACACCCGATATATATATATATATATATATATATATATATATATATATATATATATATATATATATATATATATATATATATATATATATATATATATATCTGGGCGTATTATGTGATACCGTCCGTCCGTCCGTCCGTCCGTCCGTTCCTGTCCGCACTCTAACTCCCAAAGTTTTCAACTTTCACGTTTCATATTTGGTACATAGGTACAGACTGTGGAGACGGTGTGTCGCGACATACGTTCGGCATCTAAAGTGGTTGCCATGGTAACCAGGATGCTGTTTTCCATGTAGTAGCACATTTCTGTATATACCTTCTTGTTAATAATAATAACATTGTTAATAATGTTAATAACAGCTATATATATATATATATATATATATATATATATATATATATATATATATATATATATATATATATATATACACACATTAGACTAGGCGTAAGTCGGCAGCGTGTAACTCGTCACTTACCCTAAGTCGGCAGCGTCAAAAAGTCCCGAATTTATCTCATGTTAAATCCCTTTGAATAAAGGGTCATCCCTCTGTAAGTCATCATCTCTAAGTCGTCACTTCGTCTAAGTCGTCAGATGTTGTCCGTTCACACGTAATGGAAACTCAAGTAAATTACCACTCCTAACTCATCACATGGAACTGCTGCCTCGTGAGAAGCCCGATTTCATGGAATCGTGATGCTCGCTCATTGGTTTACACCGCCAGTGATAGGCTATTTATAACTGCGTACACACGTTGATCGCACTGCAGGCAGGACAATGGCGACTAAGCGTAAGCTTACAACTAAAACCTACCAAGAAAAATACGGCATTATCCAGTTTTGCGAGGCAAACCCACTGATGAAGAAAACAGCCATAGCTGAGAAGTTGGACATCAAACGGCAGACATTGAACGATATCTTGAAGAATAAGGGCAAGATATTTGGACAAGTGGAGAAGATCTCGAGGCCGGTGGTAAGTGTGAAACGCATGAAATGTGTGTCCTTTGAAGATGTCGATGACGCACTCATCATCTGGTTTCGGCAAATGTCGGCTCAGCCAAATATTCGGTTGGACGGTGAAATGTTGCTGCTGAAGGCACGTCAATTCGCTGCGGACCTCGGGCATGATGATGCCGAGACCTTGCCGATGTACTGGATAGACAGATTCAAAGTGAGGTGGAGAATCGGCAAGGTCAAGAAGTGCGGCGAATCAGGCAGCATGGATTCGGCAGTGATGCACGACTGGAAGGATGGCAAATTGAAAGATATCTTGGAAAGGTATCAGCCTCGGGACGTGTACAATGCCGATGAGACTGGGCTTTTCTGGCAGATGCTGCCAGAAAAGTCTCTGGGGTTCGTTGGCCAATCCCATCATGGTAATAAGCAGGCGAAGTTGGTGTCTTACAGTTGTTCATTATCTTTACTTTTGATAAACTGATTCATGAATTCCATCTTTGCTTGACCACTTTCCAACTCACCAATGAACCCCCACCTATGCCCCGAGGATTGTGTTATCCTTTTGGTACAATAGCCGGCTCTCACACATAGGTGTCCAGGCCACGCGCGACTTCATCCTTCACCCCACAGTCATCATGAATGTTCGCATACGTGTAAGTCGTCACATTTCTAAGTCGTCACTTTTTTTCTTGGTCCTGATGGTGACGACTTACGCCTAGTCTACTGTATATATATCTATATATATCTATATATATATATATATATATATATATATATATATATATATATATATATATATATATATATATATATATATATATATATATATATATATATATATATATATATATATATATCTTGTGGCAGCGAGGTGTTTTTAATAATGTGGAGGTGAGGTGTTTTTAATAATGTGAGGTGTTTTTTAATAATGTGGGGGTGAGGTGTTTTAATAATGTGGGGGTGCGGTGTTTTTAATAATGTGGGGGTGAGGTGTTTTAATAATGTGGGGGTGAGGTGTTTTAATAATGTGGGGTGCGGTGTTTTTAATAATGTGGTGGTGAGGTGTTTTTAATAATGTGGGGGTGAGGTGTTTTAATAATGTAGGGGTGAGGTATTTTTAATAATGTGGGCGTGAGGTGTTTTTAATAATGTGGGGGTGAGGTGTTTTTAATAATGTGGGGTGAGGTGTTTTAATAATGTGGGGTGCGGTGTTTTAATAATGTGGGGGTGAGGTGTTTTTAATAATGTGGGGGTGAGGTGTTTTAATAATGTGGGGGTGAGGTGTTTTAATAATGTGGGGGTGCGGTGTTTTAATAATGTGGGGGTGAGGTATTTTTAATAATGTGGGCGTGAGGTGTTTTTAATAATGTGGGGGTGAGGTGTTTTAATAATGTGGAGGTGAGGTATTTTTAATAATGTGGGCGTGAGGTGTTTTTAATAATGTGGGGGTGAGGTGTTTTTGGTAATGTGGAGGTGAGGTATTTTTAATAATGTGGGGGTGAGGTGTTTTAATAATGTGGAGGTGAAATGTTTTTAATAATGTGGGGGTGAGGTGTTTTAATAATGTGGGGGTGAGGTGTTTTAATTATGTGGAGGTGAGGTATTTTAATAATGTGGGGGTGAGGTGTTTTTAATAATGTGGGGTGAGGTGTTTTAATAATGTGGGGGTGAGGTGTTTTAATAATGTGGGGGTGCGGTGTTTTAATAATGTGGGGGTGAGGTGTTTTTAATAATGTGGGGTGAGGTGTTTTTAATAATGTGGGAGTGAGGTGTTTTAATTATGTGGGGGTGAGGTGTTTTTAATAATGTGGGGGTGAGGTGTTTTTAATAATGTGGGGGTGAGGTGTTTTAATAATGTGGGGGTGAGGTGTTTTAATTATGTGGGGGTGAGGTGTTTTTAATAATGTGGGGTGAGGTGTTTTTAATAATGTGGGGGTGAGGTGTTTTTAATAATGTGGGGGTGAGGTGTTTTTAATAATGTGGGGGTGAGGTGTTTTTAATAATGTGGGGTGAGGTGTTTTTAATAATGTGGGGGTGAGGTGTTTTAATAATGTGGGGGTACGGTGTTTTAATAATGTGGGGGTGAGGTGTTTTTAATAATGTGGGGTGAGGTGTTTTTAATAATGTGGGGGTGAGGTGTTTTTAATAATGTGGGGGTGAGGTGTTTTAATAATGTGGGGTGAGGTGTTTTAATAATGTGGGGGTGAGGTGTTTTAATAATGTGGGGTGCGGTGTTTTAATAATGTGGGGGTGAGGTATTTTTAATAATGTGGGCGTGAGGTGTTTTTAATAATGTGGGGTGAGGTGTTTTTAGTAATGTGGAGGTGAGGTGTTTTAATAATGTGGAGGTGAGGTATTTTAATAATGTGGGGGTGAGGTGTTTTTAATAATGTGGGGGTGAGGTGTTTTAATAATGTGGGGGTGAGGTGTTTTTAGTAATGTGGAGGTGAGGTGTTTTTAGTAATGTGGAGGTGAGGTGTTTTAATAATGTGGGGTGAGGTGTTTTTAGTAATGTGGGGGTGAGGTGTTTTTAATAATGTGGGGGTGCGGTGTTTTTAGTAATGTGGAGGTGAGGTGTTTTTAATAATGTGGGGGTGAGGTGTTTTTAATAATGTGGGGGTGAGGTGTTTTTAATAATGTGGGGGTGCGGTGTTTTAATTATGTGGGCGTGAGGTGTTTTTAATAATGTGGGGGTGAGGTGATTTTAGTAATGTGGGCGTGAGGTGTTTTTAGTAATGTGGGGGTGAGGTGTTTTTAATAATGTGGGGGTGCGGTGTTTTAATAATGTGGGCGTGAGGTGTTTTTAATAATGTGGAGGTGAGGTGTTTTTAGTAATGTGGTCGTGAGGTGTTTTTATTAAGGTGGGGGTGAGGTGTTTTTAATAATGTGGAGGTGAGCTGTTTTTAATAATGTGGGGGTGCGGTGTTTTAATAATGTGGGCGTGAGGTGTTTTTAATAATGTGGGGTGAGGTGTTTTTAATAATGTGGGGTGAGGTGTTTTTAATAATGTGGGGTGAGGTGTTTTAATAATGTGGGGGTGAGGTGTTTTAATAATGTGGGGGTGAGGTGTTTTAATAATGTGGGGTGCGGTGTTTTAATAATGTGGGGGTGAGGTATTTTTAATAATGTGGGCGTGAGGCATTTTTAATAATGTGGGGGTGAGGTGTTTTTAGTAATGTGGAGGTGAGGTGTTTTTAATAATGTGGGGGTGAGGTGTTTTAATAATGTGGAGGTGAGGTATTTTTAATAATGTGGGCGTGAGGTGTTTTTAATAATGTGGGGGTGAGGTGTTTATAATAATGTGGGGGTGAGGTGTTTTAATAATGTGGGGGTTTGGTGTTTTAATAATGTGGGGTGAGGTGTTTTTAATAATGTGGGGGTGAGGTGTTTTTAATAATGTGGGGGTGAGGTGTTTTAATAATGTGGGGGTGCGGTGTTTTAATAATGTGGGGGTGAGGTATTTTTAATAATGTGGGCGTGAGGTATTTTTAATAATGTGGGGGTGAGGTGTTTTTAGTAATGTGGAGGTGAGGTGTTTTTAATAATGTGGGGTGAGGTGTTTTAATAATGTGGAGGTGAGGTATTTTTAATAATGTGGGCGTGAGGTGTTTTTAATAATGTGGGGGTGAGGTGTTTTTAATAATGTGGGGTGAGGTGTTTTAATAATGTGGGGGTGAGGTGTTTTAATAATGTGGGGGTGAGGTGTTTTTAATAATGTGGGGGTGAGGTGTTTTTAATAATGTGGGGGTGAGGTGTTTTAATAATGTGGGGGTGAGGTGTTTTAATAATGTGGGGGTGCGGTGTTTTAATAATGTGGGGGTGCGGTGTTTTAATAATGTGGGGTGAGGTGTTTTTAATAATGTGGGGGTGAGGTGTTTTTAATAATGTGGGGGTGAGGTGTTTTTAATTATGTGGGGTGAGGTGTTTTTAATAATGTGGGAGTGAGGTGTTTTTAATAATGTGGGGGTGAGGTGTTTTAATAATGTGGGGGTGCGGTGTTTTAATAATGTGGGGGTGAGGTGTTTTTAATAATGTGGGGTGAGGTGTTTTAATAATGTGGGGGTGAGGTGTTTTAATAATGTGGGTGTGCGGTGTTTTTAATAATGTGGGGGTGAGGTGTTTTAATAATGTGGGGTGAGGTGTTTTAATAATGTGGGGTGCGGTGTTTTTAATAATGTGGGCGTGAGGTGTTTTTAATAATGTGGGGGTGAGGGGTTTTTAATAATGTGGGCGTGAGGTGTTTTTAGTAATGTGGGGGTGAGGTGTTTTTAATAATGTGGAGGTGAGGTGTTTTTAATAATGTGGGGGTGCGGTGTTTTAATAATGTGGGCGTGAGGTGTTTTTAATAATGTGGGGGTGAGGTGTTTTTAATAATGTGGGGGTGAGGTGTTTTAATAATGTGGGGGTGCGGCGTTTTAATAATGTGGGGGTGAGGTATTTTTAATAATGTGGGCGTGAGGTGTTTTTAATAATGTGGGGGTGAGGTGTTTTTAGTAATGTGGAGGTGAGGTGTTTTTAATAATGTGGAGTGAGGTGTTTTAATAATGTGGAGGTGAGGTATTTTTAATAATGTGGGCGTGAGGTGTTTTTAATAATGTGGGGGTGAGGTGTTTTTAATAATGTGGGGGTGAGGTGTTTTAATAATGTGGGGGTGAGGTGTTTTAATAATGTGGGGGTGAGGTGTTTTTAATAATGTGGGGGTGAGGTGTTTTTAATAATGTGGGGGTGCGGTGTTTTAATAATGTGGGGTGCGGTGTTTTAATAATGTGGGGGTGAGGTATTTTTAATAATGTGGGGGTGAGGTGTTTTTAATAATGTGGGGGTGAGGTGTTTTAATTATGTGGGGGTGAGGTGTTTTTAATAATGTGGGGGTGAGGTGTTTTTAATAATGTGGGGGTGAGGTGTTTTAATAATGTGGGGGTGCGGTGTTTTAATAATGTGGGGTGAGGTGTTTTTAATAATGTGGGGGTGAGGTGTTTTAATAATGTGGGGGTGAGGTGTTTTAATAATGTGGGTGTGCGGTGTTTTTAATAATGTGGGGGTGAGGTGTTTTAATAATGTGGGGGTGAGGTGTTTTAATAATGTGGGGTGCGGTGTTTTTAATAATGTGGGGGTGAGGTGTTTTAATAATGTGGGGTGAGGTGTTTTTAATAATGTGGGGTGAGGTGTTTTTAGTAATGTGGGGGTGAGGTGTTTTTAATAATGTGGAGGTGAGGTGTTTTTAATAATGTGGGGGTGCGGTGTTTTAATAATGTGGGCGTGAGGTGTTTTTAATAATGTGGGGGTGAGGTGTTTTTAATAATGTGGGGTGAGGTGTTTTTAATAATGTGGGGTGAGGTGTTTTAATAATGTGGGGGTGCGGTGTTTTAATAATGTGGGGGTGAGGTATTTTTAATAATGTGGGCGTGAGGTGTTTTTAATAATGTGGGGTGCGGTGTTTTAATAATGTGGGGGTGAGGTATTTTTAATAATGTGGGCGTGAGGTGTTTTTAATAATGTGGGGTGAGGTGTTTTTAGTAATGTGGAGGTGAGGTGTTTTTAATAATGTGGGGGTGAGGTGTTTTAATAATGTGGAGGTGAGGTATTTTTAATAATGTGGGCATGAGGTGTTTTTAATAATGTGGGGGTGAGGTGTTTTTAATAATGTGGGGGTGAGGTGTTTTAATAATGTGGGGGTGTGGTGTTTTAATAATGTGGGGGTGAGGTGTTTTTAGTAATGTGGGGTGAGGTGTTTTTAGTAATGTGGAGGTGAGGTGTTTTTAGTAATGTGGAGGTGAGGTGTTTTTAGTAATGTGGGGGTGCGGTGTTTTTAATAATGTGGGGGTGAGGTGTTTTTAATAATATGGGGGTGCGGTGTTTTTAGTAATGGGGAGGTGAGGTGTTTTTAATAATGTGGGGGTGCGGTGTTTTAATAATGTGGGCGTGAGGTGTTTTTAATAATGTGGGGGTGAGGTGATTTTAGTAATGTGGGCGTGAGGTGTTTTTAGTAATGTGGGGGTGAGGTGTTTTTAATAATGTGGGGGTGCGGTGTTTTAATAATGTGGGCGTGAGGTGTTTTTAATAATGTGGAGGTGAGGTGTTTTTAATAATGTGGGCGTGAGGTGTTTTTAGTAATGTGGGGCTGAGGTGTTTTTAATAATGTGGAGGTGAGGTGATTTTAGTAATGTGGGCGTGAGGTGTTTTTAGTAATGTGGGGGTGAGGTGTTTTTAATAATGTGGGGGTGCGGTGTTTTAATAATGTGGGCGTGAGGTGTTTTTAATAATGTGGAGGTGAGGTGTTTTTAATAATGTGGGCGTGAGGTGTTTTTAGTAATGTGGGGGTGAGTTGTTTTTAATAATGTGGAGGTGAGGTGTTTTTAATAATGTGGGGGTGCGGTGTTTTAATAATGTGGGCGTGAGGTGTTTTTAATAATGTGGGGTGAGGTGTTTTTAATAATGTGGGGGTGAGGTGTTTTTAATAATGTGGGGGTGAGGTGTTTTAATAATGTGGGGGTGAGGTGTTTTAATAATGTGGGGGTGAGGTGTTTTAATAATGTGGGGTGCGGTGTTTTAATAATGTGGGGTGAGGTATTTTTAATAATGTGGGCGTGAGGTGTTTTTAATAATGTGGGGGTGAGGTGTTTTTAGTAATGTGGAGGTGAGGTGTTTTTAATAATGTGGGGTGAGGTGTTTTAATAATGTGGAGGTGAGGTATTTTTAATAATGTGGGCGTGAGGTGTTTTTAATAATGTGGGGGTGAGGTGTTTTTAATAATGTGGGGGTGAGGTGTTTTAATAATGTGGGGGTGAGGTGTTTTTAATAATGTGGGGTGAGGTGTTTTTAATAATGTGGGGGTGAGGTGTTTTAATAATGTGGGGGTGAGGTGTTTTAATAATGTGGGGTGCGGTGTTTTAATAATGTGGGGGTGCGGTGTTTTTAATAATGTGGGGGTGAGGTGTTTTTAATAATGTGGGGGTGAGGTGTTTTTAATAATGTGGAGGTGAGGTGTTTTAATAATGTGGGGGTGGTGTTTTAATAATGTGGGGGTGAGGTGTTTTTAATAATATGGGGGTGAGGTGTTTTAATAATGTGGGGGTGAGGTGTTTTAATAATGTGGGGGTGCGGTGTTTTAATAATGTGGGGGTGAGGTGTTTTTAATAATGTGGGGGTGAGGTGTTTTAATAATGTGGGGTGAGGTGTTTTAATAATGTGGGGGTGAGGTGTTTTAATAATGTGGGGGTGCGGTGTTTTAATAATGTGGGGGTGAGGTGTTTTTAATAATGTGGGGTGAGGTGTTTTAATAATGTGGGGGTGAGGTGTTTTAATAATGTGGGTGTGCGGTGTTTTTAATAATGTGGGGGTGAGGTGTTTTAATAATGTGGGGGTGAGGTGTTTTAGTAATGTGGGGGTGCGGTGTTTTTAATAATGTGGGGTGAGGTGTTTTTAATAATGTGGGGTGAGGTGTTTTAATAATGTAGGGGTGAGGTATTTTTAATAATGTGGGCGTGAGGTGTTTTTAATAATGTGGGGGTGAGGTGTTTTTAATAATGTGGGGGTGAGGTGTTTTAATAATGTGGGGGTGCGGTGTTTTAATAATGTGGGGGTGAGGTGTTTTTAATAATGTGGGGGTGAGGTGTTTTAATAATGTGGGGGTGAGGTGTTTTAATAATGTGGGGTGCGGTGTTTTAATAATGTGGGGGTGAGGTATTTTTAATAATGTGGGCGTGAGGTGTTTTTAATAATGTGGGGTGAGGTGTTTTAATAATGTAGGGGTGAGGTATTTTTAATAATGTGGGGGTGAGGTGTTTTTAATAATGTGGAGGTGAGGTATTTTTAATAATGTGGAGGTGAGGTATTTTTAATAATGTGGGCGTGAGGTGTTTTTAATAATGTGGGGTGAGGTGTTTTAATAATGTAGGGGTGAGGTATTTTTAATAATGTGGGCGTGAGGTGTTTTTAATAATGTGGGGGTGAGGTGTTTTAATAATGTGGAGGTGAGGTATTTTTAATAATGTGGGTGTGAGGTGTTTTTAATAATGTGGGGGTGAGGTGTTTTTAGTAATGTGGAGGTGAGGTGTTTTTAATAATGTGGGGTGAGGTGTTTTAATAATGTGGAGGTGAAATGTTTTTAATAATGTAGGGGTGAGGTGTTTTAATAATGTGGGGGTGAGGTGTTTTAATTATGTGGAGGTGAGGTATTTTAATAATGTGGGGTGAGGTGTTTTTAATAATGTGGGGGTGAGGTGTTTTAATAATGTGGGGTGCGGTGTTTTAATAATGTGGGGGTGAGGTGTTTTAATAATGTGGGGGTGAGGTGTTTTTAATAATGTGGGGGTGAGGTGTTTTAATTATGTGGGGGTGAGGTGTTTTTAATAATGTGGGGGTGAGGTGTTTTAATAATGTGGGGGTGAGGTGTTTTAATAATGTGGGGGTGAGGTGTTTTAATAATGTGGGGGTGAGGTGTTTTTAATAATGTGGGGTGAGGTGTTTTTAATAATGTGGGGTGAGGTGTTTTTAATAATGTGGGGTGAGGTGTTTTAATAATGTGGGGTGAGGTGTTTTAATAATGTGGGGGTGAGGTGTTTTAATAATGTGGGGTGCGGTGTTTTAATAATGTGGGGTGAGGTATTTTTAATAATGTGGGCGTGAGGTGTTTTTAATAATGTGGGGGTGAGGTGTTTTTAGTAATGTGGAGGTGAGGTGTTTTTGGTAATGTGGAGGTGAGGTATTTTAATAATGTGGGGTGAGGTGTTTTTAATAATGTGGGGTGAGGTGTTTTTGGTAATGTGGGGGTGAGGTGTTTTTAGTAATGTGGAGGTGAGGTGTTTTTAGTAATGTGGAGGTGAGGTGTTTTAATAATGTGGGGGTGAGGTGTTTTTAGTAATGTGGGGGTGAGGTGTTTTTAATAATGTGGGGGTGCGGTGTTTTTAGTAATGTGGAGGTGAGGTGTTTTTAATAATGTGGGGGTGCGGTGTTTTCATAATGTGGGCGTGAGGTGTTTTTAATAATGTGGGGTGAGGTGATTTTAGTAATGTGGGCGTGAGGTGTTTTTAGTAATGTGGGGGTGAGGTGTTTTTAATAATATGGGGGTGCGGTGTTTTAATAATGTGGGCGTGAGGTGTTTTTAATAATGTGGAGGTGAGGTGTTTTTAATAATGTGGGCGTGAGGTGTTTTTAGTAATGTGGGGGTGAGTTGTTTTTAATAATGTGGAGGTGAGGTGTTTTTAATAGTGTGGGGGTGCGGTGTTTTAATAATGTGGGCGTGAGGTGTTTTTAATAATGTGGGGGTGAGGTGTTTTTAATAATGTGGGGGTGAGGTGTTTTTAATAATGTGGGGGTGAGGTGTTTTAATAATGTGGGGTGAGGTGTTTTAATAATGTGGGGGTGAGGTGTTTTAATAATGTGGGGGTGCGGTGTTTTAATAATGTGGGGTGAGGTATTTTTAATAATGTGGGCGTGAGGTATTTTTAATAATGTGGGGGTGAGGTGTTTTTAGTAATGTGGAGGTGAGGTGTTTTTAATAATGTGGGGGTGAGGTGTTTTAATAATGTGGAGGTGAGGTATTTTTAATAATGTGGGCGTGAGGTGTTTTTAATAATGTGGGGGTGAGGTGTTTATAATAATGTGGGGGTGAGGTGTTTTAATAATGTGGGGTTTGGTGTTTTAATAATGTGGGGGTGAGGTGTTTTTAATAATGTGGGGGTGAGGTGTTTTTAATAATGTGGGGGTGAGGTGTTTTAATAATGTGGGGGTGCGGTGTTTTAATAATGTGGGGGTGAGGTATTTTTAATAATGTGGGCGTGAGGTATTTTTAATAATGTGGGGGTGAGGTGTTTTTAGTAATGTGGAGGTGAGGTGTTTTTAATAATGTGGGGGTGAGGTGTTTTAATAATGTGGAGGTGAGGTATTTTTAATAATGTGGGCGTGAGGTGTTTTTAATAATGTGGGGGTGAGGTGTTTTTAATAATGTGGGGGTGAGGTGTTTTAATAATGTGGGGTTTGGTGTTTTAATAATGTGGGGGTGAGGTGTTTTTAATAATGTGGGGGTGAGGTGTTTTTAATAATGTGGGGTGAGGTGTTTTAATAATGTGGGGTGAGGTGTTTTAATAATGTGGGGGTGCGGTGTTTTAATAATGTGGGGGTGCGGTGTTTTAATAATGTGGGGGTGAGGTGTTTTTAATAATGTGGGGGTGAGGTGTTTTTAATAATGTGGGGTGAGGTGTTTTTAATTATGTGGGGGTGAGGTGTTTTTAATAATGTGGGAGTGAGGTGTTTTTAATAATGTGGGGTGAGGTGTTTTAATAATGTGGGGTGCGGTGTTTTAATAATGTGGGGGTGAGGTGTTTTTAATAATGTGGGGGTGAGGTGTTTTAATAATGTGGGGTGAGGTGTTTTAATAATGTGGGTGTGCGGTGTTTTTAATAATGTGGGGGTGAGGTGTTTTAATAATGTGGGGGTGAGGTGTTTTAATAATGTGGGGTGCGGTGTTTTTAATAATGTGGGGTGAGGTGTTTTAATAATGTGGGGTGAGGTGTTTTTAATAATGTGGGCGTGAGGTGTTTTTAGTAATGTGGGGGTGAGGTGTTTTTAATAATGTGGAGGTGAGGTGTTTTTAATAATGTGGGGTGCGGTGTTTTAATAATGTGGGCGTGAGGTGTTTTTAATAATGTGGGGGTGAGGTGTTTTTAATAATGTGGGGGTGAGGTGTTTTAATAATGTGGGGGTGCGGTGTTTTAATAATGTGGGGGTGAGGTATTTTTAATAATGTGGGCGTGTGGTATTTTTAATAATGTGGGGGTGAGGTGTTTTTAGTAATGTGGAGGTGAGGTGTTTTTAATAATGTGGGGGTGAGGTGTTTTAATAATGTGGAGGTGAGGTATTTTTAATAATGTGGGCGTGAGGTGTTTTTAATAATGTGGGGGTGAGGTGTTTTTAATAATGTGGGGTGAGGTGTTTTAATAATGTGGGGTTTGGTGTTTTAATAATGTGGGGTGAGGTGTTTTTAATAATGTGGGGGTGAGGTGTTTTTAATAATGTGGGGTGCGGTGTTTTAATAATGTGGGGTGCGGTGTTTTAATAATGTGGGGGTGAGGTGTTTTTATAATGTGGGGTGAGGTGTTTTTAATAATGTGGGGGTGAGGTGTTTTAATTATGTGGGGTGAGGTGTTTTTAATAATGTGGGAGTGAGGTGTTTTTAATAATGTGGGGTGAGGTGTTTTAATAATGTGGGGTGCGGTGTTTTAATAATGTGGGGGTGAGGTGTTTTTAATAATGTGGGGGTGAGGTGTTTTAATAATGTGGGGGTGAGGTGTTTTAATAATGTGGGTGTGCGGTGTTTTTAATAATGTGGGGGTGAGGTGTTTTAATAATGTGGGGTGAGGTGTTTTAATAATGTGGGGTGCGGTGTTTTTAATAATGTGGGGGTGAGGTGTTTTAATAATGTGGGGGTGAGGTGTTTTTAATAATGTGGGCGTGAGGTGTTTTTAGTAATGTGGGGTGAGGTGTTTTTAATAATGTGGAGGTGAGGTGTTTTTAATAATGTGGGGTGCGGTGTTTTAATAATGTGGGCGTGAGGTGTTTTTAATAATGTGGGGGTGAGGTGTTTTTAATAATGTGGGGTGAGGTGTTTTTAATAATGTGGGGTGAGGTGTTTTAATAATGTGGGGGTGCGGTGTTTTAATAATGTGGGGGTGAGGTATTTTTAATAATGTGGGCGTGAGGTGTTTTTAATAATGTGGGGTGAGGTGTTTTAATAATGTGGAGGTGAGGTATTTTTAATAATGTGGGCGTGAGGTGTTTTTAATAATGTGGGGGTGAGGTGTTTTTAGTAATGTGGAGGTGAGGTGTTTTTAATAATGTGGGTGTGAGGTGTTTTAATAATGTGGAGGTGAGGTATTTTTAATAATGTGGGCGTGAGGTGTTTTTAATAATGTGGGGTGAGGTGTTTTTAGTAATGTGGGGGTGCGGTGTTTTTAGTAATGGGGAGGTGAGGTGTTTTTAATAATGTGGGGTGCGGTGTTTTAATAATGTGGGCGTGAGGTGTTTTTAATAATGTGGGGTGAAGTGATTTTATTAATGTGGGCGTGAGGTGTTTTTAGTAAAGTGGGAGTGAGGTGTTTTTAATAATGTGGGGGTGCGGTGTTTTAATAATGTGGGCGTGAGGTGTTTTTAATAATGTGGAGGTGAGGTGTTTTTAATAATGTGGGCGTGAGGTGTTTTTAGTAATGTGGGGGTGAGGTGTTTTTAATAATGTGGAGGTGAGGTGATTTTAGTAATGTGGGCGTGAGCTGTTTTTAGTAATGTGGGGGTGAGGTGTTTTTAATAATGTGGGGGTGCGGTGTTTTAATAATGTGGGCGTGAGGTGTTTTTAATAATGTGGAGGTGAGGTGTTTTTAATAATGTGGGCGTGAGGTGTTTTTAGTAATGTGGGGGTGCGGTGTTTTAATAATGTGGGCGTGAGGTGTTTTTAATAATGTGGAGGTGAGGTGTTTTTAATAATGTGGGCGTGAGGTGTTTTTAGTAATGTGGGGGTGAGGTGTTTTTAATAATGTGGGGTGCGGTGTTTTAATAATGTGGGCGTGAGGTGTTTTTAATAATGTGGAGGTGAGGTGTTTTTAATAATGTGGAGGTGAGGTGTTTTTAATAATGTGGGGTGCGGTGTTTTAATAATGTGGGCGTGAGGTGTTTTTAATAATGTGGGGGTGAGGTGTTTTTAATAATGTGGGGTGAGGTGTTTTTAATAATGTGGGGGTGAGGTGTTTTAATAATGTGGGGGTGAGGTGTTTTAATAATGTGGGGTGAGGTGTTTTAATAATGTGGGGGTGCGGTGTTTTAATAATGTGGGGTGAGGTATTTTTAATAATGTGGGCGTGAGGTGTTTTTAATAATGTGGGGGTGAGGTGTTTTTAGTAATGTGGAGGTGAGGTGTTTTTAATAATGTGGGGGTGAGGTGTTTTAATAATGTGGAGGTGAGGTATTTTTAATAATGTGGGCGTGAGGTGTTTTTAATAATGTGGGGGTGAGGTGTTTTTAATAATGTGGGGGTGAGGTGTTTTAATAATGTGGGGTGAGGTGTTTTTAATAATGTGGGGTGAGGTGTTTTTAATAATGTGGGGGTGAGGTGTTTTAATAATGTGGGGGTGAGGTGTTTTAATAATGTGGGGGTGCGGTGTTTTAATAATGTGGGGTGCGGTGTTTTTAATAATGTGGGGGTGAGGTGTTTTTAATAATGTGGGGTGAGGTGTTTTTAATAATGTGGAGGTGAGGTGTTTTAATAATGTGGGGGTGTGGTGTTTTAATAATGTGGGGGTGAGGTGTTTTTAATAATATGGGGGTGAGGTGTTTTAATAATGTGGGGTGAGGTGTTTTAATAATGTGGGGGTGCGGTGTTTTAATAATGTGGGGTGAGGTGTTTTTAATAATGTGGGGTGAGGTGTTTTAATAATGTGGGGTGAGGTGTTTTAATAATGTGGGGGTGAGGTGTTTTAATAATGTGGGGGTGCGGTGTTTTAATAATGTGGGGGTGAGGTGTTTTTAATAATGTGGGGTGAGGTGTTTTAATAATGTGGGGTGAGGTGTTTTAATAATGTGGGTGTGCGGTGTTTTTAATAATGTGGGGGTGAGGTGTTTTAATAATGTGGGGTGAGGTGTTTTAGTAATGTGGGGGTGCGGTGTTTTTAATAATGTGGGGGTGAGGTGTTTTTAATAATGTGGGGTGAGGTGTTTTAATAATGTAGGGGTGAGGTATTTTTAATAATGTGGGCGTGAGGTGTTTTTAATAATGTGGGGGTGAGGTGTTTTTAATAATGTGGGGGTGAGGTGTTTTAATAATGTGGGGTGCGGTGTTTTAATAATGTGGGGGTGAGGTGTTTTTAATAATGTGGGGGTGAGGTGTTTTAATAATGTGGGGGTGAGGTGTTTTAATAATGTGGGGGTGCGGTGTTTTAATAATGTGGGGGTGAGGTATTTTTAATAATGTGGGCGTGAGGTGTTTTTAATAATGTGGGGGTGAGGTGTTTTAATAATGTAGGGGTGAGGTATTTTTAATAATGTGGGCGTGAGGTGTTTTTAATAATGTGGGGGTGAGGTGTTTTAATAATGTGGAGGTGAGGTATTTTTAATAATGTGGGTGTGAGGTGTTTTTAATAATGTGGGGGTGAGGTGTTTTTAGTAATGTGGAGGTGAGGTGTTTTTAATAATGTGGGGTGAGGTGTTTTAATAATGTGGAGGTGAAATGTTTTTAATAATGTAGGGGTGAGGTGTTTTAATAATGTGGGGGTGAGGTGTTTTAATTATGTGGAGGTGAGGTATTTTAATAATGTGGGGGTGAGGTGTTTTTAATAATGTGGGGTGAGGTGTTTTAATAATGTGGGGTGCGGTGTTTTAATAATGTGGGGGTGAGGTGTTTTTAATAATGTGGGGGTGAGGTGTTTTTAATAATGTGGGGGTGAGGTGTTTTAATTATGTGGGGGTGAGGTGTTTTTAATAATGTGGGGGTGAGGTGTTTTAATATGTGGGGTGAGGTGTTTTAATAATGTGGGGGTGAGGTGTTTTAATAATGTGGGGTGAGGTGTTTGTAATAATGTGGGGTTGAGCTGTTTTTAATAATGTGGGGGTGAGGTGTTTTAATAATGTGGGGGTGAGGTGTTTTAATAATGTGGGGGTGAGGTGTTTTAATAATGTGGGGGTGCGGTGTTTTAATAATGTGGGGTGAGGTATTTTTAATAATGTGGGCGTGAGGTGTTTTTAATAATGTGGGGGTGAGGTGTTTTTAGTAATGTGGAGGTGAGGTGTTTTTGGTAATGTGGAGGTGAGGTATTTTAATAATGTGGGGGTGAGGTGTTTTTAATAATGTGCGGGCGAGGTGTTTTTGGTAATGTGGGGGTGAGGTGTTTTTAGTAATGTGGCGGTGAGGTGTTTTTACTAATGTGGAGGTGAGGTGTTTTTAATAATGTGGGGGTGAGGTGTTTTTAGTAATGTGGGGGTGACGTGTTTTTAATAATGTGGGGGTGTGGTGTTTTTAGTAGTGTGGAGGTGAGGTGTTTTTAATAATGTGGGGGTGCGGTGTTTTCATAATGTGGGCGTGAGGTGTTTTTAATAATGTGGGGGTGAGGTGATTTTAGTAATGTGGGCGTGAGGTGTTTTTAGTAATGTGGGGGTGAGGTGTTTTTAATAATATGGGGTGCGGTGTTTTAATAATGTGGGCGTGAGGTGTTTTTAATAATGTGGAGGTGAGGTGTTTTTAATAATGTGGGCGTGAGGTGTTTTTAGTAATGTGGGGTGAGTTGTTTTTAATAATGTGGAGGTGAGGTGTTTTTAATAATGTGGGGGTGCGGTGTTTTAATAATGTGGGCGTGAGGTGTTTTTAATAATGTGGGGGTGAGGTGTTTTTAATAATGTGGGGGTGAGGTGTTTTTAATAATGTGGGGGTGAGGTGTTTTAATAATGTGGGGGTGAGGTGTTTTAATAATGTGGGGGTGAGGTGTTTTAATAATGTGGGGGTGCGGTGTTTTAATAATGTGGGGGTGAGGTGTTTTTAGTAATGTGGAGGTGAGGTGTTTTTAATAATGTGGGGGTGAGGTGTTTTAATAATGTGGAGGTGAGGTATTTTTAATAATGTGGGCGTGAGGTGTTTTTAATAATGTGGGGTGAGGTGTTTTTAATAATGTGGGGGTGAGGTGTTTTAATAATGTGGGGGTGTGGTGTTTTAATAATGTGGGGGTGAGGTATTTTTAATAATGTGGGGGTGAGGTGTTTTTCATAATGTGGGGGTGAGGTGTTTTAATAATGTGGGGTGAGGTGTTTTAATAATGTGGGGTGCGGTGTTTTAATAATGTGGGGGTGCGGTTTTAATAATGTGGGGGTGAGGTGTTTTTAATAATGTGGGGTGAGGTGTTTTTAATAATGTGGGGGTGCGGTATTTTAATTATGTGGGGGTGAGGTGTTTTTAATAATGTGGGAGTGAGGTGTTTTTAATAATGTGGGGGTGAGGTGTTTTAATAATGTGGGGGTGCGGTGTTTTAATAATGTGGGGGTGAGGTGTTTTTAATAATGTGGGGTGAGGTGTTTTAATAATGTGGGGGTGAGGTGTTTTAATAATGTGGGGGTGCGGTGTTTTTAATAATGTGGGGGTGAGGTGTTTAATAATGTCGGGGTGAGGTGTTTTTAATAATGTGGGCGTGAGGTGTTTTTAGTAATGTGGGGGTGAGGTGTTTTTAATAATGTGGGGGTGAGGTGTTTTAATAATGTGGGGGTGAGGTGTTTTTAATAATATGAGCATGAGGTGTTTTTAGTAATGTGGTGGTGAGGTGTTTTTAATAATGTGGAGGTGAGGTGTTTTAATAATGTGGGGGTACGGTGTTTTAATAATGTGGGGGTGAGGTGTTTTTAATAATGTGGGGGTGAGGTGTTTTTAATAATGTGGGGGTGAGGTGTTTTTAATAATGTGGGGGTGAGGTGTTTTAATAATGTGGGGGTGAGGTGTTTTAATAATGTGGGGTGAGGTGTTTTAATAATGTGGGGTGAGGTGTTTTAATAATGTGGGGGTGTGGTGTTTTAATAATGGGGGGGTGAGGTGTTTTAATAGTGTGGGGGTGAGGTGTTTTTAATAATGTGGAGGTGAGGTATTTTTAATAATGTGGGCGTGAGGTGTTTTTAATAATGTGGGGGTGAGGTGTTTTTAATAATGTGGGGGTGAGGTGTTTTAATAATGTGGGGGTGTGGTGTTTTAATAATGTGGGGGTGAGGTGTTTTTAATAATGTGGGGGTGAGGTGTTTTTAATAATGTGGGGGTGAGGTGTTTTAATAATGTGGGGTGAGGTGTTTTTAATAATGTGGGGTGAGGTGTTTTAATAATGTGGGGTGAGGTGTTTTAATTATGTGGGGGTGCGGTGTTTTTAGTAATGTGGAGGTGAGGTGTTTTTAATAATGTGGGCGTGAGGTGTTTTAAATAATGTAGGGGTGAGGTATTTTTAATAATGTGGGCGTGAGGTGTTTTTAATAATGTGGGGGTGAGGTGTTTTAATAATGTGGGGTGTGGTGTTTTAATAATGTGGGGGTGAGGTGTTTTAATAATGTGGGGGTGTGGTGTTTTAATAATGTGGGGTGCGGTGTTTTAATAATGTGGGGGTGAGGTGTTTTTAATAATGTGGGGGTGAGGTGTTTTTAATAATGTGGGGGTGAGGTGTTTTAATTATGTGGGGGTGAGGTGTTTTTAATAATGTGGGGGTGAGGTGTTTTTAATAATATGGGGGTGAGGTGTTTTAATAATGTGGGGTGGGGTGTTTTAATAATGTGGGGTGCGGTGTTTTAATAATGTGGGGGTGAGTTGTTTTTAATAATGTGGGGGTGAGGTGTTTTAATAATGTGGGGTGAGGTGTTTTAATAATGTGGGTGTGCGGTGTTTTTAATAATGTGGGGGTGAGGTGTTTTAATAATGTGGGGTGAGGTGTTTTAATAATGTGGGGGTGAGGTGTTTTAATAATGTGGGGTGAGGTGTTTTAATAATGTGGGGGTGAGGTGTTTTAATAATGTGGGGTGAGGTGTTTTAATAATGTGGGGGTGAGGTGTTTTAATAATGTGGGGTGAGGTGTTTTAATAATGTGGGGTGAGGTGTTTTTAATAATGTGGGGGTGAGGTGTTTTAATAATGTGGGGTGAGGTGTTTTAATAATGTGGGGGTGAGGTGTTTTTAATAATGTGGGGGTGAGGTGTTTTTAATAATGTGGAGGTGAGGTGTTTTAATAATGTGGAGGTGTTTTAATAATGTGGAGGTGTTTTAATAATGTGAGGTGTTTTAATAATGTGGAGATGAGGTGTTTTAATAATGTGGAGTGAGGTGTTTTAATAATGTGGAGATGAGGTGTTTTAATAATGTGGAGATGAGTGTTTTAATAATGTGAGGTGTTTTAATAATGTGGAGATGAGGTGTTTTAATAATGTGGAGATGAGGTGTTTTAATAATGTGTGAGGTGTTTTAATAATGTGGAGGTGAGGTGTTTTAATAATGTGGAGGTGAGTGTGGTGTTTTAATAATGTGGGGTGAGGTGTTTTAATAATGTGGGGTGAGGTGTTTTAATAATGTGGGGGTGAGGTGTTTTAATAATGTGGGTGAGGTGTTTTTAATAATGTGGGGTGAGGTGTTTTAATAATGTGGGGGTGAGGTGTTTTAATTATGTGGGGGTGCGGTGTTTTTAATAATGTGGGGGTGAGGTGTTTTAATAATGTGGGTGAGGTGTTTTAATAATGTGGGGGTGAGGTGTTTTAATAATGTGGGGGTGAGGTGTTTTAATAATGTGGGGTGCGGTGTTTTAATAATGTGGGGGTGAGGTATTTTTAATAATGTGGGCGTGAGGTGTTTTTAATAATGTAGGGGTGAGGTATTTTTAATAATGTGGGCGTGAGGTGTTTTTAATAATGTGGGGGTGAGGTGTTTTTAGTAATGTGGAGGTGAGCTGTTTTAATAATGTGGGGGTGAGGTGTTTTAATAATGTGGAGGTGAGGTGTTTTTAATAATGTGGGGGTGAGGTGTTTTAATAATGTGGGGGTGAGGTGTTTTAATTATGTGGAGGTGAGGTATTTTAATAATGTGGGGGTGAGGTGTTTTTAATAATGTGGGGGTGAGGTGTTTTTAGTAATGTGGAGGTGAGGTATTTTAATAATGTGGGGTGAGGTGTTTTTAATAATGTGGGGGTGAGGTGTTTTTAGTAATGTGGGGGTGAGGTGTTTTTAATAATGTGGGGTGCGGTGTTTTAATAATGTGGGCGTGAGGTGTTTTTAATAATGTGGGGGTGAGGTGATTTTAGTAATGTGGGCGTGAGGTGTTTTTATAATGTGGGGGTGCGGGGTTTTTAGTAATGTGGGGGTGAGGTGTTTTAATTATGTGGGGGTGAGGTGTTTTTCGTAATGTGGAGGTGAGGTGTTTTTAATAATGTGGGGTGCGGTGTTTTTAGTAATGTGGGGGTGAGGTGTTTTAATTATGTGGGGGTGAGGTGTTTTTAGTAATGTGGAGGTGAGGTGTTTTTAATAATGTGGGGTGCGGTGTTTTAATAATGTGGGCGTGAGGTGTTTTTAATAATGTGGGGGTGAGGTGATTTTAGTAATGTGGGCGTGAGGTGTTTTTAATAATGTGGGGGTGAGGTGATTTTAGTAATGTGGGCGTGAGGTGTTTTTAATAATGTGGGGGGGCGGGGTTTTTAGTAATGTGGGGGTGAGGTGTTTTAATTATGTGGGGGTGAGGTGTTTTTCGTAATGTGGAGGTGAGGTGTTTTTAATAATGTGGGGGTGCGGTGTTTTTAGTAATGTGGGGGTGAGGTGTTTTAATTATGTGGGGGTGCGGTGTTTTAATAATGTGGGGAGAGGTGTTTTTAATAATTTGGGGGTGAGGTGTTTTTAATAATGTGGGGGTGAGGTGTTTTTAATAATGTGGGGGTGAGGTGTTTTTAATTATGTGGGGGTGAGGTGATTTTAGTAATGTGGGCGTGAGGTGTTTTTAGTAATGTGGGGGTGAGGTGATTTTAGTAATGTGGGGGCGCGGTGTTTTAATAATGTGGGCGTGAGGTGTTTTTAATATTGTGGAGGTGAGGTGTTTTTAATAATGTGGGGGGGAGGTGTTTTAATAATGTGGTGGTGAGGTGTTTTAATAATGTGGGGGTGAGGTGTTTTAATAATGTGGGGGTGCGGTGTTTTAATAATGTGGGGTGAGGTGTTTTTAGTAATGTGGAGGTGAGGTGTTTTTAATAATGTGGGGGTGAGGTGTTTTAATAATGTGGAGGTGAGGTATTTTTAATAATGTGGGCGTGAGGTGTTTTTAATAATGTGGGGGTGAGGTGTTTTTAATAATGTGGGGGTGAGGTGTTTTAATAATGTGGGGGTGTGGTGTTTTAATAATGTGGGGGTGAGGTGTTTTTAATAATGTGGGGGTGAGGTGTTTTTAATAATGTGGGGGTGAGGTGTTTTAATAATGTGGGGTGAGGTG
This sequence comes from Eptatretus burgeri, assembly GCF_056783735.1. Taxonomy (NCBI): domain Eukaryota; kingdom Metazoa; phylum Chordata; class Myxini; order Myxiniformes; family Myxinidae; genus Eptatretus; species Eptatretus burgeri. The sequence goes on along the minus strand of NC_140972.1, from coordinate 27,947,867 downwards.
TTTTAATAATGTGGGGGTGCGGTGTTTTAATAATGTGGGGGTGCGGTATTTTAATTATGTGGGGTGAGGTGTTTTTAATAATGTGGGAGTGAGGTGTTTTTAATAATGTGGGGGTGAGGTGTTTTAATAATGTGGGGTGCGGTGTTTTAATAATGTGGGGGTGAGGTGTTTTTAATAATGTGGGGGTGAGGTGTTTTAATAATGTGGGGTGAGGTGTTTTAATAATGTGGGGTGCGGTGTTTTTAATAATGTGGGGGTGAGGTGTTTAATAATGTGGGGGTGAGGTGTTTTTAATAATGTGGGCGTGAGGTGTTTTTAGTAATGTGGGGGTGAGGTGTTTTTAATAATGTGGGGGTGAGGTGTTTTAATAATGTGGGGGTGAGGTGTTTTTAATAATGTGGGCGTGAGGTGTTTTTAGTAATGTGGGGGTGAGGTGGTTTTAATAATGTGGGGGGGAGGTGTTTTAATAATGTGGGGGTGAGGCGTGTTAATAATGTGCGGGTGAGGTGTTTTAATAATGTGGGGGCGCGGTGTTTTAATAATGTGGGGGTGAGGTATTTTTAATAATGTGGGGGTGAGGTGTTTTAATAATGTGGGGGTGAGGTGTTTTAATAATGTGGAGGTGAGGTATTTTTAATAATGTGGGCGTGAGGTGTTTTTAATAATGTGGGGTGAGGTGTTTTTAATAATGTGGGGGTGAGGTGTTTTAATAATGTGGGGTGTGGTGTTTTAATAATGTGGGGTGAGGTGTTTTTAATAATGTGGGGGTGAGGTGTTTTTAATAATGTGGGGGTGAGGTGTTTTAATAATGTGGGGTGAGGTGTTTTTAATAATGTGGGGGTGAGGTGTTTTAATTATGTGGGGGTGCGGTGTTTTTAGTAATGTGGAGGTGAGGTGTTTTTAGTAATGTGGAGGTGATGTGTTTTTAATAATGTTGGAGTGAGGTGTTTTAATAATGTGGGGGTGCGGTGTTTTTAATAATGTGGGGGTGAGGTGATTTTAGTAATGTGGGCGTGAGGTGTTTTTAGTAATGTGGGGGTGAGGTGTTTTTAATAATATGGGGGTGCGGTGTTTTAATAATGTGGGCGTGAGGTGTGTTTAATAATGTGGAGGTGAGGTGTTTTTAATAATGTGGGGGTGAGGTGTTTTAATAATGTGGGGGTGCGGTGTTTTAATAATGTGGGGGTGCGGTGTTTTAATAATGTGGGGGTGCGGTGTTTTAATAATGTGGGGGTGAGGTGTTTTTAGTAATGTGGAGGTGAGGTGTTTTTAATAATGTGGAGTGAGGTGTTTTAATAATGTGGAGGTGAGGTATTTTTAATAATGTGGGCGTGAGGTGTTTTTAATAATGTGGGGTGAGGTGTTTTTAATAATGTGGGGGTGAGGTGTTTTAATCATGTGGGGTGTGGTGTTTTAATAATGTGGGGTGTGGTGTTTTAATAATGTGGGGTGAGGTGTTTTTAATAATGTGGGGGTGAGGTGTTTTTAATAATGTGGGGGTGAGGTGTTTTAATAATGTGGGGGTGAGGTATTTTTAATAATGTGGGCGTGAGGTGTTTTAATAATGTGGGGTGAGGTGGTTTTAATAATGTGGGGGTGAGGTGTTTTTAATAATGTGGGGGTGAGGTGTTTTAATTATGTGGGGTGAGGTATTTTTAATAATGTGGTGGTGAGGTGTTTTAATAATGTGGGGGTGAGGTGTTTTTAATAATGTGGGGTGAGGTGTTTTTAATAATGTGGGGGTGAGGTGTTTTAATAATGTGGGGGTGAGGTGTTTTAATAATGTGGGGGTGAGGTGTTTTAATAATGTGGGGGTGCGGTGTTTTAATAATGTGGGGGTGAGGTATTTTTAATAATGTGGGCGTGAGGTATTTTTAATAATGTGGGCGTGAGGTGTTTTTAATAATGTGGGGGTGAGGTGTTTTTAATAATGTGGGGGTGAGGTGTTTTAATAATGTGGAGGTGAGGTGTTTTTAATAATGTGGAGGTGAGGTATTTTTAATAATGTGGGCGTGTGGTGTTTTAATAATGTGGGGGTGAGGTGTTTTTAATAATGTGGGGGTGAGGTGTTTTTAATAATGTGGGGGTGAGGTGTTTTAATAATGTGGGGGTGAGGTGTTTTAATAATGTGGGGGTGCGGTGTTTTAATAATGTGGGGGTGAGGTGTTTTAATAATGTGGGGTGAGGTGTTTTTAATAATGTGGAGTGAGGTGTTTTTAATAATGTGGGGTGAGGTGTTTTAATAATGTGGGGTGAGGTGTTTTAATAATGTGGGGGTGAGGTGTTTTAATTATGTGGGGGTGAGGTGTTTTAATAATGTGGGAGTGAGGTGTTTTAATAATGTGGGGTGAGGTGTTTTAATAATGTGGGGGTGAGGTGTTTTAATAATGTGGGGGTGAGGTGTTTTTAATAATGTGGGGGTGAGGTGTTTTTAATAATGTGGGGGTGAGGTGTTTTTAATAATGTGGGGTGAGGTGTTTTAATAATGTGGGGGTGAGGTGTTTTTAATAATGTGGGGTGAGGTGTTTTAATAATGTGGGGGTGAGGTGTTTTAATAATGTGGGGTGAGGTGTTTTAATAATGTGGGGTGAGGTGTTTTAATAATGTGGGGTGAGGTGCTTTAATAATGAGGAGGTGAGGTCTACTAACAATGTGGGGGTGAGGTTTTGTTAACAATTTGGAGGTGATGTGTTTTAGTAATGTGGGGGAGAGGTGTTTTAATAATGTGGGGGTGAGGTGTTTTAATAATGTGGGGTGAGGTGTTTTAATAATGTGGGGGTGAGGTGTTTTAATAATGTGGGGTGAGGTGTTTTTAATAATGTGGGGTGAGGTGTTTTAATAATGTGGGGTGAGGTGTTTTAATAATGTGGGGTGAGGTGTTTTTAATAATGTGGGGGTGAGGTGTTTTTAATAATGTGGGGTGAGGTGTTTTTAATAATGTGGGGGTGAGGTGTTTTAATAATGTGGGGGTGAGGTGTTTTAATAATGTGGGGGTGAGGTGTTTTAATAATGTGGGGGTGAGGTGTTTTAATAATGTGGGGGTGAGGTGTTTTTAATAATGTGGGGGTGAGGTGTTTTTAATAATGTGGGGTGAGGTGTTTTAATAATGTGGGGTGAGGTGTTTTAATAATGTGGAGGTGAGGTGTTTTTAATAATGTGGAGGTGAGGTGTTTTTAATAATGTGGGGTGAGGTGTTTTAATAATGTGGGGTGAGGTGTTTTTAATAATGTGGGGTGAGGTGTTTTAATAATGTGGGGTGAGGTGTTTTAATAATGTGGGGGTGAGGTGTTTTAATAATGTGGGGGTGAGGTGTTTTAATAATGTGGGGGTGAGGTGTTTTAATAATGTGGAGGTGAGGTGTTTTTAATAATGTGGGGGTGAGGTGTTTTAATAATGTGGGGGTGAGGTGTTTTAATAATGTGGGGTGAGGTGTTTTAATAATGTGGGGTGAGGTGTTTTTAATAATGTGGGGGTGAGGTGTTTTTAATAATGTGGGGGTGAGGTGTTTTAATAATGTGGGGGTGAGGTGTTTTAATAATGTGGGGGTGAGGTGTTTTAATAATGTGGGGTGAGGTGTTTTAATAATGTGGGGGTGAGGTGTTTTAATAATGTGGGGGTGAGGTGTTTTTAATAATGTGGAGGTGAGGTGTTTTAATAATGTGGGGGTGAGGTGTTTTAATAATGTGGAGGTGAGGTGTTTTTAATAATGTGGGGTGAGGTGTTTTTAATAATGTGGGGGTGAGGTGTTTTAATAATGTGGGGGTGAGGTGTTTTAATAATGTGGGGTGAGGTGTTTTAATAATGTGGGGTGAGGTGTTTTAATAATGTGGGGTGAGGTGTTTTTAATAATGTGGGGGTGAGGTGTTTTAATAATGTGGGGTGAGGTGTTTTAATAATGTGGGGTGAGGTGTTTTAATAATGTGAGGTGAGGTGTTTTTAATAATGTGGGGTGAGGTGTTTTTAATAATGTGGGGTGAGGTGTTTTAATAATGTGGGGGTGAGGTGTTTTAATAATGTGGGGGTGAGGTGTTTTAATAATGTGGGGTGAGGTGTTTTTAATAATGTGGGGGTGAGGTGTTTTAATAATGTGGGGTGAGGTGTTTTAATAATGTGGGGTGAGGTGTTTTTAATAATGTGGGGGTGAGGTGTTTTTAATAATGTGGGGGTGAGGTGTTTTAATAATGTGGGGGTGAGGTGTTTTAATAATGTGGGGTGAGGTGTTTTAATAATGTGGGGGTGAGGTGTTTTAATAATGTGGGGTGAGGTGTTTTAATAATGTGGGGGTGAGGTGTTTTTAATAATGTGGGGGTGAGGTGTTTTTAATAATGTGGGGGTGAGGTGTTTTAATAATGTGGGGGTGAGGTGTTTTAATAATGTGGAGGTGAGGTGTTTTAATAATGTGGGGGTGAGGTGTTTTTAATAATGTGGGGTGAGGTGTTTTAATAATGTGGGGGTGAGGTGTTTTAATAATGTGGGGGTGAGGTGTTTTTAATAATGTGGGGGTGAGGTGTTTTTAATAATGTGGGGGTGAGGTGTTTTAATAATGTGGGGTGAGGTGTTTTAATAATGTGGGGTGAGGTGTTTTAATAATGTGGGGTGAGGTGTTTTAATAATGTGGGGGTGAGGTGTTTTTAATAATGTGGGGTGAGGTGTTTTAATAATGTGGGGTGAGGTGTTTTTAATAATGTGGGGGTGAGGTGTTTTAATAATGTGGGGGTGAGGTGTTTTTAATAATGTGGGGGTGAGGTGTTTTAATAATGTGGGGGTGAGGTGTTTTAATAATGTGGGGGTGAGGTGTTTTAATAATGTGGGGGTGAGGTGTTTTAATAATGTGGGGTGAGGTGTTTTAATAATGTGGGGGTGAGGTGTTTTTAATAATGTGGGGGTGAGGTGTTTTTAATAATGTGGGGTGAGGTGTTTTTAATAATGTGGGGGTGAGGTGTTTTAATAATGTGGGGGTGAGGTGTTTTAATAATGTGGGGGTGAGGTGTTTTAATAATGTGGGGGTGAGGTGTTTTAATAATGTGGGGGTGAGGTGTTTTAATAATGTGGGGTGAGGTGTTTTAATAATGTGGGGTGAGGTGTTTTAATAATGTGGAGGTGAGGTGTTTTAATAATGTGGGGTGAGGTGTTTTTAATAATGTGGGGGTGAGGTGTTTTTAATAATGTGGGGGTGAGGTGTTTTAATAATGTGGGGGTGAGGTGTTTTAATAATGTGGGGGTGAGGTGTTTTAATAATGTGGGGTGAGGTGTTTTAATAATGTGGGGGTGAGGTGTTTTAATAATGTGGGGGTGAGGTGTTTTAATAATGTGGGGGTGAGGTGTTTTTAATAATGTGGGGGTGAGGTGTTTTTAATAATGTGGGGGTGAGGTGTTTTAATAATGTGGGGTGAGGTGTTTTAATAATGTGGGGGTGAGGTGTTTTTAATAATGTGGGGGTGAGGTGTTTTTAATAATGTGGGGGTGAGGTGTTTTTAATAATGTGGGGTGAGGTGTTTTAATAATGTGGGGTGAGGTGTTTTAATAATGTGGGGGTGAGGTGTTTTAATAATGTGGGGGTGAGGTGTTTTAATAATGTGGGGGTGAGGTGTTTTAATAATGTGGGGGTGAGGTGTTTTAATAATGTGGAGGTGAGGTGTTTTTAATAATGTGGGGTGAGGTGTTTTTAATAATGTGGGGGTGAGGTGTTTTAATAATGTGGGGGTGAGGTGTTTTAATAATGTGGGGGTGAGGTGTTTTTAATAATGTGGGGGTGAGGTGTTTTAATAATGTGGGGGTGAGGTGTTTTAATAATGTGGGGTGAGGTGTTTTTAATAATGTGGGGGTGAGGTGTTTTAATAATGTGGGGGTGAGGTGTTTTAATAATGTGGGGGTGAGGTGTTTTAATAATGTGGAGGTGAGGTGTTTTAATAATGTGGGGGTGAGGTGTTTTAATAATGTGGGGGTGAGGTGTTTTAATAATGTGGGGGTGAGGTGTTTTAATAATGTGGGGTGAGGTGTTTTTAATAATGTGGGGTGAGGTGTTTTAATAATGTGGGGGTGAGGTGTTTTAATAATGTGGGGGTGAGGTGTTTTAATAATGTGGGGGTGAGGTGTTTTAATAATGTGGGGGTGAGGTGTTTTAATAATGTGGGGTGAGGTGTTTTTAATAATGTGGGGTGAGGTGTTTTTAATAATGTGGGGGTGAGGTGTTTTTAATAATGTGGGGGTGAGGTGTTTTAATAATGTGGGGGTGAGGTGTTTTAATAATGTGGGGGTGAGGTGTTTTAATAATGTGGGGTGAGGTGTTTTAATAATGTGGGGGTGAGGTGTTTTTAATAATGTGGGGGTGAGGTGTTTTAATAATGTGGGGGTGAGGTGTTTTTAATAATGTGGGGGTGAGGTGTTTTAATAATGTGGGGTGAGGTGTTTTAATAATGTGGGGTGAGGTGTTTTTAATAATGTGGGGGTGAGGTGTTTTAATAATGTGGGGGTGAGGTGTTTTTAATAATGTGGGGGTGAGGTGTTTTAATAATGTGGGGTGAGGTGTTTTAATAATGTGGGGGTGAGGTGTTTTTAATAATGTGGGGGTGAGGTGTTTTAATAATGTGGGGGTGAGGTGTTTTAATAATGTGGGGGTGAGGTGTTTTAATAATGTGGGGGTGAGGTGTTTTTAATAATGTGGAGGTGAGGTGTTTTAATAATGTGGGGGTGAGGTGTTTTTAATAATGTGGGGTGAGGTGTTTTAATAATGTGGGGGTGAGGTGTTTTAATAATGTGGGGGTGAGGTGTTTTTAATAATGTGGGGGTGAGGTGTTTTAATAATGTGGGGGTGAGGTGTTTTAATAATGTGGAGGTGAGGTGTTTTAATAATGTGGGGTGAGGTGTTTTTAATAATGTGGGGGTGAGGTGTTTTAATAATGTGGGGGTGAGGTGTTTTAATAATGTGGGGGTGAGGTGTTTTAATAATGTGGGGGTGAGGTGTTTTTAATAATGTGGGGGTGAGGTGTTTTTAATAATGTGGGGTGAGGTGTTTTAATAATGTGGAGGTGAGGTGTTTTTAATAATGTGGGGTGAGGTGTTTTAATAATGTGGGGTGAGGTGTTTTTAATAATGTGGGGTGAGGTGTTTTTAATAATGTGGGGTGAGGTGTTTTAATAATGTGGGGTGAGGTGTTTTAATAATGTGGGGTGAGGTGTTTTAATAATGTGGGGGTGAGGTGTTTTAATAATGTGGGGGTGAGGTGTTTTTAATAATGTGGGGGTGAGGTGTTTTTAATAATGTGGGGTGAGGTGTTTTAATAATGTGGGGTGAGGTGTTTTAATAATGTGGGGGTGAGGTGTTTTAATAATGTGGGGTGAGGTGTTTTTAATAATGTGGGGTGAGGTGTTTTTAATAATGTGGGGGTGAGGTGTTTTAATAATGTGGGGGTGAGGTGTTTTAATAATGTGGGGGTGAGGTGTTTTAATAATGTGGGGGTGAGGTGTTTTTAATAATGTGGGGGTGAGGTGTTTTAATAATGTGGGGGTGAGGTGTTTTAATAATGTGGGGGTGAGGTGTTTTAATAATGTGGGGGTGAGGTGTTTTAATAATGTGGGGGTGAGGTGTTTTTAATAATGTGGGGGTGAGGTGTTTTAATAATGTGGGGGTGAGGTGTTTTAATAATGTGGGGTGAGGTGTTTTAATAATGTGGGGTGAGGTGTTTTTAATAATGTGGGGGTGAGGTGTTTTTAATAATGTGGGGGGGAGGTGTTTTAATAATGTGGGGTGAGGTGTTTTAATAATGTGCGGGTGAGGTGTTTTAATAACGTGCGGGTGCGGTGTTTTAATAATGTGGGGGTGCGGTGTTTTTAATAATGTGGGCGTGAGGTGTTTTTAATAATGTGGGGGTGAGGTGTTTTTAATAATGTGGGGGTGAGGTGTTTTTAATAATGTGGGGGTGAGGTGTTTTAATAATGTGGAGGTGAGGTGTTTTAATAATGTGGGGTGAGGTGAGGTGTTTTAATAATGTGGGGTGAGGTGTTTTTAATAATGTGGGGGTGAGGTGTTTTAATAATGTGGGGGTGAGGTGTTTTAATAATGTGGGGGTGAGGTGTTTTAATAATGTGGGGGTGAGGTGTTTTTAATAATGTGGGGGTGAGGTGTTTTAATAATGTGGGGTGAGGTGTTTTAATAATGTGGGGTGAGGTGTTTTAATAATGTGGGGGTGAGGTGTTTTAATAATGTGGGGTGAGGTGTTTTTAATAATGTGGGGGTGAGGTGTTTTTAATAATGTGGAGGTGAGGTGTTTTAATAATGTGGGGGTGAGGTGTTTTAATAATGTGGAGGTGAGGTGTTTTTAATAATGTGGGGGTGAGGTGTTTTAATAATGTGGGGGTGAGGTGTTTTAATAATGTGGGGTGTGAGGTGTTTTAATAATGTGGGGGTGAGGTGTTTTAATAATGTGGGGGTGAGGTGTTTTAATAATGTGGGGTGAGGTGTTTTAATAATGTGGGGGTGAGGTGTTTTTAATAATGTGGGGTGAGGTGTTTTAATAATGTGGGGGTGAGGTGTTTTAATAATGTGGGGTGAGGTGTTTTAATAATGTGGGGGTGAGGTGTTTTAATAATGTGGGGGTGAGGTGTTTTTAATAATGTGGGGGTGAGGTGTTTTAATAATGTGGGGTGAGGTGTTTTAATAATGTGGGGGTGAGGTGTTTTAATAATGTGGGGGTGAGGTGTTTTTAATAATGTGGGCGTGAGGTGTTTTTAATAATGTGGGGTGAGGTGTTTTTAATAATGTGGAGGTGAGGTGTTTTTAATAATGTGGGGTGAGGTGTTTTAATAATGTGGAGGTGAGGTGTTTTTAATAATGTGGGGGTGAGGTGTTTTTAATAATGTGGGGGTGAGGTGTTTTTAGTAATGTGGGGTGAGGTGTTTTAATAATGTGGAGGTGAGGTGTTTTTAATAATGTGGGGGTGAGGTGTTTTAATAATGTGGGGGTGAGGTGTTTTTAATAATGTGGGGGTGAGGTGTTTTAATAATGTGGGGGTGAGGTGTTTTAATAATGTGGGTGTGAGGTGTTTTTAATAATGTGGGGGTGAGGTGTTTTAATAATGTGGAGGTGAGGTGTTTTTAATAATGTGGGGGTGAGGTGTTTTAATAATGTGGAGGTGAGGTGTTTTTAATAATGTGGAGGTGAGGTGTTTTAATAATGTGGAGGTGAGGTGTTTTTAATAATGTGGGGGTGAGGTGTTTTTAATAATGTGGGGGTGAGGTGTTTTAATAATGTGGGGTGAGGTGTTTTAGTAATGTTGAGGTGAGGTGTTTTTAATAATGTGGGGGTGAGGTGTTTTAATAATGTGGAGGTGAGGTGTTTTTAATAATGTGGGGGTGCGGTGTTTTAATAATGTGGGGTGAGGTGTTTTTAATAATGTGGGGTGAGGTGTTTTAATAATGTGGGGGTGAGGTGTTTTTAATATTGTGGGGGTGAGGTGTTTTTAATAATGTGGGGGTGAGGTGTTTTAATAATGTGGGGGTGAGGTGTTTTTAATAATGTGGGGGTGAGGTGTTTTAATAATGTGGGGGTGAGGTGTTTTAATAATGTGGGGGTGAGGTGTTTTAATAATGTGGGGGTGAGGTGTTTTAATAATGTGGGGGTGAGGTGTTTTTAATAATGTGGGGTGAGGTGTTTTTAATAATGTGGAGGTGAGGTGTTTTAATAATGTGGGGGTGAGGTGTTTTAATAATGTGGAGTTGATGTCTTTTTAATAATGTGGGGGTGAGGTGTTTATAATAATGTGGGGGTGAGGTGTTTTAATAATGTGGGGGTGAGGTGTTTTTAATAATGTGGGGGTGAGGTGTTTTAATAATGTGGGGGTGAGGTGTTTTAATAATGTGGGGTGAGGTGTTTTAATAATGTGGGGGTGAGGTGTTTTAATAATGTGGGGGTGAGGTATTTTTAATAATGTGGGCGTGAGGTGTTTTTAATAATGTGGGGGTGAGGTGTTTTTAGTAATGTGGAGGTGAGGTGTTTTTAATAATGTGGGGGTGAGGTGTTTTAATAATGTGGAGGTGAGGTATTTTTAATAATGTGGGCGTGAGGTGTTTTTAATAATGTGGGGGTGAGGTGTTTTTAATAATGTGGGGTGAGGTGTTTTAATAATGTGGGGGTGTGGTGTTTTAATAATGTGGGGGTGAGGTGTTTTTAATAATGTGGGGGTGAGGTGTTTTTAATAATGTGGGGGTGAGGTGTTTTAATAATGTGGGGTGAGGTGTTTTTAATAATGTGGGGGTGAGGTGTTTTAATAATGTGGGGTGCGGTGTTTTAATAATGTGGGGGTGAGGTGTTTTTAATAATGTGGGGTGAGGTGTTTTTAATAATGTGGGGGTGAGGTGTTTTAATAATGTGGGGGTGCGGTGTTTTAATAATGTGGGGGTGAGGTATTTTTAATAATGTGGGCGTGAGGTGTTTTTAATAATGTGGGGGTGAGGTGTTTTTAGTAATGTGGAGGTGAGGTGTTTTTAATATTGTGGGTGTGAGGTGTTTTAATAATGTGGAGGTGAGGTATTTTTAATAATGTGGGCGTGAGGTGTTTTTAATAATGTGGGGGTGAGGTGTTTTTAATAATGTGGGGGTGAGGTGTTTTAATAATGTGGGGGTGTGGTGTTTTAATAATGTGGGGGTGAGGTGTTTTTAATAATGTGGGGTGAGGTGTTTTTAATAATGTGGGGGTGAGGTGTTTTAATAATGTGGGGGTGAGGTGTTTTTAATAATGTGGGGGTGAGGTGTTTTAATAATGTGGGGTGCGGTGTTTTAATAATGTGGGGGTGAGGTGTTTTTAATAATGTGGGGGTGAGGTGTTTTTAATAATGTGGGGGTGAGGTGTTTTAATAATGTGGGGGTGCGGTGTTTTAATAATGTGGGGGTGAGGTATTTTTAATAATGTGGGCGTGAGGTGTTTTTAATAATGTGGGGGTGAGGTGTTTTTAGTAATGTGGAGGTGAGGTGTTTTTAATAATGTGGGGGTGAGGTGTTTTAATAATGTGGAGGTGAGGTGTTTTTAATAATGTTGGGGTGAGGTGTTTTTAATAATGTTGGGGTGAGGTGTTTTTAATAATGTGGGGGTGAGGTGTTTTAAGTGATGTGGAGGTGAGGTGTTTTTAATAATGTGGGGGTGAGGTGTTTTAATAATGTGGGGGTGAGGTGTTTTTAGTAATGTGGAGGTGAGGTGTTTTAATAATGTGGAGGTGAGGCGTTTTTAATAATGTGGGGGTGAGGTGTTTTAATAATGTGGAGGTGAGGTGTTTTTAATAATGTGGGGGTGAGGTGTTTTTCGTAATGTGGGGGTGAGGTGTTTTTAATAATGTGGGGTGAGGTGTTTTTAATAATGTGGGGGTGAGGTGTTTTAATAGTGTGTTGGTGCGGTGTTTTAATAATGTGGGGGTGAGGTATGTTTAATAATGTGGGCGTGAGGTGTTTTTAATAATGTGGGGGTGAGGTGTTTTAATAATGTGGAGGTGAGGTGTTTTTAATAATGTGGGGGTGCGGTGTTTTAATAATGTGGGGGTGAGGTGTTTTTAATAATGTGGGGGTGAGGTGTTTTTAATAATGTGGGGGTGAGGTGTTTTTAATAATGTGGCAATCAGGTGTTTTTAATAATGTGGAAATGAGGTGTTTTTAATTATGTGGCAGTGAGGTGTTTTTAATAATGTGGGGGTGAGGTGTTTTTAATAATGTGGGGGTGAGGTGTTATAATAATGTGGGGGTGAGGTGTTTTTAATAATGTGGGGGTGAGGTGTTATAATAATGTGGAGGTGAGGTGTTTTTAATAATGTGGGGGTGAGGTGTTATAATAATGTGGGGGTGAGGTGATTTTAATAATGTGGCAGTGAGGTGGTTTTAATAATGTGGAGGTGAGGTGTTTTTAATAATGTGGCAGTGAGGTGTTTTTAATAATGTGGGGGTGAGGTGTTTTTAATAATGTGGAAGTGAGGTGTTTTTAATAATGTGGCAGTGAGGTGTTTTTAATAATGTGGCAGTGAGGTGTTTTAATAATGTGGGGGTGAGGTGTTTTTAATAATGTGGGGGTGAGGTGTTTTTAATAATGTGGGGGTGAGGTGTTTTTAATAATGTTGCAGTGAGGTGTTTTTAATAATGTGGGGGTGAGGTGTTTTTAATAATGTGGGGGTGAGGTGTTTTTAATAATGTGGGGGTGAGGTGTTTTTAATAATGTGGGGGTGAGGTGTTTTTAATAATGTTGCAGTGAGGTGTTTTTAATAATGTGGCAGTGAGGTGTTTTTTAATAATGTGGAATTGCGGTGTTTTTAATAATGTGGCAGTGAGGTGTTTTTAATAACCAGTACATGCCCGTAAAAAAAAGAATAAATAAATAAATAAATATTCAAACCGCGAGCAACAAACACCAACCACACAGGCCGTTTCTTCGCTCTTACGTGCCCGTACTTGCGTAGCCCGGAAGTTCGCATATTATTCGCAATTTAGTTTTAATACCCAATTATTCAATTAGCGCCAATGTATTTTACCTTTTCGCAATGTCATGGCAAGGAAAAACAAAAAGAGAAGAGAAGAGAGAGAAAAAAATTTACTTCCTGGTTCGGAGCATACCAGCACTCTGATGTTACCGAAATTTATGCACCATCTAATATGAAAACGATCATAACTTGGGGCATTGTGTTTGTCTCTAAATGCGCATAAGAAATCGAGAAATTTTTAGAATACACGAAGTCATCACTCTCCGGAAGCCCGTACGTTGTAAGTTGTAACCCGTAATGGGGAACGCGGCTGAGCTTCCCTTCCCCATCGGCCATGCCCACGCAACAACGTGTCTTGTCATTGGTTTGGTAAATAAATGGCCATAACTTGGGGAGCACTTGTCCGATTAATATCAAACCTTGAAAAGGCACATCCTCAGGGCCCCAGTAATATATGTGGCAAGTTTCAATTAGATCGGACCAGTGGTTGTCGAGAAACAGCCGTCACAGACACACACACACACACACACACACACACACACACACACACACACACACACACACACACACACACACACACACACACACACACACACACACACACACACACATTGCTGGAATTATAGCTAGATATGGCAGTGAGGTGTTTTTAATAATGTTGCTGGGAGGTGTTTTTAATACCATGGCAGTTAGCTGTTTTTAATACCATGGTAGTGAAGTGTAGTTTTCAACTTTCACGTTTCATATCTGGTACATAGGTACAGACTGTGGAGACGGTGTGTCGCGACATACGCGACATACTTTCGTCATCTGAAGTGGTTGCCATGGCAACGAGGATGCTGTTTTCCATGTAGTAGCACAATTCTGTATATACCTTCTTGTTCAGGTGTATATTGTGCTCACTTGCGCTCTTGTTGTAAAATATAATCGCCAGGAGAGTATACAGTAATTACAGTTCTGTAATCTATTTTCATCATCAACAAGCCCTGTAGTATAATATGCAAACATTCGAAGCTGTTTTGTCAGTAAATTTGGTGGAAAAGTTGAAGAATCACACATCTATAAAATAGAGATGAAAAGATCCTAAATGATTTTGTTTGCCGTGTACCACCAGAAAATCACAGACGTACCACTCGTTCGGAACCTTTGTTTTTAGAGGTATGCACAATTTCCGTTGAACTGTCTCATCTGCAACAAGCATCAATGTATCCAAAGGTATCCTTCAGGAGGACATTAAACCAGAAAATCCCGTGTGTTCGCACTCGTTATTGGTGGCCATTAAAGATCCCATTGTGTCTTTCATGAAGAGTAGGTGAGTTCTTATCAGCACCCTGAACAGATAGCCAGCCGGTTTGTAAGACCTTGGTCAAAAACGTTATTCGCCCAACTCCCATCAAGGTGGAAGTAATTGGTGCCATGAAAGAAGTAGTAGTGGGCTACATGAATAAAGGAGACATTATCGATAGCTACGTATGTTTCAGATCAAAACACGACAAGCCCATTATTATTACTTCTGAACGGCAAGTCATGTGGGAAGGCAGTTGCAGTGAAGCAGCTTGCTTTCCCCATATGGAAATCTAAACCAATTGAGAGCAACTTTAGATCACTCCGACACCCCGTAAGGCTCACAACAAGTGTGTTTCCATCCTGAGGCAAGCAAGGACACATCTTCTTGAAAATCTCAAGACAACTCTAATCAATCTCCTCCTTCAAAATCATGGTGCTACCTTGGCCTTCTCTGGTATGCCCACCCACACCCTCATTGTTGTTTTCATTGACTTTAGCAAAGCATTTGACACTAAACCGCATGAGCGACTCCTACTGAAGCTTGAGAGGCTGGGTATTGGGCATCCATTTCTTTCCTGGCTAGTGTGATTTCCTTATAGGATATAAACAATGCGTCTCCGTTAACGGTACCCTGTCACAATGGAAGGAGGGACTAAGTCAAGTACCGCAGGGTTCTGTGCGTGGCCCTGAATTATTCTTCGTCAATATTGATCTCGTAGACAATTTTCAATCTAAAGCCCTGTTATTTGCGGACGATGTAAAAATTTGGAGTGATGCTCATTGAGGGTGATGACCCCTCAATGTTTCAGGAATCAACGTTGCACTACAAGGATGGTCAGAAGTCAAGCATGGTTCTCATACGAGGACCCCTTATTGAACCTGCACCTCTTCTCATGAGATTACAGACAAACTCGAGGAGATTTGATCACTTCCGGATCCTGCACAGGGAATTCCAAGTTTTTAATTTGAAGAACTGCCTTGTCTCAATCGGGATGACCGCCTTCGTGGGTCACTCCTGGAAACTGACCAAGCCTGCGGCTCACTGCAGGAGGAGAGCAGTCTTCTATACTCTTCAACTGGTTAACATGTGGAATGGACTCGATGAAGAAGCTGTTCAATCACCATCTGTTGATACATTTAAAAATAGTTTAGACAGACTGCTGTTTCAATAATGATAGGACCACATAGGGCACTGCCCTCCTGTCCTACTTTCCTACCTGACCTAACCTGATCACTGCAGACTCTGCTTGCGATAAGGTAGAATATCTCTATTCAGTGTTTCACAGCAAATCTCATCGACATAACCCCTCCTGTTATGTCCCCCACCCTGCTATATCCCAATTGAGACTGTAATGCACAAGCAGTATCTTGGTTCCAACATTGTTTCTCTACTAGATAAACAACTTCTTCCATGCTCCAGAAAAAAAACCTCCCTTCCATTTTTCAGATGACTCCACATCGTTTGGGTAGGGCCCCATCCTACTGATAGGCAGACGGCATCTGTGTCACTCTCTGCCAATCTGGAATCAAGTCGATGTTGCCCTGATGAATAAAACATGCCCTTCGATCCTGGAAAACTTTACAGCCTCACCCAATCCCTTCAAAAGGATCATTAAACGAACCCACCTGTCTATTTCTATGATCATCCACTTAATGAGGTTCAGTCTCTTGAACTTCTTGGGTTAATCGTCAGCTAAGACCTCTTCGAGACCATTCATATGGAAAAACTGGCCTCAAAAGCCAGTTGTGAACTTGACATCCTTCATCGTTCCAATTCTTAATCCTTGAAAAAAAAAACATCAATACTACTCATTGCCTAAAAGGCCTATGTCCATAGCTCGAAGAAGTACTGCCCTCCCACATGGGCCGGGACCCCAGCATTATGTCTGTCTCTCCTACATTCTGTGTAATATAAAGGTCTCGACGTTATTGACATATACCGTGATGGTCAAAGCACAAGGTCTATGCTCTCACATCACAGGCAAGTCTGTGGTCTGTTTCTCACTGCCTTTCCTCCGGTCTTGCTCCCTCTGCTCTCTTCGCCCTCCAACACTCCCCAGCTCCGCTAAGATGCATGCATTCTTCCAGTAATCCCCCCTTGGTTAAACCTCCAAAATACAGGCTGAAAGAATGAATACCTCAAACACTTCTCTCATCTGCAGAACCACCACCCAGACGCTGTTTTACCCAATACTTCCCTCCAGTTCTTCAAGCAGGTGGAGCATCTCTATTTTCTGTTATCCGCAATCCTTCCCCACATTAAAAAAAAACCCATTAAGCCAACCTTGTAATTTACAGATAACTGTTTCCTCCTCTTCTCAGTCTCCTCTTTTCCTTTTCTTCCATTCCCCTGTTCCTTATGTCCAACCTTTACCACCTCCCACATGGTCAGTTCATTGCCTTTTTATCATGTGCCACCTTGCTCTTCCATGAGCCTCGATGTGGTAAAAAAAAAGAAAAAAAAAGATGTTTTTGAGTTTGCAGTGATTCAATGCATACCATCATGCTTTTATTGATACACGTCTTTTATATAACAGTTTTTAAAAGAGATAGTGTTGATTGATGATAAAATTATTTACATTTCCTAATTGAGAAAAGGTGAACCATATCAATACACATCAGAAAATGATTTCGACTACATTAAAAATTATTTTCCTTAATATAGCCTGACGGTTGTTTCTATAACATGATCAGAAAAACAAAACTTAGGCAATGAACTCACAGAAAGTTTAAATCCTACAAAGTCCTCCTGTTTCTGTGCAATTTACACCACGCTCACATCAGATGTAACATTCAGTCCAAGTTACAGATTTTTAATGTAAAATCATTTTCATTCTTATCCTGCTCACATTGTCCTATAAATAGGAATCTTGTCAACCTTGAATCTGCAATCAACCAGTGTGACGTCCATTGCATGATTTATTTACACTTTTAAACTTTCATATACGATATATTTACTTTTGAAGAATAATTCACTGAATTAGAGGTTTTTTTTTTAAATCTATTAAATATTTTCCTTAAAATACAAATCCTGAATTAATTATTCACTTTTGAGTTCCTAACTTACACTCCTCTCTAAGTTTTCAGCAAAAGGATAGTGATGAGCGGAAATGGGGGGGGGGGGGGGAGAACTACTCATCAGGGAAAAGGTTTAACC
The DNA here is from genome assembly GCF_056783735.1 of Eptatretus burgeri. Lineage (NCBI taxonomy): Eukaryota > Metazoa > Chordata > Myxini > Myxiniformes > Myxinidae > Eptatretus > Eptatretus burgeri. The sequence goes on along the minus strand of NC_140972.1, from coordinate 27,930,971 downwards.
ATGACTTAATCGAGATATCGAGACAGAAACATGCAGGTGTTTGATTATCTGGATAGAAACGACCAAGCGTTGCATATGAATCCATTCAGAGTGGGAGACGAACACAGGAGACAAACTTGAATGGCACACAGTGGAGCACGTACCTCCGTCAGGCTGAGCTGTTTACATTTTGTATGCCACTGAGATGTCGGATCTGAAACCGCACCTTAACCAAAATCGAATCGGCTTGTTCTCGTCACCTAACCAACTCATCCACCTCGTTTTGTCATAACTCGTCCACAACTTTTTGAGATATCATGCTGCACGTAGTTTTTGGCCCCCATCTCTCAATGGTGAAGAATCACTTGAAAAAAATTCTCTGATCTGCATCCGGATCCGGATCTTCACCAAAATCGAATCAATTCTTCCGTGTCCCACACCCAACCTGTCCACAAGTTTCATCCTAATCCATGCACAACTTTTTGAGATATCATGCTAAATATTGTTTTTGGTCTTATCTTTCATATGGATGCCGTGGAAACCTGGACCGGTTTCCACGGTGTCAATATGAGAGATAGGACCAATGTCAAGCTAGGCAAGATGTGAGGCAGGGGACCCAACCCAGAGGGGAGAGCAGTACTCCACCTATCTCTCAATGGTGAAGAATCACTTAGAAATTATAGTAGCCGAATCCGGATCCAGATCTTCACCAAAATCGAATCATTTTGTTCTTTTCACACACCCAACCTGTCCACCAAGTTTCACCCGAATCCGTGCACAACTTGTTGAGATATCCTGTTCATGGACAAACAGACAGAGGTGAAAACTATAACTTCCGTCCACCTTCAATTAGTCCCTGAAAATGAAAAGGACTCCCTCGTTATTTCTCGATTTTGACTGAAATCTGTTCTAAGTCTGGTATTGTTGAAGCAATCAGTCCATTTACAGTAATGTCATAATCGGTATGTTTACATTAACAGTAATCAAACTTCATAATCCTTTCAGGCTTCAGGAAAATTGCTAAATTTTCACTAAATTTGGCATTAACGAATATTGGGTTTGTCTCAAAACAGACAGGTCACCAGAAATAAAATGGAGAAGAAAAACAAAAGGGGGTTTTGTATCCATAATTGAGGCTCTTGGAAGAGCTACTAAGAGTACACTGAAAGGATCAGGACACAAGAGGACAAAAGGAACAATAGAGAATATGGGTGGGCACCAACAGCAGAGTTGAAGACTGAGATGGAGGCAGATGGATACAGAAGGAAACTCAGGAGGGGAAACTGGAAATTTGGAAGAAGGAGGGCTTGGGGTGGAGTAGGGGTAGGCAGAGGGGGAGGGTTAATGAGGGTAGAAAATATCTGAGAGAATGATGAACACAGCTATCTTTGAAGACCTGGAAGGAACAATGAGATTGAAGAGAATGTGGAAGTTGGTTCCACAGGTCAGAAAGAAGAGGGGCAAAAGCATGGAGGTGAGCAATGATCCTGGATTTGGGGAGTTTTCGAAATTCCAATAATTGGTTTCCACAGCATCAAGCTGAGCAAGATGTGAAGCAGGGGATCCAACCAACCCAGAAAGGAGAGCAGTACTCCACCAAGCTATAGATGAAGGACTTGTAGGTGGATAGGAGTTCAGGCGTGCCAAGAAATGACTTTGTATAAGGGAGGATGAGTGGCTTTGGATGCCAACTTGGAAATGTGGTTTGCCCAAGAAAGATCCTGGCTGATAGTGAGGCGACTGAACTTTCTCAAAAATATTGTTAAGAAAGTAGATGTTGGGGGGGGGGGGTGTTGCCGGATGGTCCTTTCAGAGAGAGATAATGAGAGTGTGAGACTTGTCAGGATTGGAAGACATATTCCAAGTGTTTGACCAGCTTTTGATTTTGTCGAGGCCTGAAGAGGGGGAAGAGGCTGCAGCCTGCCTGTCTAAAGGATGAGGGATGTCACAGCAAATAGATAATGCTCAGATTTTCCAGAGAGTCAGAGTGATCATTGATGAGGATCAGGAATAGGACTGGGCCCAGAACACTGCCTTGGGGAACTCCAGTCTTGACAGGGTGAGGAGATGAAAAGACTCTGTTGTGAGCCACATGTTGGCGATGAGAGTAGAGGATTAGAAGCAGCATGTCCCCACAGTAGAGTGACCGAGTCTGAATACAAATTGATGATCTGAGATTAGGTTGTTGGAGAAAAGGAATGATTTCATATCATCTGCAATGATGGATTCCATGACCATGCTGATGATTGTAAGTAAGCTGATGGGTCTATAGTTAAGGGGATCAGTTTTTGCACCTTTTTATGTAATGCTGTGATGGTGGTGGATTTCCCAGCAGATGGAAGATGACCTCGCACAAATGATAGGTTAAAAATGGCAGAGAAAGAATGTGCAAGAGCAGTGAAGCAGGATTTTAGGACACATGGGCTGATGCCATCTGGTCCAGTTGCAGAATCAGAGTGGACGGTTGAAAGAACCTTTTCCACCTTCTCAGGTGCAAAATACAGAGTCCAGGAAAAGTTTGGGTTGACAGGGAAGGGTGAGAACCGAGACTGAGGGGTTGGAGACACAAGATTTCGAAACAAACACAGAATTGAGGTATTCAGTCTTCTCACGAGCAGAGTCGGCTGTGGTGGTGAAGAGAGGGAAGGGATGGAGGGGGAGCATACTCCAGAGACAGACTTAACATGGCACCACCAGGGTTTAGAGGATTTAGACAAGTTTGAAAGTTAATTCTTGATGTTGGACAGAAGTTGTTTTTTGGCTCTCCTGAGAGTGGACACAAACTTGTTGCGGAGTTTTTGGAATGCACTGAGATCGCCTTCGGTCAGATTTGCCGTCCAGGAAGAGAAGCAAAGCTGTTTCAGAGCAACTGCCTCATCACAGGATTCAGTGTACCATGGGTGGGAAGAGGGGTAACAAATTGAAGGCTTGATGGGATGAATCTGTGCATGTGACTGAGAGAGACAGAGAGGTTTCAGGTTTCTGTTTTCTGTGGAAGAATTCCCAGGCTGAGCTAACATCAGGGGCAATAGATATGGTAGACCAGTCCTGAAGAGAGATGGCTGTTTGCACTCCCTGGCAATCTGCTTGAGTGAAATGCCAGACTCGCTGGCATTGAGGCAGCTCTCTGAGAATAGCCAGAGAGATGTTGATTTAACCATATGATCATATGAACCAATTGGAACAGAGGAAGAGCTGGAGACATTTGTGGGAAAGTTAGTCAACACCAAGTCCAGAAGGGAGGATTTGCCATTGGGAGAAATCCGGGTTGGAAAGTTCACAGATTGAGTCAGTGCCAATGAGTCACAGAAGTCCTTTGCTGAAGTTCCATGGCTGGTGAGGGAGGTACCAACACCCAGCCAAGTTGTATGGTGACAATTTAAATCACCACATATGAGGAAGAGAGAGAGTTGGGATGAGTGGTTAAAAGTTTGTCCATGTTGTCTGGAAGAGAGAGAGAGAGATGTAGATGGAGTCATCACTTGAGGATAACGTACTAATTAAATGAAGTAAAGCAATGCTATTCATGTCGAATAGATTATTATTCATTTATACATAAGGATGTATTTGTCATAGAGCTTGCTCTTTGTATATTTCATAAACTTGAACCCATCATAAATACCTCATGCCTGTTGGATGCCGCACACGATATCACGATCCATTCTAAATAACGAGTTAAGTTATTGTTCAAAAAATTTTAAATTCCTCCAATTGAAAATGTATTTTAATGATAAACGACCCCTGGATACATTATATTCATCTTTGCTCATCTGAAAGTCTTTCTGCAAACAACATGCGTTTGTTTACGCATTAAACAATGATGGAGTCCATACTCTTCTACAAAACATTGTTTAAAGGGGATGAATGGTCAGCCATTTAAAAGCAATGGTTTCGTGAAACAACAGTTGTGGCAATTTTAAAATCAATAAATATGACAGATACTGATCAATGTGGCTGCGTTGATGAAACTTCCTTGTGTAGCAGTTGTCGGTCGACCATTGAGCATCATTACAGAGCATGCAATGCGCAACAATCCGAGGACTTCCTCATCATTCAAATGACCGGGACGGTCTGGTTTTCCACTGGTGTGTCAGAGCCCGATGTAGAGGACAGTCTGTTCCTTTTTGACCGTTTCCTGCAAAAGAAAGTACACATTCTTGTGAAAGGGCAAGGCTATCTGGGATATAATTCCCAACAATACATCTAGCTCCTGGCAAAATTGAGTTGATAATGTCTACTCGATTTGAGGTGTTTATTCTGTGAATGTCCTCCCTCCTTGACCCTCCCTCCTGGACCTAATAATGACCAACTTTCCATCTGATATCTCTTGTTCCTCTTCTGCCCCTACTAGCTCTTCTGATCACTTTATTGTCAATGCCTATATCGCTCTGGTTTTTATTTTTTTTTATAAGAGAGCAACCTCAATGATGCAGGACATGGCTGTTCCAACAGAGTAATCTGGCTTCATTCTGCGCTCTCACAAAAGGGTTGAGCTACCATCTCAGCACCTGATATTGATTCTGAAACACTTTCACAAAAATGTGCATTCTCTCATGCACTGGTTTATCCCATCCTACCCATCCTCGAGAGTCTAGACCCGATGACATTGAATCCTGTGGTGAGATGGTTACAGTCAAGCAGCTTGCTTTCTCAACTTTGAAAGGTACCTTGACTGAGGGCAACTTTCCTTCATTCCACAGGGCTAAAAGAAGGGTGTGTCTATCCTGAGGAAAGCCAGAAAACATCATCTTACAAAATATATTGACTCAGCTCTCCAAACAGTCACCTTCTTCCAAGTCATGGTGGTACCTTGCCAAGTCTGTCTCTGATGTATGCTCCCCCTCTCTCCCATCCCTAATCTCAAACAGCTTTATTGCAGACTCTGTCCAAGATCATGTAGAATGTCTAAACTCTGTGTTTGCCTCAAAATGTCGTGTAACCAACCAATCCCATTATGTACTCATCTTATACCCAATGCCTGGTGTTGGCTTAATGGTTAGGGGGGTGGGCTTGGGATCCTTGGGTCCTGAGTTCAAATCCCGCTCAGCTGTTGAATTAATACCAGGTGGGGTTAACTCGACCTGTCATCCTTCCGTGGTCGGCAAAATGAGTGCCAGCTTGCTGGTATACTGTGTCGGAGTGGCGACCCATCCAGGATTGTGCCCAATAGCCAAGGAGACTGCTTAAGCAGCACCAACGCTCTGCACAGAGTATGGTCCCAATCTCCTCTCCTTATACCCCCAACATACCCACTGTCGACTCGACTATATGTCCTTCTTGCACAAGAAAGTACAGAAAGTTATGTCTCGCCTTACCTTGCCTGCTTCAGTGATGGACAATCCTGCTCTGCTGTTCTTGCTTCCCTTGTATCTGCCCTTTTCAGTCTGTCCTCCTTTGGTCGCCTCCCCTCTGCATGAAAGACAGGAAACATCACTCTCGTCCACAAGAAAGGTGCAAAACCAGACACTACCAACTATAGGCCTGTGAGCTTGCTTTCAATTACAAGTAAAGTCATGGAATCCATCATTCCTGCTGATGTCAAGTCTTTCCTCTTTTTTTTTTCAATCATATGATCTCTGACCATCAGTTTGGATTCTGGACCAGTCACTCGACTCTGGATG
>NC_140972.1:27730371-27922871 GCF_056783735.1 Eptatretus burgeri | reverse complement strand
GGAGATGGTTCCACAAACAATACAGAAGAGGAACAAAGGAGTGAAGAAGGTTGCAAATTTGGACTTTGGGGTGATAAAAAGTGTTGCGAGGTTGAAATCATGTGATCTGGAGTGGCGAGAGACCAGGAGGGTACGGGCTAGTGAGTGGCAGCATGGATGGAAAAATGAAAGAGGAAGGAAGATGGCTTTTTGTGAAAGTCTAGATTATAAGGATAGAGAGCATGGTTGAGGGGAAAGAGAAAATGAGAAATTAACAACGACACATGGCATGGGAAATGATTGCAGGATAGTCCAAATGGCTGCAATCAGACGAGTTCTCAAATAAATACCACAATGTTAGAAATAGGTAAAACAAAGGGTGGAAGCCATTAAGGGAGAAACAATAGATAGAAGACAGTACTCTACATGATATTAATGGGTGGAGAGGGAGTATTGTCTTGGATTGCTTATTGTGCCAACGTATGCAATGACAAAACAAGACATCGAGGTAGACCAATCCTGATGCATGATGCGGGAGATAGACAAGGAAGGCACAACCCGAAGCCAATGAACAATACAAGAATGGCACCCGATAGAGCGCATACCTCCGCCACGCTGCATACCTTCCATTGATGGGCCGAATCTGCATCTGTACCTTAACCAAAATCCAAACAGTTTATTCTTGTCACCGACCCAACTCATCCACCAAGTTCTTGAGATATCGTGCTACATATCGATTTTGGCCCCATCCCTCAGTAGTGAAGAATCACTTGAAACGTTCTCGTATCTTGATCCGGATCTGGGTCTTCTCCCAAATCAAATAAATTGGTCCTTATCACACACCCAACTTCTCCACCAAATTTCGTCTGAAACCATCCATAAGCTTTTGAGTTATCCTGTGCTCACAGACAGACAGACAGACAGACAGACAGGGGTGAAAACAACCTCAGTCCACCTTCGGTGGTGGGGCTAAAAATGGATAAAAGTCATTTCACTTCTGGTGCTTTCAGAATTTGTGGTGGCTTCTCATCTCTGTACATTTATGCACTCAATATCCACATGTAATTGAAGACTGACTTTATCCTCCTTTTGGTTATTGTAGCCATCGGCACAACTTTCTGCCATCGCACTGCAATCAAGGGCTGAGAGAATCCTCTGAATAACAAATCATTGCTCATTTACCCAAAGTTCACAAGGCATGAACCAGATTGTTTTGTATCGGTTTATTTATATTCATTAAAAAATTTGCCTTTGTTTTGAACACCTTTTGTTCCGATATATTTATTACCTCCGCCACCGGATGTGAAGGAGGTCGTGTTTTCACCCCTTTCTGACTGTTTGTGACTTGCAAAATCGAAGATTTTTCAAGTCTATTGGTATTTTCAAGTTTCATTTGTTATTCTGTTTGTCTGTCTGTTTGTCTGTTTGTCTGTCTATCTCTGAAAGGTCACAATTCGAAACCGATTGTCATGAAACTTTACCAAGTTGCAGAAGTAGTCTCAACTGAGAAGCCTATTGATTTTGAGGTCAAAGGTCAAAGGTCATCTTGAGGTCGAGTTTCTAAAATTGTCATTTTTCCTCCGATTGACTTGAAATTTGAACAAGATTGGCACATTGCGTCACTGGATTGGGAAACCAACTATTTTTGAGGTCAGAAGGACAAAAGTCAACTCAAGAGGTCAAACTTCTAAAATTATCTATTTTTATCTGAAAAATTGTCAATTTGCATCTTATTAACTTGAAAGTTGAACAGGATTTGCATAGTCCATAACTGAATTGGGAAAGCAACTATTTTTGAGGCCAAAGGTCAACTCAAGGTCAAACTTCTAAAATCATTCATTTGAATCTGAAAAATAATCAATTTTTTTCCGATTGACCTGAGCATTAAGATTGTCACTTTTAATATTAATGAATTGGACAATTTAGTGTATCAATGGCAACCTTTAGAGAGAAGGATGGACTTTGCAAGTATCGTGCTCTGTACGACGTCTGTTTTTTGCTTGCTTGCTTGCCTGTGTGCAACATATCTCAAAAAGTTACGTACGGAATCAGACAAAAGTTGGTGTACAAGTTGAGGATGTGACAAGGACGAATTGATTCAATTTTGGTGAAGATTTGAATCCAGATCTGCATACGAAAATGATTTAATTTTTAAAGTGATTTAATCATTGAGAGATGGAACCAAAACGATATACTGCATGATATTTCAAAAATGTATTGGGCCCGATATGTTTTCCTTGATCAGACATTTCATGGCAGAGGTATGCGCTCTACCAAGTGCCCTTCTAGTGTTGTACTATTTTCACTTTGTGAACGCGAGTTATAATATGAAGAAGCATTTCTTGAAGGCTTCTCACGAGAAGCCATATTTTCACCCGTGGCTTGTGTGCAGGCTAGAAAACATATCATGAAAGTGGCTCGTGATATTGGTGTTGGCCTTGTGGCCTGCTCGTACGTGAAAGTGGAAGAAATGAAAAGGTAAACGTAGCAAAGTTTTCACGATGATTAAAGGGCAACAGAAATAGCTTTTTTCTTGGCAGACAGGAGCAGACAAAAGATGCTTTGCCTTGATTGTTTTTTTTTTTTTAATGAAAAATATGTGGCACCATACCACTGAGATAAGATGAAGGTTTTTGAACTCTTGTTTTTAAAATATAAACTGCTTTTCAAGGACAAATTGTAATTTAAATCTGGGGTCACAGCATCATGAAGTTGGTCATCGTAAACGAGTGAGCAGTAAACCTGCAGTGAAATTTTAGTCCCAAGCTCCATTTTCACAATTAGTTATGCAGCAAAAAGGAAAACATATCAAGTTGTGTAATGGATATCATTGGAATACCTGCAACAGTTATAGGCACAAAGCAGAAAACCAAGAGTGAGGATGAGGGCAGCAATAAGAAGGGCAGCCAGTACTCCAGGTTGGCTTACTGTTGTGTTCGTGATGTGAAGTTCCATTGTCTGGCAACGGTCACCTTCAAATCCATCCCTGCATCTATCAGGCAGAAACAAATAGGGATCAGCAGAAATGTATTTGCTTTGAGACACGAACAGGCTCGGTTATAAAACAGTTAGCAACTGGTCAATATTAAGTGAGACAACTATTGGTGGTATCCCCATTCTCCTCTTTAAATGAGCCATGACTCCCGGATTAAAATATGAGTGGTTCGTCCACTCACATTTCACATTTCGTAGAATGCTCCTTGAAGTAGCACACTTACCTTTGAGCTGTGTAATCTGAATTTGCTTTTAGGTCCGACTATAAAACTGTTGCTTTGGAGTTTCGCAGGTAGGACATTGCATCACAAAGTGCACCATCCCTTCAATGGACGTTAAGCTGAATGTCCTATCTGTGAGCCTCATGTCTCTCAACTTCTTTGTAAGAAATTCCTTGTTTTCCTTTCTTAGAAGTATTTCAGGTTACACATGTGGAGCTGTTGAACAGCTCCCAAGATGAAAGCAGCCAAATTAACAGGATTACCTTTTCTTAAAATTGAATGTAGCATTTAATTGAGGAAGCCAAAGCATTTAAAATGCTCTCAGTAAGCTACCATTTTTGACTGTTGGTAATCAAAGCCAGTCGGCTATATCTATCTATCTATCTCTATATCACTCTCACTCTCACTCTCACTCTCACTCTCACTCTCACTCTCACTCTCACTCACTCTCACTCTCACTCTCACTCTCACTCTCACTCTCACTCTCACTCTCACTCTCACTCTCACTCTCACTCTCACTCTCACTCTCACTCTCACTCTCACTCTCACTCTCACTCTCACTCTCACTCTCACTCTCACTCTCTCTCTGTCTGTGTTCTCTCACTCTCTCTCTGTCTGTGTCTCTTTCTCTGTCTCTGTCTCTGTCTCTTTGTCGTGCAGCTGAACATCTGGCTTTCTTGTTGGCCCTTGTAACAACATTCTTTGAGCCTCGGGCTCAGAGAAGTCCAATTATAAATCAGCACTGTTTTGGTATAGTTCAAAGGGGAACATCTTGTAGCAGAATGAGACGATAATATATATTGTGATAAAGATCTGCCTGATCAATAACAGATCTTCTTGCTTGTGAAAAGATAAAGGCTTTGTCAGGCCAGGAGAGAATATTTGCTGGGGTGTTGATACTTTCAAAGAAACCAGATGAGCAGGAAAAATATATATATAAAGTAAACCAAACTGCTTGCGGGCCAGAGTTTTGACTGGGCTGGTATACTGTAGGTATTCTGTGCCTTTCTACTCTCGTGTATACACTTTTGATGCGCATTAAACCTCTTCTCTACGACGATTGGTGTAGTCATTGCTTGATTGCAGACCCTGATCTCGACACACATTCATCTTTAAAATTACTCTTTCTCAAGCTGTATGTTGGATTTAACAGAGGCAGGAGAAATGTGGCTTCCAAGCACCCACTATTGACAGAGATCAATCACCCAATGTGAAGGTGGAAGATTATATGCCTCACAGTCTTCACAGTAACAGCAGCAATATCACTGAAGACAACGTTAAGCCCACATTTTAGGAGCCAGCTGGGTAGGTTATACCAAGCACTAAACATCAAACAGTTTCTATTCATTCCTTTACAATGATCCTTTGGAGATGGGTGAAGATGTTGGAATGTGCCACGAAGTACCTTTTCATTTTCCTCCCAATGATGTGAATCGTCTTTCCTGCTTACAATCAACAAATCATAACAAAAGTCTCGCAAATGTCAATTGAACGAATCATTACTCTCAAAGCCCAACAAAGTTGTGAATCTGTCGAATAAACCCACACACTTTCCAACACACTTTGTCTATTCTATTTCCCTGCAACAAATATGACTCTTGGCCTTGGAAGACATTGTACAAATCGATATGTGACTTCGGGCATCATTGAAACATGACTAAACAAGGGATTGTCGAAATCACACATTTCAGTGTCGAAGTTTCCTTTCCTTGTTCAACCCTTAACCCAAACTATGGGCTCGAGTTAGACTGTTGGTTCCCTATTGTGCTTGATGATGCTCATTCCGACTGAGGTTACTCGTGGTGCATTCGTTATTTCTGTGCTGTTGGATTTGGCACCATTTATTCCTTCTCTGATTAATGTAATCACTTAACCTCATTGTTACAGATTAATGAACTTGTCTCGGGATTGGCAGGATATCTCATTTACAGTGGCTTGCAAAAGTATTCACCCCTCCCAATAATGGCATGTTTAAATTTATTCTGAACGATCAAATACCACCTGTCGCTTCGCTGACGGGAAAACTGAGAGGGGGGAGAAAAAGAAGGGGGAGAGGGAGGGAGGTGGTGGAGAGAGAGAGGGGGGGGCGTGAGTGGGGGGGGTAAGGGAAGGCAGCGAGAGGTGAGAGGAAGGGAAGGCAGACGTGCGGTGGAGCATTAATTACCATTCATACTGTCTCATCAAAATGATTTTGCATAGAATAACAGTGAAGATTAAAAAGAAAATAATGTCTGAAATCAATTTTCTACCGGTCGTACTATAAATGCTGTCCAGAGACAAACACTGCTCGGACATGTACGGAGATACGCAGTCCGGAGACAAACACTGCCCAAATGTAACCACCATCCAGAGAGAGAGAGAGAGAGAGAGAGAGAGAGAGAGAGAGAGAGAGAGAGAGAGAGAGAGAGAGAGAGAGAGAGAGAGAGAGAGAGAGAGAGAGAGAGAGAGAGAGAGAGAGAGAGAGAGAGAGAGAGAGAGAGAGAGAGAGAGAGAGAGAGAGAGAGAGAGAGAGAGAGAGAGAGAGAGAGAGAGAGAGAGAGAGAGAGAGAGAGATATAGAGAGAGAGATGGAGAGATGCTGCTGCACTGTATTCAGAAGGGGTGGGGGGGGGGAGGATGGCACAAAGAGAGAGAGAGAGAGCGAAAGAGGGGCAGGGGTAGGGAAGTTAGCAGAGAGAATATGTCATGCTTTATGAATACATACACACACACATATTAGTATAGGTATTAGCAAATACAACCCATCACTTTGCTGATTGGAATATTAAGGGGTGGGCAGGGGGAGGGGGATAAGAAGGAGAGGAGGGAGAGAGAAGGGAGGGGAGAGCAAGGAGGAATATCAAGGCAGGTTGGGAAAGCGAAGAAGGAGGTGGGAGCGACGAGGGGTGCGGCAAGTGAAGGCAGCATGAGGGATGGCAAGTTAAGGCAGTGTGAGGGGAGGGTCTGACCAGACATAACCACCGTCCATACGACAGGTATACTAAGGGTGGGGGTGGGGAGAAACAGAGGTGGGAGAGAGAGAGGGGTGGAGTTTGTTGGGAGGTTGGATGACCGAGGCGGGGGGGGGGAGCGACGAAGCAGGGGGAGTGAGGAGGGGTGGGGGAGCGAGGGAGTGAGTCAGCGTGGGGGAGCGATGCAGCAGCGGGAGTGAGAAGGGGTGGGGGGCGATTAAGCAGGAGGGAGCAAGGAGGGGCAAAAAAGCAGCAAACAATGCGTAAATAAAACATAAAACAAATAAAAACATTACAATTAATCACTTTTTAATAAGTGTTGATATGATTGGGGTTGAATACAATACATGCTGCTTGTGGCAGGCATATTCAGGTATGGCAGGCTGTGCAGTTGAGGTTGATGGCTCAGAAGATTAAATGGAAGCCGATTCACTTGGGATTTTTTTCAATAATTTTATAAGGGAGACTTGAGTGGCTGCCTTAATTTTCTGTTTGGAGACCTTGTAACATTTCAGGACATTCTCCATCTCCCAACGCACCTTGGAAGTTTTCATGCAATTGGGATCGTGCTCATCACGAATGACTCGCTCAGAATTATGGAGCACGAACCACTCGCTCAGAATGACGGAGCATGAATGACTCGCTCAGAATGACGGAGCACGAACCACTCACTCTGAGTGATGGGGCATGAACCACTCCCTCTGTATGACACGGCATGAACCACTCCCTCTGAATGATGGAGCACAAATGACTCACTGAATAACGTGGCGTGGCAAAAGCGTCTGCAGTGAGTGAACGATTCGCTCAGAATGACGTAGAAACAATTTTTCCAAATGAACTTTTTTATTCATAACCGAGGAGATGAAACTAAACTCTGTTATAGTTGAAGGTCACATGTCAGGAATACCAGGAAAAATCGTGTACAAATCAAAATTCACTGGTTGTAAAAGTATTCAGCCCCTTCAGTCAGTACTTGGTGGAAACACCTTTTACAGCAATGACTGCTATGAGTATTTTTGGGTGGGTCTCTACCAGCTTTGCACAGTGAGATGGTGAAATCTTTGCCCATTCTTCACTTGAAAATTTCTCTAGTTCTGCCGAGTTTGACGGGGATCGTCGATGGACTGTAATCTTCAAGTCTCGCCATAAATGTTCAATTGGGGTCAAGTCAAGACTTTGACTGGGCCAATCAAGAACTATTATTTTCTTCTTATGCAGCCACTCCAGTGTGGCTTCTGCGTTGTTTGCAAAACTCATTCCAGTCATATGACTTTAAGGAGGTCAAAATGGCCGACTTAGTAAATTTCTTCAAAAATCTTCTTCTCCAGACCCACGAGTCAGAATGCTACCAAATTTGGGTTACAACATTAGGATATGGTCCTGATGTTAAATTGCGGAGGCCATGCTGATCACGTGACCGGAAGTGTGTCAAAATGGCGGTCATACAAATTCCTTCCAAAATCTTCTCTCGACCCACCAGTCAGAATGTTACCAAATTTGGGTTAAAACATTAGGCCAGGGAAGGGATGTTAAATTGTGGAGGTCATGCTGATCACATGACTATAAGTGTGTCAAAATGGCCGACTTGGTTAATTTTTGGGAAAAATTGTGTAAATTCCTTCAAAAGCCTTCCTCTCCAGATGCACCAGTGAGAATGTTACCCAATTTGGGTGATAACAATAGGCCAGTGCTCAGATAAGCTACAAGTCCAGTGGTCCTGTTTGCTTTAGCTTCATCACTTTGGAGTACTTTGTGAAGACTCTATATATTAATTTTGATTTGAAAGCATCATGAAATAAGCTCAGGTGGCATCAAAATGTGAAATCTTTGGAGGGGGGGGGGTGGTGAATACTTTTACAGACCAATGTACTTGTATGCTCCCTTCTGACCTGTATAGATACCATTGCAATCCCTGAATTGGTTGAATTAATAGATATCAAAAAATTATGCACGGATTCGGACGAAACTTCGTGGTCAGGCTGAATGTGTGCCAAGTCCAAATTGATTCGATTTTGGTGAAGATCCGGATCTGGATACTCGAATTTTTAAGTGACTTCACCATTGAGAGATGGGGCCAAAAATAATATATAGCACGATATCTTAAAACGTTGTGGACAGATTCAGCCGATGAGTTGGGTTGGCAATACGGACAAGCGGATTCGGTTTTGATTAAGGTACGGACGCAGATCTGGCCTATCGGTGGGCTACAAAATGTAAACTCTTCAGCCTGGCAGAGGTATACACTCTGCAGAGTGTTTCTAATTTATAAATGTTTCCTTAAGCAAAGAGAAAATGCATGGAAAGTGATCACAACATGAGTGTAATGGGCCAATTCACCTGTTCTTGTTGCTATGCTCTTCGTATCATCCCCTCCTTACCTGCTTCCCTCTTTTTTCTCCTGCATAAACCTTTTTCCTACCTTCCCATTACTTTGAAACAATTGCAACAGTCATTATTGGTAGGATTATTTGCAGGGCCAAAGGCTCATTAATACTACCGTATCTATCAGATGAAAGACACACAAGGACAGATGAGCATCTTTTTCCACAAATAAGGTTATTGCTGTATTAGGAGAAAAAAAATCAACTCAATGTATGAGATTCAAATCATCATGAAGGAAGTACTCAGATCAGAACAAAAAGACTCACTCTAGACTATACGATATGACCTATTGACCTCATTACCTCCGCCACTGAAGTTGGACAGAGGTTTTGTTTTCACCCCGTCTCGTCTGTCTGTTTGTTTTTCTGTTAACAGGATCTCTCAAAAAGTTGGAGATGGATTCAAATGAAATTTGGTGGAGAGGTTGGGTGTGTGATGAGGACTAAATTATTAAATTTTGGTGAAGATCCCGATCCGGATATGAGAATTTTTCAAGTGATTTTTCACCATTGAGAGATTGGGCCAAAAACGATATGTGGCATGATATTTCAAAAAGTTGTGGATGACTAATTACAAAACTAGGTGGATGAGTTGGCTCGGTGAAAAAACAAGCCGATTAGATTTTGGTTCAGGTCCGGATCCAGATCCAACCTATTAATGGGATACAAAACGTAAACTGTTCAGCCTGGCGGAGGTATGAGCTCTACTGAGCATCGTTGTAGTTGTAATTGTAATTATATGAAAGCAAGACTGGAACTGAAATTGGTTGGTAGCCATTTTGCTCCGTAAGGTACAAAGCTAAAGTGCAGTGCATCGTGCGTCTCCTCTTACTTGCAACGGAACGTTCCTTCTGGCAGCACGAAGCAATCGCCGTTCATACAGAAGTGGGAATCTGCACAAGAGGTACTGGCCCATTGTGCTGCAAATGAACATGGCATACATCGTCCAACAATACAAGTACCGTGCGACCGTATTATCCCGGGATCATTCTCACATTCGTAATCCCCAGCTCGTGAAAGAGTGTGCCATTCTCACCTTTTTAATCCCATCGATTGGAAACGTCATGGGGCAACATGTCTCAGCAATATGCTATAACCAAGTTATACGGATACACCACATTTGAATAACTCGGTAGAGCGCTTCTTCACTGTCACGTAATGCCTGATCCATGAGAACATATCGGGCCCAACACATTTTTGAAATATCTTGCTATACAGCACTATATCGTTTTTGGCCCAATCTCTCAATGGTGAAGAATCACTTTTTAAAATTATAGTATAGCCGGATCCGCATCCAGATCGTCATCAAAATCTAATCAGTTCGTCCTTGTTACACACCGAACCAGTCCACAAAATTTCATCCGGATCTGAGCAAAACTTTTTGAGATATCTTGTACACAGATAAACAAACAAACAGACACAAAGGGGTGAAAACATAACATCCTTCACCTTCGGTTGCAAAGGTAATAATAATGAATGTAAAGAGCAAATAGTTTGCTGTTCCATGTTGTGTGAATTGCTAGTACTATCGGTGGTGGCCTGAACAGAGCCACAGCTATTTCTGATGGTTTTTTCGTCCTTTTGCAAAACTTTCTGCACATTCAGATTAAAACACAACAGCAAAAGGTGTAACGGTTTGGTTCACATACCTGACATGTTGCTTTTCACTCTTCCCTCGTCAACCCCTTCAGGAGCTACGGGGCCACACAGCACCGACCACAAATATTTTCAGAATTTCCTGAAAAAGCAGGAAACGTGTCACGACATTCCATATGTGGGAATGTCGTTCTCCGGGACAAGACACAGCAGAAAAGAAAGCAAGGGGATGTGATGGGAAGCTGTGACAAGCCCTCTACTGTTTCCTTCACACCATGGTATTTACAACAAACGAAACAGTTAGCAAATGCGATGAACTTTGCAAGGTTAGGGTTAGGGTTAGGGATGGTGGGGGGGGGGGAGGGTGAGGGGTGGTTAAACTTAATTTGACCAAATTATATAAATAACAAGTGTGAATGGAGGAAAATATCTGAACAGAACGTTTGACTCGACATGGCAATTGACACCATTCACGATACAAGCTCATCAAGTGGATTAAGAACCTTATTCCACTTCTCACTATAAATGCATGATTAATTATATATATATATATATATATATATATATATATATATATATATATATATATATATATATATATATATATATATATATATACACATATATATACACTCCCAGTCAAAAGTTTTAGAACACCCCCATTTTTCAGTTTTTATTGAAATTTAAGCAGTTCAAGTCCAGTGTATAACCTGAAATGGTACAAAGCTAAGCAGTACATTGCCAGAGGTTAAAAAAAAAAGTTTGTCACCAAAAACTGAAAAAGAATGTAAATTTCAGAGTTGTTAAAATAGGCCCTTTTCAGGGAACAAGTAATGGGTCAGCAACTGCAGCTGTTCTGCAGCAATGGAAGTAAATTAAGCCTTGAAAGTTGATGCAAACAATTCCTACAGGTGTCCCAACTTTTGTTGATTTGTTACAAACCCTCTGTCTGGATAAAAGCAGTGTTGGAACAGACTGTGTTGCTACACTCTCTGAAGCATTATTTGGACAATATTGCACTGCAGGAAGTAGTATGTTGCTATCATAATGGTGAGAAAAAGACAGTTAACAAAGAGAAATTGCAAAGAAGCCAAGGTGTCAGTGAGTACAGTTTCCTACATTATCAAAAGGCGCTTGGAAACTGGAGGAAACTCTGACAGGAAGAGGTCTGACAGACCCAAAGCCACAACATAATCACAAGACAAGTTTCTTAGTCAACAGCTTGCATGATAGGCGGCTCACAGGACAGCAGCTTCAAGCACAACTTAACACTGGTCGATGTAAGGAAGTCTCAGTTTCAACTGTGAAGATAAGACTTCGAGCTGCAGGTTTGACAGGTCGAGTGGCAGTAAGAAAGCCATTGCTAAGATGGCAAAATAAGAAAAAGTGGCTTGACTGGGCCATGAAGCACTGCCAGTGAACTACTGAAAACTGTAAGAAGGTCTTATGGACCGATGAATCAAAATTTGAAATCTTCGGTTCATCACACAGGGTTTTTGTACGCCGTCGAGTAGGCGAAAGGATGGTTCCTCAGTGTGTGACACCAACTATCAAACATGGAGGAGGAAACGTGATGATCTGGGGCTCTTTTGCTGGATCCAGAGTCGGCGACTTGCACAGAGTGACTGGCACCCTGAACCAAAAGGGCGACCACAGCATTTTGCAGCACCATGCAATACCCTCTGGTCTACGCCTAGTTGGTCAGGGGTTCATCCTGCAGCAAGATAACGACCCAAAACATACCTCCAGGCTATGTCAGAACTACTTTAGAAGAAAGTAACAAGACGGTAGGCTTCAAATCATGGAATGGCCAGCGCTTAAACCCCATTGAGCTGGCTTGGGATGAAATCGACAGAAGGGTGAAAGCAAAGCAACCTACAAGTGCAACACATTTGTGGGAACTTCTGCAACAGTGTTGGGAAGAACTTTCCGAACAATATTTGATTTCCATTGTTGAAAGAATGCCACGAGAATGTTTGGCTGTTATATCTGCAAAAGGTGGCTACTTTGATGAGTCAAAATTTTAGATTACATTTTGTTCAACAAAACGATTCCATGATTCATTTTTTTTTATCTGCAATTGTTTATTTGTTCTCTGCTTTAATATCAGAATACATTGAAACATTAAACTGCTTAAATTTCAGTAAAAACTGGAGAAATGGGGGTGTTCTAAAACTTTCGACCGGTAGTGTATATATTTTAATTTCATTCAGTTTATTTTATGTATGGTTGCTCAAACGTTTGGTTTTGGACTTGTTTATTCCAGTATATATGCTGTTCCTTTTAATCAGATTGTTATTCCATATAGAGGAGAGGCCACTCAATGTGAGAACATTGTGTTTACACTATGCAGGTATATTTCCAACCATACACACCAGGAGAAATCCTTAACAAGTGCATACGTTCAAAATGTGGAATAAATGCACTAAATGTATATATGGTATATACCCAGTGGTGGCATGACAGAGGTACAGACACTCACCTGTCAGCTGTGTAGCCTGGGTTTAAATGTTGATCCAGCTCTAAACTGTTACCCTTGTGTTCTGCATGCAAGACGAGACATCGGTGTGTGCGCCGTCCATCAGAAGGACGTTAAGCTGGAGGAAGCGTCTGTCTGCTCCGGTCATTGGGTGAAGTCGAAGATGCCTCAATGTCTCACAAACAAATTCCTCCACTTTCAGTCGAGGATCTTGTGGTGGAGTGGTGATATTTCCAGGATTTGTTCTGGCGTTGAAATGCTTTGCGACTTGTCGTGAGCAGTCCTGGAGTTCTGTCAAGAGTCTGGGTCTCCAATGAAACGGAAGACCAAGAAGGGACCCAAATAAATATAGAGCAAAGCTGGAGTCATCAGCAGGAACCTGGATAGGATTCGGGTTTCAGCCGTTACTCCGCAACCCTCAAACCCATCCAGGCACAGCCAAGTGAACCTTACAGAATTTTTTTTGCAATAATTAACTTCTCCTTCGAGAGATGGATAATGAAAGAGAGAAATAGAGAGATGAAAGAGAAGAAAAAGCAAGAATTAGAATGAATGAAGAGAATTATAAAAAATAAAAAATAAAATAAAATAAAAATTAGAAAGAAATGTGAAAGGAACAAAGAACAAAGATGTCGGGAAGAACCCGGACAGATAGATTTCAGCAGTTACTCCACATGCTCAAGTACAGCAACACGTACAAGCTACTATTGCTCTGTCAGCAAGACAGCACAGTCCACACAGCATCAGGATATGGTTATGATATAGTACATATTCCCACGTGAACTATTCTCTGAACGACAATATAACAGAAAGAAAGAAAATGAAAGCAATAAACAATGTACAGCTAGTCTTGCAGGTGAAGGCTGGTGTCGACCTGCGTCGATGGACATACAGAACAATGGATGAAACAAACACGATGTTGATCGAGGTAGGTAAACAAGGAGAACATGACGTTTCGGGTGTTCACCCTTCATCGGAGCAAAAGATCCCAACCGAAAGTCAGCTTCTTCCTGCAGTTAGCAAACCTCATTCAACATCATGTACATTCCATCCATGAAAAGTAGTAAAAGGAGTACTTGCCGATGTGAAAACTCAGCCACCTTCGACAAATGCTACAACAAAGCTTTATTTTACTAGTTTTCAACTAACGCAGTCCAAACTCGATTGATTTTCACCACCTTATAAACCCGCACCGTATTATGATTTGCTCAGCGAAGTATACACATAACAATGCACAGTTTCTCACACTTTCCGAAAAAAGTTTCCAATACACTCCTGCAGGAGGGGAACGGTGGTCACCTTCACTTTACGAGCTTCATGTTCCTCCCTCACCTGTTGAAGTAAGTTTACGAAACTCTTACCCACCCTGATGTGTCGTCAGGCAACTTTCTTCCATTTTAAGTTTGTGCCACATTGGCTTTCAAATTCGAATACATTACTAATGACACTTGTAACAATTGTATGAGCACGTCTATGTTGGAGGTAGCTGTAGATTTGTAGTGTTCGTTGGTGTAATTGCGTATTTTACTTGTTGTGGGATTGAGATGGAAAAATGTCAAACTTGTTTCACTCCATTTTTCCCAATCTGGATGCCAATGACGTCATCATCTATTAAATTATAAAGGTCATCTACATGGGGAACTCCATGTCCTCAACGATTTCTCTCATACAAGGCTCTTCCCTTGTTCCCTTAATGTCCCGTCCAATATTCCCGTCCCTTCTGTCTCCACTCGGACATTCTGCTACCGTATTGTCCTTCGCTTTTGGAGTCATCTATTTATTTTGTACGCCGACATGGAAGAATTGTTCTTTACCCTCTCTCTCCTTTCTCTGCTACTTCCCTTCGATTCTATCTCCATACAGCTATGTCCTCCCAATCTTCCTCCCCTTCTTTCCTCAACTCTGCTCAGCTCTTTTCCTTCTCCTACCATCATACATTCTCTTATTTTCCTCAATTTACTCCCGACCTATACATTTATACACAATTAAAAGGTACCTCCATTCCTATCCTCTTCCATTCTGTTTCTTTACTCAAATGTTGGCATTTCCAATTTCTTCCCTCCCTATCCCTCTCTACCCTGTGCAAACATAATAAATAGATGCCTTATAAAGGGGTCACATGATCACATCTACTTACTATTGGAAAGTAATGGCAGCAGATACACATGCTCCTCCACTCAACAGTCCTTCATGGCGAATCGCTCCTTCCTTCTCCATACCTCTCACTCGTCATGACCAGTTTCGCCTCCTTGTTTCCGGTACCATCACGCAATCCTTAATATTCAGATAATTCCCAATATCAAATATTCCTTTTTTTGTGAAGATAGCAACAACTAATAATGCAAAAAAAAAACAAAGACCACAAATATGTCATTGAAGGTAAACATGTCACATGACAAAGTCCTTGGTCCATTCAGGAGCTCGATGATGTCTGGTCCCATGACGAACATCTGGGGCAGACACTTGTGAAGGCATTTGTTGGACGGGGTGATTTGCACCATAATCCTCCAAACCTGTCGTACTTCCAGCATTAAGTCCATTTTTGGCCTGAATTGCATTTGTGGTATTCCACACTTTCCCATCAGAGAGTCTGTAGGTAGCAGGACGTCTCTGTTCAATGATCTTGAGGGGTTAGCTCAACTTGGTTTGTCCTTTCTGGTGAAGTCGAGGTTTCCGAACTTGCACGAAAGGATCACATTGAAAAATGGAAGGTTTTGCTCCACGGTGCTTGGCTGTGTATCGTTTAAACTTCTCTTGTTCAACAATTTAAACTTCTAAACATAAAGGCTACTTCTGGCCATCTGCTGATGTAATCAATGAAGGTAATGGCATAGGGACAGTCCATTTGGCCGTTATGAAGTGGTCCCACTACATCGATGGCAAGCTTTTCCCAAGCAGCATTAGGAAGCGGAACTGGTTTCAAAAGTGGAACCCGAGTTGAAGCTGTTTTATCATGCATTTGGCAAGTAATGCACGACTTGATGACAACTTCCACTTGGGAGTCCATCCCTGGCCATCAGTAGAGGTCACACAGCCTTTGTTTGGTCCTTACAATACCTTGATGCGTATCATGGGCAAGCTGGATTAACTTGGGTTGAAGTTCTGTCGGCACTATCACACGGTGAGTGCCCCGAATCAGGTAATCCTCCTGTACAGCCAGTTCATTCTGAATGTGAAAGTAGGGAAGTACATTTGGGTTAATGCCCTTCGCATTGCAAGGCCATCCTCTGGAGACATATCCTCGCACTTTCTGTAGAATAGGTCATCTATTGCAAGTTTCCTTGAAATGTTCCACAGGTACAGCAGCGCAGTCACCGGGCACCAAAGCCACCATTTCTACATCAGGTTCGTGGGAAGGCTCTGTCATGGGGAGTGGTAACCGCGATAAACAGTCTGTAGTCACATTTTGATGGCCAGGTTTGTGCACAATTTCATAGTTAGATGACAGTAAGCGTGCAGACCAACGTGCAATTCTCATTCCAGCTCGGCCAAAATCTTTCGAAGACAGTCGTGTGGTCAGTGGACTGTGGTCTGTACGCAGGAAAATTTCCGACCCCACAGGTAAGTACGCCATTTCTCGGTTACCCAGACGCAGGTGAGTGCTTCCTTCTCGACTGTAAAGGACTTGCGTTCACATTATGTGAGCGTACGTGATGTGAATGCCATTGTTTCCTCTGTAGAGTCCTCATGAAGTTGAGTGAGCACTGTTCCAAGTCCATAATCAGACACGTCTGTGGTCACAATGGTGGTCAGAGTAGGGTCAAACAAAGGAAGTTCAAGGCTGTTGGCAATCAATTTTTTTACCCTTTCAAATTGAGTGTGGTAAGCCTCGGTCCAGGAGAAGTCAGCATCCTTGCGCAATGAGGCTCAAAGTGGCTCCATGACTGTGGCATAATTTGGAATGAATTTGGAGTACCACAAAGTCAAACCCAGAAAAGAGCGCAGAGCAGATGCATCTTTTGGGTGGTGCTTGTGTTACTGCCACCACATGTTTGGTGTTTGGGCTCATGCCCTTTTCTGAGATCACATGACCCAAAAAAGAAAGTTCAGCTTTCCTGAAATGACATTTGTCATCATGCAGTTTTAAGCCTGCTTGATCAAGACGATTCAAAACAGCTTGAAGACATTCCACGTATTTCTCAGGAGATGAAGCATACACAATTATG
Organism: Eptatretus burgeri; assembly: GCF_056783735.1. Taxonomy (NCBI): domain Eukaryota; kingdom Metazoa; phylum Chordata; class Myxini; order Myxiniformes; family Myxinidae; genus Eptatretus; species Eptatretus burgeri. The sequence continues at coordinate 27,906,105 of NC_140972.1, read as the reverse complement.
TCATCTGGGTAATACTGGACGCTCTCCTGGCCAGATAAGATCTGTGACATCATTCGCTGGAATGTCCTGGGGGCGGAGGGAAGACCATAAGGTACATGGCAATAGTGGAAAAGTCCCTTGTATGTTATGAAAACCGTAAGGTCTCTGCTTTCCTCATGCAAAGGCACTTGATGGTATGCACTCTGAAGATCAAGAGTAGAGAACATTCTCATTCCCTGAAGTTCTGTGAATACCTCCTCAATATGTGGGAGTGGGTGACTGTCTATTACGATCACCTTATTGCGTTCATGAGGATCCACACACAGTCGTGTACCTCCTGTTTTCTTATGCGTAACGATAATAGGTGAAGCTCATTCGGAAGAGTCAATTCTCTCGATGATACCCGCTTCTTCAAGAGTTTTCACTTCTTGCGAGACAGTATCACGGAGAGCAAAAAGGTAAACGGCGAAGCTTCTGCTGGACTGGCACCACATCGGGTCTTATCTTACTCTGTGTACAAATCCTTTTGCATAGCCTAAAGTTTCAATGGAGTTAGGATCTACGACCGACTACGATAAGCCGATATTTGATGAGCAGAGGTACTTAGGAGCAACACATCCGTTGACACATACATCCGATGCAGGAGCAACACATCCGTTGACAATATTCAGTCTGAGAGCAGTGAAAAGGTCCATGACAAGTATAGTATAGGTGTTCCAGAAGGCACAATGAAAAACTCAGCAAGCCCAGAAATATGTTTGTGTGTCACCTGAGCATAAAGACAACCAACCACAGCGGTCGATCTTTGCAGGAAAGTCACCAAGTGTAATTTTGGTTCTGTAAGAAGCACACTCTTGAAATGCTCCAGGTTGGTAGACTCTGGAAGTATTGAAATGACTGAACCTGTGTCCACCATTAATTTAATTGAGGACACCTGCCCATCAGGTGTGCAAAGACGAACATCATAAAATAGGTTCCCTCTAATTTGGTCAGGGGCTTGTGTGTTTATGCTTAAAACAGTCACATCTGGTATGTAGTAGTAACTTCACACACTTAATCTTTGTGCTTTTCCTGTGACCTACTTCAGCAAAATGTCCAGTTTGTCCACACTGACTGCAATTTACACCTTTTGCAGGGCATTTGGGGGTAATTAGCCACAATCCTCACGTAAAGCAGCAACAGACTGAGCAGTCCATTCACCCGACCTTTGTGCCTACTGCCGAAACTGATATCGTTCGAAAACAACGTTCACTTTTGGCATGAAAAAGATTGTTACTGTAGCATAGAGAGCAGCAGCGTAGTGTCCTCAGCAACTGGGAGAGTATAGAATAAATGCTGTCCTTCATCTCCAAGCAATGCGTGCTTCCTCGCATCCGAAAGTGCCTCGCGATTTACTGCCTCGCCAACATCAAGTTCTCGAACACACGCATCAAGGACTTGAATGGTATTGAAGGCTCACCCGGACTTTGTAGGAATTCAGCCGGTGGTGTAAGAACAAAGTAATCAAATGGAAGACCAAGAAGGAACCTGAACAAGTAAACAGCAAATATCGAGTCATCAGGAGGAACCTGGATCGGATTTGGGTTTCAGCCGCCATTCCACAACCCTCAAACCCATCCAGGTGCAGCCATGTGTGCCTCGCAGAAACATTTCTGCAACAATTCAGGTCTCTTTAGAGAGATTAATAATGTAAGAGAGGAATAGAGAGTAAAAGATTAAAGAGAAGAAAAAACAAGAGTTAGAACGAATAAAGAGAATTATGAAAAAAAAAATTTGGAAAGAAATATCAAAGGAACAAAAAACAAAGATGTCAGGAATCTGGACAGATAGATTTCAGCAGTTACTCCCCAAGCTCAAACGCAGCAACATGCACAAGCCACTAGAGGTCTGTTCTCGCCCCTTTCATCCAATATCCTCGTCTCCAATATGTTGTATAGTAATGGCAGCAGACACACAGGCTCTTCAACTCGGCCATCTTTAATGGCGAATCACTCCCTTCGTCTCCATGCCTCTAAACCGGGTGAAGCACCAGGTGGGGTGATACCAGAGGGGATATTTTTTACACATGTTGCATCCCAAGTGCGGCTTTTACAACCTCTCCACGGCCAGTGATGGCACCCGAGGCGCTGACATCAGCCGGCGCACGTGTCAGCACCGTGGTGGCAACTGCATGCCATATGATTGGTGGAGCTGGTCTTCGAGGAGTGATGCTCAGGCACTGTGGGTGTTGAGGGAGTTGGAGAGAGAGCCCATTCTCTTTGACTTCAGAGTATTTCTAGTTTGGGCTTTGCCTTCTCCACTCTCCATGTTCACCCTCCCTTTCACTCCCTTTTGCTGTTCTCTCTCTCTCTCTCTCTCTCTCTCTCTCTCTCTCTCTCTCTGTCTCTCTCTCTCTCTCTCTCTCTCTCTCTCTCTCTCTCTCTCTCTCTCTCTCTCTCTCTCTCACTCCCCCACCGCCCGCTCACTCTATGTATCATTCTCTCTCAAGCTCTCTGTGCCCGTTCAAACAAACTATTCCCCATGCCATTTGTTCACTCTCTCGCCACACCCCTGAGCCGCTCAGTTGTGAACTTCGCCACCTACTCGAGCACAAAAGAGAACCCGCTTTCTTCATTCTCAGCACAAAATACAGCCCCTTTAATTATCTCGCCTAGTTCACTGTGAATGAATTAATTTTGTTATTGTAAGTACTGTGAATTAATAATTGTGCTTATTGTGCCATCTATTTCATCCAGGATTGCATTATTGTTTTATGTTTACATTGACAAATTCAAATGATTCATTGTTACATACCACTTGCATGTCTGGCTTCTGCCCTCTTTCCCGCATTGACTAATTTCATTAATTGGGAATCCCTGGAGGTAATTAATTAGAGTAATCACTTTCCTACTTCTAAACATGCGTGAAAATATCAGCACGTCACACTTCCACTTGGGTGGCGTGTTGTCCAAATTTAGCCTTAAACTGGCTATCCACAAGATATTAATTCACAGCATGTACGCTTCCCATCTTCTCTTGCTTGAGATTCAGGGTGAGGTCCATACATCCGACAGTTGGGTTTCAGAAAGTGGGATTTGAACCTGACAGCAGGTTGATCGGCATCTCAAGGGGATGGGTCAGGCATCTGCCTGGGGGATGGCCAGATGGAGGCCCCTGGAGTACCGGTTGAAAGTGGACGCAGTGAGGCATGCTCCCACACCTGACCTGACCTCCAGGGGAAATTGCCACATTGAGATGAATTACGAATTATGTGGAAGCAAATAATGTTAAACCAAAACCCTCACAATAATGCCACATTTAAATGATTTATGAATTATGTGGAAAAAAAATTCCAAACGAACGTTTTTATTCTTAACTGAAGAGATCAAACTAAACACTGTTATGGTTGAAGGAGGTTACATGTCAGGAATACCTGCAAAAAACGTGTACAAATCAAAATTCACTGGTTGTAAAAGTATTCACCCCCTTGGGTCAGTACCTGGTGGAAGAACCTTTTACAGCAATGACTGCTGGTTTTTTTTTGGGGGGGGGGGGGTAGGTCTCTGCCAGCTTTGTACAGTGAGATGGTGAAATCTTTTTCCATTCTTCATGTGAAAAGTTTCTCTAGTTTTCTTAAGTTTGATGGGGATCGTCGATGGACTGTAATCTTCAAGTCTCGACATAAATGTTCAATTGTGTTCAAGTCAGGACTTTTACTGGGCCAATCAAGAACATTTATTTTCTTCTTATTCAGCCACTCCAGTGTGGCTTTAGCTTTGTGCTTCGGATCATTGTCCTGCTGAAATGTAAATCTCTGACCCAGTTTCAGATTCATGGCTGACTCGAGCAGGTTTTCATAAAGGATTCTCCTGTACTTTGCACCGTCCATTGTCCCTTCTCTAGTCTGACAAGCTTGCCAGTCCCTGCTGATGAAAAGCAGTCCCATAAAATGATGCTGCCACCACCATGCTTGACAGTAGGGATGGTGTTGACTGGGTATTATGCAGTGTTAGGCTTGTGCCAGACATAACGCTTTGAATTTCAACCAAAACAATTTTTGTTTTGTCTGACCAGAAAACTTTTCTCCACATGCCTGCAGTATCATTAAGATGCTTTTCCGCAAACTCCATACGAGCTTTTAGATGAGTGTTTTTCAGCAATGACTTTTTTCTAGCTACCTGTCCATAGAGTCCAGCTTTGTGAATGGAATGGGTTATTGTTGTTTAATGAACACTGATCCCCATCTCGGACATAGAGCCTTGCAGATCTTTCAAAGTCATTATTGGATTTAGTGACATCGCGACCCAGTTTACGGCTTACCCAGCTGCTGGGCTTGGATGGGCGACCTGATCTTGATCGAGCCTGGGTGGTGTGATACATCTTCCACTTCTTAATGATGGATTTCACCATCCAATAATGTCCTTCCTTCATTTCACCATCCTTCAGGTACTCAAAGGGATAATGAATGATTTTGAAATCTTCTTATCACCCTCTCCTGAACGGTGCTTCTCTACCACCTTATGTCTGACTACTTTGGAAAGCTCCTTGGTCTTCATGCTTTCCTTGTTGGTTGACCAAGTGAGTTGCACCTTAAAACTCCTTCGATAAGTGGAGGAGATTGATTTTTAAGTTAAACCACTGATTACATGCAGGTGAAACCTATTGCACTTATTTTGTAACCTTTCAAACAAATAATTTACTCCTGAAGTGATTTAGGGTCAATTAGGGAAAGGGTTTGAATACTTATGCAATTCAGAATCATCTGATTTTTTTGCTGTTAATCAAACGAATTCACATTTTATCTGCACTTTTTATCTTTATCGCTTTTGGAGTAGCTTGTGAAGACTGTATATTAAGTTTGATTTGAAAGTATCATGAAATTAGCTCAGGTGGCATCAAAATGTGAAAACTTTGGAGAGGGGGTGAATACTTTTACAGGCCACTGTAGGTTAAAATAGCCACTCCTTTCACACCGTGAGGTTTATAGGACTGCCGCGTAATTTTCCTTTGGCTAAGGAGTCCGTCCTGGATGGGTCACCACTCCGATGCAGGAAACTCAAATGCATTATTACCCCAGTAAGCTAGTACTCATTTTCTCAACCTCAGAAGGATGACAGGCTGCGTTAACCCACCTGGTGTTATTTCATTCGTGAAACAGGAGCTCCAACTCAGGACCCTAAGATCTTAAGCCAGCCACCTTCACCGTTAAGCCATCTCAAAGCTTCCACTGTAGGTTAGCTTGGTTTTATTTTACATAAATCTTTCATCATGTCTGCACTTTCGTGAATGCTTCGGCAAGTCATTTCTGGCATGCTTCAGCTCCATACCTCGATTGAAAAGTGGGTTGAAAAGTGTTGAAAGTATTATTTCACCTGGATTGTTTGTGGTGTTTTCATGTATCTCCAGGATATAAGTAAAATGATGGTGTCTGTCCCACTATATGTCTGTCTATTTTGTTTCCTATCGCTTCTCTCATTGCTTTGTGCATCATCACCCAACTTCCCTCGTATGCCTTCTGCGAGCATTATTTGATGGACGTTAAAGATCCCATGGTGTCCTTCGTGAAGAGTAGGCGAGCCATTGGTGGCACCCCGTCCAAATTACAAATTCTTGCTATGAGCTACAGGGGACACTGCATCAGTGGCAGAGCCGCACCCCCAGCAATGATGCAAACCAGCAGCCACGGGCTTCACACAAAATCACATTGAATGAACCAAACTTTGTCGGCATATTAACAAAGTCTTTCTATTCTGCCTCCAGCATCTAAATTTACTTCGAACTCATCCATTTATTCTGTGAGGTCTTCTGAAAAGTACACTTCTCAGAGTTTGCCATGTCAGCTGATATCATGGAATTCCAGTGGGTGGCGCTTCGAGCCCAACCATTTTGGCATCGTCTCCATTTGTGCTGCTCTTCATCGGATTGTTGTTACTGTTGTTCCACGGCCCTCTCGCTGTATTGAATCCCATACCATCCCAGCACCCATATTTGACGGGTATATCCGCCAGTTTTGATCGAGCCACACTGTTCATGCTGCAGTATTTCTTTATTTGTTGTTCATCACATTTGCTAAGGAAAATCCAATTAATTGCTTTCTTTTTTTTTTTTTTCAAATTATTTTCAGACATCTCACTTTCATGCCTCCCTTTGTATATTTCATGCAATTATTGTCATGCAAGCAAGAAAGAAGGAGAGGAGTGGGGGTCGCCAAGTAGTGCTGTGAAACAACAGGAAAATCGGCAAACTTCTTCACGTAGGTTTCTCAGAGGAACAATGGTGTCTGCGAGTAGGTCAAACGAATCTCTTCACCTTCTAGGAGTTTCCTGCACAAAGCACCAGCACACATGTTTAAAAAAATGGCTTCGTCATGGCAAACAGGTAAACATTGCATTATGCTTGTCCATTGCAGAACACCTGATGGTATAACCTTTTGCAATTTTTTCTAGATCTTTTACAAATAATAGTGAAATGTTTTGAAGTTGAATGGATATGGGTGGGAAAAAGGGGGGAGGGGTGGTTCAGCACATGTAATTTGTTCTGCGTGATGCTCTCTTCTGGGAGCTGCACAGACATAGCTCTGCGTCATGACGGTGACGGCGTCCGGCTTTGGTCGGAGAATGGGTCTTACAACATATACATATAGATACTTTTTTTTTTTTAAAGAAGAAGGTGTTTCCAACCAGAAATAAAAAGTCGATCGACTCTGCTAATTTGAGACGCAATCGGAACAAAAGAGTGTATTGTGCCTGATGAAACTAGCTGTGAAGCTGGCGAAACGTTACCTGAGACTGGGTCTGCTCTCGCTTTTTTGCTCAAATTAGCAGAGTCGATTGAGTTTTTACTTTTGGTTGGAAGTGCCTTGTTCTTCTTTAAAAATTTGTAATCCCAACCGCCCCAATCTTATACAAATATATGAATATATATAGATATACACCACACTGTATATACTGAATCGAAAACCCTCTAACTTGATGAGGCAGCAGGGCACACAGTCCCGTCACAGTGCTTGCTGCACGACCTGCCACAAACAAGTGTCACCTGCCACGCGAGCACAATGTCTCTGCTCTGCTGATCACCGGTCTGGAGGTTTGCATCCAGAAATATTTAATTCAACCAGAGAAGCACGTCAGTAGCATAATTTATGGACTTGACATCAGCTTCTTTGGTATACATGTGTGCATATATATATATATATATATATATGAAATGTATATATATATATATATATATATATATATATATATATATATATATATATATGTATATATTAGACTGCTTGTTGCAACAATGCTTGCAAAAATATTTTAAAGATTTTTATGGTTAAAAAAAAAAAATTCAATGAAATCCAATGCACTTCTCGTATATACAATGTTTTAGGTTTTTTTTTGAATGAATCTGCTTTTACTGTGAACTGAATATTTTGAGGATGGTAAATGTGGGTAACAACAACATCGAGTTGCCCATGTGTGAAAACTGGATCACTCCAACTCTTTGCAAAGTTGGATTTTGAACCTTGTTTGTTTATTTATTTATTTATTTATTTATTGTCATGCCAAATGTGAGCTGTACTGGGAACTGATGTCATTGCCAAACAAATGGGAAGGACTCTTCAGTGGGCTGCATTGCAATGTTGGGAATGAGCACTGTTTTGTGTGATCCTGCAATTGGTGCCTGCAGTAGTCATTCAACGAACGACCCTTCTGTATTTTCACACTTCAGTCTTGACAACTCGGGCTGCTAATGAAATTATGCATGAAAACTTTCACTTATCACAGAAATTGCTCATCCCTTTATTTGGGTGGTGTATTGGCTAGAACGCTGCCTCAATCACTCCCAAAAATAAAATAACCCAGCTTATAGGGTGTTTCAAAAAGATTGATACAGCTTTGACTTCCTGCCATTTCTTCGTTTTTTGACATATACTATTTTCCTTTTGGTGGTGTTATCGTGGTATTTGTTCCCTGTACTGGGATTTCGAGCTCCGTCGCTTAACTATGCCATTGACAGTGAAGTAGAAGACAAAAGTGGTGGCTCTGTGGTGTGACACTAAATCATATGTAGACACCCGCCGGAGGTTCTGCCATGAATACGACCTCAGAACACGTGATGGACCCACAAATTGCGCTATTCAACGTATTCTGAAACATTTTGAGCACAAGGGTACAGTGCACCACCAGAGCAAGGGCAACAGTGGCAGGCGAGCATCAATAACCAAGAGCCAAGCCAACATCGACGCCGTGCGGGATTCTGCAATGGACAGTCCCAAGAAGTCCCACTGCCGGCGCTCCCAGGAGCTGGGCATCAAACCAACATCAGTCTGGCGTATCCTCACTGAGGAATTGAAGTTTTTCTCAGACATCAACTCTATTAGGCATAAACTGAGTCAAGATAACATGAGAAGGAGACTGGATATGTGCAATTAGCTCAGTGACAGGATGGATACCAACTACCTTGCCACACTGGATGATCTGCAGCAGTAGGTGTCAGACTACCTCCTGGCAGTGCCACATGAGACCCACAGGAAGGTTGGACAGAACTTTGGAGTCAGAATCCATGCCTCTCTGAACCACGGAGAGGCACACATCGAGAACGTCAATTACAAGGATTTTGTGTAAATGCCAATTTCAGACTTTGGGCTCTCACCAACTCCAGCAGTGACTTACTGCAAGATCAATCAGTGATAGAAAATACCATGTCATTCGCTTTCAAGAAATGTTTCGTTCACGTTCCTGAGGTTTCTGTTTCTTTGTAAATAAATATTTAAAGTTGTATCACTCTTTTTGAGGTCGTGGAGAGATTCACTTACCTTGGCAGCGATATTCATGTCTCTGCTGGCTGTGAGTCAGAGGTCAATAGACGTCTGGGTCGGGCCTGGGGAGTCATGGATTCACTGGATAATGGGATGTGGCACTGCTGGTACCTGTGCGGGAGGACGAAAGTCCGAATCTTCAGGTCCTTGGTGCTTCCAGTCTTACTCTACGGATGCGAGACTTGGATTCTGACCAAGGATCTGAGATGGAGACTTAATTCCTTTGGTACCAGGTCTCTTCGGAGAATCCTTGGCTATCGCTGGTCGGACTTTGTGTCCAATGAGCGGTTGCTGAAAGAGACTCAAATGAGATTTGTTACCTGCATAGTCCGTGAGCGTCAGCTCTGGCTGTGCGGACATGTGGCTCGTTTTTCTGACGCTGATCCTGCTCACCAGATTCTCTCAGCGAGGGAATCTCGTGAGTAGAGGAGGCCAATGGGCCGAACACGTGCCTCATGGTTGCAGCAGGTTGATCGGCATCTCAAGGAGATGGGGATGGGCCAGGCATCTGCCTGGGGGATGGCCAGACGGAGACCCCTGGAGTACTGGCAGAAAGTGGATGCAGCGACGCGTTGCTCTGCTCCCATACCTGACCTGACTCTGAAATGATGCATAACTTTTTGAAACACCCTGTATGTATATGGAGCAAAAACATGTGTACTGCTTATGTGCAATATAATACATCATGGTAATATAGCTCGGATAACAAAAATTGTGAATACGAGTCTTCCAAAGATGTCTTAGGCTTACGAGAAAACCAATATGGTGGATATATGATTTCCTTTGTGACAATTATTATGGGTGGAGTCAAGCCAACTCTCCATCCAATGGGTTTGAATGATTCTTAGGCATGCAGATCACTTACAAGGCTTCTTACACGTATAATATATATATATATATATATATATATATATATATATATATATATACATATATATATTATTTATTTATGTATTGACATATTTATAGACACTTTGTTCCATTTATTTGTTTATTTTTTTGTCGGTATGTCAGGCTATTCTGAGCATCTTGTTTGCGCAGCGTTTTGCACTTCCCCACATCAGTTGCACTCACACCATAAACGTCCAATGAGAGCCATTCCATGTTTTGAGACTCACGATTTGGAGCTTGTTATAATGCAAGTGGGTGAAACGGATGGATTTGTGATGAACTATAATTTCCACCTGCCGAAGTTTTCCTCGTCAACAGGGTGGTCCATCATGTGCAAGACAGTCGTCGAAAGCGAAATTACTTGCTTATTCACAATTGTAATCCCAGCCCATTCTTGCTTTTGTTACAATGACACATTATGACCTATCAAGCATACCTGTAAGCAGCAATCTCAATGTCCAATGCCATTTTCACATTGAGCAAGTCCTGGTACTCCTTGAGGTATCGAGTCATTTCCTTTTTGGCATCATTGATGTTTTCTTCCACTTCACGGATTTTTTCCTGTGGTGTAAAGAATGGCAACCATGTTCCTAAAACCGAACATGTACAGGTGTTTTGAAAATGATGCATGAAAAGAAAGCTAACCAGTTTATAAACCCACTGAATGGTGAAGAATCGCTCAAAAAAAAACTTCTTGCGTCCAGAACCGGATTCGTATCTTCACCAAAACCTAATAATTTCGTCCTTGTCACACACCCAACCTCTCCACCAAATTTCATCCACAACATTTTGAAATATCCTGTTCACAAACAGACAGACAGACAGACAAGCCGGTAGGCAACATGGGTGGTCGCTATATAATTGCATTAGTCATACAGTTTTTGAAGGATCGGGCTGAAAATTTTTGACAAAGAGGTTGATTATAGTGCACATAAAAGCGCGGAAGCCGATTTTTGATTTTTGAAAAAATATATTTATATAAAAATATTTTTCGGATTTTTTTCAAAAATTTCAAAGTCCCGTTGCGAGGCAACGGTGGCGTCCATAGCAACGGTGCTCAAAAGCATACAACTAGATCCTGGTATGAACCTACCAGTCAAGTTTCATCAAAATCGATTGACTCCTCTGGCCTCCAGAGCTGTCCATTACATACAAACAAACAGACGGAAAACCTGAGAATAACGGTAGTCGAGCGACCACCCAAAAGGGATGAAAAACATAACCTCCGCTTCGGTGGTGGAGGTGACAAGACTGAGCATGAAACTGTAATCTTCTCGTCTCTATATAATCTATATACACAGGTTGCTGGTGTATATAGATTACCGTAGATCTGACAATGAACGATCTATATTAAAGTAGATCTGCACGCGGGTATGCGCACGCTCGCACACACGTGCGTCCACATGCAGATCTACTTTCATATACATCGTTTACTCGGCCCGTCGGGGACGGGTGAAGCGAATGTTTCGTGAATGGTGCACCCTCTGCTGGGCACACACCACAATGGAGTTTTAAGATACATTTGGGGATGGACCTTGTGCCAAGAAAGCGACATACAGATACAGAGTCGACGTTTGGCAGCTGGGCCGTTCAGCATTTCCCTCCATCATGAACTAATCACTTGTTTAAGTCTATAAATCCACGTTTTGCAAACAGACAAGAATGAACGTGTCCTTTTATTAACGGATGCCAGTGTTACTCTGATCTGATAAAGCAATTTGAAGACCTGGGTGCAAGAAGTACTAAAGTCACATTTTTGAAAAAAAAAATGAGCTGGCACCAGTACTATAATCTATAATGGCCGGAGCATCGTTTGATACCAAAAAATCCCGAAAATAAGTCCTCAAGTCCTGTATATTAGTATATGGTCATTGTTGAAATCACTAAAATGTAGTGCAAGAAATACCCAAGTCCATAATGTTTGAGCAAGAAGTTCCTAAGTCCATGACTGTCCAATCAAAATGCTGGTATGCGTCACGTGACGAGCTGTGAAAATGGTGACCATGGAGGCCGGACAGCATGGTGTGAATGAGGATAACCCTGATAACAAGCATGACGGGAGCAAAAAACGAAAAAGAAACCCTGGAGACTGCTAGAAAGAGAATGAAGGATGCCAAAGCATCAGGTATGAAGTTTCTATGCATTATACTTTGCTGGTACTGAAAAAGGCACTACATTCGTCATCAGCTTTTGAGCCCTCATCAAACTGTGCAGTGCAATGCTGTGCAGACCCAGATTCCCCATGTATTGGATGTATGTACACTGTACAGCCCCATGAGACGTAGTAAAAAATGACTGGCAATCAAAAATGAGCAATAAAGGGCTTTGTGTGTTAAAAGTACCCAAGCCCAGACATTTTGTTGCAAAAAGTACCTAAGTACAGGTATTTATCCGCAAAAAGTACTTAAGTCCAGGTATTTACCTGCAAAAAGTACTTAAGTCCAGGTATTTACCTGCAAAAAGTACTTAAGTCCAGGTATTTACCCACAAAAAGTACTTAAGTCCAGGTATTTACCCACAAAAAGTACTTAATTCCAGGTATTTACCCGCAAAAAGTACTTAAGTCCAGGTATTTACCTGCAAAAAGTACTTAAGTCCAGGTATTTACCCACAAAAAGTACTTAAGTCCAGGTATTTACCCGCAAAAAGTACTTAAGTCCAGGTATTTACCCACAAAAAGTACTTAAGTCCAGGTATTTACCCACAAAAAGTACTTAAGTCCAGGTATTTACCCGCAAAAAGTACTTAAGTCCAGGTATTTACCTGCAAAAAGTACTTAAGTCCAGGTATTTACCCGCAAAAAGTACTTAAGTCCAAAATTAATTTTCTCGTTTTCTTCATAATAAAGGATCATTTTTCCACAAAAAAGGGTTTGTCTGCTCCGTATAGCCCCGGGAACCAGCAACAGGCTCCATAGTATGCCACCTTTAAACAAAAAGTATCTGCAGCATGTTTTGAAAACTTTGATCCTCAATAACTCAAAAGTGTTATTTTGTGAATAAAGTACTTCATGCACTCAGGTCTTCAATTGGACTGTGAATCGATTAGGTGACTCCTTGGAGGGGTTGGAGGAAACAAGTGGAGCTGTTATGAAGCAGGAATTTGGTCAATGTACCAATACACAGTGGCCGACTTTTTCATTTATTTATTTTTCTGAAAAATAAATATTTAAATAAATTGACCTTGGCCGAGTCGTATGAAAAAAAAAAACGTTAAAATGGTTTGTGTTGCTTCCTTGCTTGATGTTCAGCATTTAAAAAGGATAAAGCATAGAAACACAACCATAGGTTGGCAACCATTGCACAGGCTTGATGGGCCGAATAACCTCATCCTATGTTGAGGTCGTTGTAAGGGAACTCCTAATTTTTATTATTATTATTATTATTATTATTATTATTATTATTATTATTATTATTATTATTACCCTTGCCAAAGGAGAGGGAATCGCATTTGGGTCTGTTTGTTTGTTTGTTTGTTTGTTTCTGTCTGTCTGTCTGTCTGTCTGTTTGTCCGCATAGAACTTTCATGTTTTTCTCTGCAACCACTTGTCTGATTGAGACGAAATTTTCACCATTGGTGCGACTACTCATGCAGAATGTTGTAATGATAATGATGATGTCATAGGTCACGTGGTGTGGCAGCCACATTGGAAAAACAGAAAAACTTTGGACCTCTGTATTTCTGAAACCGCACCAAGGAAAAAATTGAAACTTGGCACATGGCAAGTACTCCTCATGGAGAATGAGTGTGATTTTTCTAATGTCATCGGTGCCCTCGTTATGACGTCATAATTGCATATGTAAAACGCCACATCCGATCAGTATGAACATTTTTGAGGGTCATCTCGGGATAAAATGATTCACAGAAAAAAACAATCATGACATCATCGGTCACGTGATTCAGCAGCCATATGATTTGTTTTTTGAAAAAAACTTCAAAAATCTTCTCTGAAGTGGCTTAACAGATAGAGGCAAAACTTTACACATATGACTGCCTGTCCATGAGGAAGAAAAAGTTCATACAAATGATGTCATTGGTCACATGGTTTGGCAGCCATATTGGATTTACCATAAAACCGATAAAAATCTTCTCCAGAACGGCTGGACAAATCGAGGGGAAACTTCACACAAGTGTTTTCAAGCCATGGTTGTACAAGTTTGTTTGGGAGTTTATTGATAGGTCACATGGTTTGGCAGCCATTGGATTGAAGAAAAATATTAAATAATGTTTTCTCTGGAACCGCTTAATCAATTGATGTGAAACTTCACAGTTACGATCCACTCATGATGGAGAATACAGGTTTTAAATTTCAACTTGATTGGACATATGGTCTGGCAGCCAGAATTATTTATTTTTTTGATCTGGGGTTGTTTTTTTAATAAGGCTCACTTGGCTGTTACCTGGATGTGTTTGAGTGTAGATGCGTAGCAACTGAAATGCGAATCCTATTCAGGTTCCTCCTTATGACTTCATCTTTTCTTTTTGCTTGTTCGTGTTCCTTCTGATTACTCCAATGCAGGACTGTACCTATTTGGTCTTCCATTAGATTTGAATTGAATAATAATGAAAAACGTCATGGGTCAGGGTCAGGGTCAGGTGTCCAATCAAAGCGGGACGTCTTGGTACCCGGTCATCACTGCCAGCAGTTATAAAGTGGCAGTTTTAATTACGTCTCTTATTAATTATGTAACACACCAGTACACAAACACCACACAATGTACACGTCACAAAACAAGTCCTGGCAAGGGTCTGCAATCTCTGATTGCTCTTTTTCTTGTTATTATTATTTTTATTATTCCTGCTCTTATTAGCAGCAAAGCCCATCAAATTGATGGTGACCCTTCTTTATTTTAACACGATTCAGCCTTAAGCTTCAGGGTGTCTAGAGAGGGCAATTTCGTTCTGATTGGACAAACCTTCGTCGAGTTGTGGTGAAAAATGCGAAAATGTCTATAATTGGGTCATGACCTTAAATTTAGGTAAAGGTTAAAGAAAACCCATGTCAACCCTGCATACTTTGTATTCCCATTATTGATGAAAAATTTAATTCTGAAAGTCCTTGGGCATTGGCAGAAAAAAAATAAGGGCAAAAAACCGAAATGGTTGTTTAGTATTCCTCGGGGTGTAAGACCTTGACCTTTAACCCAGAGGGGCATGATGTAAATTAAGCATAAATGTGCTTTGCCCTATGCTATCAAAAGAGGGCAATTTCGTTCTTATCAGACAAACCGTAGTCGAGTTATGGTGAAAATTATTAAAATGTTTATAATTAGGTCATGACCTTAAAATAGGTCAAGGTAAAAAATAAAAACTCGGTCAACCCCGCATATATTGTATTCCCATTATTGATGCAAAATTTCATTCTGAAAGTCCTTGGACGTGAGCAGAAAAAAATAAGGCAGAAAAACCGAAATGGTGGTTTAATATTCCTACGGGTGCAAGACCTTGACCTTTAACCCAGAGGGGTATGATGTAAATTAAGCATAAATGCATCTTGCTCAAGGCTATCGAGAGAGGGCAATTTCGTTCTCATCAGACAAACCTTAGTCGAGTTATGGTGAAAAAGTTAAAATGTCTATAATAGGGTCATGACCTGAAAAATAGGTCAAGGTCAAAAAATCATGTCAACCCCACGTACTTTTCCCATTGTTTATGCAAAATTCCATTGCGAAGGTCCCAGCCAATTCAGATCCAGCTCAGAAATTGGCAGTGAAGGAAAAAATACACAAAGACAAACCTAAATGGTGGTTTCGTATTCCTCGGAGTACGATCAACAATTGGGTGCACTAATAATGGTACAAACAAATCTTACAACAGGTATAAGTTCCTCCCTCGATCCTATAGGAGGAGGCTTAATTAGGATATTTTAAAAAAACCAATCAGATTTGCAAAGCCCCCCCCCCCCCCGCCGGGGTGCATTGCCTTACGTGATATTTGGCCATGTCCTCGCCATGCTTGTCTTCCTGGTCCTTGATTTGCCGCAGTAGAGAATCGTTGATGTTCTTCATGGCCTCGATCTCCGAGCCTCGAGACTGGATGAGACGCCTGTACTCGGAACCCTCCTCGCGGATGGACCGTGCGGTCTCGGTGCTCTTCGCCGCAGTCTCGGTGACCACCTGCACCTTGGTTCGATACCAATCCTCGGCCGCTTGCATGTTCTTGGCCGCCAGCTTCTCATACTGTGAACGGATGTCTTGCAGCGCCACGGACAGGTCGGGTCGCGTCGTCTGATCCGCTTCCACGGTTACGGTCGCCGAGCGGATTTGCGGCACGAGCTCCGAGATCTCAGCGTCGTGCAGGCGTTTCAGGAACGCGATCTCGTCGAGCAGCAAACAGATCTTGCGATCGAGCTCGGCGTTGAGCAGCGCCGTGTGCTCCGCTTCTTCGCGGGCTTTCTGCAGGGTCGCTTCAGTGTTCTCCCTCTGGCGAGTCTCCTCCTCGAGCTTCGCTTCGAGCTGCTCCTGCATCGAACGCAGTTGCTCTCGGCCCGCTTCGAGCCGCGCCTTGTCCGCCTGCTCTTCGTCCGCTTGCGCACGCAGCTCGCGCAATTCGCGCTCGAAGATATCTCGCAATCGCGACGGCTCGGTCTCGTGCTTGCGCAGCACCATGAGCTCGGCCTCCAGGAGCTTGTTCTGCTGCTCGAGCTGGTGCACGCGGTCGATGAAACCCGCGAAGCGATCATTGAGACCCCGGAGGTCTTCGCGCTCTCGGGCACGCAACGACAGCAATTCGCTGTTGAGCGTGTTCGCTTGGGTGAAATCGAAGGAGTCCACGGTGGCGGGCAAGGAGAATAGGCCACCTTGGCTGCTGAATCGCGACGGCGCTGGAGAAATGCGGCGTGACGGTTGTGAACGATAAGAGCTGCTGAAGCTCACAATGGAGCGACGATCGCTGAACGTAGACATGCCGACGGTTGTTGCGGAGAGGGATCTTCAATGAAACACTTCAGATGGAGAAGATCAGTAATGGCGAATTGCGAGAAGCAACCGTAAGGATGTACGCAAACGCCACAAAAGAAAATCTAAAAAAGCAGAGCCGAGGATGCAGCAAGGCAAACCGTCGCTCCTAATTTATACTCCCAATCGCCTATCGAATGGGCGGCGCCTCGAGTTGCTGTGGTTGCAAAGGCTCTGATTGATCTTGAGGATGGAGGGAGCTACAGAGCTCCAATGAGGTTGGAGGAGTCGTAATGGCAAATCCGGGGTTTGTGCTCCCAACCCCAACTCATCCCAACCCCAACTCATTCCATGTGCATTCACTGCAATATGCCGCAGTGCCCTGCAGGGTGTGGTGCATCTGCTTCGATCAATGCAATCGTTTTCTCCGCCATCCACCTTTGTTCTCCGTTCATGTCTCAGCGCACACAGACACAAGCAATTCGGATTGTCTGGGAGCATCTCATCGAAAACATATCATGCTTTCTGAGTTTTCATCAAACCATGGACCCAAGATCACAAAGGAAGGTCAAAATCATAAATCCGGTTTTGGTGCGAAGAGCAAAGCACATATTTTGAGCGTACAATTTAATTTGAATTAGAAAAACTAAAATTTTAATATTTTTTGCGGATTACAAAAAAAAGATGTATCTCTCAACGCAGAGCAGAAAAGGGGGTCATGTTGGTGGTGGTAAAGGGGTGGGGGGGTGGAGGAGGGGGTGTCTTTCTCTTTTCGACCAGACTTGCTAATAGATCTCTGCTCCTACCGCATTGCGGAAAATGATAATCAAGGGAAGGCTGCAGTGTCTGGCATCACATTCTGCAACATTCTCTTCCGAGACCGCATCCTGCAGCTCGCAGCACAGGACCGGTATACGGACACAAGACAGAACACAGTCACTGGAAGTCCTGCATTTTCGGCTGTGCTGCTTTGTTGGAATAGTAGACGTGGCTAAGAATACACTGCGTCAGCGGACAGCTCTCTGACAGTTTTTTTCTTATCAATTGAAGGGTGAAAAAGTTATGTTAACCACGATGGGAAGCAAATTAAAGCTGATGTTCAAGGCATTAACCCTTTGTCGGAGCAACACAAGTCGCTCTCTTTCTCCGCGACAAAAGGCTAACGCCCCAAACGTTTGCCTGACTCTCCTTCCTATGGGGGTTAGTATACCCTTGTCAACTTTCAGATGATAAATCCTGTCGTTAAGCTTTTCTGTACTTGTGTGCACTTAGTATATGGCATATGTATGAATCAATATGGCGATTAGTTAAGTTGATGTGTGCTACAGTATTATACGTATGACTTCGTACGGAGGAGAGCGAGGTGGGAGCAGTGCAAAAATTGTGACAATAATGTCATTCATTGATTTTCAAACCATGTCCTGTTCCATAACCTTGGCCTGGGCAATAATGACAATTATTATTTATTCCCCATCATCTCGACCGTATGCCCTTTCTCACTTCCCATTCCAATCTCCTAATTTTATCCTCTCCCCACTCTTTCCACGCATCCCGAAGCTCCTTTCACTCTCCTACCCCCTTCTTGTCTCTTTTTTTTCTATTTTTTAATTTAGTTTTCTTGATTTAATCTTTCTCCCTACCACCTTCTGACCCTCATTCGGAATGCATACTTTTGCGCATTGGGTGTGCCAAGAGATGGGGGGGGGGGAGAGGGGGAGAGAGAGACTTGGTTCCGATGTATGTCTCAATGACATTAAAGGACTGTGCCTCATGAATGGAAAACACAATGCAACAATTTATTATTTCAATACTTACAGATAAAATCACACAATCTATCCTTTGCACTGAAGGTTCTTAAGGAACTGGGGAATTGCATCTTCCCCTAAGTATGGAATTCACTTGCTTGTTTGACCTTCATTCATTCAGCAGTGAGTTCAGGACTTAAACTTGCAGCCATTATAGGTCACCCTGTCGAGGAGCATTACAATAATGGACATTAAAATGTGGAGGAGCCTCACCTGGAGCAATTTCTGAGTCTGTGCATCTTTGCTGAGTGAATGGTGAGCTGCTAAAGCGAGCTGGCGAGGCGAAAGCCTTTGGACATTTATACCCCTCATGCCGCAACGACCCTAAATATCATTGGTGACTGTCATGGACCTAGTAATAAGGACCAGGCCTGATACAACTCTGTTACAAAAATAACCTGTTGCAATTTCAATTCCAAGTTTAGCCAACTGACTAATCCTGTGGAAGCCATCGACTCAACAATTGATGCAGAAATGAAATAACAAGGAACCACAAAGAGGTTCCATATCTCTCTTATTCCTGGACAAAACCACAATAAGGTTCCTTGAGAAATTGTTTTGCAGAAGATGGACTTGAATTTCTTTGCACAATTCAAATTCACTCCGAATGGGGATATTATTCAGGCTATATAATATTGTTATGGTCGCGCGGTCTTCAGTAGCCGTCACACCACCTGGTTGTTATGAGGCAAAAAGGTCTCCAACATCTGCCAGGTTAATTTGCTGTGAATCGGTGTCTCCGAAAGCAACGACTGCTGCAGGACACCGACATGATAGTTGGACGAAGCTTGTCGGCGTTCGGCGCTCGAGGCGTGTCTGCGCGACCCAATCTGCCCATCTACTGGATTAATAAATCAATTTACTGCACGCCATGGAGCCTGCTCCCAGTGACCACACAAGGTTTCATCAAATAGAGGGGATTTATTCACAGGGGGTCAAGGAGGGAAGCGAGGGAGAACACAGCTGCACAGCGGTGATTACAATCAATAATAACTCACCCAAAGCATCCCCAAACCATGACTGCCTTAACACATATGCTTTATTGCATAGATTTGGGGTGGAGGGAGGCACAGTATTCAGAAGGGAATTGATGAGACAAAAGAAAACGTGCTGTGCGAGTCCTGCTTGCATTCGTGGTCCAACTCCCCAGAATCACGTTTCGCTTGTGCCTCAGCCAGGTCGGCCGCTCGGGTCCTGTCCGTGTACGCAGTGGTTCTGTGTGGGGCTTGCCCTTGCTGTGCTCTGCGTGCCTTCTTGGCTGGAATTATGAGCTTTCTTCTCTGAAGACCCACAAACTCAGCAACCAACCAATGTTCTTTTGTGCACCAACAACCACAAGGAACACCCCCCTTTTTAGTTTTTTAACCACGTAGGGTGTCTGCGCTTTTATTGTCCTATTGGGCTCATTGAGTCGTGCTGTGACGCATGCTCATTGGAGAGTGCTGCCCAACTGATATCCATACAAGGGCATGTCCCTGGCCCATCTCGTGGCCTTGCCCTAACCCCACGATCACTCATGGACTGTGCCCATTGGTTATTATGGTTGGGGAAATTCCACATAAATACAGATAAGCGACGGGGAAGGTTCAAGAATGTAGAGAGGGTGGAAAGGCGAGGCCGAGATATAGATACTTGAGCAGGCGGACGAGATCTTTCTAAAGATGTGCTCGACATGTTTTATTATTTCCAAGAATTACACCACACGCTAACATGTACGATGAAATAACTATTCTAATCTACCTCCATTTTACACCTGATACCAGATCCGTAACAATACCTACAGTGCATATGGAAAATCTACACCCCCTTTCAAAATTTTAACCTTTTCTTGCCTGATAGCCTGGAATTACATTGCATTAAATCAGACTTTTCCCACCTTTATTTACACTTCGTAACCCACACCTTCCAAGTGAAAAACAAATTCTACAAATTTCAGAAAATTCATTAAAATATAAAACTTGAATATATTGGTTGGATAAGTGTTCACCCCCCTCTTATAACAATTGTAAATTATCTCAGGTGTCATCAATCACCTTCAAAATCACACACCAAGTTAATTGGCATCCAACTGTGTTAGATTGTCGTGATTCTGATTATTTCAGAGTAAAATCAGCTGTTCCTGTGGATGTCCTCTACTGGGGAGTGCATTTCACAGCAAAGACTCAACCATGATCACCAAGGAGCTTTCATAAGACCTCAGGGATGAACTTGTGGAAAGGCACAGATCAAGGGATGGGCACAAAAATATTTCAAAGGTCTTGAATATCCCTTGGAGCACAGTCACGACAATCATTAAGAAGTGGAAAGCGTATGGTACCAACAAGACCCTGCTTAGATCAGGCCGTCCCTCCAAACTGGATGAGCAAGCAAGGAGACTGATCAGAGAGGCCATCAAGAGGCCAATAGCAACTTTGAAAGAGCTACAGGCTTTTGTGGTAAAGTCTGATCACTCTGTACATGTGACAACAATACCCCAAGCACTCCACATGTCGGGCCTGTACAGTATGGGACAATAAGGAAGCCATTATTCAAAAATGCCCACCTTGAGTTCCGTTTGAGGGATGCAAAAAAAAACACTCCAGAGATTCTGAAACCATATCCAAATTCCAGTTCTGGGTCACTTCCGGTTCTGGGTTTGGAGCATTGGCAGGTCTCCTTGGGGGCTCCCTGCTGACGATCTCAAAGTTAAGTTTCTGGTTGTGATCTGTCCCATTTTAACTGTTTATTTTCTCACCTACATGTTACTGTGTGTTCCTAGTTCGGTTTTGTTTAAAAAATCGTGCTATTTTGTGAGATTTCGTCGAACTTGTCTTACTGGGTGCTTGAGGCCTATCCTTGAGGCTTGAGGCCCACCCTTTGTTCCCCTCGGTGTATGGTACGATTGGGTTCATTTGTTTTTTCTCCCCATTATCTTCAATTTCTATCTTTCCCACTTTCTTAACGTCCCCCATCCCAACTAATCACTCTATTTCTTATCTAAAAAAACAAAAAAAAAACCGCACCCTTTCTCCGATTCTTCTTCTTCTTCTTCTTCTTCTTCTTCTTCTTCTTCTTCTTCTTCTTCTTCTTCTTCTTCTTCTTCTTCTTCTTCTTCTTCTTCTTCTTCTTCTTCTTCTTCTTCTTCTTCTTCTTCTTCTTCTTCTTCTTCTTCTTCTTCTTCTTCTTCTTCATCCTCATCTTCTTCTTCTTATCCTCATCTTCTTCTTCTTCTTATCCTCATCTTCTTCTTCTTCTTATCCTCATCTTCTTCTTCTTCTTCTTCTTATCCTCATCTTCTTCTTCTTCTTCTTCTTCTTATCCTCATCTTCTTCTTCTTCTTCTTCTTCTTATCCTCATCTTCTTCTTCTTCTTCTTCTTCTTATCCTCATCTTCTTCTTCTTCTTCTTCTTCTTATCCTCATCTTCTTCTTCTTCTTCTTCTTCTTATCCTCATCTTCTTCTTCTTCTTCTTCTTCTTATCCTCATCTTCTTCTTCTTCTTCTTCTTCTTATCCTCATCTTCTTCTTCTTCTTCTTCTTCTTATCCTCATCTTCTTCTTCTTCTTCTTCTTCTTATCCTCATCTTCTTCTTCTTCTTCTTCTTCTTATCCTCATCTTCTTCTTCTTCTTCTTCTTCTTATCCTCATCTTCTTCTTCTTCTTCTTCTTCTTATCCTCATCTTCTTCTTCTTCTTCTTCTTCTTCTTATCCTCATCTTCTTCTTCTTCTTCTTCTTCTTATCCTCTTCTTCTTCTTCTTCTTCTTCTTCTTATCCTCATCTTCTTCTTCTTCTTCTTCTTCTTCTTCTTATCCTCATCTTCTTCTTCTTCTTCTTCTTCTTATCCTCATCTTCTTCTTCTTCTTCTTCTTCTTCTTATCCTCATCTTCTTCTTCTTCTTCTTCTTCTTCTTATCCTCATCTTCTTCTTCTTCTTCTTCTTCTTCTTATCCTCATCTTCTTCTTCTTCTTCTTCTTCTTCTTATCCTCATCTTCTTCTTCTTCTTCTTCTTCTTCTTATCCTCATCTTCTTCTTCTTCTTCTTCTTCTTATCCTCATCTTCTTCTTCTTCTTCTTCTTCTTCTTATCCTCATTTTCTTGTTCTTCTTCTTTTTCTTTTTATCCTCTTCTTCTTCTTCTTCTTCTTCTTCTTCTTATCCTCATCTTCTTCTTCTTCTTCTTCTTCTTCTTATCCTCATCTTCTTCTTCTTCTTCTTCTTCTTCTTATCCTCATCTTCTTCTTCTTCTTCTTCTTCTTATCCTCATCTTCTTCTTCTTCTTCTTCTTCTTATCCTCATCTTCTTCTTCTTCTTCTTCTTCTTATCCTCATCTTCTTCTTCTTCTTCTTCTTCTTATCCTCATCTTCTTCTTCTTCTTCTTCTTCTTATCCTCATCTTCTTCTTCTTCTTCTTCTTCTTATCCTCATCTTCTTCTTCTTCTTCTTCTTCTTATCCTCATCTTCTTCTTCTTCTTCTTCTTCTTATCCTCATCTTCTTCTTCTTCTTCTTCTTCTTCTTATCCTCATCTTCTTCTTCTTCTTCTTCTTCTTATCCTCATCTTCTTCTTCTTCTTCTTCTTCTTATCCTCATCTTCTTCTTCTTCTTCTTCTTATCCTCATCTTCTTCTTCTTCTTCTTCTTATCCTCATCTTCTTCTTCTTCTTCTTCTTATCCTCATCTTCTTCTTCTTCTTCTTCTTATCCTCATCTTCTTCTTCTTCTTCTTCTTATCCTCATCTTCTTCTTCTTCTTCTTCTTATCCTCATCTTCTTCTTCTTCTTCTTCTTATCCTCATCTTCTTCTTCTTCTTCTTCTTATCCTCATCTTCTTCTTCTTCTTCTTCTTATCCTCATCTTCTTCTTCTTCTTCTTCTTATCCTCATCTTCTTCTTCTTCTTCTTCTTCTTATCCTCATCTTCTTCTTCTTCTTCTTCTTATCCTCATCTTCTTCTTCTTCTTCTTCTTATCCTCATCTTCTTCTTCTTCTTCTTCTTATCCTCATCTTCTTCTTCTTCTTCTTCTTATCCTCATCTTCTTCTTCTTCTTCTTCTTATCCTCATCTTCTTCTTCTTCTTCTTCTTATCCTCATCTTCTTCTTCTTCTTCTTCTTATCCTCATCTTCTTCTTCTTCTTCTTCTTATCCTCATCTTCTTCTTCTTCTTCTTCTTATCCTCATCTTCTTCTTCTTCTTCTTCTTATCCTCATCTTCTTCTTCTTCTTCTTCTTATCCTCATCTTCTTCTTCTTCTTCCTCGATTTTTTTCGACAACACTTCCATGACCTAATCTATTGAAAACTCTCTCAAACATTAATAATAATAACAAAAACGATCTCTTGTAATGCTTCATCTTCCTCTTTCACACGTGTGGTACTCTTTACTGTATCAGAATGTACTACTCTTCTGCTATTTAAACAGACTGCTCTCAATTCGACCTTTCCTTCATACCTTGCCTAAAAAATCCAACTGTGACAGCGTTTCTTCTCTCCATTCTCTAAATTCGCCTTTATTGCATCCATCAAGAAATGTGTTTAATCACATCTCTGACCAAAAACTTTTAAAAACCCCAGTTTGCAATGCATGTTCGCTTTCCATCAACCATTCTTTTTTTCCAACTTCAGTGCCAACTCACTCCTCTCACCCCTCACTCTCAAAGCAACCATCCCACTCTTCTCCCTCCAAGCCTCCCTCTCACCTCTCTCAAAAACTCCCCCCTCACCTTTCTCCCACCATTCATCCCCCTCACTCATCCCTCCCAAAGTTTCCCCCTCCCATCCACAAAGCTGCCTCCTTCCACTGCCCTCTCACCTCCATCTCTTCACTCCACCTCCTCAAATCCTCAACTGCCTTCTTCCCCCTCTCTTGTCCTTCCTCTCCCCAAGCACCACAGAGCCTTTTCTCCTCCTCATTCGGCCCCCTCCCCTAGCTATTCTGCAATCCCCCACACTCTTTCAACAACACTCCTTACCTCCCCCCCTCGTCCCTTGTCCTACCCTCCCCCTCCCCCACCCCCTGCACCCAAAGCCTCCTCCCCTACCTCTTAATTAAAAGTATGGACCTCAAATATCCGGGCCTTCGCTCAAACCTTTCAGATCGTTCCATACAGGTTGCCACTGACAAACCAGACATAATCTGCCCAACAGAAACTTTCCTCCCCCAAGACGTGTCTGACTCCCAAGTATCTCTCCCTGGTTACTACCTCCTCCGGTTTGACAGACCTGAGCCTCGCCCTGGTGGAGGAGTTGCTCTCTTCATCAAAGACTCTATCCCTCACTCTCCATGCACTGCCCTCACTCCCCCATACCCCCAGGAATACCTCTGGCTATGGCTTCCCCTCCACTCCCACCTCATGTTTATATGTGTACTGTACCATCCACCAAACCGTGATGACTCCATCTACACCTCACTATCTGAAAACATGGACCAACTTCTATATTCTCATCCAAACTCTCTCTTCCTCATATGTGGCGACTTCAATTGTCATCATGCCAGTTGGCTAGGTGTGGGTACCTCTCTCACCTGTCATGGCACCTCAGCAAAAGCTTTCTGCGACTCATTGGGACTGACTCAATCGGTCCACTTCCCTACCCAGATCTCAACGAATGGCACTCTATCTCTTCTGGATCTGATTTTGACAAATTTCCCTGACAATATCTGCCGCTCTTTACTCCGCTCCAATCAGTTTTTCTGACCACGTCCTTGTCAAAGTTGACATCTCTCTGGCTATTATCAGAGAACCACTTTACCGCCGTCGAGTCTGGCATTTCACTCAAGCCGACTGGCAGGGTCTCCAAGCAAGGGTCTCCAAACTTATAGACTGATCTCCTGTCGCTACTTTCTCAAACATCAACTCATCCTGGGAATTCTCTCAAAGAAACTTGCTCTCCCTCATGCACAGATCTATCCCCTCTCGTGTTCAGTTGTCCTACCCTTCCTCCCGCTCTTGGTTCACTGAAGCTTGTGGTGAGGCAGTTGTCCTGAAACAACTTGCCTTTGCCTCATGGAAAGCAAACCCAACTGAGGGAAATCTCAGTTCCTTCCATAAAGCTCGGAACAAGTGTGTATCTACCCTCAGGAGAGCCAGAAAACATCTTTCTCATCTCAAGTCTGAACTCTCAAATCTCTCTCACTCCTCAAAATCCTGGTGGCATCTAATTAAATCTGTTTCTGGTGTATGTTCCCCCTCCATCCCTCCCTTACCTCAAATGGCAGCACTGCTGATACCGCACATGAAAAATCTGAATGCCTAAACTCGGTGTTTGCAGCTAAATTTTGTGTCCTAAACCCATCACTTTCTCTACCCACCTTACCCAGTCGCACCCAACTGTCCCTGGACTCTGTGTCCTTTTCTCCTGACAAGGTGGAGAGCTTGCTTTCAAACCTCGAGTCAGATTCTGCAACCGGTCCAGACGGCATCAGCCCACGTGTATGTGTGTATGTGTGTGTGTGTGTGTGTGTATGTATGTATGTATGTGTATGTATGTGTAATGTGTATGTATGTGTATGTATGTGTGTATGTATGTATGTGTGTGTATGTATGTGTGTATGTATGTATGTGCGTGTATGTATGTATGTGTGTAGGTAT
Organism: Eptatretus burgeri; assembly: GCF_056783735.1. Classification (NCBI taxonomy): domain Eukaryota; kingdom Metazoa; phylum Chordata; class Myxini; order Myxiniformes; family Myxinidae; genus Eptatretus; species Eptatretus burgeri. The sequence goes on along the minus strand of NC_140972.1, from coordinate 27,880,195 downwards.
GCCATGCATGCCTGATGATGGGCACCGTGGTGGAAAAGTTTCTTCCCTTAACTTATGGAGGTTTTAACTTTTAACCTCAGCAGTGAACGAGCGATCACGTTTTTATTTGTCCTCGTGACTGTTTCGGAAGCAATTGTTTATTTTATTTGACTCAATGCAGTGATTTACAAAGGTTGTATGGTTTCTCTTTGTGAGTTTCAAAGGAAAATTTGTTTGACAACACACAATTTCCAAGGCAAAAAAAATTTCCAACCACTATTAACGTGTTTTCTAAAATACTGAGCCAAATTTTTTTTCTGCCCACCACAACGATTGGCAGCTGTTTATAACGATTAATGTTGATGCACATCTCCCTGAAACATTTATAATGCAACATTGTTTTTAAAAAATTGTTTATTGAAATTCCCATAAAACAAAGGTGAAGGCAACTCAAGGTTTATGGATTTTATACAGTACATACTGTGGTCAGTAATCACACTGACTCCAATCTTCTGATTCTCGAAAAATTGCCAACAGCCAAGCAGTAATTGTGTGTGTGTGTGTGTGTGTGTGTGTGTGTGTGTGTGTGTGTGTGTGTGTGTGTGTGTGTGTGTGTGTGTGTGTGTGTGTGTGTGTGTGTGTGTGTGTGTGTGTGTGTGTGTGTGTGTTGTTCATAAAGCATAACATTCTCTCTCTGATAACTCTCTCCCCCCGCCCCCATATATTGTTGTGGTGCCTGGGTTCGGTGGCGAGGACGACCGCCAGACGGAGCAGTTAGGTCGTCACTCCGGATAACTCCGAAGTCGACGGGTCGCTTAATGGACCGTGGTCGCCAATATTTCGACCACGCGGTTAGGGTCTTTTTGGCTGATTCCAATTTATCTAAGTAGCCACGCAGTCTAGCTACCGGGGAAACCACACCCTTGGCCGGCTTTGTCCGAACTGAGTCACTGTTACCGACTCAGGTCCGGCGTAACCAAGCGGAAATTACCAAAGCCGCGCCGGTCCAAATGACAATTTACGGCACAATCGGCCTCCCTAATTCTCAAGCCCGAACCACACTGGGTCAATGACAGAAAGCACAGACAACGAACTGGAACATTTAACAGTTATTTATTTATAATTGTAAGAGGGAGGGAAACACAGAGCAGACTTAATCATGAATATGCAAGTAATGTTTGCAAGGATTCAAGCACTTACACAGTTCTACTTATCAGACTGGCCACAGACAGGCACACACACCCAAAAAGAAATTGGACCTCGTGGGTCTTTATTCGGCCCTTCAGCTCGGGATGGAAGGGGAGCTGAGGGTCAGAGTCTGGCCGGGTACCTGGCCGCCTCGTGCGGTTTTATATGCGAGTCGGAGTCTGTGGACGGGAATGGGGATCTCCAGCTCGAGCGCTCCAACACAACCCACCACGGTGGGACTCGAAACCACGACCCAGAATCCAACAAGCGATCCTGGTTGCCACAAATGACGATCGATGACACAAGCACCACAAAACACCTCCGCCATGACCACCACCACCACCACGAGCACCAGCACGACCACCGACCACCAAGGAACCCTGAAAAAGATCAAGACCCACGACACACCACCAACGAACCAACACTGGATTCAGCTCACGATCCTTCTTATTCCTCCCCCCGGGCGGGTGGAAGGATCCGCTCTGAGGTAACTTGCCTCCGGATTGGTTGGGGGGCGTCGGGCGATCGGTGTCCTCCCTTCATTGGACGAGGCGAACATTCCATCTGGCTGGGACGGAGTCGGCCCTGAAGTGATCTCACCCCCGCCTATGTCCGTGGCCTCGAACACGTGTATCGTGGTGCTGTGGTATGAAGTGATTTGATTCAGAAAACTAACTAAAAAGAAACTCGCAGCGCACACATGAAATTCCCATTAGACATAACATGAAATTTGATAGTAATGTATAACATGATATTTGATAGTAATGTATAACATGATATTTGATAGTAATGTATAACATGATATTTGATAGTAATGTATAACATGATATTTGACAGTAATGTATAACATGATATTTGATAGTGATGTATAACATGATATTTGATAGTAATGTATAACATGATATTTGATAGTAATGTATAACATGATATTTGACAATAATGTATAACATGATATTTGATAGTAATGCATAACATGATATTTGATAGTAATGTATAACATGATATTTGATAGTAATGTATAACATGATATTTGACAGTAATGTATAACATGATATTTGATAGTGATGTATAACATGATATTTTATAGTGATGTATAACATGATATTTGATAGTGATGTATAACATGATATTTGATAGTAATGCATAACATGATATTTGATAGTAATGTATAACATGATATTTGACAGTAATGTATAACATGATATTTGATAGTGATGTATAACATGATATTTGATAGTGATGTATAACATGATATTTGATAGTAATGTATAACATGATATTTGATAGTAATGTATAACATGATATTTGATAGTAATGTATAACATGATATTTGATAGTAATGTATAACATGATATTTGATAGTAATGTATAACATGATATTTGATAGTGATGTATAACATGATATTTGATAGTAATGTATAACATGATATTTCCAACATGTATTGGGCTCCATATGTTCTCGTGGATCAGGCATTACGTGGAGGAGGCATGCGCTCCACTGAGGGCCCTTCCAGTTAGCATTGCTTTCTGATCCAACCTCGGCCTACAGGATGATATTGGGGTACCAACTCTTGCCACGAAGCTGTCTCGCCTGGGTTTGAATCTCGACCCAGCTGTAAAATGTTATCTTTGTGTTTCACGGGCAGGGTGAATCATCAGTGTGTGTGTCGTTCCTCCATGTTGAACTGGGCGTCCTGTCTTCTGACATTAGTTATTATGAGCGTTAAGATCCCCATGGTGTCATTCATGAAGAGTGAGCGAGTGATCGCTGGCACAGTGGCCAAATTACAAATTTCTGCCCGAACTACTGTTGGGAAGGCAATGAGAAACCACCTCGTCTGTGTGGGGGAGAGAGTGGAGGAGAGGGGGGGATTGGGGGAGAGACAGGGAGTGGAGGAGTGGGAGTGAAAGAGTGAGGGAGGGAGGGGGAAAAGGGGAGAAACAAAGGAGTGTGGGAGAGATAGAGAGGGGGAGAGAGAGGAGGGGAAAGAGGGAGGGAGAGAGTAGGGGAGTAGGGAGGATTGGGGGGGGGAGGAAAAAGTTTCCTTCTGTATCCATCCTGTCCACCCTATTCCTCCCTACCCGATTGTTTGTTCGATTCTCCCTCTATTTTGTCCTTCAACTCCACTGATGGTGTCCCCCCACCCTCGCACTACTGTTCCTTTTGTTCTGTTGTATCCTGATATGTTTAGTGTTCTAGTTCTTCCATGAGCCTTTGCTGTGTACACAAAAAGCCATAGGTTGGCAACCATTGTATAGGCCTCATGGGCCGAATGGTTTATTTCTGTGTTGAAGTTCCTTGGAAGTGAAGTTATCTATTATATATTGTGAACAATGGTGTCTGTCCGTGCGTTCGTCTGTCTCCCATTTATGGTGACCACTTCTCGTGCTGCATTGAAAAGCTCAACATTCACTTTTGAAATGACGGGAGAACAGGCATCAGTCATGTTGATGCCAAATTTTATTTCACAACCAGGATATTTTGCACTATTTTGAGACAAATCCAACCTCTGCCGCTATATGCTGCACCACAATTTTGCGGTGGGCAGTATAAGTACCGCAAAGTTTCGGTTCTGAGTGAAACCACGAGTGCAACACAAATGACCTTTTTAAAGTCCATGAAATATAACTGAAATTGATAGATTAACTTAAACTTTTTCCGTCACTGGGGACAGATACTTTTGTTCGCTTTTCCCGCCGCTAAGGACGGATACTCTTCCTTGTATCAGTGTGTGTGTGTTTTTTTGTCATTAAGCATTACATAAAATTATCTTTTCAAACTCCCCCTCTCCCCCCTCACCTTTCGCTCTCTCTTTTTCAGCCTCTTCCCTTTCTTTCTCTGCTCTCCTTACTCCCCCTCCTAATAAGGTGTAGTATTCTCTGCCCACACCTCTCCCTCTCTCTTTCCCCTCCTCTCTCTCTTTCTCTCGCTCCCATTGCCCCACTTTACACCCCTCCCTCCCTGAGTATATAGCGACGTTTGGTGAGGCGTCGCTCCCCCCTCCTCCCCCTCTCGCCGCTCCCTCTCTCACTCTCCCACTCCTTCTTCTCTCTCTTCCTTTCTCCGCCCCCCCTTCCCTCTCTCTTTCTCTTATTCCCACGCACTTCCTTACACCCCTTACCTCCCTCCCAGAGTCGGTATATATTAATGTATGGTATGTTGCGACATGCTGCTTCTAATCCTCCACTCTCATAGCCAACATGTGGCTCTCAACAGAATCCTTTCATCTCCTCTCCCTGTCAAGACTGGAGATCCCCAAGGCTGTGTTCTGGGCCCAGTCCTATTCCTGGTCCTCATCAATGATCTCTCTGTCTCTCTGGAAAATCCTCTTTATCTATTTTCTGATGACTCCACCCTCTCCCATGACATCTCTCGTCCATCAGATAGGCAGGTTGCAGCCTCTTCCCTCTCTTCAGACCTTGAAAAAAAATTGCAAGCTGGTCAAACACTTGGAATAGGTCTTTCAATCCTGACAAATCTCGCACTCATCCTCGATTGTATCTCTCTCTCCAAAAGGACCCTCTGGCAAACCCCCTCTGATCTAATTTCTTAACAATCCTCTTGAGGAAGTTCAGTCACTCGTTCCCATGCCCCCACTTTACACACTTCCTTCCCTGAGTGTATAGCGGGTCTCAAGCTCTTGGGTCTCACGATCAGCCATGATCTTTCTTGGACAAATCACATTTCATAGTTAGCCTCCAAAGCCAGCTGTCACCTGGGCATCCTCTGTCATCCTTTCTTGGCACATTTGAAGTCCTATCCACCGACAAGACCTTCGTCTGCAGCTTGATGGAGTATTGCTCTCCCCTCTGGGCTTCAGATCTTCCTCAGCTTGACGCCATGGAAACCAAGGTCTTCAAGATTATTGTAATCTCCCGTGATGAAGCTGTGTCTATGGGCCTATCACTTCGCCATCACAGACAGGTCAGTGGTCCCTCTGTCTTCTGCCGCCTCCTTTCTGGTATTTCACCCTCTGCTCTTTCCGTGCATCATCTCCCCCAGGTTTCTGCAGCACTCACATGGTGCGCCAGCAACCCTCTTCTGGTGAAGCTACCGAAATCCAGGATCACTGCTCTCCTCCACTCATTTGTTCCTCTTCTTTCCCATGTGTGGAACGAACTTTCACATCCTCTTCAATCTCATTCTTTCCTCCAGGTCTTCAAGGCAGCTGTTCACCGCCATCTGCGATCGTCCCCAATCCCAAACCTTGATCTTTTCTAACCTCTGTAACCCCCCCTCCCCATTCCCCACCCCAATTGCTCCTACCTCCAAATTTCCAGTTTTCCCATCTGAGAGTTCCCTTCTCAATCCATCTTGTCCACCCCATGCATCCTCTCCTGCCTGACCGTCCCCCCATTCTTCCCCACACTTCAGCTCTGCTGTTGGAGTTTTCCCTTCTCTCTGCTGTTTATTTTGTGCTGTTGCGTCCTGATCAATTCAGTGTACTAGTACTTGGTCTTCCACAAGCCTCGATGATGTTTCCAAAAAAGTGATTTGCATTGTCTTCTTCCAGGCAGTGTCTTTAATAGACAGGCATAAGCACTGCCCGGTCATTGTTCTCCATAAGATAATCCTCTGTCAAGCATCATGGCCATGCAGCAATTACTGACAATATGTGCCGGTTACCTGCATGGCCATGGCTTCACGTAACTGATCGGGAGGCTAAAATGAGGTAGTACATCTTGCCCAAGGGTGGCCCACGTTAACGAATGCAAAGGCCTCCTCATTAAAGAATGATTGCTGCCTTCACCACGTTAACCCCTTCACCTTTGGTTTCATTTAACCTGAACCGCAAGGCAGCGGCAGATTTGGATTCAGAATTTACTCCTCATCAATGATCTACCTACCAAGGATAATGTGCCCCATCCACCCGAAGCAACTGGTTTTAAGATACCAGTGATTCACCTTTCACCTCTACACCTGTTACTGAAAGCAGCCCCGCCACGAGAAGGCCGGTGCGAGGCGAGACTCTCACAGGCTGTTTGAGATGCTGAGCCATTGAGTATTTTACACACCTTGAGAGCTTGTCCTCCATGTCACAACAGTCCATGGGCACCATTACAATAGAATCACTGTTGAGGAAGTTCAGTCACTCAAGCTCCTGGGTCTTGCACTCAAGCTTGCACGAAGTAATTGAAGAGAAGTACCAGGTTGCATCGTCATGCATTGCTTCTTTAGGACAAAGTGCTGTTGCACAAAACCTATACAGCACATTCCACTATTTTGGATCATGTAACAAATAGATGATACCTTAAATATCCACCCCTTGGCTTATTGTATCATTAATTTTCTTGCTTCATTCACACTAACGAGATTCGGTGGTGTAATGGTTAGAGCATCTTCTCTGAGTCTGGGACGTCTGTGGTTTGAACTGGAAGGTGTGTCTCTTGTCCCGGCAGAGTCATACCAAAGACTTTCAAAATGGTATGTGCTGCCTCCTTGCTTGGTGCTCAGCATTTAAGAGGGACAGAGCACGGACAAACAACCATGGGTTGGTTTGATGGGCCGAATGACCGACTCCTTCATCGAGGTTCCTTGCATATTATTTAATTTCACCTCGTGTACATACTTGTAAAAGTCTCATTTGGACATTTTATAGGGGAAATAAAAGTGGGTTGGCCTGTTAGCATTCTCATCTGAACACCTGGCTCAATGCAGAGAACCCATGTTCGAATACAAATGTGTTTGTTCATTTCCTAATAATTCCCTTGGTTTCGTAGAATAGCCTATTCGGTACACTCACTCGCCTCTGATCAATCCAGCCTGGGTTCTAATGTATGATATAAGGGAGAGCGCCATCCCTCGGATTGACGTTCACCTGGGACTTCTCCTGCCCACATTGGCTGGAAGACGTTGAAGACCCAATGGTGTCCTTTGCCAAGAGTATGGGAGTAGGAAAGTTTAAGAATCGTGGAAAGATAATGGGGTAAAGTTTGCAGGAGATGGGAGTAAAATGAGGCTAGAGATGGAGCATCTTTAGAGCATGATGGAGCATGTTTCCAAACCAAAACTAGAAAGCATCTCAAAATGGAATGCCCATCTGCGTCCTCTTTGTACTCAAACGAAATCTGACAAAAACGGCAGTTAAACAAAGGGGGGGGAGGGGGGATTGGGACCAAACTCTGTGCAGAGCGTTGGTGCTGCTTTAGCAGTCTCCTTGGCTATTGGGCACAATCCTGGACAGGTCGCCACTCCGATGCAGAGTTAAACAAAAACATTGTATATTTTATTCATTTGTGTTCTCCATATTCTCATAATAAAAGTTTGTTGAAGATTTGATGAGAAAAGCTCAATTGGTAACAATGTTATGGCCTGGACAGACACACTGATGCTCAATGGTGAATAAATAAATAAATAAATAAATAAACACGGAAGAGATTTTTTTTAAAACGGTCCGTCTCATGCTTGACGCGCTGTGGTGGGACTAATAAGGGCTATTTATAGTCAGTATGAGTACCCTTTCACATAATTGACCCAATTATTAAATATTTTCTCCATATTCTCATAATAAAAGTTTGTTGAAAATTTAATGAGAAAATCTCAAATGTATGGTAAAAAAAAAAATGTAAAACTTTAAAACGACACCTTAAAAAGTTATGGCCTGGACAGACGGACGCACACACAGAAGCGACTGCAAAAGCCTGTGTTCTGCTGTGCTGTGATGTGTTGTTTATGAATTGATGATTCTTGTCATTCACAATTCAAATTGAATCAGAAAGCAATTGTTTTGAATTGAAAGACGACACTGCAATTAACATTTTACATCATTTATTCCTCCAACCGGATCCCCCCCCACCCCATCGCCGGCGGTCATAGACACCCGCTTGCAAATGATGTACTTTCAGAGAATTCATTTTATTTCCTCAGGACCGACACTTCAGTGCAGCATCAAGACATACTTCAATGATAATGATTTCACTTCCATTTGCAACACATTCTCATTTGCACACAACATAAAATCAGCAAATCAGGCATACCAACTTATTGTACTAAATCCTTTTGCCATCTTTCCATCAGTAAAGTCAGCATTCTTGAAATCATTGCAGCGAGCACACATGCACATTTTGTTTCAAATATAGTTATTGCTGTAAGCATTATTTAGGAAAGTCTAGTTAGGAAGCACCATATGCTATTAGTGCAATTAACATGTTTAGGCAATCATCTGCAAACTTCTGTACTCTTCAAGTGCCCAGGTTTCTGAAAAATCCCTGCTTATACTATGATTCAGTGGTCTTCGATTTATCCGTTTTTTTCGTCGATACAATAGTTTCCTCAATAATTTCTTCATAAGCTTCCAACGGCTTTGGTGTCGCTTCTTTCTGCGTTGTCTTTTTCACTTCTTCTTTTGGACTCGTCGGCTTCTCAACCTTCTTGGTTGACACAACAGTCTCCTCGATGATCTCCTCGTACGCGTCTTCCTCAAAACCTTGCACAACCTCTTGCTGTATTATTTTCATGATTTTGCCATCTTCCTTGCTGTCAGTGAGCTCCTTTTTACTGACTTTAACCTCTTTGACTGTTGCGTGCACACTGTCACTGCCATCCTCATCTGTTGTAACCTTTGGTTTCACGTCTTTTGGTTTCGATTCAACTTCAGTGGAGACAATCGTTACAACCTTCTCTTCAGACACTGTCACTTTGGTACCTGTAATCTTTTGTGATTTTGCCTCGACAGTAGAAGATTCAGATTTCTTTATTGTTGTAACGGTTTTAAAGCCTTCTTCACCTGCGTCTATTGCCTTGGTCAGATGTTTTACTTTTTCCATTGATGGTGATGTCTCTTGTGACTTCGAATCACGGCCCTTCGTTTCCAGTGATGCTTCCAATGATGATTCAGCAGCAGATAACTTACCATCAGTTAATTTAACCTCTGGTGATTTTGCAGCAGGTGTCATAATTTCAGATGATTTTCCATTGAACGTTTTACTTTTTAACAAATTGTCTTTTTCTGATTTTTCATTAGTCTTATCTACTTGTGACTTTTCTTTTTGCAGTGTACCACTGAGAACCTTTGCTGAAGGTGATTTATCTTCAGGTGACTTAGTCGATGACTTGTCCTCTGTATCTTCAGATGACTTGTCCTCTGATAATATCAATACAGATGGTTTAACAGGGGACAATTTCCCTTCAGGTGATGTGGTTTGAGGCAACTTGGCTGAGGTTGACTTAGCACCAGGTAATGCAACAACAGGTGACTGTACAGGAGATGAAGCAGCAGGTGATTTATCAGTGGGTGATTTTGATCCGAGTGAGATGGCTGCAGGTGATTTAGTTGAAGGTGACTTTGCTTCAGATGAATCTGCTGGAGATGATTTGTCTGCAGGTGACTTAGCATCAGGTGAAGTTGCTGCAGGTGATTTGTCTGCTGGTGATTTGTCTGCAGGTGTCTTAGCACTAGGTAATGTTGCTGTCGGTGATTTTTCTGTAAGTGACTTAGCATTAGGTGAAATTGCTGAAGGTGATTTGTCTGCAGGTGACTTAGCACTGGGTGATGTTGCTGCTGGTGATTTGGTTACGGGTGACTTAGCACGAGGTGATATTAATGGAGCGGATTTGTCTGGGGGTGATTTAGCATCAGGTGCTTTTGCTGCAGGTGACTTTTCTGCAACTGATTTTGTATCAGTTGACATTGCTACAGGTGATTTATCCATCAGTGACTTAGCATCAGGTGAAGTTGCTATTGGCGATTTGTCTGCAGGTGATTTAGCACTTGGTGATTTTGCTGAAGGTGATTTTGCATCAGGTGAAGTTGCTGCAGGTGATTTGGCTGGGGATGACTTAGCATCTGGTGAAGTTGCTACAGGTGATTTGGCTACAGGTGATTTATCAATGGGTGATGTTGCTGCTGGTGATTTGGTAATGGGTGACTTAGCACTGGGTGATATTAATGGAGCGGATTTGTCTGGGGGTGATTTAGCATCAGGTGATGTTGCTGCAGGTGATTTGGCTGCAGGTGATTTATCAGTAGGTGATGTTGCTGCTGGTGATTTGGTTATGGATGACTTAGCACTGGGTGATATTAATGGAGCGGATTTGTCTGGGGGTGATTTAGCATCAGGTGATGTTGCTGCAGGTGATTTGGCTGCAGGTGATTTATCAGTAGGTGATGTTGCTGCTGGTGATTTAGCACTGGGTGATATTAATGGGGTGGATTTGTCTGGGGGTGAGTTAGCATCAGGTGATGTTGCTGCTGGTGATTTGGTTATGGATGACTTAGCACTGGGTGATATTAATGGAGCGGATTTGTCTGGGGGTGATTTAGCATCAGGTGATGTTGCTGCAGGTGATTTGGCTGCAGGTGCTTTATCAGTAGGTGATGTTGCTGCTGGTGATTTAGCACTGGGTGATATTAATGGAGTGGATTTGTCTGGGGGTGATTTAGCATCAGGTGATGTTGCTGCTGGTGATTTGGCTGCAGGTGATTTATCAGTAGGTGATGTTGCTGCTGGTGATTTGGTTACGGGTGACTTAGCACTCGGTGATATTGATGGGGAGGATTTGACTGCATATGATTTTGCATCTGGTGATGTTGCTTCAGGTGATTTGGCTATTGATGACTTAGAACCAGGTGATATTGCCACAGGTAATTTTGTTGCAGGTGACTTTGCATCAGGTGAAGTCACTGAAGGTAATTTGGCTGTCGGTGATTTCATGACAGGTGAAGTTGCTACAGGTGATTTGGCTGCAGGTGACTCAGCAGTAGGTGGTGATGCTGCTGGTGATTTGGTTACTGGTGACTTAGCACTCGGTGATATTGATGGGGAGGATTTGACTGCAGATGATTTTGCATCTGGTGATGTTGCTTCAGGTGATTTGGCTATTGGTGACTTAGAACCAGGTGATATTTCCACAGGTGATTTTGTTACAGGTGACTTTGCAACAGGTGAAGTCACTGCAGGTGATTTGTGTGGGGATGGCCTAGCATCAGGTGAAGTTGCTTCAGGTGATTTGGCTGCAGGTGACTTAGCAGTAGGAGATGTTTCTACTGGTGATTTAGCTGCAGGTGATTTGGCTGTGGGTGACTTGGCATCAGGTGAAGATGCTGCAGGTGATTTGGGTGCAGGTGTCTTAGTAGGAGGTGATATCGCTGTAGGTGATATGCGCGTGGGTAACTTAACATCGGGTGAGGTTGCTGCAGGTGATTTGCCTGTAGGTGACTTTGCGTCAGGTGATATTCTCACAGGTGATTTGTCTCCAGATGACTTGGCATCAGGTGATGTTGCTGCAGGTGATGTTGCTGCAGGTGATGCTGCTGTAGGTGATGCTGCTGGAGGTGATTTGGCAGCAGGTGATCTGGCTGCAGTTGATGTTGCATCAGGTGAAGTTCCTGTAGGTATTTCGGATACGGGTGATGTTGCTGCAGGTGATGTTACTGCAGGCGATTTGGATGCAGGTGATTTTGCTGCAGTTGATGTTGCATCAGGTGAAGTTCCTGTAGGTATTTCGGATTCGGCTGATGTTGCTGCCGGTGATGTTGCTGCCGGTGATGTTGCTGCAGGTGATGTTGCTGCAGGTGATTTTGCTGCAGGTGATGTTGCTGCAGGCGATTTTGTTGCAGGTGACTTAGCAGTCAGTGATGTCGCAGCACGAGCTGCTGAAGGTGATTTGGCTGAAGGTGATGTTGCTGCAGGTGATGTGGTTGCAGGTGACTTAAGAGTCGGTGATGTTTTAGCACGTGTTGCTGAAGGTGATTTGGCTGCAGGTGACTTTGCATCAGGTGAAGTAGCTGCAGGTGGTTTGTCTGTTGGTGACTTAGCACTAGGTGACTTTGCTGCAGGTGATTTGACCATGGGAGATTTACCACTAGGTGATGTCACTGCTGCAGGTGATTTGGCTGTAGGTGATTTAGTAACAGGTGAAGTTGCTGCTGGTGATTTGGCTGTCGTTGACTTTGTCGTAGGTGATGTTGCTGCAGGTGATTTGGCCATGGGAGACTTAGTATGAGGTGATGTCACTGTTGCAGGTGATTTGACTGTCGGTGATTTAGTAACAGGTGAAGTTGCTACTGGTGATTTGGCTGTAGTTGACTTAGTAGTAGGTGATGTTGCTGCAGGTGATTTAGCAAGTGAAGATTTCCCCTCAGGTGATATCATACCTCGTGATTTATCTGAGGGGGATTTAGTTCCTGAAGACTGAGAAGTTGGTGACTTGGCTTGTGTTGATATGACCTCGGGCGATTGAGTAACAGATAATGTAGGACTAGTGGGTGATTTAGCTGGACGTGACTTTGAAGTGGATATTTTGGTTTCAGGTGATTTAGGGGGCGATGACTTTGGTGAAGGTGACTTGGAAAGTGATGATTTATCTGCTGGAGACTTTGAAAGGGGAGACCTAGTTTCTGGGGATTTGGCTTGAATCGTCTGTGAAGATGGTGACTTGATAGCTGGAGACTTAGCAGCGGGGGATTTTGAAAGAGGTGATATAGCAGCTGGTGACTTAGCAACTGATTTGGCAGGTGACTTGGCAGGTATTTTAGCAGGTGATGGGGCACCTGATTTGGCAGTTATTTCTTTTTTAACTGGCACAATAATTTGTTCCTTTGTTAGTGGAAGAGATTTTGGAATATCAAGCTTTGGTTTGTCCTTCTCCTCTTCTTCTTTCTCTTCAGTTATTGATTTTGTCTTAACTTCACTGTCATCAATTATTTGCTTGGGTTTTTCACTTGAAATTCCACTTATTTGTGTCTCAGCTGAAGGTCTTATGTCCTTAGTCTTTGCTTGACTGGTTTCTGATTTTTCTTTTTCCTGTTTATTGACAGTTTCAATATACGTGGTTTCAACATCTTGAACATCTTCAGCCATTATTTCAGGTTCTTTCACCTCCTCCTCTTCAGTGTCTTGAGGTCTCTCTTTCAATTCAGCCTTCGTAATCTCAGCATCCTCTGCCTCCATTTTAGTTTCTTCTTCGGTATCTTCTTCCAATCCTGCATCTTCTTTTTGAGGTGAAATCTTTGTTTCTGTTGCTTCTTCCAACAACTCATTTTCTGATCCTTCCTGAACATTTGTCTTCACAGTTTCATCTGTTCCAGCTTCTCCATCTGTGATATCTTGTGCTTTTACTTCAGACTTATCTTCCGTTTCTTCCTCAGCCATTTCTGCAGATGCTTCTTTTGGTGCTGCTTCAGTATCTTCCTCTTCCTCAATGGAAATTGCAGCCTCTGCCTCCTCTTCTACATCTCCTTCTGTTTCTCCCTTCTCTTCTGTTGATTCTTCCTGAGATTTATCTTCAGCTTCATCGGCATCTTCTTCAGGTGCTGCTTCAGTCTCTTCAACATGGTCTGGTATAACCTCAGCTTCTTCCTCCATTCGCTCCTCGTCATCAGATTCTTTTTGTTCTTCAGAACGTTCATCATGTGCAGCTTCAGTATCTGATATTTTCTCTGCTGTAATCTCTTCTTGGGTTTCTTCCTCGGCTTCTCTCCTCGTCTCTCCTTCAGACTCTTCCTCCACTTCCTCAATGTCTGCAGCTTCTGCATATGCTTTTTCTCCATCCTGTCTATCCTCAGCCTCCTCCTTTCCTTCCTCCATATCTTCCACAGAAACAGCTTCTACAACTTCAACATGTTCAACCTCAACCTCACTTTCTTTTTCTCCTTCCTCTTCTTCTTTGCTATCATCTGCAGGTGTACTGGCCACAGTCGGCAACAATGCAGGAGAGATAAGTGATTCCTTCATTTTTTGTGGTGAACCCTTGTGAGAAACTGAAAACTTGGAGGTAGTCACAGATCTTACTGATGGCTTAGATGGCTGCTTCATTTCATGTGTAGAGATCAGCATGCTTCCAAATCTGGTTTCTTCCCCTTCAAGCATCTTCCTATAATTATGAAAACACAGATAACAATATTACTGCATTTAATTTTAAAGTAATATAGGGTAAAGGAAGATATGTGTGAGTGTGTGTGTTCACGAATATATATATATATATATATATATATATATATATATATATATATATATATATATATATATATATATATATATTTCTGTTTGTGTTTGTTGCACTTCTTTCTTATTTCAGGAGTTTCTAAAAGGAATTTTGATTTTATGAATGTTACAATGGTTTATTGGTGACATCGATTGATGGGACGATCCTCAAGGAGGAACCTTTCAGTAACTGTTGACAATTACCTGTAGGCTGCAATTTCAATGTCCAACGCCATCTTAACATTGAGCAGATCCTGGTATTCACGCAGGTGACGAGCCATCTCCCATTTCGTGTTCCTGAGCTCATTTTCCAGCTGTTGAATCATGTCCTGTGTATCACATAAAGATGAGATGTCATCGTTCATACTCAATATGATATTGATGGTCATCATGGAAAGAGACCTGCAAATCCGTCAATATTTCTGGAGGCAATTTTTAACATGAAAAGGTTCGTTAAAAGCAGAATACTTGGTGCACGTGGTTTGCAGACAATGTCATTGTGCGATCTTGAGATGATTATCGTGTCACTCCCGGTAAGAGGAATAAGATATGTTGATAATGATGTCATCAGTGCCTTCATTATGACGTCATAATTCGACAAGTACAACGCTTGATCTGATCAGTATGAAAAAAATTCCTCTACACTGTTAGTCCGATGGACACAAAATTTTCAGAATATGAGTGGCTACTCCTGTATAATTTATTTAACCATCGGCCACGTGGTACAGGTGCCATGTTGGAAAAATCGAGAAAAGTTGCACCTCTATAATCGCCGAAACCGTGCTGTGGAAAAAAATTGAAACATGGCTTATTTTAAAGTACTCCATTTGGAGAATAAGATATGTTAATGATGATGTCATCGGTACCTTAATTATGATGTCATAATTCGACAAGTACAGCGCTTGATTTGATCAGTATGAATTTTATTTCTCTGCAATTCTTGGTCCAATTGACACGAAATTTTCACCATGGAAGCGCCTCCTCCTGGAGAATATTTTAATGATACTCATGTCATTGGTCATGGGGTACAGGTGCCATCTTGAAAAAAAACGAAAAACGTTGGACCTCTATCTCCAAAACCATTGACTGTGCAGGGTAAGTATTGTATGAATACCATCTAGTTTTCTTCCTTTTTTTTCCTTCACTGCCAATGCCCAAGCTGCATCCTGGAGCCAGCTGTGACTTTCAAAATGAAATTTTACATCAATAATGGAAATAAATAAGCGGGGTTGAAATTTTTTTGACTTTGACCTATTTTTAAGGTCATGACCTAATTATAGACATTTTAACATTTTCCACCATAACTCAACTAAGATTTGTCTGATCTGAACGAAATTTTCTTCTCAAGATAGTTGAGAGTAAAGTGTATTTATGCATAATTTACATTATACCCCTCAGAGTTAAAGGTCAAGGTCAAATGTCAGTCTTAAAAATACACGTTATTTTTAATCGCTGCATTTTGCCAACATGGAATCTCAAAGACCGCTTGTCCTTCCAAGATGTTTTTGCATCCTAATAATGTACCTGCACTGAAGTTGTGCACCTGATATATGATTTGTGTCCTTGACCTACTTTTTTTTGGATTGTGATCTAATAAATCAAAAACTGCTGGTTTTTTTTTTTAATCATAACTGAATAATTTTCCTCTGATTTTCATGATGTTTAGTTTTATGGATAGAATGTCGATGGGAACACATTTTCTTATTTTTCACTCTATCCCTATATGTTGAAGGTCAAGGTCATATGGCCATCATTCACCGAAAAAAGGTCAAGGTCACTGAAAAAAATATGGCCATCATTGGATCGCGGGGGAGCCTTACCCTTGGCGATCACCTTGTTATCGCATATATATAGTTTAGATTCCTCTCATTCCCTGTGACTTTGTGTTAATCGATCAAACAAGGTCCTCATTATTTATGCTCATCTACTCATCAGCCCTCGTTTCATTATCTTTGTTTTAAATTTGGTTCATTTATTGTAAAAGCTCGGCATACACTGCGAGGCCTTTAACGAATGAATCAAACTTCAGCTCCCTCACTGGATTTTAAACTTTGTCCAAGTACCTCTAATTTTGACTGATATATTTTGTGAAAACTACCTTGGCCAATTTATTGTGAAGTCGGAGCTCATCAGATTGGCTTGGCTAGATAGTGTTTCTATCTAAAAATCTGCCTTATGGTTTTGGGAACCTGAGGGTCAAATCCCGTATGCTGTACGTGTTTGTCGATTGTCTATTAATGTCCTTGCAATTCATATAAAAGTATATTGATGTCTTTCTCCTGCATATGATTTATCTACAAGCTCCTCCATGAGCCTTAGATCTACGCTTTAAAATAATACCTTTTACAAATTAGAGTTCACAATTACTTATGATATACATCATGCTGATGCAGTATCCACACCATAGTACTCACACGTACAGCAGATTATACTAACTTTTCAGCTAACCATAAATATTGACAAGGCATTGCAGACAGTGGTCAATTCTGTTTAAATATTCACATTACAAATGCAGACAAGACAGGAGGTTTTGTGTACATATTAAAAGGAAAATATGCATCGAAATTCTGCATCACCCTTTTGGTTAAGTCCAACTTATATTGGGAACAAGACATTTTTTACCTGTCGCTTTGCTTACGGATTTAATCAAAATATGCACATTGTACTTCACAAACGTTCTGCTCTATTCACAATGTCATTTGCCCAAGGTCATCTTCCATTTGCATGGAAGTCAGCTATAACATCACATTCATCAACTAAGCCTGCTCAGGGGCACTGTAATAGCGGCACAGCCATGCTTCCAGAAATGATGCAACCAGCAGCCGCAGGCTGCATACGAAACAACAACAACCTTCATCAACCATCCATCCTTGCTTATATGTAGCGTGAGCAAAAAAATCACTTCCACTTCACTGTGAAGCTCAGTGTTGGATGATTTGTTTTGAACTTCCGTTTAAAAAGAGTGAAATACCACTGGGTGGCACTATACGACACACATTTACATGGAGAGAATTGGGGTCTTCCCCCCACCTTGAACCCCCTCCTTCCCAGATATGTTACCTAGCCAGAAACTATACTTGGGGTACCCTTAAGCAACATGCAAAGTTTGGTTGTATTTGGTTCACTAGTTTTTTCAGCATATATATATATATATATATACAAAAAAAACCGATAAAAACAACTATAAAGCATCTGAAAAAGCATCCGCTTTGTACTCAAACTAAACTTGACGACAGTTTAAAAAAATTGTATGTTTTATTAATTGCGTTCGCCACAATTTCATTATAAGAGTTTGTTGAAGATTTGATGACAAAAGCTCAATTGGTAAACATACAACCGCCTGTCCTGATGCTCACCTGGATCAGGAGCAAGTCTTTCAAACCTCCCGCAGACCTCCTTATACCCTGAATTTTTTGATGCCATGAACAAACTTTGGTACATCATGGGTGATGAAGGTTGTGGTCAAGTTTCATCAAAATCATGTGTGTAGTTTCGGAGAAGAGAGCAAATACCTATTTTGGGGGTCAAGCCCCCCCCGTAGACCCCCTTAATGAGTGCAGATTTTGATGCGGTTGATAAACTTTTGGGACATTACAGGTGATGAAGGTTGCGGTGAAGTGTCATGAAGATTGAAGGTTGTTCTGGACTTGCTAAATTAAAGTTAAACAAATGTATCAAAGCGAATGACAGTGTTAAAGTATCGATTGTAGTTTGAAACCTTTGATCAGGATAATGGTTGGGGGTGGAAGGGGGTCGGGGGGAAGGAAGGAGGAGGGAACAAGTAACAAACACACATTGTTGCCTGCAATCCTCAATATGTTGACAAGAAAGAAGAGATTGTTGCATGCAATCGAGAAAATAACTTCAAGATGTAACTTTTCACGTTACTTCAACATAATCCTCTGCTTATTATAAACAAATAACAGTGATAAAAAGTAAAGCATGAATTTTCCAAGAAAGATGCCTGGATGTCTCAGAAAATGTCTGCTTTGTCCCATATTTAATATCCAACGGCACTTTTACATTGATATTTATTGGATGATGGTCCATCCGTCTCCAATTCGACAGGATACTGTGTTTCCACACAACTGCAATCTCAATGAGAATGTAATGCGTGTGCACATTGGAAAACAGATGCATTTAGGTTCTACAATTATGATTGATGAGAAAATTTGAAACATGAACATTCAAATGTTTTATATTCAGCAAGAGAAAGCAAATGCATTTTTTTAAAAACATATCTCACCTGATTACTTGCTGCCTCAGCTCCATTCCTCTCATCAATGTCGCTGAGCTGTTTTTCGAGCGAATCCTTGGTGCCACGCAGAGCTTCCAGCTCAATGGTCCGGCTTTGCAACTGATGTCGGTACTCGGAGATTTCTTCGCGTCCTGAGCGTATGGCATCATCATGATGTCCGGCAGCTTCTGTCAATTGGCTGAACCTACTTTTCATCCAGTCCTCTGTCGTCTCCACAGACTTTGCAGACTGACCCTCAAACTGAGCTCGAATCTCACGCAGAGCTGTGGAGATATCCGGAGTGCGCACTTCGCGCTTCTCGATAGATATCTGCGAGGATTGAATCTGAGAGAGCAAGTCTTCGATGTCATCATCGTGATTTTTCTTCAAAAAGGCAATCTCATCAAGTAGAGATTGCACTTTCTTTTCCAGTTCGACATGCAAAAGTGTTGTGTCCTCGCCATTTTTTCTAAAAGACTTTATTAGGGCATCTGTCTCAAAGCGGATCCGAGTCTCCTCGTCGCATTTGTCCCTCAACCGTTGGATGTCCTCCTCCAGATGCTCATGCTCTAACTGAAGGGCGGCCTTGTCTGTGCCAAGCTGTTCAATGAACTCCCGAATCCCATTCATCTCTTGTTCATAGCTGCTGTCAACCTGGGAAGGATTAACCTGCTTTTGGCGTTGAGATGCAATTTCGTTTTCCAGATCCTTGTTTTTTGTCTCAAGCTCATGCACCTTGTCTATGTAATTCGCGAATCGGTCGTTAAGATCTTGCAGCAATTGTTTCTCTGTGGTGCGACTCAGCCGAGAATCGCCACTCAGAATACTTGATTGACTGAAGTCGACACTATCGCCGGAGTTGAGAGCCGGCGAGCTGAAGCCATGTCCGAGCCCCATGACATTGGTCCGTCGAAAGCACACCGCCGACCCAGTGCTTCCCCGGCTCCAGGCCTGCGGACGGATAGTGCCCGACGAGCTTCTGAATCCGGAATGTTTGCCGGACATCTTAGGCACTTCACTGCCGTAGTTCCTGCGGCATGATGCCGAGACGCTGCTCTCTGCGTAACTCATTGTGCTCCCTGCTCTTGGTCCACCACGGACTGCTGCAGCTACATCGTCAGTTGCCTTAAATACAAGCTGCAAATCCCTCCTTCTTTTTGGAAGCCTCCCTCCCCCTTACTTTCCTCCCCAACCATTAACATCAGCAGCAGAAATGCGCAGCACTGTCGCAGGGTGGATCAGCTGACCGCCTCACTCCGCAGACACACGTGTACAGACTACTCTGCCGCACCGCGCCGAGCGATGCCAATCGTGGGCGGAGGCGGCGCAGCAGGCCGGCACACTCGAAAACCCAGCGAGTTGTCGAGCAACACTTACCACAAAAAATGTAACCACGAGATTGCTCTTTTCAACGACACCATTAACGAAAACGATCAATGCCGTTTTTGACATGCACTTACAGATGCCTTTCTCACACAGACAGCCTTTAGATGAGACTTGACAGACATTCGCTGGTCGTCTGACGCGCGCGTGTTGTCGTATATTGAAATAGCATCGTGTGTACCTGCATCAAGCTTGCCATTGACGTGCAAGGTTAACAATATTGTGCTGCAGTGACAATAAATAATTGAAGGGTTATATTAAAAGTGAAACCTTGAGCGAGTGCGTCTTCAAGCAAGAACGAGAACAAAAAAAAAAGTGTTGCCCTTAGAAGGCTGGAGCCTATAATTCCCAGAGCATGAGAAGAAGTACAATACTATGTTCATATTATCACAGATCGAGTAAAAAAAAAATAAAGGCTTTGTCAATAATCCTCGAGCTCAAATAATTAATATATCGAGAGCTCCACACTGACATGGCGAAGGTCATTTCGACTGTGCTGTTTTTTTAAGCCCATATATTATTTAGAGCTGAGCTGTGTCTTTTAAGAAAATGCTGAATGCTGATGGTGGTGGGGGGTGAGGTTGAGGAGGTGGGGTGAGGCGATGACGATGCTCTAGTTTGTATTATTACTAACATTTGATTACACACTTGTAGTTATCATGTTGATATATCTGTTTTTCATGCTGGAGATTGATGAGAAATTGTTGCTGTCAATTCTATATTTGAAGATAATAGCTTGCCAACCTAAATTCCATTGCAAGGTTTGCCACACGCACACTGGGAAGATGACAATCCATATAAAAAGAGAGATGTTTGTCTGTCTGTCTGTCTATCTGTGTGTGTGTCGCCATTTTTCTCAGAGATAAGCCAAACCGATCTTCGTCAAATTTTCAGAGGTTTATCAGTGAGTGCCGGGGATTGTTTTTGGCAAAAATGTTTTTGAAATAAGGTTCGATTAAAAAAAAAAAACTAGAAGGGCACTCTTCGACGTCGTGCCATCGCTCCACATTATTACATCATCATACATACTTGTACCAAGTTTGATTTAAATCCATGAACTCAGATACAAAATATTAAATAATTCTGGCTGTCAGACCATGCGTCCGATCAGGTTGAAATTTGAAACATATATTCCGCATGTCAACTAGATCATAACTGTGACGTTTCACATCGATTGATAAAGTGGTTCAAGAGAAAGATTTTTGAAAGTTTTCTGTTCAAACTAATATGGCTGTCAAACCATGTGACCTATTAATTATTCATGAACACCCTTGTATCCCCAATGGTTGAAGAACATGTGAGTGAAGTTTCCCCTTGATCTGTCAAGCTGTTCTGGAGAGGAACATTTTAAAATGTGTATTCCTCAAAAAAATCATCGATGCCAAACCATGTGACCGATGACATCACAGGTGGAGAACTTTTTGTTCTTCATGGATAGATGATCATACCTGTAAAGTTTCACCTCAATCTATTCAGCTGTTTCGGAGGGGCTTTTTAAAGGTTTTTAATGTTGAAAAAAAACAAAAAAAAAATTTCCCCGTGAAATTTATCCCAAGATGATCCTCAAAAATTTTAATACTGATTGGATAAAACGTTTGACATTTACAATTATGACATCATAACAAAGCTACCTATGACATCATCAAAGATCATGCTTGTTTCGCATGGGGAGTACTTCACTTGTGTCAAGATTTAATTTTTTCCATATCGTGGTTTTGGAGATACAGAGGTCCAAAGGTTTTCCTTTTTTAGCTGCGTCGCGTTGCAAACGCTGGCTCGAAGAGAGCGCCGCGTTCTTCTTCTTCTTCTTCTTCTTCTTCTTCTTCTTCTGGTGAAGACAAAACCTTTATGACGTGGCTCTTGGACACATTTGTCCTTGTTTCCAACATGGCTGCCCCACCGCATGATCTGTAACGTCATCATTATCATATAAACATTCTACATTAGTAGTCGCACCTATGGCGAAAATTTAGTGTCAGTCGGTTAAGCGGTTGCAGAGAAAATGGAGAAAATTAGCAGAGACAGACATACGTACGTCCATGCTAATTTTACGGACGGACTGACAACCCGAAAACATTGCCACCGGTGACTTTATCACCGGAGCATTAAAAAAAAAAACACTATAGTGCATAAGCGTGTGTAGCTATGTGAAAGGTAATAATAAATGATCCCCGACCACATTCCCTAGTAGATGTAGTGAAGTGTTTCAGGCCCCTACAAAAAAAACAAGAAAAAAAAACCCCCAAATTTGATTTCTTCTAAATGCCAACAGGATTAGAATAGCACCGGACAATGCCGCCGAGTATCCCGGCGAGTTGATTAATATATTTAAGATGGTGCCTGTTCACAGTACATGTTTCAGCAGGTGTTATAGTTATTGGTATGATTTTTTTAAAGACCTTGACATAGAAGAACTTGAGTGTGGACCAGAGAGTAGTTGCACTGCTTTCCTGGGTTGTCTTTGATCAGGCCCAGTACTTCAAAGCACTTCCACTGTGCTTTTTGAATACCATTTATTGCTCTTCCTGATTTCCAGTTGTATATTTTACTTCTCGCAAAATACTGAGTTCAGAGGCAACTTTTTCCTCCGCTGGTGATTTCGCAAAAATATTTACTAATTGTCTGTATTGCTCTTCTTTTTTTAATCGTGGTATTTCTATTCTTCACATCCAGCATCACATAGACATTTTGTATCACCAAAAAAAATCCATCAATTGCAGTTTCCTTGCATTTCCTTTTCCCTGTAGCCATACTTCCAATTCAGCAAAATGTGAAGGGAAATAAGTCGATTCGAACTAACTGATGGTTGAATACAGAAATGAAAGAGAAATCGTTTCCTGAATTGTTGAAAATAAAGCAGAGCTCCATTCTAGCAACTTGATTGCCTATCAAAAATTTGTCGCTAAGTCAAATTGTCAAGAATTAACAACTCACCTTGGTAACAGAACAATAAAACATGGCGACGGGACAATAAAAAACGGACCGTCTGTCATTGATTTATCATTTACAGACGATCAATTTTTATTTGTCAATTTAGTTTCCAAAGAGGAATTTGCTTAAAAAAAAAAAAAATGAAATTGATCTCTGCCCTGGACTATTTTGATAGATTATTTTGTTATAATAATTTGTAGGACTAGTTGCAGGACTGTGATGCACCAAGATGTGCAAACATGTGAAACAAAGTCTTTTGCACCAGTAGTGTCAATTTTCTTCCTTCCTTTCTTTTTCACTGTCCACCACTCACATCTATATATTGCCACTGGAAATACTGTTATGAATCTGGAAACCATTCACATTCACACATAGAGTTGACCCAAAGTTTAGTTATTTCGTTAAGTAGATGTGGATAGTTAGAATCTCTCCCCGATGTCTAATGGGTTAATTTCATTTGTGCGCTGCGGGTTTCTTTTATAATCAGGTTTTTTACATCTTTAAATCTACCGACGCCAGCGGAACCCTCGCTTCACTCCTCCTCCCACTCTGTGGACGAACAAGCGCTTCACCCGCCCAGCTTTCACTTCACACCACGGCACCATTACGCACGTGTTTCTGACTACGGATGTGGGCGGAGCCCCCCCCCCCCATCGCCTCAGAGCCGACTCTGCCTCAGCAAGATGGAATGTTCCTCCCATCCAATCAGGGGTGAGATCGCCTTAGCTCTGACTCCGCCCCATAATATAAGAATGTCTGTCTCCCCTCTTGACATTGGGGAAGACAAAAGAGCCTCTCTCTGGGGAGGAGCACCGAGACGCCGACATGCCCCCCTCCTCCAATCGCGGATAGTCACCACGACACCCGAAAACGCCCCATCCAATCCGGAGGCGAGTTACCCAAGAGCGGATCCCTACACCTTGCACGGGGGAGGGATTAGAAGGATCGCGAGCTGTATCCGTGTGTTGTTCCTTGCTTCTGGTCTGCTGGGCTCTCCTGGTTGTCGGTCATCGTTCGTGGCTGACCGGGTCGTTCCTAGGATCCTGGCTGCACTTGTTGGATTCTGGTTTGTGGGTTCGAGTCCCACTGTGGTGGGTTGCATTGGAGCGTTCGAGCTGGGGATCCCCGTTCCCGTCCACGGACTCCGAGCTCCACAAGTGCGAGTTGGTAAAACCGCATGAGGCGGCCAGGTACCCGACCAGACTCTGACCCCAGCTTGCCTATCCTCCGTGGCTGGAGGGTCCAATAAAAGCCAGCTGGCTCCATTTCTTTTTGGGTGTGTGCATGTCTGTGTGTGGCCAGTCTTGTAAGTAAAACTGTTAAGTGATTGCCATTGTACATTTGCCTACATTTGTATTCATGATTAAGTCTGCTCTGTGTTTCCCTCCCTATTGCCTATTGTAAATAAATAACTGTTTAATGTTCCAGTTCGTTGTCTGTGTTTTCTTTCATTGACCCAGTATGGTTCAGGCTTGAAAATTATGGAGGCCGATTGTGTCGTAAATTGTTATTTGGGCCGGCGCGGCTTTGGTAATTCCCGCTCGGTTACGCCGGATCCGAGTCGGTAATAGCGACTCGGTTCGGACAAAGCCGGCCGAGGGTGTGGCTTCCCCGGTAGCTTGACCGTGTGGCTAATTAGGTAAATTGGAATCAGACAAAAAGACCTTAACTGCGCGGTCGAAATATTGGCGTCCACGGTCCATTAAGCGACCCATCGACTTCGGAGTTATCCGGAGTGACGACCTTCAATTCCGGGTGTTCGGGTGGAGACGGCCCAACTGCTCCATCTAGCGGTCATTCCTCGCCCCGAACCCGGCACAACAAAAATACCAGAGTATTCACCAGCCTCCTCTTGGTTTGTGTTGTCACATCTTTGTTTGTCCAGATCTTCGTCAATCCTGACATTGCTGTTCTCCCCAATGCAAACCGTATATTGATTTCTCTTCGACATTTTCCACTCACTTCAATCTTAGAACCCAGGAAGATGAAACTTTCCACTATTTCCACGTGATACTCTCCCAATCTCAACACAGCGGTCTTCTCAGTTGACAAGATTTTCGTCTTTTTTAGGTTTAAATAAAGATCAGCTTTTTCACTTTACTTCTTCATTGTTTGTAGCAGTTTCACAAATCCCTCTTTACTTTCTGTCAACAGAGTGGTATTGTCGGAGCGTGGGTGATACACGCACCTCGGGGGTTTTCTTCCCTTTGGTGTACATACGTCATTCGTGGTACCAAACCCAGCCCGTCCTTTAACACCTGCAATCCAAGGTTTGAGCTTCACGAGTATCAACGATCATACCGGTCGGCTACCACTTGAATGGATCATTGTGAATTGGTGTCTGTGACTTCCGAGTGATGTTACAATAACCACATCAACAGGGTAATGTTTTGGAAACTTGAATTTCAAATAAACAGATACGAAGTCAAATGAAGATGTTCACCGTCACATACAATATCAAACTGTGATTTCCGCGTTGGGTTGTTTCTATCCAGTGTCTCTGCTCAGCCGGCTCAACTCACGCATGTTCACCTCGTCCACCAAGGTACTTGAACAATTGAGTCTTGTCGCGGTGTTCTCTTGTATGCTGGCCCATCCAGGATGATTTCAAGACCTCAAAGGACTTCTTTCCCGATACACAATATTCATGAGTTTTAATCAACCAGATTATAATCGGCTCCACGCATTAACTACCGCTCTGGACATTAACACCTCGTTCGCTCATCAGAGTTAAATCAAGCACAGGGACAAGAGAAACTCACGGCTCGTCACATGTCATGTGTCTCTCTATACCTCCTTCTCGCGGGTTTATATAGTATCACAGAACAATTCCACGCCTTCCAGCAAATGCGATTCTCGTCTATACTGGAAGTTTTAGCTGAGAATGTTCCAGCATCTTCAGGAATCTCACAATACAATACTGCCAGCTCCAGTCAAAATGAGCTCATAACATCAAGCAGTTTATATTAAAATTTACCGATGTGTGCAGCACGAAACTTATAACCGTAAATTTTAATCGTTCATTTACAGGCATTTACTCATGCTTACAACATCTAAGTTTTTAACTGACAAATAAGCCCCACCTATAGAAAAAATATTATTGCAAATATATATTTATTTTTACAACAGTTAGTTAAAATTAGAGGGTGCAAAACAAACCAAAAATAAACAATCACAGTCAACTCATACAATCAGCTCCTACATTCTTGGATTCCTTAATGGCTTGAATACAGAACCGATAGTTCTGGAGTAGCAACAGCCACCGGATTATCCTCGCACTGTTAATCTTACACTTCAATAGGTACGACAGGGGCAGATGATCAGTCTGCATGATGAACTCTCATCTGTAGATGTAGTTCTGGAATTTCTTAACAGCAAATACGATAGCGAGACATTCACGTTCTATTGCGGAGTAGTTCCTTTCCCGGGGCAGAAGTTTCTTGCTGGCATAAATTACAGGAAAGACTCCGTCCTCGTACTCCTGCAACAACACCGCTCCGATTCCAACATCAGATGCATCCGCTTGCACGATGAATGGTCTGGCAAAGTCGGGCATCCATAGCACACGGGCCTTGCAGAGAAGGTTCTTGATCCTTTCAAATGCCCTCTGTTGGGGTGCCTCCCACGGAATGTGGTTGGGCCGACCCTTTTTGGTGAGGTCAGTGAGGGGCACAACTTCATCTGCGTAGTTTGGTATGAACCTCCTATAGTACCCCGCCAAGCCCAGGAATGATTTAACGTGTCTTTTGGTTGTTGGTACTGGGGCATTTTTGATGCAGGTGAGTTTCTCTTCCTCCATCTGTACCTGACCCTTTCCCACTCGGTGTCCCACAAACTCCAGCGTGTGTAATCCAATGTAACATTTGGAAGGCTGAAGAGTCAAAGCGGCTTCCCTGATCTGCTCAAAAAGTTGCCGCAGTGTTTTGACGTGGTCTTCCCATCTGACCGTGTGCGTCAGGATGTTATCCTTGTAGTGGTCGATGTTACATAAATTGTGAAGCATCTTCCTCATCATTCGAATGAAGGTTGCCACTGAGTTTACCAAGTCAAACAGCATCTTCTTAAATTGGTAGCAGCCATCTGAGGTTACAAATGCTGTCTTTTCCTTTGAGACTTCCTTCATGGGAATCTGCCAGTAACCCTTGCTCAATTCGATCTTGGTAAAATACTGATCTTGCTCCAGCTTTGCCATGATAGCTTCAGGGTTCCCCATGGGTGCAGTGTCTAACTTTGTGACCAAGTTCAATCATCAAAATCCAATGCAGAAATGGTCGGATCCATCATTTTTCTTCACAATCACCACTGGCGAGTTGTGGGCTGCTTTTGATGGTTCGATGATATCTGCTTCCAACATAGCTACCACTTCCTCCTTGATTACAGTTTGCATAGCATTCAACATTTGGCACCATTTGACTCTGACTGGCTCATTCGTGGTGGTCTCAATCTTATGCTCCTCCAGGTTGGTAGTACCTGGGATTCCGGTGAAGACGTCCGCAAACTCCTGGAGTAACTCTTGGACTTCCTCCCACTACTTTGATGACAGATCCTCACTGATGTTGACATCATCATATGTTTCTCCATCAGCTCTGGGTCTCAATTCCAGCAAGACACATTCTTCATCACCATCCAGCTCTGGGTCAATGACCCACATCCATCCAGCTGCAATGTACCAGCCACATCCAGCTGTAATGCGATATCAGCTGCCTTGTCAGCTCTCTCATGCTGCATCTTCAAAAGGTTGACATGGTAAATTTTGGTCTTGCCTTTGACACAGATCTTGTAGTCCATCTGGTTGACTACTTCCTGGACTTCATGTATGAGGGGAGTGTTTGTGAATGCGGTACAAAGGGTATGAGGGGAGATTTTGTGAATAGTGGTAGAGAAGCCCTGTTGGCTGCCGAATTAACACAATGTGGGGTTGACTCAGCCTGTCATCCTTCTGAGGTTGGCAAAATGAGTTGCAGCTTGCTGGTGTCCTGTGTTAGAGTGGCGACCCATCCAGGATTGTGCCCAATAGCCAAGGAGACTGCTTAGGCAGCACCAACGCTCTGCACAAAGTATGGTCACAATGGATGGATGCATGGATCTGGTCCTTGCCATTGGAGCGTCAACTTCTTGTGCTTCGTTGGTTGGAGCCATAAAACTCAGGTTGCTCTTTTAGCATGCTCTGGTAGTAGCAATAAAACCTCAGCATGCTCTTTTAACTCTCAAACCTGTCTCCCTCCTCCAAATCCTGGTGGTGTCGAGTTAAGTCTGTTTCTGGTGGATGTTCCCCCTCCATCCCCTCCCTTACTTTAAATGACCACACAGCTCTCACTGCCCGTGAAAAGGCTCAATGCCTAAACTCCGTGTTTGCTTCTAAATCTTCTTTCCCAAACCCATCGCTTTCTGGACCCACCTTACCCAGTCACACCCAGCTATTCCTGGACTCTTGTGTCCTTTCCTCCTGATAAGGTGGAGAGCTTGCTGTCAAACATCGACTCAGAATCTGCAACTGGTCGAGACTGCATCAGCCCACGTGTCCTAAAAACCTGCTCTGCTGCTCTTCCTCACCCTCTCTCTGTTCTATTCACTCTCTCATTTGCTCAAGGTCATCTGCCATCTGCTTGCAAATCAGCAAACGTCACCACTCTGCATAAAAAGGTGCAAAAACAGATCCCTGCAACGACAGACCAATCAGCCTTCTCTCAATCATCAGCAAGGTTATGGAATCCATCATCACTTCCAACATTAAATCCCTCCTCTTGTCCACTGGCTTGATTTCCGATCATCAATTTGGATTCAGATCAGGTTACTCGACCCTGGATATGCTGCTTATGCTCGCCCAACAATGGATGGAGATCCTCAATGCCAGACATGAAAACAGAGCCATCGCCTGAGACATACTGCGTGCTTTCGATACAGTCTGGCACCCTGCCCTGATCACCAAACTCTTCTTATGGTATCCAAGGACATCTCCACTCATGGCTCGTAGACTTCCTCTCCTGTCGCAGACTTCCTCTCCTCCGGTGTCGCCCCCCCCCAATTCTGTCTGGAATGTGTCCCCCCACCCCCACCCCCATTTCCGCAAGGCGCTCAAGGTTCACTAGTACCCCCTTCTGGTAAAACTACCAAAATCAGGAATCGCTGCTCACCTTCACTCGTTCATTCCTTTTTTTCCCCGCCTTGGGAACAAACTCCCACACTCCCTTCAATCTCACTCTTCCCTTCAGGTCTTCAAAACAGCTGCACACCACCATCTCTTATCTTCCCCCCATCCAAAACCATTATCTGCCCTTCTTCTGATCTGATCTTCCTCCGCGAATCCCCCCCAAACCCACCTCCTACAAATTCCCTGCTTTCCTTGCTGAGAGTCCCTGTCATGTAAGGTACTGAAAGTCCCTGTAGTGTCCATCTTGTTTACCCTGTGTACACACACGTACACCCAAAAAGAAACGGACCCGTCAGGTCTTTATTGGAGGCCCCCAGCTCGAGGAAAGGTGAGCTGGAGGTCAGAGCCTATTCTTGTACCTCTCCGCCTCGTGCGGTCTTCGATGATCCGGTGTGGCAGGACTCGAACCCACCACACAATGCCGCTCCAAGCCCAGGGAGGCGATCCTTGTGGGACAGGCTCGCAGGCACACAGGTCACAAGAGAAGACGCTCTGTTGGCGGGACCCCAGGAAGGCAACGACTGGCTTCAGAAGACCACAAGATGTCCGAAAACCGAAGACCAGCAGACAATTCTCAACTCTCTCAAGACCAGAAGACCACTCTCAACAACTCTTTATTTGGCCCACGTGCGCTTCTCTTATCCCCTACTTGCACTTCCTCATTGGGCAGAGAGAATGCTCTATGCCCATATTTGGAGCCAAGCCAGAACGGAACGCTTGTGCCCATATTTGGGGCGAAGCCAGAGCGAAATGCTTGTGCCCATATTTGGAGCCAAGCCAGAATGAAACGCTTGTGCCCATATTTTGGGTGAAGCCAGCACACCAACGTCCAGATAAACCCCGCCTTGCACACTGGACTCCGCCCACGTACATGCTGACACGCATGCGTGCAATGGTGCCGGTGGATGATGGTGGAAGGAAGTGAGGGCAGGGGTCGTTGTTGTGGTTGGTAATTTAAATCCTAACTATCAAAATAACTCACAGCGCACGTACAATTAATCACCCATTAAACATAGGACGGGACCCTAACTAGAAACACATACTTACCGATATAGCTGATCTATAGGACTTGGCTGTTGTGTGCAGTAAGCTTCCAAATTCACAACAATATTAGATAAATAATTAAATAACAAATTGATAATAATTAGATATTTGATCAATTAACTGATTAATCAAAAAATAAGAAATAACATTTCTGCCAAAGAACATCTTCACTTTTGTCCCCAAAATTGAGCTTCCAAGCTCAAAAGATGGCTGAGATATCGCCCGGACAAACAAACAAACAAACAAACAAACAAGAAAAAGACGTCATGCATAGCACGATACTTGCAAAATCCATAAAACAAATTTGACCTCAAAAATAATTGGTGGTTGAATTCAATGACCAAATCTGCAAATCCTCTTCAAATTTCAAGTCAATCGGATGAAAATTGACAATTTTAGAAATACCACCTTCGTTGTTGACCTTGGGCCTATGTTGACCTTTTGGTCCATGTTGACCTCAAAAATAATTGGGGGTTGAATTCAGTGACCTGAAATATAAATCCTCTTCAAATTTCAAGTCAATCGGATGAAAATTGAGGATTTTACAATTATCACCAAAGTTGTTGACCTTTTGACCTTAAAAACAATAGACTTCTTCCTAATGACAAACTCTAGCATGTGGCGAAGTTTCATGAAGATCGGTTTAAAATTGTGACCTGTATGTGACAGACAGACAGACAGACAGACAGACAGACAGACAGACAGACAGACAGAATAACAAAATCGACTAAACCAACACAATTGAAAAATCTTCGATTTTGCAAGTAACAAACAAACAAACAAACAAACAAACAAACAAACAAACAAACAAACAAACAAACAAACAAACAAACAAACAAACAAACAACTGGTTAGTTTTTGGACTTGATCAATTTGTAGCCTTGTCGGTATAGTTAGCATCAGTACCTGCCGTACGTGCTTCCTACTTATTTTTACCTCGTTGTATATCTATTTATGTTACTTTGGCCCTGACTTTGACTTGTATATATATATTTATATAATATATCCTTCAAGTTAAAAACCATCGCTACATCCGTATGAACTGGAACGGTAAAACAACAACAACAATAACAAAAATCACGTGACGGTGCGCATTCTGTGGGCGGTGTGGTCGAAGGTATCGGCTGCGGTCCTCATGGGATGTGGAGTTAAAAAAGGTAGTCGAGGACGGAGAGAAACGAGTAATTAAGTTGAATCGAACGGCGAGGCAGCATTTACTTGTTTGTGGTAAAAAAAACATCTTTATTCATGTGGAAACATCCGTGTACGAGCAGGTCGTCTGGTTGCTCAGTGTTTATGATATTTATTTATTTATTTATTTATTTATTTATTCAGAATATTCCGCGTGCTGGTCCGTTGGTCCGTTGGTCCGTTGGTCCGTTGGTCCGTTGGTCCGTTGGTCCGTTGGTCCGTTGGTCCGTTGGTCCGTTGGTCCGCTGGTCCGCTGGTCCGTTGGTCCGCTGGTCCGTTGGTCCGCTGGTCCGCTGGTCCGCTGGTCCGTTGGTCGTGCACAACCCAGGTAACACGAGGGCGGGTCGGTCGTGTTTGTTTTTAAATAAATAAATGTGTTCCGTATTCTTCATGTCCGAGTCCCAAAGGCCTGTGTTAGTACGGACTACATCGAATCTTTAACCGAATGAACACCGACGCTTGTTATCCTCACTCGCTTGCTGGATTGCTTTGTTGGCTCCACCAGAACCCGTCATGTTTTGTTCCCTGCGCCATCGAAGATGGATAGGATGGAGGTTATACTTTCACGTCTGCCTGTGTCTGCCTGTGTCTGTGCCTGTGCCTGTGTCTGTGTCTGTCTGCCTGTGTCTGTGTCTGTGCCTGCCTGCCTGCCTGTCTCTGCCTGTCTCTGCCTGTGTCTGTCTGTGTCTGTCTGTGTCTGTGTCTGGCTGTCTGTGAGCAGGATATCTCAAAAAAGTTATGGACAGGTTTGGTGGACGGTTATCTGTGACAACGTTTCATTGATTAGATTTTGTTGATGAACTGGATAAGTTGATCCTGGTGTTGGCTTAATGGCTCGAGTGGCTTGAGATCCTGGGGTTCAAATCCTGCTCGGCTAATTAATTAATACCAGGTGGGGTTGACTCTGTCATCCTGCCGAGGTCGGCAAAATGAGTGCCAGCTTGCTGGTATCCTGTGTCGGAGTGGTGACCCGTCCAGGGTTGTGCCCACTAGCCAAGGAGACTGCTTAGGCAGCACCAACGGTCTGCAGAGAGTATGGTCCCAATGGATGCATGGGATGGATGGACTGGAGAAGATTAAAAAATATATATATATATATGTATATATTTAAGATGATTCCTCACCATTGTGAGATAGGGCCAACAACGGTATGACATGAAATAGGAAAAGCCTCGAAACGAACGAAGAACCGAAGAAAATTAAATAACTGAAAAAGTATGTACAGAAATCCAGGGACGTTGGAGTTGAGAGAGAGAGAGATGATATTGTTCATCATTTTGTTATCATTACCTTCACCACCGAAGGTGAAGGAGTTTTTGTTTTCACCCCTGTCTGTCTGTCTGTCTGTCCGTTACTTGCAAAATCGAAGATTTTTCAAGTGCTGCAATTGGTCGGTCGATTTTGTTATTCTGTCCGTATTTGTCAATCGCCTACGGGTCGTAATTCTAAACCGATCTTCACAAAACTTTACCAAGTTATAGAAGAACGTCTCAACTGAGAAGCCTATTCATTTTGAATTGGGAAACCGACACTATTTGAGGTCAAAGGTCAACTTAAAGTCAAACTTCTAAAATCATCAAATTTTATCTGAAAAATCGTCAGTTTACATCCGATTGACTTGGCAGTTAAATGGCAATTGCATCGTCTATCACTGAATTGGGAAACCAACTATTTTTTGACGTCAACTCAAGGTAAAACTTCTAAAATCATCAATTTTCATCCGATTGACCTGAGCTTTGATTAAGATTGTCAATTTTAATCTGACAATTTGATGTATTCATGGAAACATTTTGAGAGGGGTTGGATTTTGCAAGTATCGTGCTCTGCACGGTCTTTTTCTTGTCTTTTTGTTTGTGTGCAGGATATCTCAAAGAGTTGTGGACGGATTTGGATAAAACTTGGTGGACACGGGTGTGTGACGAGGACGAATTGATGTAATTTTGGTGAAAATCCAAAACCGGATCCAGCTACTAGAATTTTAAAAAGTGATTCTTCACCATTGAGCGATGGAGCTAAACCGATATATTGTTGTGGGCCGGGGTTCGGTAGCAAGGATGACCGCTAGATGGAGCAGTTGGACCGTCTCCCACCGAACACCGGAATTGAAGGTCATCACCCCGGATAACTCCGGAGTCGACGGGTCGCTTAAAGGACCGTGGTCGCCAATATTTCGACGGCGTGAGGTAGGGTCCACTTGTCTATTCCAATTTACCTAAGTACTCACGCCATCTAACTACCGGGGAAGCCACACCCTCGGCCGGCTTTGTCCGAACCGAGTCACTGTTACCGACTCAGATCCGGCGTAACCGAGCGGGAATTACCAAAGCTGTGCCGGTCCAAATAACAATTTACGGCCCAATCGACCTCACTATAGCTCAAACCCGAACCATGCTAGGCCAATGAAAGAAAACATGGACAACGAACTGGAACATTTAACACGGGGTTTATTTATAATAGGGAGGGAGAGACAGAGCAGAGTTATCACGACTATCAGGCAGGCAGGCAAGGTATAGTGAGCAAAAGCACTTAACAATACTACTTAAAGACGGTCCACACACAGACGCACACAACCAAAAAGAAATGGATCCTGTTGGTCTTTATTTGGCCCCTCGGCCTTTGAGGGAAAGGCGAGCTGGGGACCAGAGTCCTGTCAGTACCTGGCCGCCTCATGCGGTTAGGCCCGCGACTGCACGTGTGGGACCCATGGTCCGGGGGAGCTTGGATGGCGAGAAGCCCAGACTCCAGGCTCGGCAACAATGATACGGCGCCCAACGTGGGGCGAAACAGGAGCAATGGCGACGAGCCCAGACACGAACCAACCGGCAGCAATGACGATCATCCGCACGAACCCTTCTCACATCACTGACTGCCTGACCACCCCCAGAGGCCCCTTGCGTTTCTTATATCAACCCTCCTGTTGGGTGGTGGATCAGTGGTAACTTTTCCTCTCATTGGTCGGGATTCGTGGGAAATCGCCGTCTGAGGTAATCTCATTCCTCATTGGTTCGGTGCTGTCGTGGGAAAGTCGCCGTCTGTCCCTGATTGGGCAAGGGACACGCCCTTGCCTTTCCGGGTGGGGTCTCGATCTGGAGCGATGGAAGCTCTACCTATGTCTGTAGCCATAATGTGCGTAATGGCGTCGCATGTGAAGAAATTAAGGAATGGGGGTGGGGGGGGGACTTTTATAAAAACTAACGAGAAAGAAACTCGCAGCACACACATGTAATTCCCATTAGACACAGGGAGGAATCAAAATAACTTAGCTTTGGGACTGCTGTCTGTTTGTGTGCTAATGGTTTCCAAATTCTCAACAATATTACATAATCTCAAAAAGTTGTGGACGGATTCAGATAAAACTTGGTGGACATGTTAGGTGTGTGTCGAGGACAAATTGATTTGATTTTGGTGAATATCCAGATTGGGATCCGGCCTTCATTGCCGAGGTGGGACCGAGGTGGGAGGAGGGGGATGCATGGGGTGCACGCCCCTTTTGCCTCTGATGTTTTGTATGCCTCCGCTCACGAAGTCGCCGAAGGCATTATGTTTTCGAGTTGTCCGTCCATACAGATGTACATACATACGTACACGTCGGTGCTAATTTTCTCTGTTTTCTCTGTAACCGCTTATCCGATTGACGCTACATTTTCACTATCGGTGCGACTACTCATTTAGAATGTTTTAATGATACTTATGATGTGTTGTTGCAGCCATGTTGGGAAAAAGGAAAAACTTTGGACCTCTATCTCCGAAACTGTTGCATGGAAAAAAATTTAAACTTGCCACATGTCCAATACTCATGGGAAACAAGTGATTTTTTTTTAATGATTGCATAGGTGGCTTCCTTATGACATAATTGCATACATAAATGCTTTATCCTATCTTTATCCGATGAAAATTTTTGAGGGTCATCTTGGGCTAGATTGAATGGTGGGAAAAAATTGATGATGTCATCGGTCATGTGGTTTGGCATATATATATATATATATATATATATATATATATATATATATATATATATATATATATATATTTTTACATAAAAACCTTCAAAAAACCTCTTCTGAAATGGCTGAACAGATCGAGGCAAAACTTTTCAGGTATGATTGCCTATCCATGAGAACAAAATGTTCTCCTATGTTGTCATAGGTCACATGGTTTTGGCAGCTATTATTTTTTTTGAAGAATAAACCTTTGAAAACCTTCTTCTCCAGAACGGCTTGACAGATCGAGGGGAAACTTCACCCACGTGTTCCCCAATCCTTGAATACCAGGGTGTTTCCGAATAATTAAAAGGTCACATGGTCTGGCAGCCATGTTGGATGGAACGAAATGAAAAAAAAAATTTTTTTCCCTAAATGCTCCATCAATTGATGTGAAACATCACAGTTATGATCTTGAAGTCATAGGGAATATGTGTTTTAAACTTCAACCTGATTGGACACATGGTCTGGCAGCCAGAATTATTTAATATTTTGAATCTGGGTTCAGGGATTTAAATAAAACTTGGTACAAATATATACAATGATGTAATAATGTGGGTGGAGGCACAGCTGTCGATGTGATCGAGTGCTGTTGTATTTTAATATGAAATTGCTTGTCATGCTTTCAGTTGTGTGTCAAAAGATAAGGCCATTCATGATAAGTACTTAAATATGCATCACAGCATATTCAACCAATACGGTGACTGCAAATAATCATTCCACTGGATAAATTTCGAAAAAGCCATTACGCTGACGTTAATTCATCCAGGGCGATGATTACTTGTATTGTTACGGATTTGGAAACCGTGTGCACACAAACAGCCAGAGTCCCCGTAGTTCAGTTATTTTGATAAGTATGTGTACAGTTAGAATCCATCCCCTATGTGTAATGAGAATTTCGTGTGTGCGCTGTGAGTTTTTTTTTTTATTTATAGTTAGGTGATTTAAATCTCCAGATCCCCTCCACTTGTGGCCACAGTGTCTTTCAGCGCTTGCGCCCTTGCCCTGCGGCCGTAGCATACGAGGCAAGGTCCTCGCGCTCTTGATTCAACTTCCTCGAATTGATCTGCATTCCAACACCACGAGGAAAAATCGTTGTTTCTCTAGCAAGAGGGGTACAAACGCGCGAAGAGGGGGGTGGGGTTTTCCCAGCTCAGCCATAACCCTGCCCAGAAAGGGCGGATCCATGGAGGTCCCTGTTCAATCAGGGCGATCAGCACATCAGCTCCACCAAGGCCCCGCACCGCTCAGAGCGGTCGAAAAAGGACGACGCGACCCTCGGTGTGCGTGTGTTTGGAGAGTTCTTGTGCTCGTTCGAGTTTGGAGAGTTCAGAGAGTTCTTGCATGTCCTTGGAGTTCTTTGAAGTTCTTTGGAGGGAGCAGTTCTTGGAAGGCAGTTTGGGTGCGCTGTCGTCATTGCTGGAGCTCTCAAGCCTGGAGTCTCCGCTGGCCTTCTACAAGGAGCGACCCTGGATCCGCTATCCACTATCCAAGCTCCCACGGACCACGGGCCCCACACATGCAGTCGCGGGCCAAGCCGCACAAATGCGGTCAGGTACCCCAACAGAACTCTGACCCCCAGCTCGACTATCCCCTTGGCTGTGAGGGTCGAATACAGACCAATTGGGTCCTTTTTTTTTCTTTTGGGTGTGTGTCTGTATGTGGCGCCGTCCTATAAGTAAAACTGTTTAAGTGATTATGATCATTGTAAATATTTGCTTGCATAAAGTCGTGATAAGTCTATACTTCGTCCCTTTCTTTTATTCCCGTAAATAAAATAAATGTTTAAATGTTCCAGTTCATTTCTGTCCTTTCTTTGATTGACCCAGCATGGTTCGGACTTGAGAATTAGTGAGGCCGTTTGGTCCGGTAAGTTGTCATTGGGACCGGCGCGGGTCTGGTAACTCCGCTCGGTTATGCTGGATCCGAGTCGGTACCTGCGACTCGGTCCGGACAGAGTCGGCCGAGGGTGTGGTTTCCCCGGTAGCAAGACGGCGTGAGTACTTAGGTAAATTGGAATAGACAAGTGGACCCTACCTCATGCCGTCAAAATATTGGTGACCATGGTCCTTTAAGTGACCTGTCTGCTCCGGAGTTATCCAGGGTGACGACGTATAAATTCCGGGTGTTCGGTGGGAGACTGCTCCACTGCTCCACCGAGTGGTCGTTTATCGCCACCAAACCCCGGCCCACAACAATATTCGACTATCGTTCGGCACAACACGTGGCTTTAATCACGTGACACCAGATTTGCATTACGTCACAGACAGTTGACATCGTTCTCGACCTCTTCATGTCAGGCTCATCTCTCTTTATTTGATCTTGTCTAGATTTGACTCTTAATCTGGAGTATTAAGCATTCCACTCAAGTATAATCTGGATATTTGTGAAATTGTGGCTTGAATATTGTGTTTTCTACCTTGGCACTGGGGTGGGGAATGTGACCGCACTGGTTGTGACTCTCCCTCATACGGGTGAAGTATGTCGTGTTCATGGAGTAACTTACAGTGCCTTCAGAAAGTATTCACACCCCTTGACTTTTGTCACATTTTGTTGTGTTACAGCTTGATTTTATAATGGATTAAATTTCAATTTCTTGTCACCAATCTACACAAAATACCCCATAAAGACAAAGCGAAAACATGTTTTTAGAAATGTTTACAAATCAATGAAAAATGAAAAGTTGAAATGTCTTGTTTCAATAAGTATTCAACCTTTTTTGCTGTGACACTCCAAATTGAGCTCAGGTGCATCCAATTTTCATTGATCATCTTTGAGATGTCTCTACAACTTGATTGGATTCTACCTTTGGTCAATTTAATTGACTGAACATGATTTAGAAAGAAACACACCTTCCTATATAAGGTCCCACAGTTGACAGTGAATGTCAGAGCAGAAACTCGACCATCAAGTCCAAGGAACTGTCCATAGAACTCCGATATAGAATTGTGAGGAGGCATAGATCTGGGAAAGGATATAAAACAATTTCTAAAGTGTAGAAAGTTCTCAAAAGCACAGTGAGCTCCATCAATAGGAAATGGAAAGAATATGGAACTACCCAGACTCTGAGGGCTGGCTGTCTGAGCCACTGCACAAAAAGGACCTTGGTGAGGGAGATGATCAAGAGCCCAATGACCACTCTGACAGAACTACAGAGTTCCTTGGCTGAGATGGGAGAACCTGCCGGAAGGACACCAGTCACTGCAGCATTTCACAAATAATGGCTTCATGGGAGAATGGCAAGACAGAAGCCACTCCTGAGAAAAGGCATTTGAAAGCACACCTGGAGTTTGAAAAAATGCACGTGAAAGACTGAGAGCATGAGGCAAAAGATTATGTGGTCTGAAGAAGTGAAAATGGAAGTCTTTGGCCACAATACAAAGTGCTACATCTGGTGGAAACCAAGCACAGCTCATCATCCATCCAACACTATCCCTACCGTGAAGCATGGTAGTGTCCGCATCATGCTGTGGGGATGCTTCTCAGCAGCAGAGATTGAGAGACTTGTAAGGAGAAAGGAACCAATGAATGGAGCCAAATACAGGCAAATCCTTGAGGAGAACCTGCTTCAGAGTGCAATGCAAAAGACCTTAAACTGTGGCGAAGATTTACGTTCCAACAGGACAATGACCCCAAGTATACAACCAAAGCAATACTGGAATAGATTCAGAACAAGAACGTGAAAGTCCTTGAGTGACCCAGCCAAAGCCCAGAATTGAATCCCATTGAGAATCTGTGGAAAGACTTGAAGATTGCTGTTCACTGGCGCTCCCCATCCAACTTGACATAGCTTGAGCAAATCTGCAAGGATGAATGGGAGAAACTCCCCGAATCCAGATGTGCAAAGTTGATGCAGACATACCCCAAAAAGACTTGAGGCTATAATCGCTGCCAAAGGTGCTTCTACAAAGTATTGACTCCAGGGGGTTGAATACTTATTGAGGCAAGACATTTCAGCTTTTAACTTTTAATTGACTTGTAAAAATGTCCAAAAACGTGTTTTCACTTTGTCATTATGGGGTATTTTATGTAGATCTGTGATATTTTTTTAAAAATTTAATCCATTTTAGATTCAGGCTGGAACACAACAAAATGTGACATAAGTCGAGGGGTGTGAATACTTTCTAAAGACACTGTGGCTGCTCGCAAATCCAGACAGCTCAAACCAGAGTAAAACTGATGTGCAGTGTTACTTATGAAAGGCTAAAGTGCTTTATGAACTCAGTGTTGTGAGATTTTTTGTACCGTACACCTTTTTTGAGTGAAGCCCCAAAGTGTTTTCAGATGTTAAAGTGAAACATCTGCAATCGTCGTAGTATAATTTTTGTTCATTTCCAACCGTAAAAATTAATGGTAGCCCAGCACCAACAATTAATCAAGCAGTCATAGACTGGTACTTAAGAAATCGTCAACTTGACCTCTGACCTTGTCTAATAAAAGCTGTCTCTAGAGAAGGTAGTGACGCAAACTAGAAGTTTCTAGAATGATTCTGTACCAAACCATCAAAAATCGAATGTTTGACCTCACTGTGTCCTTGACCTTTGACCAATTTTGACCAAAATCTAATCAGCGTGAGCCATCATCCTCCTGAATCACGTGGTGTAATTTTGACATTGGTAGCTTCTTCCGTTCTCGAGTTATCGTGCGTGCGCGCACACACACACACACACACACACACACACACACACACACACACACACACACACACACACACCCACACACACACACACACACACACACACACACACACACACACACACACACACACACACACACACACACACACACACACACACACACACACACACACACACACACACACACACATACACACATACACACATACACACATACACACATACACACATACACACATACACACATACACACATACACACATACACACATACACACATACACACATACACACATACACACGACGGAAGTCATCAATATACTTACGAAATCTTTAGATTTCGTAAGTAGCAAGCAGTCTTTGACTGATGAAATCGTCAACTTGACCTCTGACCTTGTCTAATAAAAGCTGTCTCTCGAGAACGTCGCGACGCAAACCAGAAGTTTCTACGATGATTCTGCACCAAACCATCAAAAATCGTAACATCGACCGAAGCAAAAATCTCCATTTCTCCACGCAATTATTTAATATTATTTTATCAAAGTCACAAAACCGTAATATTCGGCCATCCACCAACAATCTTTACATACTCCGACGGCTTAGCGAGTCAGGCATGCGACGATAACCTTTATTGGGATAAAAAATGACTTTTAAACACCATCTTTATCGAAAACACCGTCAGCGTGCATACGGAAAACCTTTACGTGATCAACGGCGCCTCTGCTTGAGCGCGCTGCACCACATGACGAGCTGTGACGCGGCGAGTGAAATATTTTTTATACAATCTTAAAACGTCTCCAAAACATCCGATTTTTACCATAATTTCGACAACCGAGTTTTAAGCGTCCGAAGCGATCGCAAAAACCGAAGACAAAATTAAAATTGAAGTTAAAACTAACTCGTAACGTCGACTGAAGCAAAAATACTCCATTTCTCCACATGAATTTACGGAAATATGTTTGACCTCACTGTGACCTTGACTTTTGACTGATTTTGACGAAAATCTAATCGGCGCTCATGGTAGATTTCTAATCAGCGCTAGCCATCACCCTCCTGAATCATGTGGTGTAATTTGACATTGGTAGCTTCTTCCGTTCTCGAGTTATCGTGCCTACAAACAAACACACAAGCACACACAAACAAACAAGCAGTCATAGACTGGTACTTACGAAATCGTCAACTTGACCTCTGACCTTGTCTAATAAAAGCTGTCTCTCGAGAAGGTAGCGACGCAAACCAGAAGTTTCTACAATGATTCTGTACCAAACCATCAAAAATCGAATGTTTTGGATGTTTGACCTCACTGTGACCTTGACCTTTGACCGATTTTGACCAAAATCTAATCAGCGCAAGCCACCACCCTCCTGAATCACGTGGTGTAATTTGACATTGGTAGCTTCTTCCGTTTTCGAGTTATCGTACCTACAAACAAACAAACAAACAATCAGTCATAGACTGGTACTTACGAAATCGTCAACTTGACCTCTGACCTTGTCTAATAAAAGCTGTCTCTCGAGAAGGTAGCGCCGCAAACCAGAAGTTTCTATGATGATTCTATATCAAACCATCAAAAATCGTAACGTCGACCGAAGCAAAAATCTCCATTTCTCCACGCAATTATATTATACCTTAACGTAACTCAACGACTCGTTTGCTCGAGCGCACTGCATCATTGGACGACCCGTGACTCGTCGAGTGAAATATTTTTTATACAATATTAAAACGTCTCCAAGACAACCGAGTTTAAAGCGTCCTTAGCGATCGCAAAAACCGAAGACAAAATTAAAATCGAAGTTAAAACGAACTCGTAACGTCGAGCGAAGCAAAAATACTCCATTTCTCCACATGAATTTACGGAATTATGTTTGACCTCACTGTGACCTTGACCTTTGACCGATTTTGACCAAAATCTAATCAGCACTAGCCATCACCCTCCTGAATCACGTGGTGTAATTTGACATTGGTAGCTTCTTCCGTTCTCGAGTTATCGTGCCTACAAACAAACAAGCAGTCATAGACTGGTACTTACGAAATCGTCAACTTGACCTCTGACCTTGTCTAATAAAAGCATGAATCGGTCAGAAGCCCAAGGGGAGCTTGAATTCTGAATTCATTGTGGTCTACGATTTTACACTGTGGTTTGCAGATCATGAGTCCCAGACAAAAACTAGATTTCTTATAAAAATTCCATTTTTTTTGTTTTTATTTTAAAGAAAAGTGATTCAGTACCAGCAGGATATGCCAGATAATAGGTGTATTACTTTTCAGAAGAATCTGATAAAATACTTATTATTTATGAAATATATCAGTTATTCATCGCTGTTCCAGAATTTTGACAACCGAGTTTTAAGCGTCCTAAGCGATCGCAAAAACCGAAGACAAAATTAAGATCAAAGTTAAAATGAACTCGTAACGTTGAGCGAAGCAAAAATCTCCATTTCTCCACGCAAAACCTTAACGTCACTCAACGACGCGTCTGCTCGAGCGCACTGCATCATGGGACGACCCGTGATGCGTCGAGTGAAATATTTTTTATACATTCTTAAAAAGTCTCCGAAACATTCGATTTTTACCAGAATTTCGACAACCGAGTTTTAAGCGTCCTAAGCGATCGCAAAAACCGAAGACAAAATTAAAATCGAAGTTAAAACGGACGCGTAATGTCGAGCGAAGCAAAAATACTCCATTTCTCCACATGAATTTACGGAATTATGTTTGACCTCACCGTGACCTTGACCTTTGACCGATTTTGACCAAAATCTAATCAGCACTAGCCATCACCGTCCTGAATCACGTGGTGTAATTTGACATTGGTAGCTTCTTCCGTTCTCGAGTTATCGTGCCTACAAACAAACAAGCAGTCATAGACTGGTACTTACGAAATCGTCAACTTGACCTCTGACCTTGTCTAATAAAAGCTGTCTCTTGAGAAGGTAGCGACACAAACCAGAAGTTTCTACGATGAATCTGTACCAAACCATCAAAAATCGAATGTTTTGGATGTTTGACCTTACTGTGACCTTGACCTTTGACCGATTTTGACCAAAATCTAATCAACGCTAGCCACCACCCTCCTGAATCACGT
This sequence comes from Eptatretus burgeri, assembly GCF_056783735.1. NCBI lineage: Eukaryota > Metazoa > Chordata > Myxini > Myxiniformes > Myxinidae > Eptatretus > Eptatretus burgeri. The sequence goes on along the minus strand of NC_140972.1, from coordinate 27,837,466 downwards.
GGTGTAATTTGACATTGGAAGCTTCTTCCGTTCTCGAGTTATCGTGCCTACAAACAAACAAACAAACAAACAAACAAACAAACAAATAAACAGAAATGGAAGGCATCAATATACTTACAAATCTTTTCGATTTCGTAAGTAACAAACAGAAAGGGGTGAAAACAGTAACTTCCATCCATCTTCGATGGCAGAGGTTAACAAACAGAAACGGAAGTGATCAATATACTTTCGAAATCTTTAGATTGAAATTTACCAAATCTTTAGATTTCGTAAGTAACAAACCGGACGATTACAATATCCCGCTCCCTCCCTCCGGGGGGTGGGATGACAATAGGTTACCCAGTCCATTAGACTGGGTACCCGAATAACAACAACAATTCAACAGCAACAACAATTCAATTCAACATGGCGGACCAGAAGAAAGGTAAAAGCTGGCAAGGGTGGTGTCTGGAAATAGAACATTATTTCTCGAAAGTATCCATTCTGGATCTGGATCTTCACCAATATTGAATTGTTTCGTCCTTGTCACACACCCAAGCATTCCACCAAGTTTTGTCCGAATCCGTCCACAACTTTATGAGATTTGCTGTTCACAGACAACCAAGCAATCAAACGGGTGAAAACATACCGTCCGTCCACCTTCGGTGATGGAGGTAATTTTGTTCAAAATCAAGTAGAATTTACCCAAGTACTGTACATATGAATTGCAGACTATTGTGGATGAAGGGCATGCTTCAGATAAAATAACAAATAACTATTGATGAGCTTCGGTTTGACCACAATTTGTATATCTGGAACAACAGAAATGCAGACATAATGTGATGATGGATTGTTTGCTTCTCAGCTTGATAAGACGGTTGAAAATTTGCAAATCCCACGAGATATTCCAATCCCAAATAGTATCCAGAATATGGGAAATGATTGTATTTGAAGCCTATAAACTTTTCCAGGGTGGTGGGGTACCCAGGACCCCCTATCACGAGCTGTCAGTCCTTTGAATGTGTGTCCAATGTATTGCTGGGACAATGAAACTGTTCAGTATTCTGGATTCACACTCCCCCACTCTTGTGAAATCCTGGTGATGGGCCTGCAGTGGGTTACAAAACGTAAACCTCAGCCTGGCGGAGGTATGCACTGCGCCGAGTGCCGTTCTAGTGTCTCGAAGTTCTCCATCGATTCATATACAGTGCTTTTTATGAGAGTAATTGAAACCATAGTAAGTGGGCAAGCAGTTCACTCTGGTCAATGCATGACTTTCGAAATGATATATGAATGCTAAATGAGGTCTTTGCGCATGCGCTTTGTGTTTCAGTGACTTGGTTCTGCTCACCGGGCACTTTTAACATGTCATTACCAGCATGAAATCTGTGATTCAAATAAACTTTTAAACAAAATTTTCACCACTTAGACAAAAGAGTTGCAATTTCAGGATGATTAACCGTAATTGTTTTGTCCCTAAATTATACAAATCGGACTCACGAAAATAAATAGAAATACGAAACATATCCGTGGCTGTGAGGTGTTGTGTTCATTAACCATAATTGGTACAAGGTAGCAGCGGCAGTGGCATACGCACACGCACACGCACACGCACACACACACACACACACACACTTAAACTTTCAGCAATAAGATGCAAAAATCTAGTGTTTCTGCTGTGACCCTGAAACCAAACAAATAATATATTTATAACATTCCTCACAGCTCCTGAAGCTCACCCCCTCCTTTCCTCCAAAACTTGATTAATAGGAAATATCGTCATTTTAGCCTTGCATTGTACATTCACAAGTCCCAGATATGTCTTTCCCATCAATGTTCAGAAATACGCAATACAGATACACAGTCCACTCACCCTGAGCGACCCGTCAGGGATCCGTCCAATCAGGCCTTGCACCGGCCCATATGGTCGGCAGTTTGCAGTACAGACAGTTGCCCATTCGGCGAGCTGAGCAAGTTCTCCAAGTCTTTTGTTGTGCAGAGGCACAGTACTATCTCTTAGGTATTTTCAGCTTTTTTTGAAGCTTTTTGAGCCTTTTAATGTTACAATTCTTGTCTCACACACAATATATACGTTTAACTGTCCTGATGACCCCAGTTTCCTTGGGTTTCTGTGCATGCCCACCGAACATTCTGTGATGCTTCACCATTGAGAGATACGGCCAAAAACGATATATATATAGCATGATATTTCAAAAGTTAATTTCTAAAGTTGCGTATTATTCATCATTAGTATTACTCACTGAAAGGATGCACAAAATATTGTTTTTTTTTAGATCCTTGTGGAGGATCTCTGTCTTACGTTGTTGTTCTTCTGCTTCTTCTTGTGGACTTTTTTGTTTCACAGCCTACAGTTTTCATCGAAACTTCCTGAAACTTGGCATATATACTGAAACGCAAAAGAAACTTACCACCTTTTAAACCCTCAAATATCAACAATAACACTGCGTGTAGTAAATGTGTGAACTTATTTGTGGACAATAGTGTCCTCACTGTCAGACAAAACGGTCACAGATGGTCACTTGAACCTTCAATGGTCACTTCATAGCACAGCTGTTGAACAGCCGTTTTGACTGTCAGTGATTAGCCAAGGGGTACGGGATTATTTTAATGAGCTGCACGTGATGTCTTGATATTGGCTTTAAAAAGGCCAGTGCAAAATGGGCATTTCAATCAACATGCCACGATTGTCAAGGGATCAACGGCAGTGTGCCTTGGGCATACTGCAAGGCGGATTGAGCTACCGTGAGGTGGCACGTCACCTTGGCTGTTCACACCAGACGATATCGGCCCTGGTGGACAGAGACACCCTCCACAACTCTGCAGATGACAGACCTCGATGAGGGAGGCCAAGAATCACCACTGCAAGGCAGGACAGTCAGATGGCTTCAGACATTGAGGACTGAGTGGGATAGAATCCAGCAGCAATCCATCCAAAGACTGGTAGGCAGTACGCGCCGATGATGCACTGCCTGTATCCAAAACAATGGTGGCCACACATGCTATTGAAAGGGGACTGACATTGCACCCTGTGCTGTTCTGTACCGTAGAACAAACTTATGAGATGGTGTATCTTGGTCAAAAACTTGACATGTCATCAATAAAATGCCAATGTTTCAATTAGCAATTGTGGGTTTGTTTTATTACATTTCAAACAAGTGGTAAGTTTTTCTTTTGCATTCAGTACATATGTAAAAATGCCCTGCGCAGACAGTAACCATCTCCGATTTTGAAAATTCCTCCGAGAAAAAAAGTTGACGTCAAAATATCTCCGCTAAGGCCTTAGTTATTTTATAACTTGGTTTACGGATCCGTCGACGGTATATTTGCCAAAATGAAATATAAATATAAAACACATTTTTGGCCTTTTTAGGGCATCTCCACCGAGATAACCTAATATAGCCAGACCAAATGTCCATCCATCAACAATTTTTCTTTCCGATCTTGATGAAACTTAGTATGTGGGTAGAGGTCGATGAGTGTTGCACAATGATATAACTTTTGTCTGGGTTCAAGGTCAGGGTCGAGGTCACGTAAGTTATAAAAATTGCCATTTTCAAAACCTAGCCCGTCTGCCATTCTACAAGATATTCGGCAACTGTTTATTGATTATGATAGTAAAAAATATTATCTTGTATTTAACTGGACAGATTTTTGAATTTCCGTCCCGTTTGGCCGCCACGTAACCTGGAAGATTGTCAAAAACACCTCCCGGTACAAAGAAAACTTTTTACTTCCGATCTTGATGAAATTTGGTATGTGGGTAGAGGTCGATGAGTGATACCCAACGACACTTTTCTTCCCGGATTCGAGGTCAGGGTCAAGGTCACTAAAGTTTTGCAAGTTGCCATTTTCAAAACCTATCGTCTCATTTTCGGAGATATCTGGCAACAGTTCATCGATTATGATAGTAAAATACATTATAGAGATGACCCTCACCGGGGGTAATTTTATAGCTATACATTTTCCACCGAAGGTGCAAAAGTTTCAAAACCCGAAATGTAAATGTCGGCATTTATTTTCAAAATATAATATCGTGCGCGCACGCCAAAATGCCGAGTCACCTTTAACCAAACTACTGCGCAGTAGTCTTCGGTCATGGCGTCTGAGCAGTGGCCAGCGTGGTTCAGATTGACTGTGGTTTCTGGGGCGAAAGTGATTGTTAAGATGTATGTCGGCGGTATAATTCGAGTGACTGTATTGGTGATTTAATCACGCAACATCTTGACAACGAATATTCTGACCGAACGATTGCATGAATTCAGTGCATCAGCAGGGATAATTCGCAGGCTCCTCTCGATCGTGCCAATTTTGTTTCCATCGAAAGTTGTACACCGCTGTTCGTATTGAAAGATTTTGGTGCCAAGTACGTCAGTTTCCCTGCGAGATGCTGATATTCAGCTTTAAACGGACCAGAAATCAGCCTTTGATGTGCTCATGGGGATGGCGAGACGGTACGATCAGATGCCCGCTGAAAAGTAAGAGCTGGTTCTGGCTCTGATTGACCGTTTTGAGCGTGTTGACTCCTAGTAGACACCTTTTTTAATCATATCCAGCACTATGCACTGGTGTACATGCACATATCTACGACTTGGACAGTAATTTTTCTCAGCATTGTTTCCATTTGTTTGATGATCCAACAGGTTTCTATAAGAAAAACATGTCAGACTATATGAAGCCCCGTGAGGAGGAGTGATGTAAGTGACATTTTTTAATGATATGATGATGATAGACTCGGATGATAGGGTAAGGGTTAAAATAGTGCTATATGGCATTAACTCCAAAATGGCTGATGTGTCCCTTACATCACTCCTCCTCCCAGCGCCTCATATTGTAAAAACAAGTTTTAATCCTTCTTTATTGTTTTTCACATCAGATGATACAGTGAACATGGGCATCCTGCATTTGAATGGTCTTCCATCTTCAATGTTTTCTTAAATCCTCCTGGTTTGGGATTTATATTCCCCCCCCCACCTTTCTTATAGAAACCTACCCTTGTCTTTTCCATGGAACATCCGAAAAAAAATCACAAAAATATATAATTTCTAAAAATTGAAATTATATTTATATTTATATTTCGACCTACTGACTCCACATTTTAGCTGAAGAACTGCGTAAACCAAGTTATAGAATAACTAAGGCCTAATGGAAATCGCCTAAAAAATTATCTCCGAAACTAGGCAAGCTTTTTGAATTCTGTTTGCGGGAAGTGAACACGGCATTAGCAGAGATGAATTACCGCACATATGATACATCACGATGACATTAATTTTTATGACGTCATTCCTATTTTTTGACATTTTTTTGTTTCACAACCCAGAGTTTTCATTGGATCTTCGTGAAACTTGCCATGTATATGCAGAAAGCCCACACGCAGGCAGTAACCATCTCCGATTTTGGAAATTCTTCGTAGAAAAAAAAGTTGACGTCATAATATACCATTATCGCCGATACCATTATCGCCGATACCATTATCTCCGAAACTAGGCAAGCTGTTTCAATTTTGTTTGTGGAATCAAGCCGGCATTAGCACAGATAATTTATCGTAAACCTGATGCATCACAATCATGTCAAATTCGTTTTTATGACGTTATCATTAAGAGGACGAGGATCTTAGCTCATTTGAGCTTGTTTTTTACATTCTCCCAAATCACTAAATATCTCCTTTCTGGTTGATTTTTGTTTATTATCTGAATAATAGCTGGAGATGAACAGCAAGTTGCAAATTGAAGAAGCAATCGTGGACTCAAATTGAACGAAAAACGATGACGTATGGAATTACACAGATGATGACGCAATCAAAATGGAAGTGGACTGGATTAATGAGCCATTTTTTTTCCATACTTTGTGCAAGGGTATGCAAAAATAAATAAAAACTCACAAATGTGGCACACAGAGAGTATAGCGGAAGTTCCATGAAGCTAAAGCTTGTGGTGAAATATCTTGAGACAAACTCTCAACTACCAGACCAAAACTATGAGCAAATGTTTATGAAGGATTCTGAGCAAAAGCAAACACAGGAATGGACAAAATGTTGAAATATAAGAATTGTTTAAACATAATCAGGGCAATATTTTATGCTGAAGTTTACTGTAGACCTACACATTGGGATATGAGTAAGTTATTGTAGGAAGATTTGAATTTGTTCATGTATGGCTGGGATTTCACTGCTCCATCAAATACAGTATGTCGCTAGTCAGCTGTCACACACCAATCGGTCCCAAAAAGTGATAGCGCCCATGTGCGGTAAGATTCTTTTAATTAATCTCAATACCGAGAATTATCAATCGTATCATTCAGTGTTGGTGTACTGCACAGCACTATCACTATCCTAGCACATTGTATGTCGTGCTACGGCTGTTGTAGGCTTGTGAGTTAGCATCAATTGCTGCCAAGATATGTGCGGTCTTACCGTAGCGAACATTGGCTCAGTACAGGACACAAATTGGAATCAGCTAAAGCCTTTTGAGGAAATTTTGAGGTATATCTCATGAAGGTTTAGACTTGCGAGGACAAAATTATTGGCAGTCGAAAGACATGATGCATTTTAGAAGCCTCTCACTCGCTGTTAGTTCCCCCCCAGCCCCACCAAACCTCTCCTGGCAAAAGGCATGGAGGGTATTGCTCCCCTTCACCTTCCCTCCCCCCCCCCCCACTCCACTGACATCCCAGCTTATAAGGGTTAATTTTATTCCCAAAAGTGGATGTAAGAATAATTTTCTGGGTCAGACATGAATCCCCCTTCTCGTGGGGGTCCATGATTTTCATGACTTGATCTCAAGAACAAAATGGTTTAAAATTCCTGATGTAAGCTCTGAATGAACTGTCAGACTGATTGTAAAGGTGTTCAAACAAACATGCGGTGCGAATTGTTGGTGTTGTGTCTGACCACCTAAACTTTTAGCACCTTGTTTCAAACTTCAAATCTGGGTGTCTTTGCCTCGAGAGGCAAATTTTGAAGATTTACTGTGGTCCATTTCACTCATTATCTATCTATAATTCCAGCAATCTGTGTGTGTGTGTGTCTGCGACTGCTGTTTCTCGACAACCACTGGTCCGATCTCATTTAAACTTGCCAGGTATATTGCTGGGGCCCTGTGGATGTGCCTTTTCAAGATTTGATATTAATCGGACAAGTGGTTCCCAAGTTATGGCCATTTATTTACCAAACCAATGATGGGGCACGGTGGTATGACATCACAATGTTTTTTTTTGCACGTACGGGCACGCGAGAGCGAAGGAACGGCCTGTGTGGTTGTTGTTTCTGGCACGCGGTTTGAAAGTTTTTTTTTTTTGCACATACGGCTACACATGTCCAGGCACGCACGTACGGACACGCGAGAGCGAAGGAACGGCCTGTGGTTGTTTCTGGCACGCGGTTTGAAAGTTATTTTTTTTGCACTTACGGCCACGCACGCACGGGCACGTGAGAGCGAAGGAACGGCCTGTGTGGTTGTTGTTTCCGGCACACGGTTTGAATTTTTTTTTTTGCACATATGGCCACGCACGTACGGGCAAGCTGGAGTGAAGGAACGGCCTGTGTGGTTGTTGTTTCTGGCACATGGTTTGAAAGTTTTTTTTTTTTTTTTTTTTTTTTTTTTTTTTTTAATTTTTTTTGCACGTACGCCACGCACGTACGGGCCCACACTAGTTTTATTCAAATTGTGGAATCCTTTGTGAATTACTTGCTTGAATTGATGTGCTCAATGCCGGTAGTTTCCTCGCTCTCAGAGGAAGGGAATAATGGAATGGATGTTACGTGCAGACTGTAGATCATAATGCAAGGAATTGTTTGTAATGCAATCTACGATTACCATCTTCACTGTGTGTTTTGTGAAGGCTGGGTTCCTGGAAGAATCATGTGCTCCGATTTTGCTTTGGAATGAAAGAGATTCTGTGGCCAATACTTTGATGGCCATGTGGTCACTGAAGACATATTCCAGCGCATCCTTTGTCCAAGTTTAATAACTTTCAATATTGGTTATGCTGTGTGACGGCTGACTGCAACTTGCAACCATTAAAACATCAAAGGCCATTTTGTTATATTGAGGAACACATCACGGCATACATGAGCTCATATCTGAGCTCTGGCTCTTTTATGCACTTGACTCGTGCTTTATCTTTAATGCGTCCCATTTGCATCAAAGCATCCAGCAGGGCACTGAATTTGGGGAATTGTTGGATCCATAATATAAATGTTTTTGCTCACTCAAGACCATCATTTTGCATCTCAAATCCTCAAACGAAAGCAACACAATCTTTGGTTGGCACTTTTAGGACAAACTTTGCCAAGAACCAACTTCCTTGGGATGTTTCGCAAGGATCAAGATCATTGTTTGAGAAAGTTATCAACAGACGTTTACCAAAATGTTCACGACTTCTGCAATCTGTCTGTTGGAGAATACAAGGGAGATGCTTCGTGTCGACAGGCAAAGTATCTGAGATGGCATCTCACGTGCTGCCCAAGCAATCACAGCCAACTCCAGCACCTACCAATGCTAAGGTATGAAAATAATCTTTGTACTTGTCATGGTTGATCATTGGATCAACAAAAATGGAATTCTCATTGTGACATGAATGGCAAAATTGCATGAATGTTGCTGGATATTTTTTAGTGGAAAATGGGTTAGATTGCTTTAAAATTGTTAAAAATTGTTTTAAACCTTTTACTATCTCTGCCACCGAAGGTGGACGGAGGTCATTTTTTTCACCCATGTTTCTTTGTCTGTCTGTCTTTTTTCTGTCTATCTGAAAGCAGGATATCTCTGGACAAAACATGATTGACAGATTGGGTGTGTGACAAGGACAAAATGATTGGAATTTGGTGAAGATCCGGATCTGGCGACCAGAAGTTTTAAAGTGATTCTTCACCATTGAGAGATTGGGCCAAAAATGATATAAAGCACGATATCTCAAAAACCTGTGGAGGAATTCGGACGAATCTTGGTGGACTGATTGGGTGTGCGATGATGACTCATTGTTTCGATTTTGGTGAAGATCTGGGTATGAGAATTTTTTTTTAATTCTCCAAGTGATTCTTCACCATTGAGAAATGGGGCCAAAAACTATACATAGCATGGTATCTCAAAAAGTGATGGAGTTGTGACAAAACTAGGTAGATGAGTTGATTAGTTGACAAGAACAAGCCAATTTGATTTTGGTTCATGTCTGGATCCATATCTAGTCGATCAGTGGAATACAAAACATGAACTGTTCAGCATGGCAGAGGTATGCGCCCTACCGAGCGCCATTCTAGTTGTTTCTGTGATTGTGGCCAGGGTGCCCACTTCGGGTATGGTTTCACGATTCCTTACTGCAGTATAGCATTTCCTTCTGAATGATCCGTGGGCCATCTTGACTGTCAGTCTTTTGACAACGTAATTTTTATGACTACATTCAACATTGTGGTTTGGCTATTTAAGAAATGTTGAATGTGTACATTATAGTTTTGTATGAAATTTTTTGAAACTCGTTTCCTGTTGTCCAAGTTGTTGTCACTACTTTGTCTGTTCAGCGAATGCGATGCATTGCTTTTGCAACATCTGAGAAGTACAACTTGCATGAACTCTCCAAGAACATACTATCACAGAGTGGCTATCAGCTCCACCATCTCCCACAGGGTCAGTCATCAATGCATATTCACCAGTGGCATCAAAATAGTATCCAAAATGCGTCACCAACAGTAGAATATTGTTTTAACCTCTGTTGGTGCTTCATTCACTGTTTTGATTGTGCCGTGTGAAAGTTGCTTCTTCAAAACCATTGTTGTTCTCCTGCTATATATTTAAGAGTTACTTTGAGGATAATGATTCTTCAAACTTTGATGTGAACATAGTATCTCATCAACTTTTCCCCATCTTCTTGGCCAAGTGCTATCCAACTGCACATTTTGCTGCTACCTCTTTCCAGATGCATCTCCGGTGTTGGTGGTGACATGCGATGCTGTTGAGAATGCTGCAGATGATGCCACAATCTTCTTCTTTCAGTACGTTAAAATTGTCCTGCCTGTCGTCACTTCTTTGCCATGCCTTCCTGTTTTTCTCGCTACTCATACATTTGTACTTTCACCTCCTTTTCTGAAGATAAATAATTGACATGTAAAATGATATGAATGACCCTTCCAAATCCATTTCTTATCGTGAAGTGCATATGGTCGATAATAATGTATTCGAGGTGTGCGGTGAGCTTGGATAACACTGAACAACAAATTTCAAAAAATTTTTTTTACTGGAGATGTGTAAAGTGATTAAGACTAATTTGGGTACGCTGATTTCAAAAATCATAACCGTTTTGCTGTATCACGTCAGGATTTTCAGGAACAGAAATATTCCCATTGCCTAGAAGTCAGGATTTCAATGAAATTTACATATGTCTTTAACATGTCTATTTCGTACAATTGTTGTTAACTTGTGTTATATTTCTTTCTTTCAGATAAAGATGAGTAGGCGTTCCTGTACCAATCATCCTGACAACTTCTGTTATGTCTGTGGTCGGTATACCAAAAAAGATCAACAGCGAAGTATATCTACAGCAGTGAAAATGAAGGCCGCCTACTTTCACTACTTCGGTGTAAGGTGGGGGACCAATAACAGAGCTGGGCACCACACATCTGCTGCACAAGCTGTCACACAACCTTGACTCAGTGGTTGGTGGGCAAGCGCGCGAGCATGCCATTTGCGGTGCCCATGATATGGCGTGAGCCGCAGAATCATCATGATGATTGTTATTTCTGCTGCACAAGCATCGCCGGCTTCAACAAGAAGAATAAAGGTCACATCAAGTACGCTGACTGCGTCTCTGCTCGTAAACCTGTGCCTCATGATGACGAGAACCCCGTTCCAACACCTCCAGCTGATCAGAACATAGCTGTAAGCAGTGGTGAAGAGGATGGTGATGATGAACCTTTTGAACCCGACACTCAAGAATCACACCTTCTGAACCAGGGAGACTTAAATGATCTTGTAAGAGATCTCTCGCTGTCAAAGGCGAAGGCAGAGCTGCTTGGATCAAGGCTGCAGCAGTGGAATCTACTTGAACCTAAGACCAAGATATCCTTGTTCAGAGCACGTCACAGAGACATGGCTGAGTTATTTGAGATGGAAGACACGATGACATTCTGCAGTGACATCAACGGTCTGTTGAAAGAACTTGGGTGTGATCACGATCCTGCAGACTGGCGCCCTCTTCATCGACTCGGGGAAGAACAGCTTGAAGGCTGTTTTGCTCCACAATGGCAATGAGAAACCATCAGTCCCACTGGCTCACGCGTTCGGCATGACAGAGACCTATGAGACTATGCGGCAGCTGCTTGATTCCATCAAGTACAATGACTTCAACTGGCACATCTGCGGAGACTTGAAAGTGGTGGCGCTGTTGTTAGGGCTGCAGTCAGGCTACAGAAAATGCATGCGCATCCATTGTCTCTGGGATAGCAGAGACGACAAGAATCACTGGACGAAGAAAGATTGGGAAGAGCGAAAAGAGCATGTACCTGGTCGACACAACGTGAAGAATGTCGCCCTTGTCGACCCAGCCAAGGTTTTCCTTCCACCACTCCACATAAAGCTCGGCTTGACGAAAAATTTTGTACGGGCAATGGATCTGAATGGGCGTGGGTTTTTATACCTCAAGGAAAAGTTTGGCAACACCTTGTCGGAGGCCAAGATCAAGGCTGGTGTCTTTGTTGGACCGCAAATCCGACAGATTATGAAGGACGAAACTTTTCCGACAACTCTAAACCCCAAAGAGCTGGCAGCGTGGAGGAGCTTCAAAGCTGTGACGGACAACTTCTTGGGGAACGAGCGCGCGGACAACTATGAAGAAATAGTGCAGCAGCTGCTGGAGTCCTTCAGGAAACTTGGCTCCAGGATGTCCCTGAAAATCCATTTCCTACACCAGCACCTGAACTTCTTCCCTGACAACTTGGGAGCAGTCTCGGACGAGCACGGCGAGCGATTCCACCAAGAGATTTCACTCATGGAGACGCGTTACCAAGGGCGGCACAACCCGAACATGATGGGCGATTTCTGCTGGTTCCTGCATCGTGAAACTGACACAGAGCAGCACAAACGCAAAGCCAAATGCCTAAAGCATTTTTAATTACATTCTAGTGGAGTTTTTCTGTAATTTCTATAATTTTGAAGCATTCATGATGAAATAAATGAATAAATGAATTTTTGTAAATTTCATTGAAATCCTGACTTCTAGGCAATGGGAATATTTCTGTTACTGAAAATCCTGACGTGATACAGCAAAACGGTTATGATTTTTGAAATCAGCGTACCCAAATTAGTCTAAATCACTTTACACATCTCCAGTAAAAAATTTTTGTTGTTCAGTGTAATTAGTGAATTGGATATTCTTCAGGGAGCGGTTTTTGTGGTTTGGTGGATTCAGCTTGGTACTTGGCAATGAAAATGGAATGCACAGCCATCTAGAGCAGGGGCCAGGTTGTATCCCTTTGCTAATTTGGCAACCTGACCAAAGAAAATTTTCAGTCTGAATTAGTTTTCCACAAGTCTTGCAATTGCTCAACGTCCCCTTACCGCCGGGCAGAATTTGTGAGATTATGCTCCAGCGGAGTGAACTTGGACATAGCATGACAAATGAAACAAAATAGGCTGAAATTTGGAAACAAAGGCCAGGATGTGATACAAATCAACCCCCCCCCCCTAACTTGGTGAGGCAGCAGGGCACAGATCGAGGACCATCACATCATTTGCCGCACGACCTGTTAGTAACAAGTATTGTCTGCCACACAAACATATTGTCTTTGCCCTGCTGATCATCAGTTAAGAGATTTGCAGGCAGGAATAATATATTAAACGAAAGGAGCACACTGACCGTAGATGTGACATGACACTGACATCATGCACATAAATTATGCCGATACATCACCTCCAAACTAAGATATTGTCTGTGTGGCACTCAGGTCTTTGAAAACTGAGATTTATTACTTTATGGTCAAGAATAAATGAAAGCAGAGTCTTAGCTTAGTATGGCCACAAATAAACGATTTGCCAGTATGTCATCCTGACGAGCCCATAGCAAGGGCGAAATCTGGATTGGTGGCTCTGCTTTTAAAAATTTTATTCATGCCATTGGAACTCACCCCTTTCTATATATATATAATCTCCAATAAATCCATTTCTCAGTTCTCCAAACCATAATTTTGTCCAAGTGACTTGACGTTTCGGCCAGCAACTCGACATACACCGGGCCTCCACTGGCCTTTATCAAGAGCAATTTTTTTGTTTACCTCCTCCTGCATATACCTGGGGGAGGGGGTGGGCCTGTTCCTACACTACTAGACATGTATATATAAACCCTCATGCTCTTCCAGCCAAAGAATGGTGTATAAAGCAATGAAGAAAAGCCTCGCAAGGTAAGCCTTTTGCTGTTTCAAAGTTTCTATCCATCAATGATGCACCCTTTCCTGACGTCTTTCCACACAAAACTTGTGCAATTCCCCTTAACGCTTCTCCATACTTCTTCCACTCCTCCAAATCTTTTGAAAGAATGAACCAGCTTTGGCCATCCCATTCCTCGCCACCAGCTCTTGACCCTCTCTATTACTCGTTCCCCAACCAAATTTACCAACACATTCACCTTTACCTGGCTCCGCTACTCCCACATGTGCATTAAAGTCCCACACAATGCACAGCATCACCTCCAGATCAACCATTCCCATCATTTTCTCCAGTGCATCCCTGAATTCCTGCTTCTACACCCAGTCCTTCCCATTCGTGGCCCATATACTGACACACCACGCACCATTTGCCTCTATCACCACCCATGCCATCACTATCCATCCTTCCTATCTTTCCACTCTGTCCACATGCTTGCTGATCTCTTCCGATGCCATTATTCCCACACCATTACTCTTTCCATCCCACCCACGTGCAAAAGCTTGTTGTGACAAACTGCAGCTTGTATCCTCCTTCCGACCTCTGCACCCTGTCTTCTTTCCATCTGGTCTCCTGCACACACAACACTTCCAACCTCTTTCTCTGCATCATCCCTTCCACCTTGACACCACTACCCCACATTGATCCCACATTCAAAATACCACTCTCTTCGAACTGCTGACCACCTGGTAGTCAGTACCATCGTGATCAGTTTGGGACGCTCTGATCATCAATCAGCAGTGCTGCCCGGGCTGACCCACTGGACCAACTACCCTAGCCTGTTATCATAATCCTGCATGCACGCACGCACACCGCTCTTTTTTTCTACTCGCTCTCCCTCTCCCTTCCCATGCCCACATCTCCCCCCCCCCCTTTGAGCAAGTCATCCCTACCTCCCTTCTTTTTGTCCCACTCTCTTTAATACATTAAAGCCGTGCCTCTTCAGCTTACAACAAGTATGTGCTTTTCACAAAAAATACTTGCAGTTCTTTCACAAAAATCACTCGGTTCAAAAGCAACCCTCAGGATACTTCACAAAAATATGCTACTCGACTCCCACGCTCGGACCTCGTCGACTCTCATGCTCGGTCCTCCTGTTAGCTGGCTGGGTGCGTCACGGAGAAACGAGGGATTGGCTCTGGTAGGTACAGCGTGAGGACCACCTGGAGTAACATGTATGGTCTCGCCTTGATTTCCTCCTGAGATCCTGACGTAGGCCTCCTGACGGGCTTCTACCGAGACCCGTTCTTTCCAATTGGCCCCATTTAATTTTGGAAAAGGAAAATGTTTCTGAATGATGGAATCGCTGATACTCCATAGAAAGCCGGACGGTGGGCTAGAGGGCCTCGCTTATCGGCGAGAATGTCAAGGAGCCAGGTATTTAGGCCACGACAAATATGACACAAGTCTTCACAATCAGAAAATGGTTTCTTCTGCTATGGCATGCTGGATGAAGATACATTTGAGAGAAAGATAAAATTTATGCGAGCAGTCTGACTACGCTCTGAAATGTATAACAAAACTGTTGGGAAAATATTTAATAATTATAATTATAATCCATAGACAAATTAAATCGATCCGAAATGGAGTTGAAGCAGTTCTCAAGCCAAAAAGGAGTCACACTGATTATTGATTATATGCAAAGACAGATTTGATTTTTCTGATTCTATTGTTGCGGGCCGGCGGGGTCGGGTGAGAAGACCACCAGGTGGGGGAAGTTACGTCGATTCTCACCAGACTCCCCGGAATTGTAGGCCGTCGCTCACAGATAATTCCATGACACGGCGGGTCGCTTAACCGACCGTGGATGTCAATAACTCAACCGCGTGACCTAGGGTCCTCCCGTCTATGGAATCGGGTTACCTAATTAACCACGTGGTTTAATTACCGGGGAACCACGCCCTCGGTACGCCATGTCCGAACCGGATCACTCTACCAGATTGGATCACTTTTCTGGATCTGATGCAGCCGAGCGACACTGCCAAGGACGTACCGGCTAGAAGGAACGGATCATTGGGAATAAACACCTGGCTAAACTTAGATTCGAACCATGCTGGACCAATGGGAGAAAAGACAAAGACGAGCAGGCAACATTCCTAATAATAATAATAATTTATTAATAAGCAAGCGAGGAAAAGTATGTGGTAGGACAAAGATTTATTGGGTATGTAACGCAGGGAAAGAGGAGAGCGGTGTGGTGCGACAATAATACAAGCAACTTACGAAAGCAGACAGTGCAGACTTGACGCGAGATTAATAACAGTTACAACAATAATACACTTCTACAGACTTGCTTAACAGACAGGTGCGAGCACACTCAGACACACACAGAAAAAGAAACCCCAATGGGAAGGGACTTTTGCAACCAGGGAGGGGGTTGAGGTTATGCTCTCGGTACCTGGGTGTTTCGGGGGAGGGGATGCTCTGTGGTGCAGTACCCGACAGTAATCGCGTTGTCTCTGGCCCAAGCTGCACGTGTGGAACTTGTGTTCTGATGGAGGAGCTTGAGTGGAGAAGGGTGGAGTCCAGAGTGCGAGAGTGGAGTAGTGGGCGGGACCAGGTAGGCAGGTGGACGAGGCGAGGCGTGGGCAGAGTCAAGAAGCAGGAACACACCGTGTGAAAACACCACTCCGAATTGCACACACCCCAGACAGAGGAGCTTCTCCGTATTTGATAGAGCCCGAAACTCAGGGGAGGGGATCATGCCGAATTCGACATCATCGCCCAAATCAGGCGCCTTGATTGGCCCCGACCCCTCACGTGGTCCGCCAGCTTGGGCCTGGTTTCGGGTAGACGTTGGTGCAGCCCGTCCACCTTGCTGCTAAAGCGTTCGTGACTCGCCGCACTTGTCGGTTTTCAGGTGGACGTTGGTGCAGCCCGCCCACCTTCCTGCTAAAGCGTACGTGACTCGCCGCACATGTCTGGTTTCGGGTGGACGTTGGTGCAGCTCGCCCACCTTCCTGCTAAAGCGTACGTGACTCGCCGCACATGTCGGTTTTCAGGTGGACGTTGGTGTAGCTCGCCCACCTTCCTGCTAAAGTGTACGTGACTCGCCGCACATGTTGGGTTTCGAGTGGACGTTGGTGCAGCTCGCCCACCTTCCTGATAAAGCGTTCGTGACTGATTTATCCCAGGAAATAAAAGAAGAGAAGAGTGGGAATGAAATGGAGGGGAAAATGATTTAATAACCCCAACTATTAGAACATCACAACGCACTCCCCATTGTCCCGCTAAACAAAAGGAAGGGGTCTATCGACATGTATATTAATGGCATAACTGTCTTGGGACACCTGTCTGTTGTATGTATGCGGTTCCGAGAACCACAACAATATTGTGTTATGTCCTTAAAAGTTCATGGAAGTCCCTTGAAAGTGCTTTTGGTTTCAAACTACAATAATTTATTTTGTTTTCATGTCTCAATTAATAAATTTTCTCCTGGATTCATACTTTTGCACCTCACTGCATATGAGAATCCCAATGATACCCCCCTCCCTCACACTCAGCTGTCGGACCGGTTACATCACTTGCTGGCATATCACCTCGATAGCGTAGACAGAATCGCGCATCACCGAGGCTCCCAAACATGTATCATTTGCAATGCCAATAGCAGTTAACATATAATGAACAAGATCGAATCATGCATGTAATTGGAGGGAATAACCAATTGGCTCTCACCTAATCAATTACCCAGGTAGCTAGGATTTCAATAAATTAACACCCATGCTCTTCCAGCCAAAGAAAGCTGTATAAAGCAATCAAGAAAAGCTACACAAGGTAAACATTTTGCTGTTTCAAACCCTGCCTGGGTTCCTTTTATAGCTGCAGACATTCAGAAGTGGAACATACATAAGAATTCCAATGTTACACAACCACATGGCAGTAACATTTAAATAACAAGATCCAATCACGTCGCCGTAGATTTGCTCCAATAGCGTAGATTTGCTCTTCAAACTGTATATTTGTCAGAAGCAAGTTGTGTCGTTAAACGTGTATTGAGAAGGCTGTGATCGTAATCCAAGACCAGCATAGACAAAGGCTTATATGTCTGACCTGTATGGGCAAGGCCAGGTGAGGACTTGTGGACACAAAGGGACCAATGGCGCTATAACTGCGCTTTTTGGAATTCTACGGATGGTTTGAAAGTGCCACAAATGGGCATGGTAGTTCTGCTGAGGGCTTGCAAAGGACGATGGGATAAGTGGCCTTGTGTGCTGCAAGGAGGTCCTGGATGGAGGTGGGTGGATGCTGGGGATAGCGCCACGCCGGTCCTGTAGAGTATCTAATGGAGATCAGCCGAGGGCGATCCCGAGAAGGATGGCTAAAAACTGTTGTGCATGCAGGCGAACTCTCCCTCTCTTTCTCTCGTCGTTGCCCGAGGAAGACGTGTTGGAGAGCTCGGACAGGCCACCATTTTTTCGTTTTTTGCCCTCATCGTGATCGCTCCTTGTCACCATTGTTGTGCCCCGAGCTGCTTTTCGCCTTGTGCCAGGCCAGCTATGACCATCATCCTGTAGCCACAACCAGCTTTTGCCATCCTAAAATCCATGGCTGTTCCCCCTTCATTTTGTGAATCTGGTATTTGTTGGCCCCATTAGTGGGTTGGGCCTTATTTATATCGGCTGTATATAAGATTGCATGTCCCTTTCATTCCTATCTGTGTCATTTGACTGACAGATCTGTACCTTTTATTGAGTGTCTTTTCTGCCCTTTTCCCCAAATACAATGTGTATAAATCCCATTTTAATTATAAGAATGCTTTTTCCTGCTTTCCCACGTGAACACCGCCAAGTTTGGCTTTATTGGTGATTCATGGGGAATCGTAGTTGTAATATTAAACACGGTAACAAGTCGAATAAACACCCTTTCGGTCATTCGTGGGCTGTTGTACTTCTGGCGTAGATAGTCCATGGTAACGGAGGCTGTCTGACGTGGCATTGATTTTCTTCAGGTTATATTCCAGGTAGATTACCAGTTGGTTATTTTCGCCAGTTCACCAGAGAGTGAAGCTGCAACAACTCTTGGGCAGGTGTTGAATTATCCCACACACAGTGGAGTCATCTGCAAAGTTAAATTGGACTTTTTTTTTCAGTGATGAAGATGTCATTGATTTATTTGTATCGAGAACAGGATTGGTCCCAGAACACCAACATGAGGGACACCTGACTCTAGATGTACAGCATTAGATATTATTATGTCTTGGAAGATGACCGCTACTTGTGAGTGCATAGGTAATCTGATTGCTGGTTTTGGAGAGAACCCTGAACAATCTTAACTGACATTTTGGAAAGCAGGGTGTCGTGTCGGACAATCAAATGCATGGGAGATGTCCCGTGAGATAGCTCCGGCCTCTTGTTTGACCAAACTTGACATTGGAACCTCCCTCCCGCTTTCGCTCAAGCAGTTTTGTGATACATGTGCCTGTTTTTAATATTTATTTGACTGAGTTTTGAAAAGTTATTTTGCCTTAAATTACGATTCCTACTAACTCTGAACACACTTGAAAAGTTGTGGGTAGTGCAGTGGAATGAAATGTGCCTTTCCCAGTTTTTTGAATAACATTGCATCTTCAACATTGTTGTTCCAATCATTCATGATGTTGACTTGAGTAACCTTGTATTGTTTTTGTTGTATTGAGAGACTTTCCTTTCATTCACTGCTTTGACATGTTTGGGGCTTTTGTGTTGCTGCAGGGAAGGAGCTGTGGTGTTTTGGAATGTTCATCAGACTGTAGTAAGTTTTAGTTCTGAAAAGGTAACATATCGTACAACGTTTTAGAATCTTATGTTCGCATGGTGATTCGTTGTTGACCGGGTTGCCCAGAGGAGTGGTTTTCTTTTGTTTAATGGCAATGTACTAATTGCATATAAAAGGGAGTGGGGAGGAGGATCACATAATGAGAGAGAAATGACATTCATTCATTAATTTGTTCATTCTTTTTTTTCTTGTCCACATGAAACATGGAAATTTTTCAGCCACAGGCAATTCAATTCAAAACCGGTGCATCACATCCTTTCACGTTAGCAATAAGCATGTGAATCGAATTGGGCATGGTTGATAGTCTAAAACGATAGCACAAACGAAGTGAACCACAAAGGCAAATGCCTCAACAATGAAAATAAAAGCTCGAAGGGCACTCGGGAGTGCATACCTCCGCCCTGTGATGCCTGATCCACAATAACATATCTGGCCCAATACATTTTTGAAACATTGCGAAATATATCGTTTTTGGCCCTATATCTCAAGGGTGAAGAATCGCTTAAAAATTCTAGTAGTAGATTCCGGATTTGGATCTTCACCAAAATCGAAGCAATTTGTCGTGGTCACACACCCAACCTGTCCACCAAGTTTCATCTGAATCCGTCCATAACCTTTTGAGATATCGTACTATATATCGTTTTTGAGCCCTATCTCTCAATGGTGAAGAATCGCTTAAATTATTCGATTAGTCGGATCCGGATCCGGATCTTCACTAAAATCTAATCAGTTCGCCCTTGTCACACACTGAAGCTGTCCTTGAGACAGAAATTGATTTTACGTGGGTATATCCACCTGAAGTTCCAAAATCAGCCGCAATTATAATTTTGGCATGTTTTTTGTTGGAAATCACTTATAACGTGTAGAAATGCAAAAAAAAAAAGTCTAAATTTTGTTGAAAAAAAAAGTTGCAAAAATTTTTTTTTCTCTAACAATTTTTTTTTGGGGGGGGGGTTGGAAATCACTTAAAACATGTAGAAATGCAAAAAGAAAAAAAAATTCAAATATTTTTTCAAAATGGCCGCCATAGCGGCCATATTGGATTTTGGACGAAGTCCAAAATCTAATGGCATGATCCTTGGACCATACCTAATCCCCCACCAAGTTTCGTCAAAATCCATCGAGGAGTTTTTCCGTAATACTGTTCACAAACAAACAAACAAACAAACAGAAAGGGGTGAAAACAGTAACCTCTGATCTGCGATGGCAGAGGTTAACAAACAAACGGACAGACAGACACACAGAATGACACACACACAACCGACCAACATAATTGTCGAAATCCGAAGGATTCCGGCAATTAACAAACAGACAGACAGACAGAAAGGGGTGAAAACATAACCTCATTCGTCTTCGGTGGTGGAGGTAACAAAAAACTAGAGTTCATAGAACACCTTTCCTCACGCAGTCTTGAGGAAAAGGACATGAGAAGAGTCATTACAACTCTTGCTTTGCATTTACGAGCACAATCTATATTGGCTTTGTTTGTTAACTTTGAATTACAGGTGTGATGGCAACCATACGAAGCACGGCAAATTTGATTGGTCGACACGGCGTAACATTTTTCCCAAGTACTGCTGAACTGAAGGTTTTGGTAGTGCTGAGAAGGCGATTTGTGTTCTGCAGTGTTCAAATATGTAATTTAATTGAAATGGAATAAACGTTTTATAGGCTGTAGAAAAATAAATAAACAAATAAACCATTTAATTGGAAGTTTACTGCTGTTGTTGTAGCATCTTTTACATCACCTTATTTAACACGTTACATTAGTTCTTCATTCCTGTTTTTATGTCATTTATAACGTCCTTAAAAACAGTAAGTTTCTTGTTTGGAATGATTTTAAATTTTATTTGACTGCCAGATTGGCAGACAGATTTAAAGGATCACCTTACTGCTTTGTGCGTATGTGTGATCGGGACGATATTCCGTACAATTTGCCAAATTCAGAGTCAAAGTACTGCTAAACTGCACGTTCGTGTTTTACAGTGTTAAAAAGATTAAATTGAAATTAAATATATCCTCGATCCTCGACTGATGCCTATTAGACAGACGGACGGACAGAGTGAACCAATTGCTTAACCCCGCTTTGCACTACACACGTGGGGTAAATGTGAAGTGGGTGCGATGGGTCTCGCATTATCTTGTGAACCTTCACCACAGCACGTTTCTCGTACATTGTACAAACTGAGGGAAGATTTGTCCATATCACATCCTGGGCAATCTTCCTGGTTCTTTCCAAGTATCTTGACATTCTCTTTTGACAAGTTACCAAATGTAAATTATCAAATTGAAAAGTAAGAATACATTGAATCAAGGACTGATAGAAAAGAACCAAAATACTATTATCGACATGAAACTCTTTCTTTCAATATCCTCAAAAAGTACAATCTTTGGTTTGCCTTACCATCCAACACTTTGGAATAATTGCTCAATTTCAATTTGTTGTCTATCACTGTGCCTAAATACTTATACTCAGACGCTTGCTTTTTTACTATGGTCATGAATAATCAAAGGGTCATGGCCACCTGCTAAGCAGCGATTTCACGAATAGAAATAATTTCCTTTGTCTTATTGATTTTAAGAACTAAATAATGATGGTCACTCCAGTCTACAAACTTCTGAGCTATGTTCACATATTCATGCTTATCATTGTATAGGAACCTACTAATTATTGTATCATCAGCATATTTGA
The DNA here is from genome assembly GCF_056783735.1 of Eptatretus burgeri. Classification (NCBI taxonomy): domain Eukaryota; kingdom Metazoa; phylum Chordata; class Myxini; order Myxiniformes; family Myxinidae; genus Eptatretus; species Eptatretus burgeri. Next base: position 27,815,617 of record NC_140972.1, on the reverse strand, counting down.
TCCCACTACAATTGGGACTTGAAGTGCTGCAGTCACTATTATAGAAGGAAAACAAAATAAGGGAAACAACACAACCTTGTGCACCGAGACTCAAAACCCTCACGCGTGATTCCATATTATTACACATCATCCATTGTGGTCTATCTGTAATAAACTGTGAATTAATCTTGAAAGCCAACGTGTGATGTCTAATTTTTGTAACGTCTGTTAATACTGTATATGAGGTTGAATGGTTTTGAAGGCACTTGAGAAATCAACAAATACTCATCTTACAAAAACTTGGGAGTATCGAAATGATGGAACAATCTTTGGATATTAAAAAAACCAAAGCATCCTCAACACAATTATTCCTCAATATGCAAATTGAGATTTGTCAAACAAGCCAACTTGATTACTGAAACATTTCAACAATATCCTTTCAAACCACTTCAGGACATTAGATATCAAGGCTACTGGACGGTAAATCATTCAACTCTGGGTTTTATTACTTTTGGTGCTGGAATGATAATTAAAGATTTCCAATTTGGGGGAATGGCACCAGTATCCAATATTGATTGATAAATAGTGTGGCATGTTGTTGACTACACATTTTCAAAACCTTATTAGACATACTATTTGGGCCCATGACTTTGCTTTACTAAGTTGTAGCAATTGCATTACAAACCTCATGCACATTCACCAAAAGACCCTCATCAGAGTCTTGAATCTTCTCCTTTAACATTTCCCAAACAGAATAAATCTCAAGTTCAAAATCATGAACGTCAAATCTACAATAAAAATCATTTAAATTATGAACAAAGTCTTTAGTACAGTCTGCTAGCTTTGTGGATTTGTTCTTGTATACACTCATAATCTACATTTTTCTGCCAAGCAGCACGATAATGATTTAATTTAAAATTCCATTCCAACTTTCGTTTATAATCTGCCTTAGACTTTGTAGCTTTCCCATCAATTGTTTTCTGAATAGCTTTCACTTGTGGTCCATCTCCATCTTAAAAGGTCTTATAACCTCTATTGCTTAAGTAAGACTTCAGCTCCTTGGTAAGCCATGGCTTGTTATTCGGATATGTTTAAACAACTTTATAAGGGATGACAGAATCAACACAGAACTTGATGTATTCATGGATAACTTTCATTCTCACATTCACAAACTCAAAATAATCTATGGAGATAATATGTGTAAAGATATTGAAAACAATGGGAGAGTATAGGGTAGAGAATTGTGTGGGAGATGTGGGAAGAGTAGGGGAAAAAAAAACCCAAAACAAGGGAAAGGTTGAGAGGGAATGTCCTTTATACATTTGCAACAGAAAAATTTTAAGAGTGTGTGTGTGTTGTTATCTCAATAATGTGGGTTTCAGAAGGTGGAATGGAGCCCTCCCAGGACTCAAAGTATCCACTTCCATTTTGGTGAGGGATCGTGATTCATGAGCGAAGTTGTGAAGTTTTCTTGTTTTCAGAGTTTTATTTACAGGATCGTCACTGAGCCCCAGACAGCCTCCAACTGTAGTTCGTCTGTAGTAATATTCCCAGGGATGTTTTTTTTTTTGAAGATCTCTGCAAAGTTCTTCTTTATCAGTCCCGTTGCTCAAATTATCACTGGTACAATTTTGGCATGCTTCAGCTTCCAGGATCTTTTCACTTCATTGTTGAGATCTTTATATTTGGTCATTTTTTGATTTCATGACATTGAAAAGCGAGGGAGTTATTGGCCTCATCGTGTTTTCCCTTTGCCTGCAGGCCAGCGGCTGCACTGCCTTCCCCTCCATCCCAACACACACTTTACAGCGGCCTTTGGTGGCCTCAAAACGGATGTCAAGGCTAACGTGTGTGGTTGCTTATAACCTTGTCCAGATTCTGAAGTACCTACACCCAAAATTTGGGGCCTCTTGGTACTACGGTTCGTCCGTCAAAGAATAACGCATAAACAAACGCACAAACAAACACACAAATACTTGGAAATTTTTTTTTTAAATCTATAAATGACCACAAACGGTCCTTCTGACCTAATAATAGCAACAGCAAGAAAAGCACCTGTCTACGACATTGCCTCCAATTCCGGATGGCTTCTGTGGCCACACTCGGGTCTATTATAAACCGAGATTTACATATCACAAACAAAGGATAGTGGAGCCACTGACCATGGTTTTGCCTTCCGTTGGGCTCATTAGGATGGCACACCACTCGATCATTTATTTGCATAATTTAATGCTTAATAGTTTAATGCATGGAGAATTCATTGTCAGTTTTGGTGTGCTCTTCCAACACTTTTAATGATGCTATGTAGATGTTAAATTGCCTTGGATAATGCCATGTCTTTTCCTTAGGTTCATTGGGTTCTTGCAGAGGTTAAGCACATGGCTGTGCATCATTATCCCTCACTCCTCATCCAGGGAGAGAGTGAAGACGTGGCATATCAGCTTGCTCAGTAAGTTGCTCTTCAGTCAAATAATGTTTGAGGTTCCTCATCAGACCTCTTATGTCACATATCTAAAAATGCAGTACTCTTGAATGATATAAGCGCTGACTGTTTTAGGGCCATCTTCATTAACTGCAAATTAAAACAATGTTTATATTCACCAACCTCAAGACTGAACTTTCAAACTTGTTTCCCTCCTTTAAAACCTGCTGGCACCTTGTTGAGTCTGTCTCTGGTGTATGCTCCCCTTCCACCCCTTCCCTCACTTCAAATGGCACCACAGCCGACTCCGCTCGTGAGAAGGCCGAATGCCTTAATTCTGTATTTTCTTTGAAATCTTGTCCCCAACCATTCGCTCTCTCTACACACCCTAACCAATCACACCAAACTCCTGCCGGACTCTGTGACATTTGCACCTGAGAAGGTTTGTAGAAACCCTCGACGCTGATTCTGCACCTGGACCAAACGGCATCAGATCTCGTGTCCTAAAAACCAGTTCTGCTGCTCTCACACATCCTCTTTCTGCTCTTTTTTTCACCCTATAATTTGCCATTGGTCATCGTCCATCTGCTTAGAAGTCAGCCAACATCACCACATTGCATAAACAAGGTGCATAAACTGGTCCTCTTGACAACAGACTGATTTTCTCACTTCCATTCATCAACAAGGTCATGAAATCGTCATCACGGTTGACCTAAAATTATTCCTTTTCTCCAATGACCTCATCTCAGATCACTGTTTCAGTTTCAGAACAGGTCACTCTACCTTTGACTGACATGCTGCTTCTACTTTCCCAACAATGGATGGAATCCCTCGATGACAGACAAGAAATCTTCTCCGTTTCTCTATACATATCTTGAGCTTTTGATACAGTCTGGCACCCTGTCTTGCTCTCCAAACTGTCTGCCTATGGCATCCAAGGCCAACTCCACTCTTGGATCACTGACTTCCTCTGCTATTGTAGCCAATGTGTGGCTCTCAATGCAATCCTCTGCCTTGGGTCACCTCCAGCCTTGACAGGGAGTGTTCTGTTGCCCAGTCCTATTCCTAATCTTCATCAAAGGTCTCTCTGACTCTGGAAAATCCACTTTATCTATTTCCTCATTACTCCACCCTCTGCAATGACTTGTGTTTTCTTCCAGATGGGCAGGCAGCAGCCTCTTCCCTCTCTTCAGACCTTGATAAAATCAGAACCTGCTCACACACTTGGAATATGTCTTTCAACCCAGACAAATCTCACATTCTCACTATCTCTCTCCGAAAGGACCGTATGGCAAATCCTCCCATTTACTTTCTTACCAATCCTCTCAAAGAACTTCAGTCATTCAAACTCCTGGGCCTCACTCACTCTCAGTCATGGATCTCTCTTTGGCAAACCAAATTTTAAAGTGCACATCAAAAGCTAGCCAATTGGGCATCCTCATGTAAAGTTCTTCTTTGGCACACCTGATCTCTTATCCACCTATGAGGCCTTCATCCACAGCTTGATTGAGTACTGCTCCTCTCTGGGTTGGCAACCCTGCCTCACACCTTGTTCAGGTATTTTTCTGAAATCTTCATTTCTTATAAAAATAATTCCCATTTTATAATTTGCATAATTTATTATTTTCATTTTTACATTCTTATGACATGTCCCTCCTCTTCCACAAAAGTGACTTTGTAGTGTTAGAGGCTGTCACATCTACTGTCTTTCTTCCTGTTATGTTTTGTTATTTTTCCTTCTGATATTACAATTGAACCAAGATAGTTACTATTTAAAAAAAAAAAATTCAAATTTTTTCCAACAGTGGTGGCTTTTTTTCTCTTGTATACGTGACGTGCTTCCAATCTATCTATAATTCCAGCAATCTCTGTGTGTGTGTCTGTGACCGCTGTTTCTCGACAACTTCTGGTCCGATCTAATTGAAACTTGCCAGGTATATTGCTGGGGACCTGAGTTTGTGCCTTTTCGAAGTTTGATATTAATCGGACAAGTGGTTCCCAAGTTATGGCCATTTATTTACCAAACCAATGACAGGACGTGTTGCTTGGCGTTTTGCACCCACAGTATCTATCTTCTATCTATAATTCCAGCAATCTCTGTTTGTTTGCCTTTTCAAGGTTTGAAATTAATCGGACAAGTGGTTCCCAAGTTATGGCCAAGTTGGAGCGCGTTCCCCATTACAGGTTACAACGTACAGACTTCCGGATAGTGATGACTTGCTGTATTCTAATAATTTCTCGATTTCTTATGCGCATTTATAGATAAACAAAATGCCCCAATCCAGTCATCGTTTACGAGAGCGAAGGAACGGCCTGTGTGTTTGTTTGAAAGGTTTTTTTTTTTTGCACGTACGGCCACGCACATACGGGCCCGCACTAGTATTAAGTAAATCGTTCTGAATTTGTCTTTGTTGTCGTTCATTTTTTGTGAACTTTTTTTTTTGTGTGTCGATTGTTGTTTGTGTTGAGTGCTCATTGCCATTGTCTTTGTGTGCCTGTTTGGTTGTTTTGATCTTGTGTGTTATCCTTGACTAATTGGGCCTACCCATTTCCCACCCTCTTCCCCCCCCCCTCCCGACTCGCACACCTGCTGTGGTTGTACCTCTTCCAACTGTTTCTTCATCTCAATTCGTACCCTCGCTATTAATTCTTCCTTCTGCCTTCTATTAAAAAAAGGCCCCGTACTTCATGTTTTGGGGAAGGGTTCGGGTTATGTTTGTAAATCTCACTTACTTACTTACTTACTTACTTACTTACTTACTTACTTACTTATTTATTTATTTATTTATTTATTTATTTATGTATTTATTTTTCTCCTCGTTTGATTCAACAATGGGCTTTCTAAAGGTTTTTCTATGTTTTCTCTCTTGAACTCTGTCAGTCCATTCAGGAACAAATTTGTCGCACAGATAAATGTAACGTTTCTCTGCATATTTATTTTACAACAATCTAAACCTAATGCTGCAGAAAGAAACATTTTGGTGTTGATGCAAGTATTTGTCGTAACTCGTTTAGCATTGTTATCTTAGCACTTAACTCTTGATGCTGGGATCCTGAGTTCAAATCCCATATACTGTGTTGTTTCATCCATTTCCAACTAATGTCCTTGTAATTAATGTTATTTCTGAAAGCTCATCCATGAGCTTGAGATAACTGAAGTCGACCCTCTTTATCTGAACTCTGTTAAATATCATGATTTATCGGTCGCAGCAGGGCATCGGGCCAACATCGGTTTTTCCTGTGTCAATCTTGGTCTGTTTTGTTATTTTGTCTCATCACTGCAAAAAAATTCCACTTTGACGAGTCCGCTCTCTATCCCCCACCTCTGAAACCATCCCTCGTCCCCTATTTGCTATGCTCTTCGCAAGTGACATATTTTGAGCGTCTCTCCCCTTCTGCCTGTCTTGCACTTTGCTGACCTTGTGCACTATTGATTCCTTAATTATCCAAATGGTACCATCTGGTTATTCAGCATCTCTCCTCGGCTCCCATTCTCTTTCATACTTGCATTTATGGTATCTTATTATGAGGTTTTATTGTTGACTATCAAATACAACCCATCATCACTTTGCAATCACTTTGCTGACAAGGTTATTAATGGTGAGGGGAGAAAGGGAGGGAGAGGAGAAAGAGAGAGGGGGAGGAAGGAGGAGGAAGAGAAGAGAAGAGAGAGAGAGGAGGAAGGGGGATGGGGCTAGGAAGAGTGAGGCAGGTGGTGAGAGCGACGCCTCACCAAACGTTGCTGTACACTGCGGATGTGTGTGAAGAAGGGGGTGAGAGAGACACACACAGACAGACGTGTGGGAGGAGAGTGCTGCATTGTATTCGGCAAGAGATATAGGTGAGGTTAGCAAAGAGAATGATATTTATTCTTAATGATGAAAAACACACACACACATACACATACACATACACATACACATACACACACACTTTAAAGATTTGGGGTGTTAGCATTAAGACCCACGCTATCTACCTGGCAAAGGTCTGCCTGCATGCATGCTCATACATGCAATTTGCACCACTCCGGTTGGCTCACTCTGAATCTGATTCATACAAGCCACAGTCCCCCCCAACAGGGGGAGGGATGGGGGGAGTAGGGGAGGGTAGAGAGAGAGAGAGTCAGAAAGAGGCAGAGGGGTGAGGGGGTGAGAGAGAGAGGGGGGGAGATATATATACAGTAAGTCCTCACTAACCGGAAGTTCGCATATCGTAGTTTCGATTATTCGTAATTTAGTTTTAATGACCAATTTTTCAATTATCGCAAACATTTTATGCCTATCGTAATGTCATTGCAAGGAAAAACGCAAAAAAAAGTTTCAAACTGCCTGCAAAAAACAACAATCACACAGGATGCGCATAAACACACTTTCACTTTACTGCGCATGTACTGTATGCTGTACTGTACGTATTCTCTTCACGCTCGCCTGCATACCTTCCAGTATGAATCCCAAGCGACCCACAAGTCTTTTGCCGAGCACACCTCGTTTCAAGAGACAACGAAAGGCTGTCACATTGAAGGTGAAATTGGATATAATTAAAAGACATGAACGAGGTGAAGGGACAACGGAAATCGGTCGCGCGCAGCAATCGCTGCATCGACTGTACATTCGATCGTTCAAAGTTCGGCAAAGATAAAGAAAATATCACAGATTGCGACCAGTTCGAGTGCAACGACACGAACGAGAATGAGATGGTATGGACGTGCACAACATGGAGCGTTTATTATGTGTGTGGATAGAAGATCAAACTGAACGTCGCATGCCTTTATCTCTTGTTGTGATACAAGAAAAAGCGCGTAGTTTGTGGAACGATTTAAAGAAGAAACAGGAAGCTGAAGGAAAGGGTGAAGGCGCAGAGACCTTCACAGCTAGCCGAGGCTGGTTCATGAGGTTTTGTCATCGCGCCAACCTCCACAACCTGAAGTGTAGCGGTGAGGCAGCAAGTGCGGACCATGCTGCCGCATCAGAGTTTCCAGCAAAGTTGAAGAAGATGATTGAGGAGGGGGGTTACTCACCGAAGCAAGTCTACAATATTGACGAAACCGGATTGTTTTGGAAAAGAATGCCCTCCCGTACATACATCGCACGAGAAGAAAAGACTGCTCCAGGGTTTAAAGCAGCAAAGGACAGGCTGACCTTATTACTCGGTGGAAATGCAGAAGGGGATGTAAAACTCAAGCCGCTTCTTGTTTACATTTCTGAAAACCCACGAGCGCTAAAGGGTTGCCTCAAGCCACAACTTCCCGTAATATGGCGGTCAAATACAAAGGCTTGGATGACTGGGGCATTGACCCACGATTACGTGATCAATTACTTCTCCAATCATGTTGAGAAGTACTCCAAGGAGAACAACATTGACAACAAATCTTTGCTGCTTGTAGACAATGCTCCTGCCCATCCTCAGCAAATGGAAGACTGGTGTGAAAACGTGCAGGTAGTATTTTTACCACCAAATACTACCTCACTTTTACAGCCTATGGATCAGGGAGTTATTGCTGCTTTTAAAGCCTATTATGTTAAGCATACCATGCTGCAGCTTATCAAAAAAACTGATAAGGACAAGCTATCAATCAAGGAGTTTTGGCGAACATACAACAGAAAAATGGCTTTGGAAAACATGAAGGATTCATGGGCGGAGGTGAGTGCCTCCACAATGAACGCTGTGTGGAAGAAAGTGTGGCCTGAGTGTGTCCACAATTTCACGGGGTTTGCTGATGTTCCGTTGATTACAAGTCAAATTGTAGACCTGGCGCAGGAGGCTGGTTTTGAAGAGGTTGACAAAGAGGACGTGGATGACTTACTGGAGTCTCATGCAGAACCCTTAAGCAATGAAGATCTTATGGAGTTGGAACAGCAGTGGGCTCTTGAGGAAGAAGAAGATGCTGTGACACCTTCATCCGAGCATCTCACCATGAAAAACCTCAGCCAAATCCTCAGCTCGTTTGAAAATGCCATAGAATTTGTTATCGAGCAAGATCCAAATCTTAAAAGGAGCACTGATTTTAGCCGTGTTGTTAATGATGCCCTTTGTTGCTACAAGGAACTTTATGCAGCAAAGAAAAAGAAAGCCATCCAGCCCACTCTCCATGCATTTTTCAAGCCAAAAGATGCAGCACCAACTCCATCCACCATCCAGGATGCTCCTTCAACCAGCTGCCAAGAGACCGTTCCCACTGGTGAAGAAAGTGACAGCACAGTGTCAAGTGAAGAGGGGGACGATTCTGCCACTCCGCAAGTGTGACTTGTCCACCGCAATCAACTCCGTTCCTCCAGCCTCGGGGTAAGTCGCCACTACTCGAGGAGTGTGTTTTGTTTATTTGTGTTTATGTCCAAAAAAATTCGAGCCAAAAACACATCCCCCCTTTAACACATTGGTTTTATGGGAAAATATGTTTTGTTTAACACAGTTTCGCTTATCATAAGGTTTTCCAGGAACGCAACCCTTGCGAAAAGCGAGGACTTACTGTATATATATATATATATATATATATGTATGTATATATATATATATATATATATATATATATATATATATATATATATATATATATATATATATATATATATGTATGTATATATGTTGTTCGTCTTTCGGCTGCTCCCGTTTAGGGGTCGCCACAGCGGATCATCCATTATGATCCGCACACTGATTTGGCATAGGTTTTACGCCGGATGCCCTTCCTGACGCAACCCTGGTCGCCTCTTACGACACAGGGATAAGGATTGGGTTTCGCCATGATTCCGGGCTGCCCAACACCCTCTCATAGCGCGGCCCAACGCAGAGCTCCCGTCCTCAAGCGATCCTCCAACCCAAGCCTACGAGTAGCCGGATTACAGGCGCACGCCATTACGCCCGGTATATGTATGTATGTATATATATATATATATATATATATATATATATATATATATATATATATATATATATATATATATATATATATATATATATATATATATATATATATATATATATATATATATATATATATATATATATATATATATATATATATATATATATATATATATATATATATATATATATATATATATTCGATAGAGGGGAGAGGCATTCCAGCAGATGAGATGCCCAGTTTAATGTCCATCCGAAAAACGGCACACACATCGATTAATCATCCTGCCTGTGAAACACCGGGATGAGAGTTTATCGCTGTGTCGGGATTCGAACCCAGGCTACACATAGCAAACATGCCTAACTCTCAGCTTTCCTGCTGTGATGTGGCGATTCATGACTTCAAAACACCTGAAAATATTTTTTACTCATTGTGATCATGCAATTTATTTTGCTTTCCTTCCTCCGGTATCGAACCGCGGTATCACCATTGATCGAAGCTTGAAGTGCGCGTGCCAAGCAAGTGGCTTCACCAAACAATCCACGAGACTGTTGAATAAAGTTTTAAAAATGAACCGACACATCCAACCAAGATATTCTAGTTTTGTATTTTTAATTAATTTTCTGAAATTTGTGGAATTTGTTTTTCACTTGGAAGTTTTGGTTTACGTGGTGTACATGAAGGTGAAAAAGTAATCCCACAGTTCAGTGAAAACCATCTCTGGACAAAGCTAGGTGCTAGAATAAAGGGAGGATTGTATTTTGTTCATTTTCCCCTTGTCTATATTTAAGTGTGTGTGTGTAGAGGCGCCTCGACTTTTGGCTTAATATACTTCACATATTACATTTTGAATTACCCTTGCAAATATTTATATTTTTCATTAAATCCCAGTTTATTTTAAGTTGCTGTGTCCGTGTGTTTGACGTGGGGTTCGAGTATAAGCCCCTTGTGCTGTGTCTGCTTCCTTCGCTCCGCCAGTGCTCCCCTGCCCTCCCGCGCATGTTATAATCTCTGAGGATCACGTGTTCGCCTCCTAAGGAAAACCTCTCAGCTATCCAGACCTGGTTGGTGTTAACCGCCCACCCCCCACAATTGGGTCGGGGGGATTTAACTTATTTTCATTTATTTATATTTTCATTTATGGACGCTTTCCAATGGTTCTGTGATCCCTTTTTTTTTCTTCAGTTTTTCAGGTGTATCAGCTTTGATGTCTGTTGGAAAGCAAAATTTGCTTCCCCATCGTCTCAGGTCACTCCACCTGCATTTTTCTTTCTTCATTTATTTCTATTTTCATTTACGGACACTTTCTGGGGACACCCCCCCCCCCCCAGTCTGTCGACTTTGATGTCCGTCCGCACATGAACTGTCAGCTTTCTATGTCACCCGGAAGGTACCGAACATTAATATCAGTCAGTCAGTCATTGAGTCAGAGAGTGGTTAGAATGAGCTTTATATATTAGGTTGATATTATTTATTTTGTGGGCATCTGTGTGTGTATATATATATATATATATATATATATATATATATATATATATATATATATATATATATATATATATATATATATATATATATATATATATATATATATATGTGTCATTCCATGTCAAATCATCAAAGAATCTGCCGTCATCTCTCAGATTTTTGTAAAACTTTGGGAACCAATTGGGACCCATGAAAAACGGCAAGAACTCAAATATTTTTGCGAACAACCTCTTAATTAGTGAGATACAGACTAACGAACTTTGGACTAATTAGCATGACGTCGCGAATTCAAATGGCCATATCTCTAAAAGTATAACACCTAGAGAGTTGGTTTTGGTGTCATTTTAAAGGTATTTTCATGCCCTATGAATTTGTCTGGGCAACATTTTCCTACCTCCAACCACAAAAAAGTTATCACAAAATATAAACTTCAATCGTTAATCCCCAAAAAATGTATCCTTCAAATTTCCTCAAACTCATCCCAGAGGTACCTTATGATGTCAAGAAGCTTCCACATAAGTTTTGTGATGGGCACTCCAATAGTTTCTGAGATATGAGCAAGAAGGTACATGTACGTATGGCATATAGGTTCGAAAATCAGCATTTGTAATGTATTATACAATCATTCTAACCTAGCCATGACAGGGAACACAGGGAACGACCATCAATTGCTTTGAAGTATCATATACTTTCATTTTCAACTGGGCCTGAGGGGAAGAAACAAGTGCTGCTGTTGCTGCATTGAAGAGGAAATTGAAAGCCTAAGTCAGGTTAGTGAACACTGTGTACTTGAACTCACTTATTGATTGTATAATACATTACAACTGCTGATTTTCGAACCTATATGCCATACGTACATGTACATTATTGCTCATATCTCAGAAACTATTGGAGTGCCCATCACAAAATTTATGTGGAAGCTTCTTGACATCATAAGGTACCTCTGGGATGAATTTGAAGGATACATTTTTGGGGGATTCACGATTGAAGTTTATATTTTGTGATAACTTTTTGTGGTTGGAGGTAGGAAAATGTTGCCCAGACAAATTCATAGGGCATGAAAATACCTTTAAAATGACACCAAAACCAGCTCTCTAGGTGTTATACTTTTAGAGATATGGCCATTTGAATTTGCGACGTCGTGCTAATTAGTCAAAAGTTCGTTAGTCTGTATCTCACTAATTAAGAGGCTGTTAGCAAAAATATTTGAGTTCTTGCCGTTTTTCATGGGTCCCAATTGGTTCCCAAAGTTTTACAAAAATCTGAGAGATGACAGCAGATTCTTTGATGATTTGACATGGAATGACCCATATATATATATATATATATATATATATATATATATATATATATATATATATATATATATATATATATATATATATATATATATATATATATATATATATATATATATATATATATATATATTTATTTATATAATATGTACATTAATTGAAGCACACATCTTGCACAATGCAATTCTTTTCCTAGGTGTTCCTTCCCAGTCAGTCGGCAAGCATTTGGCCCTTTTGTTTAAGTATTTTGTGAACTTCTTGTGATCGTCATGTCGTGCCTTCTTCGAACCAAGGATAGACAAACATGACTATTGTTATCATGATTCATCCTGGGGGAGGGGTAGGGGTGATTTATGAGGGATGAGGGAGGAGAGGTGGGAGGAAGGAGGGCTCGTAGTTGTGGTCAAGGTATGAATTTGGTCAGGGTGCCAATGATAACTCAACAACGTTGTTGAAAGACACCGAGGAATCTTTAATGTTCAAAAGCAATCGACGCTGGAAAACAGGTCCCCATCTTTAATGTCCATGCAATGGATGGCATGCACATTGAAACAACTTCGTGCTTGCAGAGCAATAGCCTCACTGTTTACAATTGTTGTGAGGAATGAAGCCAAACTAACTATACAGCTGAGTGAAATGCACTGCTACCTCTGTGCTGTCCTGCACGACTTGCGCTTTATCGAGGTGAGTGAAAACAAGATTTGCTAACTACTTTGGCTCCTGTTGCTCATTAATGGGAACAATGCACAGTTTGAGTCACTCAGAAATATCCCCTTGCAAGAGTAACACTCTACCTACCTCTTAATCTTTCAATTTATTTATTGATATTCACCAAGAGCTCACCTGCATTTATTGTAAGGTTTATCACTCATGTTGCTCTGTGTTGAGTATGGCTAAGTAGTTGACTCTTGCTGTTTATTTCAGGGGTCCTAGCAGGTTGCATGATGGCCAGATTCAGTTGCGAGTATTGTCTGAAGAGAATGAATATGGCCAAACGAGCATGCTGGAAAAATTTGCTTTTTCGAATGCACTCAGTTTGTCAGGTGAGTATACATTGGGAGAGATAAATGGAAGCATAGTTAATTGATGCAAAGATAAATGGGAAAGGGGAGGGAGGAGAGTGGTTGTGGTATAGTCAATGATCAAATCTTCAAAACAGTCCTAAAAATTAGAACAGCATTCTGTGGAGCGCACACCTCCACCAGGCTGAACAGTTTATGTTGTGTATCCCACTGATAGGCCGGATCTGCATCCGTACCGGAACCAAAATCGAATCGGCTTGTTCTTGTCACCTTCTCAAATCATCCACCAAATGTGATTATCGGTCCACAACTTTTTGAAATATCCTGCTATATATCATTTTTGGCTCCATTTCTCAATGATGAAGAATCAGTCAAAAAATTTAAATATTCTCGTCTCCGGATTCGGATCGTCACCAAAATTGAATCAATTAATTCTTGTCACACACCCAACCTGTTCACCAAATTTCATCCGAATCTGTCCATAACTTTTTGAGATATCCTGGTCACAGGCAGACAAACAAACAAGAAAGACTGCGTGCAGAGTAGGATGCCTGCGAAATCCTTAAAATAATTGGTTGTTGAATTCAATGACCAAATTTGCATATCCTTTTCAAATTTCAAGTCAATAGGATGAAAATTGACAATTTTTGAAATTTGGATTATGTCGACCTTTTGGCCTGTCTTGACCTGAAAAGTAGTTGGTGGTTGAATTCAGTGACCTGATAAGAAAATCCTCTTCAAATTTCAAGTCAATCGGACAAAAATTCAGAATTTTAGCGAACTCACCTAAGTTGTTAGGATTTTAGCAATCTCACCGAAGTTGTTGATCTTTTGGTTTCTGTTGACCTCAAAATAATTGGTGGTTGAATTAATTGACCAAATTTGCAAATCCTGTTGAAAGTAGAGCGGATGAAAATTTCCAGTAAATCGGATGAAAATTGTCAGTTTTAGAGATTCGGCCGATGTTGACCTTTTGACCTATGTTGAGCTCAAAAATAATTGGTGGTTGAATTCAGTGACTCAATATGCAAATTCTGTTCAAATTTCAAGCCAATTGGATGGAAATTGAGGATTAAAATTTTTTGACAAAGTTGTTGACCTTTGGCCTATGTTGACCTTTTGACCTCAAAAATACTAATCTTCTTGCTTATGACGAATTCCACGAGGTGGTGAAGTTTCGTGAAGATCGGTTTAAAATTGTGACCTGGAGGCAACAGACGCAGACGCAGACGCAGACGCTGAGATAGACGCAGACACCCAGGCAGACACGCAGGCGGACACGCAGACACGCAGACACGTAGACACGCAGACATGCAGACAGGCGCGCACGCAGACGTGCACACAGACACGCAGACACAGAGACCCAACCAACTAATATACTTGCGAATCTTCAATTTCACAAGTAACAAACAAACCCAGACAGACAGGGGTGAAAACATAACCGAGGTCCATCTTCGGTGGCAGAGAGAATTAATTGACGAGGCATTTTGGGGTAGAATTGTTTATATAGCGGGTTTACATTATTTTGATGGTGGTGGGCTTGGGATCCAAAGTCGAAGGTCATCGTTTATAGACAAAGTAAAACGACTCGTTTGTGATGTGTATGAATTCCATGTTTTGCTAAGAAGTGAAGACTGATAAATGCACAGTCATGGTTCCGAAAAGATGAGCTCACGTTCCAATTCACAAGTTGATATCTTCATCAAAAGATACGGAATGCTCGATACGAACATTCACACCCATCGATGATGCGGACAATGCGTTTCTTTCGATGCTCATGTTGCTTTGAAACTCAGAACAGACAACCTTAGTCATAAACCATACACAGGGGCACATGTGACAAAGACAGACACGTTCTGCGTTCCCAAAAGTCGGTTTATGTTCATCAAGGTGCTATATGGCGGACAGAATGTGTTTAGTGACACCGACAATGAGTCGGCCGCGAACTTGAATGAAAACGAAAATTATGACGTCATTACAGTCATGGCAAATAGAGTATTAAATGTGGCTCAAGATATTGGATTTGGTGGAGTTAGTGGTTGTGGGGCAGGAGGCTGTGGGCCATTATTACGCTGTTGTACCCTGTTGAGAGTTTGCAACACACACCGTGGAATGATGGAAGATATTCATTTAATTACAGGATGCGTATCACGTAGCAGCTCCACCTACTAAGATGTGATTATATCTTCAATGTAATTTCTGGCTGGTAAAACTGCAAATATAATATTTTCATTAATGATATAGCCTACCACCTTTGGATCAGAAATAAATGAATGTTGATGGCGTGATGGTGGACATTTTGTTTTTTTGCAATTTTGATGGTCAAAAACTAAAAGCCCATTTGGTACATGGCATTTTCAGAATCAGTAAGTTAATATTATGTAAGAACAACTGTATACCATATTCTACCCCAAAATGCCTTGTCAACTTACTTCTGCTCAAAATGGGACTCGACTCTTAGAGGGGACATAAGAATTGATTGCAAATGAGTGGAGATGGGACAGCATAATGATGGATATATAAATAAGGGTGGGGGGGGAGGGTTGAAAATGGAGAGATAGAGGGGCATCAAGTGTGCATGTATGCTGGGCCTGTATGTAAAGACAAATTATTTAAGGAAGCAGAGAGGGATAAAAAAAAACGTATGGTCGAGATAGATTCAGAGGGTGACTGAGACAACTGGCATGGACGAATGATTGGGCAAATAGAGGAGCTGGAAACGATTTTCCAAAGAGAGAAACCGATATATTTAAGGAAAACTGGTGTATGGATGGACTGGCAAATGAACAGGATGACAGAGGGGACAGGACGTATTGAAGATTGATTGAATGAAGAGTATGCTGACATTGGAACATGTTGTTGGAGGTTGATGAGAAATAAAGTGTAATTCTTCTTTCTTCGGCAGTGAAGTTGGCGATCTGGGAGTCAGAACTTGAAAATTTTATCCTTTCCATTCAGCCAGTACCAGAGGTTGGTTCTTAGGTTGAAGGAAAAAAAAATGCTTTGTTTAATTATTCTCAGTAATTTTCGTTGCAGCTTGTGACATGAATGTAAGTGAATGTGAGAATCTATGATTTTTAATTGGGCTATTTAACGAAGGAGTTAAATTTTTATTTCATCTTTGAAGAAGTGATAACCCACGAGTACGAACATCGCACCAACACCTTCACTGCAAATGTTTGGCCTGGGAGAGAGAGTTTATTCTCGGTAAAGTGAGTTGAAATACAAATAAATTATTTCACATAAGTAGCGTGTTGATAAAGTGTCAGAGATACCAGACGTTCCATTGTTTCACTGTTGTAACACCTGTAACGACCAGAGCTGTGGGTTTGAAGTGGTGGGTTTCTGTGAAAAGTGAATTGAAATAATTTAATTATTTTCAACTTTTTTTTTGCTGATATGCATGCTTAGAATTCACCATTTCCTGGGATGGGTGGGGGTTTCCCTCCTGTCTGAGGTCTTGTCAATCTTCTTCGTTACAAAACTTCAGTAAAGCAAGATTTTAGGCAAAGGCTTGATGAGAATTGGTTGTAATAGATTGGGCATCCATGCTTTTTCAACGAAGATAGTTTACGTGCTAATGCTTGCTTGCGGATGTCAAAAATCCCATGGTATTACTAAAAATAAGGAGGGCTGCTATCCTGGCTAAATAAAGAATGCCCGTTTGTGATCATACCCTGGAGGAAAAGATGAAAAAGAGAGAATGGCTTTGTGAGGGAGACAGGTAATAAAGGAAGAGTAAGTAGATAGCCCTTGTAGTATCACACAGAGTATAAATGTGTTTTTATTTATTTGGGCATGCTACCTGTCATGGGTGGCACAAAATCTCTCTTTCATTTGCTGCATCATCCAATTGATAAATAATTAGATTTGTTTTTTTAATGTATGAGGGTTGTTCACACATGAATCTCATATTTCTTACAGGAGCCACTGCAGTTTGAATAATTCAGTTTACAACCAAAATGTTTGATTATGGGCGCAAGTGAAATAAATTGATTAAAAACAAACGTATGAACGTCGTCACGAACACCCTGGCCGAACCCTTCCGGACTTGAACTTGGTGACACCGGTTTTCACGCTCCATGAGATTACCTGAGTGTGGAGGCTTCATTTTAAACTGGAGCGTGCCACATGGAAGCTCGGGTGAACGTTGTAAATCTCAATTTGGTTGCATCTCCCGAGAAGGTAACTCGCATGTGCCCGCTGGTAATTTACTCGCGCAAGACAAAGCGTTCAATCCCAGCAATCACCAGCGTAGAAGGTATCGAACGTAAGATTTAATCAAATGTATTGAACGGAGAGAGTGGGGGTGAGGGGGGCTTGTGGGAGTAGGGGAAGCTCGTAATGAATGTTAAGAAGAAGCCATCACGTTCGGAAAATAAATCACGTTTGTAAACTTAAACATCTCAGTCTCGTCTAACATCTCGGTGAACTGGATGCCTGGTGTTGGCTTAATGTTTAGGGTGGTGGACTTTGGACCTGAGGGTCCTGAGTTCAAATCCCGCTGAGCTGTTCAATTAATACCAGGTGGGGTTAACTCGGCCTGTCATCCTGCCGAGGTCGGTGAAATGAGTGCCAGCATGCTGGTATCCTGTGTCCGAGTGGTGACCTGTCCAGGATTGTGCCCAATAGCCAAGGAGACTGCTTCGGCCTAAGTCACATTTGGCACGGCGGCCGTAGTGTCTATAAAATCTACGGCCACTAGCAATTATAGGGCGGCCGCAGTATTTCCACGGTCACACAATGTAGCAGTCACATATGTTTTTATTTTTCGGGGAGCCACACGGGGTATTTAGAAATTGTGGAGACCAAAAACGTGGGGGTGCCGTACGGTCTTTGATTTGATGTCGCACGGTGACCTTAGGGCGTCCCTGCGGCGGCCATAGAATTTTCAAGGTAGCCTCAAGGTGCCCGCAAGGCGACCGCAAGGGGGACCCGAAGGCGAACGTGTGGCCAGACGGACGGTAACGAGTGGGTATATATACCAGTTCCTTTTTATACTGAAATACAAATATAAGTTAGGAATATACCAGTATATATAACTGAATATACTATAACTATAATATATAACTGAATATACCAGTTCGGAGTACTATGATGCCCCCAGAATCCAAACGCCCCATTGTTTGAACAAATTGGAATCTGAACAATTTATTCGAGAAAATTTTGCCCTAAAAACAACGTGGCGTTCATGTTTGTTCACGCATCTCCCCCGCCTGATCGACCCGCACCTTCGCGTTTTGTTCATTCAGTTAGTCGGTGGAAGTCCTCGTGAAAGCATCTCTTGTGTGTCGATCGCTCCTTTACCTCGTGTTTTCACCTTGATTTGTTTTTTGTTTTTTTTACTCATCTTGTGTTTTAATTAATAACAAAAAAGCAATCCGATCACGTGGTGTGACGGACTGTCGGGCAAGGATTTAATTTAACAGAAAAACCGGTTGTAATTTAGAATATCCATGATTACCTCAGCCCGATGCGTTTGATGAAAGTGATTGTGGTTCTGGGGGCATCATGTTTGGTGAGCTGCCCTGGGGGCAGCGCTCTCGCAGAGTGCGCGAGCAATCGGAACCCAGGCCGGAGCACGAGCCTGTGTGGACCTTTGGATGTGGTGATTGTACCAGTTTACATACAATACACCGCCACCGAAGGTCATTTACTCATCTTATTTTACCTTAAACATGGGGAATTTCAGTCAAAAGTGGGTTTTCTTGGGGGTCCAGGAACGGATTTATTCACTTTCCATTATTTCTTATTGGGAAAATAGTTTTGGAATCCGAACTTTTTGCAATCCGAACAGCCTCCTGGAACGAATGAAATTGGTATTTTGGGGGCACCAATGTATAGACAAACACCTATACTCCGATCTCTAGCGGTAGCGCACGGTCGACGCAGACTGCCACGGAGGCCGTACGTAGGACGCACGGCGGGCGTACGGGAACCGTGCGTCGACCTTGCGTTGCCCGCAGGTAGTCACACAGACCGCAAGGCCACCGTACGTTGAACACAGGGACGCCTTAGGACTACCCTACGGCGACCGTGGAAATAGTGCGGACACCGTAATTTTTTGGGGGTTGGCAAAATTCATTTTTCATTGATAAGAGCCTATGGCAGCCGCAAGTATAACGCAAGCCCACCGTACGCCCTATGTATGGTCGACGTGGAACACATCTACGTCACAGCTTGGCTTGTCAAATTGCTACGGCCAACGAAGAAATGAAAAAAGTTATAACTCCGCGCTATAATTCCACGGCGACCCCTATGGCCTGTAAAAGATAGCCATACAGCGTAGGGCCACCCTGAGGCCACCTCAGAAACTCTGCGGCCGCCGCACGTTTCTGTCAATTCAGGGGGGGGGGGGTACGGCCGCCGTATCCTAGCCGTAGAGCAAATGTGACTTTGGCCTTAGGCAACACCAATGCTCTGCACAAAGTATGGTCCCAATCTCCTTCAGATTCTTATTGACACACTCACTTGAGAGGTAATCGGACACACAAGAGACAAAGTGTTAGAAGATAGGTGTGGAGTCGGAGGGGGAGCGGGAGTGGGGGAAAGAAATAATTGGGTGGTTCAGTCCTGCTCAAACCAAGCAAAGTATCCTCGCCTAGTTACAATGGGACAAACAGGCGACAGTTTGCAGTTTCCCCACGTATGATTTTTTGTGTGAGGTGGGTCTCCGGCCGGTAGAGGCAAACTCGTCATTGATATTCCCAGGTTCGCTGTACTGGTTCCTTCCCCTGAGGGGGGGGGCTCTAAATAATTACAGCAATGTTCTGGTAAGGGCTTCCTTGGAGAGGCTGCGAGAAACTGCACACAGGCTTCACCCTCTAGATTCCCAGGTCCAACTGCCGTTTCTCCCCCAAAACCCAGTTCAAAACCATCTCTTGCTTTACTTCATCAAGCGCACACATTGATTGCCAAGCTCGAGCACACCGCTGATGTACACACTTTCATCCCGGTGTTTCAAAGGCAGGGTGATTCATCAATGTGTGTGCCGTCCCACGGATGAACATAAAACCTGTATTCCATCTGCCAGCATTTGTTGGTGGACGTTAAAGATCTAATGGTGTCCTTCGCGAAGAGTGGGCAAGCTATCCAAATTCCTACCCTAACCAGCAGAGGGCATTGCATCAGTGTCATGGCAACGCCCTCAGCCGATGATTCTACCCTGCAGCCTTGTGCTACATGCAGATGAAGAAGTGAAAAATACAAATGGATTGAGGGATGTAATACGAGTTCCCTTACAAGGAACTTCAATGGAGGAAGAGGCCACAAGGCCCATGAAGTCTACGCAATGGTTGATAACCTACGGTTGTTTGTCAGACATCTGTGCTCTATCCTTGGTTTGTTTTTTTTTAATGCTGAGCATCGAGCAAAGAAGCAGCACATACCATTTTAAGTTTTTTTTTTTTTTGTATGACCAACTAATTAACCTCTTAACCCTTGAGAGTAAATTTTTGTTTCACATTGTTTTTCAATGTAATTGGTGTGGTGTCTGTGATGCATATCTCAGCCTTGGTTGCTGATAACTCCCTGTACTTTAAAAGCACTTAAGGAGCTGTGAGATTAAATCAGTATGTTTTTATGTCCTCAGTTTAAGGTTTTTTTTTCAAAACTTAATTTTTTAAGGAAGCAAGAATATTTAATGTTTATTCCCCAAAATTGCACATTGTTTGTGTTCCTTAGCTTTTGGCATTAACATGTAATTTTGGCAAACTGTTGTTGCGAGTATTCTCACGTGATACTATCTTTAAGGTTTTTTTATTCTCTTTTTTATTTTCTTCCAAATGTTTGTGTTGCAAGTGTTTGAATTATTACTTAACGGTGCACTTCTACCTTTTGCAGCTTCTGCGGACTGGCGGAAAAGTGAAGTTGACTCGAATTGATGTCCTGCGCAAGATTGGTGAACTTTTTACCTTGAGGTGTTTTGGGTTTGTCCCTCTCTTTCCTTTTCGTGTACAAGTTTTATTTTGTTTTTTGTTTTTCTCTGGAAGGGGGTGAGTTTGGTGTTTATCACTGTGCAAGAAGTCAGTATTGTGTCATTCAAAATTTACACGGTGTGGAAGTGAAATGGTAGTTTCAATGTCCATTACCAAGTGTTCAAGTGAATGCACTGGAATGTGCTTTTAGTGGTTCGGACAGCTTATCTGACTGAACAGTTCACCCACACATGGAAAGCCATTATCTCTTCATTATTTTGCTTCACTATGTCCTTTTTTTTTTGTTATTTACAATTCATATAAGCACCTCTGATCCTTAATATGGAAAATTAATCTCTTCTGCTAAAAAAAAAAAAGTAGTTGCAAATAACAAGTGATAAGTGCCATAAGGAAGCAGCTGGTTCAGCTTTCAAACTGCTTTACAAATGGTGATTTGAAATCCTCTCGCTGATCATTAAATGTGCCTCTTATTAATCAACTAAGTGAGTGTTATGGAATGGTGATGAGCACTTTTCAAGTACGACTCTTCTAGAAGATTTAAAACAGTTTCGCCTCTTTAGTAATTACATGTGGCTTAATTTTATCCTCTATTTGGACTTTTAGATGCTGCATTCAATGATTAGACCATCCCCCACACAGCGGGAAACGGGGTTTTGAAATCACCTTGAACTGTGTGTTTGTCTGTGTGTCTGTCTGGCCCATAACTTTTTCTTTCTTTTTTTTCCATTTGAGCTTTTGTCATGAAATTTTCAACAATGTATTAGTATGAGAATATCTTCTTCTTCTTTCGGCTGTTCCCGTTAGGGGTCGCCACAGCGGATCATCCGTATGATCCGCATAGTGATTTGGCACATGTTTTACGCTGGATGCCCTTCCTGACGCAACTCTGGTCGCCTCTTACGACACAGGGACATGGTACACCTATTTTAACCGGGGTATACACCGGCCCAGTATACTGGTACTCATTTCGCCGACCTCGGAAGGATGACAGGCTGAGTCAACCCCCTGGTATATTAATTCAGTGGCCCAATGGGGCTTGAACTCAGGACCTCTTGGATCCCAAGCCGCTGCCCCAACCACTGCGCCAACACCAGGATATCGTATTAGTATGAGAATATGGAGAGGATAAATTAATAATTTGGTCTAAAGGTCAAAGGTCAAAGTTAGATAAAATCATCAATTTTCATGCAATTCACCCAAAATGTTAGGAATTTGCATATTGAGTCACTGAATTGGTTCACCAATAAAATGCTAGAAGCCAATTGTTTTGAGGTCAAAAGGTCAAGGTTACAAAATCATCAATTGATTGACTTGAAATTTGAGCAGGGTTTGCATATTGGGTTTACTGAAGCCTATTGCTTTTAAGGTGAAAAGGTCAAGGTCACCCAAAATCGTCAATTTTTTTTAAAATATATTTTTTCGCCGTTTGTCACATTTAGCATACGGAAGAAGTCCGAATAAAAAGCGGACACAGACAGTCTGCATTTTCAGATGCTTTCTAGTTATGCTTTTGATTTGCGTTATTGTGTAGTTTAGTTTCGTTTCAATGAAATCTATTTCAATTTTTATATCAGGCTGTTTATTACTTCTTCACCTTGGACCATTTGGTTGCATGTCTCCAGGCACCAAATTAACCTGACTTCCGACCTTTTGATTACTCCTGATTTTTACTGGGATCGTGCAGAGCTTGAAGCTTTGTATGAAAGGACCTGCCGATATCTGTCAATTCCCCGTCGTGTCCAGGTGAGATAATCGATGACGCGTTATTTTACCATGATCGTCGTGAAAAGATTACTTTCAATCATTATTTGGCTATTAATACGATATGCCAGGAAGATAGGAGGGTGTGATCCCTTTGATCATCAAGAAGTACCTAAATTCAGAAATAAACTTGGGTGAAAGTCTTGTAAGATAATTCAAGCCTACCTCGTATGCTGTAAACTCGCACCAACGCAGAAGTCATCTGCAGAATATGATAAACAAACAACTTACTGACAATTTATAAGTGTACCAGTATTGATGCACCACATTCATCAAGTGCAATTGTGATGAAAATTAATCCAATGAATTTTAAGAGAACCTTTGATAAATCTCTGATCATGGTTTTTACCCTTGCAAATGAAGTTTCATTTTAAAAATTCCTCTCCTACCAGCAAAGTTAAACTTGCTTTTCTTGTAAGGCAAGTTCCTTTGGCCTCAGAATTCATAATTACAACCATTTTCCTCATTCATCCAACCTCCAACATCTTTTTTTTATAGTTTTATCTTTTTGCATAGTTGAGGCTCACTGATGAACAAAATGACAGGATGAAGGGGTTATAAATAGGATGGAATGGCTTTGTGGAACATGGGCATTGGACAGACGAGAAGTACCCGCTCGTGACGGGAGTGGCCGGGCAATGATGTTATTATCATTATTCAAATGTAATTCAAAATACCTCGCTGCACTGGAAAACATGGAGACAGGAATACCCAATTGTAAAAATGCAACTGTAAATATTCTTTTTTTTAAAAATCATTTGTTCTTTTTCTCCGTGTGTGGAATCAACTTCCATACCCTCTTCAATCTCAATCTTCCCTCCAGGTTTTCAAGACAGCTGTTCACCGCCATGTCGGATCATCCCCAATCCAAAACCATGATCTTTTCTTTCCTCGTTAGCCTCACCCAAATCCCTCCTAATGTTCCAGTTTTTATCCCCCACCGCGTGGCGGAAGGGGGATATTGTTATCACCCGGGTCGTCCGTCCGGCTGGCTGGCTGGCTGGGCGTCAACATTTATAGCTTTGAGTGCGATAACTCATAAACTGTTCGCCATATCGATTTAAATTTGGGTCACACATGTACCACCTGAAAAGGAAGAACCCTATTGATTTTGGGCGTGGCCGGATCCAAGATGGTCGTCCAGCTCGCTGGCTGGGCGTCAACATTTATAGCTGTGAGTGTGATAACTCATAAACTGTTCACCATATCGATTTGAAATTTGGGTCACACATGTACCACTTGAAAAGGAAGAACCCTATTGATTTTGGGCATGGCCGGTTCCAAGATGGCTGACTGGGCGGTCCGTCCGTCCGGCTGGCTGGCTGGGCATCAACATTTATGGCGTCAACATTTATAGCTTTGAGTGCAATAACTCATAAACTGTTTGCCATATCGATTTGAAATTTGGGTCACACATGTACCACCTGAAAAGGAAGAACCCTATTGATTTTGGGCGTGGCCGGATCCAAGATGGCCGACTGGGGCGGCCATCTAGAAAAATATGTTTTTTGTAATAAATGGAAAACCGCTTATCTGATTTCAATTATTTTTGGTTACTACGTTCCTCACCCCAGGGGAACTTTTTCGAGATGATGACCAAATGGTGTCTTGTTTCCAATTCACCTCCCTCATTATCTGGAATATGTATGACCTTTTTCAATGGCGGGGGATTCCCCATCTCTGATGGTATATTTCCTCCTTGGAGTCCTTCTCCATGCATGCATGTTTTATGTCCTGATCCATTCAGTGTGCTTGTGCTAGCTCCTCCACGAGCCTCGACTATGTATTCAAAAAAAAATAAGAAAAGGGTGGGGACTTGTAATACCCTCTCCCACCTGGACCGGCATTACACTATACACATTTATATCGAGAATTTGCATCTCCCCCCCCCTCTCAAACCCCCTCCCCCGCCCCTCCAGACCACGAGTGCCAAAGATAAAAACAATCCTACACACTAATTGAGGTCATGTTGATATCTTATGCAGCAAGTCTGGATGTAATCAGCCCAGAACTGTAAGAGAAGTAGCATGACAAACACCCACACACAAACACCGGTTCCTGAATTATAGTAAGGATGCTCAAATAATCCTGATATAATTTGAGAAGAGTGTGTGTATTGCTGTTGCTTTTGCTGGCTGCTATGTCCACACTCGGGTGAATTTCAGGAGATGTAACTGAGACCGACCAGATCTCAAAGTCCACGTGTATTTGTCTGTGTTTTTGTTTGTATGTGTGACTGTTTGTGTGTGTGCTTGTATTTGACTGCGATGCACTCCTGAACCTCTGGGCGGAATAAGTTGAAAACCGGTGGTTGTAAACAGCTTTCTACATATATAGCGATGCATATCCTTTGTATCACAATTAAATTACTAATACACACAATATGGGAAATAACTATTGCTATAATATGCAAAGTTATCCCCAAGAAGCCATTCCCACAACAGTGTTGTTCAGCTTGAATGGTTACTGATTATGAAGTTCATTTTAAACTTTTGAAGGGTAACATTGAGATGGCATGTGGTTGAGCATAATGGTCACAGAACCCAGTTCCCACCATGTGGTGTATTAGGTGATGATAACCATTTCCCACCACGTACATTCAGAACTATATAATAACCATGAACCTATATCATAAGTGTCAATGAACAATCAAGAATGTAGTCAATTATGATCCTCTTACTTATTACAGGCAAATCATTTATTGGATGCATAACGTATAGATAGGAAACATAGTGCCAATTATTTCACTATCGTACATTATGAATTGGTGTAATGCTGACCTGACCTCTGAGCACCTTCAATTTCTGTGATATTGAGCTGTTACAGACAGTTAGTCCCACACAGTAAGACCCTGACATTCGCGGGTGATACGTTCCTGAAAAATGTCGTGAATGTCGAATCCGTCCGTGAATGTCAGAGCGTTGATTCAATGGGAAAAAAGGGATATACTGTCGTTGTTTTTTTTATTATTTTTTTTTTTTTGCATGGTCTAGGTATTTTTGCATGGAAGAGCTATGACGCAACATTAGAAAGGGAACAGCAGGAGAAAGTGGAAATACCAACAGCAGGGTGGAGGGAGAAAGTAGATGGGAGGATATGTGGTATGATCCTTTTGGAGACAGAGACAGAGACAGAGACATATTCCAATTGTTTGACCAGTTTGTGATTTTTGTCAAGGTCTGAAGAGAGAGAAGAGGCTGCTACGTGTTTGTCTGAAGGGTGATGGATGTCACGGTGGAGGGTAGAGTCATCAGCAAAGAGATGAAGAGGATTTTCCAGTCGGAGAGATCATTGATGAAGATTAGGAATAGCATGGGGGCATTGAGCACTGCTTTAGAGTATTCTATACTAGCCTTGACAGGGAGAGGAGAAGAAAAAGTTCCGTTGAGAGCCACACTTTGGCTACGAGAGTAGAGGAAGTCAGTAATCCAAGTGTGGTGTTGGCCTTGGATGCCATAGGCAGAGAGTCTGGAGAGCAAGACAGGGTGCCAGACTGGCATCCTGGTAAAACCCAAAGACTGAAATGCTGAAGAATGTACCCCGATGATTATACCTTTTTGGTTGTCAAGCAGAAATGGATGGTAATATTTAACCCTTGAGTGCCTTAGCTCTTTCATTTTCTTTTATCATAATGCAGCAAATATACTCCCTGGTTTAATTTTTTTTATACAAGGTTGAGACCCTTGGAAGAACGAGAACACAGAACAGAACAGAACACCTACAACACACTGGTGAATGGGGAAACACACTAACAACATGGTAAAGTTACACAACAGAGGGGCACTTGGATAAATAATGAGAGGAAGGGGAGGGGGAGGAAGATGGAGGCGGTGAACTTGCAGGATACAAGCTCAAACAGCAAGAAGTGGCTGAATGCAGGAATGGGTAAACCGGGGATGAAACAGCAATGGAATAAAAAAAAAAACCCGGAAAGGTGGGTGGAGGGAGAGGAGGGAAAACTAACCTGGAAAAGAAGGGGTAGGTTTGGTGAGAGTAAATGAGGGTAGAAAAGATCATGAATATAGATGGGGGGGGTAGTGACCAGAGGAGGGGTGAATAGCCATTTTGAAGCCTTGGGTGTGGGGAGTGAGACATTGAACAGACCGAGGAAGTTGATTCCACAGGAGAGAGAAATGAGTGGAGGTTATTTTGAGAGTTTCACTCGAAATGAGCTTCTGGCAAAATGTGTGCACCCTGGAGACACCAGATGGTCCTTTCAGAGAGACAGAAACAGAGTGAGAGTGTGTGATTTGCCAGGATTGAAAGACACATTAAAGTGTTGGACCAGCTCCTAATTACATGAAGGGCCAATATTTACCGTTGGGAGAGCAGCAGGGCGGATTGACCGGGTCGGAAATGAAATTGATCGTATGAGATCTGCCCATTGGCGAAAAGTAAGGATTTGTTGTCATCTGCGATGATGGATTCCATGAGTTTGCTTATCATTGGAAGTAAGCCAAATGGACATGTAATTAAGATGATCTGATTTTGCACCCTTTTTTGCATAAAAAGTTGTTTGGTGTTTTTAAAATCATCTCTCTTGCTTATGCAGTCGCTCTTCACTCTTCCACGAGCCTAGATTTTATGTACAATTTTTTTTTTCTTCTAAAAACAGCACCACGGCTTGCGCATGCAAGCATGGAAACGGCCGGATGATGATGATGATGATGATGATGATGATGATGATGATATGCCATGTCATGGATTTTGTCGCACATTCATGCCTTTCTCCACTCTCAGATTTCCAACACTCTTTAACCAACAGGTCATTGTGACACAAGCAAAAGATGACTTGTGGTTCTTTGACTTTATCCATATGTAAGGTGATGAACCAGAAGCTGGCACAATGCAGCGACTTGGCTCAGCTGATGAACACACACCTCGGGGAGAAGCATGCACTGCGCTTGGAAGCTATGATCGTTGTACTTATCTCTATCGAGGTGAGCCTAATGTAACCCTGACCATAGGTCAAATTTTTTTTTATGATGATGAATAACGATGAGAAAACTTTTCATTTTAATCACGTGTATGTGGAAATGCATAAATAATGTTCGACAATGACAGCAATAATGGTATTGTTGGGTGGTCGCTGGACGACTACTATTCTCAGGTTTTATGTCTGTTTGTTTGTATGTGATGGACAGCTCTGGAGGCCAGAGTCGTCGACCGATTTTGATGAAACTTGACAAGTAGGTTCATACCAAGATCTAGTTGTATGCTTTTGAGCACCGTTGCTATGGACGCCACCGTTGCCTAGCAACGGGACATTGAAATTTTTGAAAAAAATCCGAAAAATATTTTTTAATTTTTTTTTTTCGAAAATCAAAAATCGGCTTCCGCGCTTTTATGTGCACTATAATCAACCTCTTTGTCAAAAAATTTCAGTCCGATCCGTCAAAAACTGTATGACTAGTATGCAATTATATAGCGACCACCCATCTTGCCTACCAGCTTGTTCCTATGATTGTAGAGCGTAGGTGGGTTTGTCGAACTTGTTTGATTCCCAGCCCACTTGTAAACTGTGAGATTGGTTCTTCGCAGGCAGGACGTTGCATCACAATGGGCCATCCCTCAGGTGGACGTTGTGTGTCCCGTCCCTTCTGCCTGCATTAGTTTGTAGGTGTTAAATATCCCATGGTGTCCTTTTATGAAGAGTAGCCTACTTATAGCTGGCACTGTGGCTGAATTCTAAATTCCTGTCACCTCACCTTCATCCAAACGTTAGGACTGGCTCGCCATTGATAAGTGCCCAAACAAATTCACTGTCAGAGCCTATAGAACGCGTAGGTGAGAATAATTTAGGTCATTGAAGAAGTAGTCGAAACAGAATGATATCTATGTGATATTAACCTGAAAGATGGAAATCATTATAATATTTGTTTTTGTGCAGTTGTTAGGATGGCCGAGAAGTAAGCACACTCACCTATGAGATGTCTAGTCTGGGTTTGAATCTCGGGCCAGCTATAAACTATCATCCTGGTGTTTCACAGGAAGGGTGATTCATCAATATGTGTGCCGACCCTCAGATGGACGTTAAACTTGGAGTCCCGTGTGCCAGCATTAGTTGGTGGGCATTAAAGATCCCATGATATCCTTTGTGAAGAGTAGGAAAGCCAGCACCCTGGCCAAAATACAAATTCCTGCCTTGACTTCTTGTGTTGGAGTGGAGACCTGTCCAGGTCTGTGGAGAGTGGAGAATTTATAACCCTTACCAATAAACTGGTTCGGCAGAACTGATGCTCTGAATAGAGCGTGATCCATGATGATGATTATCATCATCATGTCTGTGTGCAGGGAATCGTTATGTTGGAATAAATATCTTCCTCTGACATGGTAATATTGTCAGCTTAGATGATAGTGTTGAATTTTGAATGGAAAAACGTTCAGCATACTGAACAAAAGACCACCTTGGAAGTTGTAATCCCAAACTACAACACATATCGGCTAAATTTCTGCCAATTTTTGGATATTCTTCTTCTTTGTCTTTTTCTTCTTCTTCTTTCCCATTCAGCTGGGTAGCATCATTGGCTGAGGGCACGGCTGTGCTGCTGATGCAACTCCCCCTTGTAGATTAAGGCAGGAATTTGGAATTTGTTCAGGGTGCCGGCGATAGCTCGCTTACTCTTCGCAGAGGACACCATGGGATCTTTAACGTCCACCAACTAATGCTGGCAAAATGGATGTCACCATCCAAGAGACGGCACAAACATTGAAGCCTCGCCTTGCCTGCGAGACATCAGGATGACAGTTTGTCGTGGAGCCGAGATTCTAACCCAGACTAGACGGCTCAGTCAAGTGTGCATACTTCTCGGCTATCCTGCCAGCCCAATTTGTGGATATCAGCTTCTCATAGCCCAAAATGGTAGATTATAAAATGAATAATTTGCTGTTTTCTTCCTTGCAGACATCATGATAGTAGCAGTCAAATTCATTATCAGTTTCTCGATTGGGAATTTGCTCCTGAGACTTATTTTTATCCTGCGCATGCAAATAAAAAGCTGAGTTAAGCAATTGGTTCTCTTCTCTGTCTGTGTGTCTGCAAATGTCATTTTATGATCGAGGAACAACATGACTTTAATCGAGTGTTATATTTTGAACACGAATCGGATCATGAATCGGAAAACGAACCTGCCGTTTATCAGTACTTTGGCTCTGAATTCTTCCCAACCGCACATGCGCAGAGAGGAGTGAGATAACTCTGTCTGTCCGTGTGCCTGGCAGTCAAACTAAATTGAAAATCATTCCAAACAGGAAACTTACTGTTTTTAAGGATGTCGTAAAGGACACAAACAACAGGCACGACAAACTAATGTAACTTGCTAGATCGGGTGGTGTATAAAACATTGCATCTCTCGAGGTAAACTTCCTGAATTTTCTATCCTCTGACCTTCAAAATCTTTATTTTATTTTAATTTAATTATACTGGTATACTTGAACACTGTGGAACACAAATTGCCTTTTTACGCTTTCAAAACCGTTTAGTTTAGCAGGACTTGGACATGTTAAATAAGGTGGTGTGTATGACATCATGAACAGTGCTAAACCTCTACAATTTGTTTTTTCTTTTAAATATGACCTTTAAATTCATTATATTATTTCGATTGAATTATTCACTTAACACCTTACCCCACACAGTGTTTCTATGAACTCTCTTGTTCTAGTTTTTATTGGAGAAATAACTTTTGTGGCATTTGCCGACAAAAAAAACTTGCAATCATCAAATTTTCTTGCACTACTACTACTACTACAACTTAAATGGCCCAGTGATTCCCACCTTCTTGTGGGGTCTAAAAGGCAAAGAATGATTTTGTCCCAAGTCCTTCACGAACTGGTTGACTAGGCCGAGCTTTTGACTGAAGGTGGCGGGAATTTTAATTCTTATTTTTGAGTGTGCCAGTGATAACTCAACTACTTCTTGTGATTGACATCGTGGGATTTTTAACTTCCATAAATCCTGAATAGGATTGCTGAGAAAGTAGATTGGTGGGGAGAGGCGTGGGGCGGTTGCCAGACGGTCCTTTCAGAGAGAGAGATATAGATATCGATATAGATTTGATTTGTCAGGATTGAAATATGTATTCTAAGTGTTTGACCATCTTGTGGTTTTGTCAGGGTCTGAAGAGAGGGAAAAGGCTGCAGCCTGCCTCTCTGAAAGATGAGGGATATCTCTGGTAGAGGGTGGACTCAGCAAAATAAAGGAGATTTTCCAGAGTCAGATAGATCATTGTGAATATATAGAATAGGACTGGGCCCAGAACACTTCCCTGACAAAGAGACGAAATGAAAGGATTCCGTTGAGAGCCACATGTTGGCTACGAGAGAAGAGAAAGTTAGTAAGCCATGTGTGTAGTTGGCCTTGCATGCCATAGGCAGACAGTTTGGATAGCAAGACGGATGACAAACTATATCGAAAGCAAAAGGTGCAAAAACAGATCCCTGCAACTCCAGACCAATCAGCCTTCTCCCAACCATCAGCAAGGTTATGGAATCCATCATCGCTTCAGACATGAAATCCTTCCTCTTCTCCAATGGCTTGATTTCCGATCATCAATTTGGTTTCAGACCAGGTCACTCTACCCTGGATATGCTGCTTCTGCTCTCCTAACAATGGATGGAGGTCCTCAATGCCAGACAGGAAATCCGAGCCGTATCCCTGGACATATCACGTGCTTTTGACACAGTCTGGCACCCTGCCCTGCTCACCAAACTCTCTTCCCATGGTATCCAAGGCCATCTCCACTCATGGCTCGCAGACTTCCTCTCCTGTCGCAGTCAACGTGGAGTTCGCCCTAAATGGAGTTCTTTCATCCCCTCTTCCTGTCCAGGCTGGAGTTCCTCAAGGTAGCGTTCTGGGCCCTCTTATTTTTCTGGTTTTGATCAATGATCTCTCCGACTCTCTGGAAAATCCTCGATATCTCTGCTGATGACTCCAGCCTCGGCCGTACCATCGGTCATCCCTCAGACTGGAAAGCAGCAGCTTCTTCGCTCACTACAGATCTGGATAAAATCACAAACTGGTCCAACACTTGGAACATGTCTTTCAATCTGGACAAATCTCGCACTCTCACTATGTCTCTTCGAAAGGACCGTTTAGAAAACCCACCCATCCACTTTCTCAACAATCCTCTGGAAGAAGTCCTTTCTTTCAAGCTTCTGGGTCTCACTATCTGCCTTGACCTTTCCTGGGAAAGTCACATTTCAAACCTCGCCTCCAAAGTCAGTCGCCAACTGGAAATCCTCCATCGTGCAAAGTCCTTCCTCGGCCCTCCTGAGCTCCTGACCACTTACAAAGCTTTTGTCCGTAGCCTGATGGAGTACTGCTCTCCCCTCTGGGCTGATGCTCCTGCCTCCCACCTTTCTCGGCTTCACGCTGTAGAAACCAGGGCATTTCGGATCATCAGCATCTCCCGCGATGAGGCTGAGTCTTTGGGCCTCTCACTCAATCACCGCAGGTTGGTCGGTGGTCTTTCTGTCTTCTACCGTCTCCTCTCCAGCCTCCCCCCTGCTCTCTCTGCGATTTGTCCCCACCACATTTCCTCAGGGCGCTCAAGGTCAGCCAACAACCCCCTTCTGGTAAAACTACCAAAATCACGAATCACTGCTCACCTTCACTCTTTCATTCCTCTTTTTTCCCGCCTTTGGAATAAACTCCCTCACTCTATTCAATCCCATTCTTCCCACCAGGCCTGCAAAACAGCTGTTCACCACCACCTCTTATCATCCCCCATCCAAATCCTTGATCTTTTCTACAACCGATAATCCACCCAAGCCCACTTCCTTCAAATTCCCTGCTTTCCTTCCTGAAAGTCCCTGTAATGTCCATCTTCTATTCCCCATGTTCCCCGTCCCATCCCCATCCCTCTCCCTTCCACAGATCTCCTAATGTGTCTGTTCCCCACTGTTTTGTCCCTTCCACTCCCGCCCCTCTTGTCTCATGCCCCCTTGATGTGCGTTGTGTGTTAGCTCTCACACGAGCCTCGACAAGGTATACAAAAAAAAAGCACGAGGTATGTCCAGAGACAGAGACAGAGACAGAGAGCCCTGATCTCATGTTTGACATGGAGGGCCTCCATCCATTGTTGGGTGAGTGTAATCAGCATGTCCAAGGTAGAGTAACCTGGTCTGAATCTGAATTGCTGATCTGAGATGAGGCTGTTGGAGAAAAAGGATTTCATATCAACCGTCAGCCGTTAAATTGTCAGCCAAGCCCCTGTTAACCATTAAATTGATACCAGGTGGGGTTGACAGCCTATTGCAAAATGAGTACCAGTGTCTTGGTAATAGGGGCATTGCCTTAGTGGCATAGCCAGCCAATGACGCTATCAGCAACCTTGTGATGCATATGAAGGAGGAGGAGAGGAAAATGGGAGGGTGAGGATAGGATGGGGGAGAATATGGAGGAGGTTGGCTGGTGGGGGGGGGGAGAATATGGAGGGGGTTGGCCAGTGGGGGAGGTGGGGGAGAATATGGAGGGGGTTGGCTGGTGGGGGGCGGTAGATAGGAGGGGAGGGGAGTGGAGAAGATTGGAGGAGGCGGGAGGAAGTGGGAAGATTGGAGGAGGCGGAAGGAAGGGGGAAGATTGGCGGAGGCGGGATGAAGGGGGATGATTGGCGGGAGAAGGGGGGAGATTGGCGGGGGAAAGGGGGAGATTGGCGGAGGCGGGACGAAGGGGAAGATTGGTGGAAGCGGAACAAAGGAGAAGGTTGGAGGAGGTGGGACGAAGGGGGAAGATTGGAAGAGGTGGGACGAAGGGGGAAGATTGGAGGAGGTGGGATGAAGGGGTAGATTGGAGGAGGCGGGACGAAGGGGAAGATTGGAGGAAGCGGAATAAAGGAGAAGGTTGGAGGTGGGACTAATTTGTCCTTGCAGCGTGGGGGTCATCTGAGAAATGCTGGAGGAATTGTTTCTGACCTCAATAGACCATTATAAAAGAAAAATAAAACCAAATGTCAACCTTCAAGTTATTTTCCTATTCATTCACAAAACCTGATTGCTGAATCTCACATTTTTCTGGGTTTTGACCAGCCTGAAGTTCAACACAAGACATTTCATTTTTAGCCTTGCATTCGAGCAAACAAAGAGTGCACATAAAACTTGCTTCAACGCATGTTTATCAAAACGACGAAGCAACTTAAAGGTTCCAAAGTTTTCTTTTTAAATCATCTTGTCAAAAAATATCACTGACATCATCAACTGGCTGATTACAAAGATGTGACGTTTGGACCAACTTTATCAAAAACCCTTTATTTCCACTTAAGTGATATAATAATGCTATATTGCAGCCTTGTGTACAGCACCATCTACGTGATGGAACAAAATATCATTCTTAACTTGTTTTTCTTTTTGTTTTTCAGCTTGTCTTTGAACTCATCCGAATGTTTTTGTAGAACCACTTGGTGAAGAGAAGTTGGTTTGTAATTGCAAGCCAATGCTTGGAACTCTTCATATGTATATGTTATCGTTTTTAGGGGGTGATCAATGAATCGGTGGCATTATGTATAAGGAGAAAGGTTGAAGGTGATTGTGATTAAGTGTGAAAATCAATATGTTGGTTTTTAATCTCAGGTCACTGACTTGTTGATTTCACACTTGGGTATAAGTAGCAAACAATTGCTCCAGTCCCCCCTCCCCCCAAAATGTTTCAGTTTGAGCGTATTTGTGAAAGCGAGGCAAAGGAATTCATGCCATTTTAAGAATGTTGGGCTTTGTGACGGATTTTTTTTCTCCATTTGGTTTGTGCGTTCGAACAGCTCGTGAGCAGTTATTATGTGAATTTGTTCGTGCTTCAAATTGGTTTAAATTTATTTAGTGCAGGATACCATGTTTTTGTGTTCTTCGTCGTTCAGGTCTCGTTTTATTTTTAATTTGGTATTCACATCTCAGTATTTGCAACATGATTTTGTGATGCTATCTTTAAATATAATTTCACTTGGATTTGCTAATTTTCTATTAAAGGCCTTTGTTATCTGTGTGGAAGTCACTGATGTCTTATCATCTCATTTTCCAGCTTGTAGTGCATGTTCAAGTTCATAACATGGCTGCTGGGATAGTTTAGAGTTATGTACACTCATCTCAAAGCTGTCTAGCCTGGGTTCAAATCATGACCCAGCTAAAAACTGCCATCCTGGTGTTTCACAGGCAGGGTGATTCGTGTGTGTGTGTGTGTGTGTGTGTGTGTGTGTGTGTGTGTGTGTGTGTGTGTGTGTGTGTGTGTGTGTGTGTGTGTGCGCTGTCCCTTAGATGGATGTTAATCGGGCGTCTCATCTGCCACCATTAGTTGGTGTTGGTGGACGTTAAAATTCCACGATGACCTTCGTGGAGAGTCGGCATGCTATCGCTGGCACCATGATCGAATTCCAAATTCCTCTCCTAATCTATAGTGGCACTGCATCAGCGGCACAGCCATGCCTCCAGATGATGATGCAACCAGAATCCAGAGGCTGCGTACAAAATGCAAGGAAAGGAATGTTGGTAGCATTCTTTAATATTCCTATTCCTGTTTGGTTCCTGAAGAAACACATGTGATTTAAAGTCCACTGCACACTAATTTCTGTTGTTAAATCAATTTAATTATGTCAGGTTTTTCATTATTGTTCGCAAAATAGCAAAGCCGAGATCAAAGATAGATTTTTTTTTGCCAAATGACTGTCAAGTATTTGTGTATAACAGCCTTGATGCAACAGCAGAGTTGTCCAATCAATGAGTTGTGGTTGATAATCGTACTCGTTCATGCACCATTTACCTGGCAGCATATTCCAGCAATGATGTCTGGTGCTGGCTTCATGGTTAGGGTGGTGGGCTTGGTATCCTAGGATCCTGAGTTCAAATCCCCCTTGGCTGTTGAATTAATACCAGTTGGGGTTGACTCTGCTTGTCATCCTTCCGAGGTCGAATAATATGAGGTGGCGGAGTGGCGACCTGATATCCTGTGGCGGAGTGGCGACCCATCCAGGATTGTGCCCAATAGTCAAGGAGACTGCTTAGGCAGTCCCTCTCTACCGCCCCTGTATATCTAATAAATAAAATTGTCATCTGTCTTGGTTAATTTAATTGGTTAATTTGCTGTGCTTTGTTATACAGTTTGTGACGTGATAATAATGGATAAGTGGAATCTCATGCGATCCACTTTATACACCCAAACAGCATGATCCAGATCCAGTGAAACCAAACTCCATTACATTAAAAAAAATAATGTTTACCACAATGTCCTGCTGATCTTTTACTGTTTATGTGGTTCGAACAAGCTTTATAAAATAACTTTGTGCTCAAAAAGGATGCAGCGTGCATTTATCATTTTTAAAGGTTCGGCTGAAAATTTCACTAATTAAACCACGATTAACACAAAATCTTTTGATTGGGAGGGGGGGGAGTGGGTGAGGTGAGGTAAATTTACAGAGGAGGTCTAAGTTATCTCAAGAACTGCAATGCAGTACCTTCATCAGCTGGGCTACGATGGGAGGGCAGCTCAGAGAAAACCTCTTCTTAGACCAGCCAACATTCAAAGGAGAAAGAAGTGGGCCCTTAGACACAAACAAACACTAGTTTGTTGAGCCCTTAGAGTTTTGGCAAATTGTCATTTTTTCAGATGAGTCCCAATTTACTCAATTTTCTGACAGTGGACACGTATGGTCTGGAGACTTTCTAGTCAAGAGTTCTCTTTTAACTGATTGCAGCCAACTGTCAAACATGGTGGTTTTTCAGTGATGGTGTGGGGAACAATCGGGAGCGCTGATCGGTCAGAGCTTGTGGAGTGTGTTGGCAACATCAACTCTACGATACACATTTCTATCCTTAAGAATGGATGTCTCCCTGTCGTCTCCACTGGTCAGATGGTCAAAAACAACACTGTTCATGGAAGATGGAGCACCATGCCACACTGCAAAAAAGACCAAAGAATGGCAGGATGGAAATGGGATCAAGTGACTGCCATGGCCAAGTCAGTCTCCTGACATGAATCCCATTGAACACCTCTGGGCCATATTGGATCGAGCTGTGTGGAAAAAGTCCAGGAAACCAACATCACGGGCAGAATTTACTAACCAGTTTGCGTGAAGCCTGGGCAGAAATCCCACAAGAGAAAATTTCAGAACTCGTTAGTTCTATGCCTGAAAGAGTAAAAGCGTTGAAATCTGCAAATGGCAAGTCTACAAAACACTAGTATATGTATTAAAATGGATCAAATGTTCAATAAATAAATTATTTGAAAATCATGGTGTCTATTTACTTCTGTCGTGTCTGTCCATTCCATTGCGCGCGTGTGTGTGTGTGTGTGTGTGTGTGTGTGTGTGTGTGTGTGTGTGTGTGTGTGTGTGTGTGTGTGTGTGTGTGTGTGTGTGTGTGTGTGTGTGTGTGTGTTTTTTTTTTTTTTCCAGGAAGCGATCGAGTAATATGAATTGTTTAAGATCGTATGTTGAGGTTGTGGTGATTTGTTGTCATCAACACATTTAATTACGATAGTGTTTGCACATGCCATGTTTTAAAAAGATTGCTTTACACAGGTTTATTATAACACCTCCATGTTCAGGCCTCGAGTGAGTATGTTGCTTCTCCACTGCCTGGGCTTTCCCCTGGAGCGATTGAGTAATATGTTCAGGTTGTGGTGATTTGTTGCCATCAACACATTTAATTACGATAGTGTTTGCACATGCCATGTTTTAAAAAGATTGCTTTACACAGGTTTATTATAACACCTCCGTGTTCAGGCCTCGAGTGAGTATGTTGCTTCTCCACTGCCTGGGTTTTCCCCTGGAGCGATTGAGTAATATGTTTTGCGACGATCGTATGTTGAGGTTGTAGAGATTTGTTGTCAACAACACATTTAACTATTTCACTGAATACCTATTTTGGGGGGGGGGATCAACCCCCCCCCCACGGTTTTTTTTTTTAAACAAAAAAAACCCAGTAAACCCTGTTCGACCCCAGGTTTTTTTTTAATGGTGTAAACAAATTTTGGTACATCATGGGTGATGAAGGTTGTGGTCAAGTTTCATCGAAATTGTGTGTAGTTTCGGAGAAGAAAGTAAATACATATTTTGGTGCGCAACCTCCCCTGACACAACTTTAGATCCGATTTGTTTTTTTTTAATGTAGTGAACAAGCGTTGGTACATCACGGGTGATGAAGTTTGAAGTCGAGTTTCGTTGGAATTGTGTGCGTCGTTTCTGAGAAGAATGCAAAGAACTCTTTAGGTTGGGCAACCCTCTTCAAACACCCTCCGTAGACCCCCTCAGACCCCGCTAATTAGCTTATGTGGAATTTACATTCCAGGTATAAGGTATTGTCATCGCGTGTCATCTGTCCGTCCGTCTGTTTCCTTTTTTGACTTCTCCGGCCAAACCACTGGGCTGATGCAGCTGAAATTTTGCAGCAACGTTCCTCTCCTGACTTAACAGGAATTGTAAAGCTCGTTCCGGTCACATGACTTTAAGTAGGTCAAAATGGCCGACTTAGTAAATTTCAAATTGTGTGGTTGTGGTCAAATTTCATTGAAATTGTGTGTGTAGTTTCAGAGAAGAAGATGCAAGTATTTTTTGACGGACGACGTGCCATCCCACAAGCTCCTGAGAACTACATTGTCTGTGAGTTAAATATGCAAATAGTAATGAAAATACAAATTGTAACAATTAAAACGTTCGGTCTTTGTGAACGTACATGTATAAACGACATGACTAGTGGTAAATCCCCTTGGTGTGTCAAGTGGTGGCTCTGGCAGCATCATTTTGATGAATAGTTGACCTGTTCAGTGTTGATTCTCTGTCACAGAAATGTTCACGACTGAATGACCCACAAAGGGTTTAAACCACGAGGTGTCGTGTTGGTTAATGGGGTTTTAAGGACCCCTCCATCCAAAGGGATGATGCAGGGTGACCCAAACATTGGTGAGCTCTTGATTGGTCCAAATGCCATCACTTACTTTCGCAGTCACTTCAACGACCCGCTTTGAACTGGTGGAGCTGGTTCTTGGGTATTTTGGTACAACTTATGAGATGTTGAGTCCTTGACGATGTTCTACAAGCTTGTCAGCTTCATGCACTGCCCTTTGAGTTAAATCATAGGGGAGAAAACAATGGGTGTGTGTGTGTGTGTGTGTGTGTGTGTGTGTGTGTGTGTGTCAGAAAAGGGGTGGTTTTAATGAGTTTTGTTTCAGGGTTTTATTACATCTTGGAGGGGGGGAGGGGGGGCAGCTGTCGAGGGTGAAAAAAGCAGATTGGACAGCCGGTTCATAATTAAGGTCCCCTCTAATAGTAATGCAATGCTCAACCTGTGAATCGCCAAAATGATAGCCGGGTCGGGAATCGAATCCAGATTAGACAGCACTCCCTGTGAACAATCATGTCAACTTGTCGAGGTACTTACTCCTCGACTGCTTTAAAGAAAAAATAAATAATAAATAAATAAAGGGAGATGAAGGCTGATAATTAATTCGTGTATTTTAAGTCCAACAATCAAGAGAAGCCAATAGACACACAGCGAAGTGGGGCGGGGCAGCCACAAAGCGGGGTGGGGCAGACAAGGCGGGGCAGCCAAAAAGCGGGGCGGGGCGGGGTAGCCACAAAGTGGGGTAGGGCAGCCACAAAGTCGGGCGGGGTAGCCACAAAGTGGGGTAGGGCAGCCACAAAGTCGGGTGGGGCAGCCACAAAGTGGGGCGGGGCATCCACAAAGCGGGGCGGGGTAGCCACAAAGTCGGGTGGGACAGCCACAAAGTGGGGCGGGGCATCCACAAAGCGGGGCGGGGCGGGGTAGCCACAAAGTCGGGTGGGACAGCCACAAAGTGGGGCGGGGCATCCACAAAGTGGAGTGGGGCAGACAAAGCGGGGCGGGGCAGACAGTGGGGTGGGACAGCCAAAAAGTGGGGTGGGGCAGGCAGACAGTGGGGTGGGGCAGCCACAGAGCGGGGCAGGGCAGCCAAAAAGTGGGGTGGGGCAGCCACAGAGCAGGGCAGGGCAGTCAAAAAGTGGGGTGGGGCAGCCACAGAGTGGGGCAGGGCAGCCAAAAAGCGGGGTGGGGCAGCCACAAAGCGAGGTGGGGCAGCCACAAAGTGGGGTGGGGCAGCCACAAAGTGGGGTGGGGCAGCCACAAAGTGGGGTGGGGCAGCCACAAAGTGGGGTGGGGCAGCCACAAAGCGGGGCGGGGCAGCCACAAAGTGGGGCGGGGAATCCACAAAGTGGGGCAGCCACAGCACGGGGCGGGGCAGACACAAAGTGGGGCGGGGCAGACACAAAGTGGGGCGGGGCAGACAAAGCTGTGCGGGGCAGACAGTGGGGTGGGGCAGCCACAGAGCGGGGCGGGGCAGCCACAGAGCGGGGCAGGGCAGCCACAGAGCGGGGCGGGGCAGCCACAGAGCGGGGCGGGGCAGCCACAGAGCGGGGCGGGGCAGCCACAAAGCGGGGCGGGGCAGCCACAAAGCGGGGCGGGGTAGCCACAAAGTGGGGCGGGGCAGACAAAGCGGGGCGGGGCAGCCACAAAGCGGGGCGGGGCAGCCACAAAGCGGGGCGGGGCATGCACAAAGTGGGGCGGGGCAGCCGTGGAGCGGGGTGGGGCAGCCAGAAAGTGGGGTGGGACATCCACAGAGCGGGGTGGGACATCCACAGAGCGGGGCGGGGCAGCCACAGAGCGGGGCGGGGCAGCCACAGAGCGGGGCGGGGCAGCCACAGAGCGGGGCGGGGCAGCCACAGAGCGGGGCGGGGCAGACACAGAGCGGGGCGGGGCAGACACAGAGCGGGGCGGGGCAGACACAGAGCGGGGCGGGGCAGACACAGAGCGGGGCGGGGCAGACACAGAGCGGGGCGGGGCAGACACAGAGCGGGGCGGGGCAGACACAAAGCGGGGCGGGGCAAACACAAAGCGGGGCGGGGCAGACACAAAGCGGGGCGGGGCAGACACAAAGCGGGGCGGGCAGACACAAAGCGGGCGGGGCAGACACAAAGCGGGCGGGGCAGACACAGAGCGGGGCGGGGCAGACACAAAGCGGGGCGGGGCAGACACAAAGCGGGGTGGGGCAGACACAAAGCGCGGTGGGGCAGACACAGAGCGGGGTGGGGCCGACACAGAGCGGGGCGGGGCAGACACAGAGCGGGGCGGGGCAGACACAGAGCGGGGCGGGGCAGACACAGAGCGGGGCGGGGCAGACACAGCTGGGCGGGGCAGTCACAGAGCGGGGCGGGGCAGTCACGGAGCGGGGCGGGGCAGACAGAGCGGGGCGGGGCAGACAGAGCGGGGGGGGGCAGACAGAGCTGGGGGGGGGAGACACAGAGCTGGGCGGGGCAGACACAGAGCTGGGCGGGGCAGACACAGAGCTGGGCGGGGCAGACACAGAGCTGGGCGGGGCAGACACAAAGCGGGGCGGGGCAGCCACAAAGCGGGGCGGGGCATGCACAAAGTGGGGCGGGGCAGCCGTGGAGCGGGGTGGGGCAGCCACAAAGCGGGGTGGGGCAGACACAGAGCGGGGCGGGGCAGACACAGAGCGGGGCGGGGCAGACACAGAGCGGGGCGGGGCAGACACAGCTGGGCGGGGCAGACACAGAGCGGGGCGGGGCAGTCACAGAGCGGGGCGGGGCAGTCACAGAGCGGGGCGGGGCAGACAGAGCGGGGCGGGGCAGACAGAGCTGGGCGGGGCAGACAGAGCTGGGCGGGGCAGACAGAGCTGGGCGGGGCAGACTGAGCTGGGCGGGGCAGACTGAGCTGGGCGGGGCAGACACAGAGCTGGGCGGGGCAGACACAAAGCGGGGCGGGGCAGCCACAAAGCGGGGCGGGGCATGCACAAAGCGGGGCGGGGCAGCCGTGGAGCGGGGTGGGGCAGCCACAAAGCGAGGTGGGGCAGCCACAAAGCGGGGTGGGGCAGCCACAAAGTGGGGTGGGGCAGCCACAAAGTGGGGTGGGGCAGCCACAAAGCGGGGCGGGGCAGCCACAAAGTGGGGCGGGGAATCCACAAAGTGGGGCAGCCACAGCACGGGGCGGGGCAGACACAAAGTGGGGCGGGGCAGACACAAAGTGGGGCGGGGCAGACAAAGCTGGGCGGGGCAGACAGTGGGGTGGGGCAGCCACAGAGCGGGGCGGGGCAGCCACAGAGCGGGGCGGGGCAGCCACAGAGCGGGGCGGGGCAGCCACAGAGCGGGGCGGGGCAGCCACAAAGCGGGGCGGGGCAGCCACAAAGCGGGGCGGGGTAGCCACAAAGTGGGGCGGGGCAGACAAAGCGGGGCGGGGCAGCCACAAAGCGGGGCGGGGCAGCCACAAAGCGGGGCGGGGCAAGCACAAAGTGGGGCGGGGCAGCCGTGGAGCGGGGTGGGGCGGGGAGAAAGTGGGGTGGGACAGCCACAGAGCGGGGTGGGACATCCACAGAGCGGGGTGGGACATCCACAGAGCGGGGCGGGGCAGCCACAGAGCGGGCGGGGCAGCCACAGAGCGGGGCGGGGCAGACACAGAGCGGGGCGGGGCAGACACAGAGCGGGGCGGGGCAGACACAGAGCGGGGCGGGGCAGACACAAAGCGGGGCGGGGGAGAGACAAAGCGGGGCGGGGCAGACACAGAGCTGGGCGGGGCAGACACAGAGCGGGGCGGGGCAGTCACAGAGCGGGGCGGGGCAGTCACAGAGCGGGGCGGGGCAGTCACAGAGCGGGGCGGGGCAGACAGAGCTGGGCGGGGCAGACTGAGCTGGGCGGGGCAGACTGAGCTGGGCGGGGCAGACTGAGCTGGGCGGGGCAGACTGAGCTGGGCGGGGCAGACACAGAGCTGGGCGGGGCAGACACAGAGCTGGGCGGGGCAGACACAGAGCTGGGCGGGGCAGACACAGAGCTGGGCGGGGCAGACACAGAGCTGGGCGGGGCAGACACAGAGCGGGGCGGGGCAGCCACAGAGCGGGGCGGGGCAGCCACAGAGCGGGGCGGGGCAGACACAGAGCGGGGCGGGGCAGACACAGAGCTGGGCGGGGCAGACACAGAGCTGGGCGGGGCAGACACAGAGCTGGGCGGGGCAGACACAGAGCTGGGCGGGGCAGACACAGAGCTGGGCGGGGCAGACACAGAGCTGGGCGGGGCAGACGCTCTTCAGCACGTACATTATGAAGGGTCTCTTAAGGTGTCCATGATCGGGATGGATGGACGATCATTACACAAGTTCTGTACGTGTTAGAGAAAGAGCGACCCCTAGTGGGGTTGCTTCACACTTCTATTGGGAGTAAATTCCAAGAACGGACCTGCTTGGTTAATCTGAGCGTCCCGTTAGTTAGTAAAGTGGTTAAGGTTAAACCAACGTTTGCTACCTTTTCACGAGTGTGAGTTCGGCCCAATCGGACGGTTCGAGAGTGGTTTTCGTTTGTCCGGTCGATTTGGACAACTTCTTCCTACTTTTTTCTCAGTTAGTCCCATTATTAAAATAAACCCCTTTAACTCCACACACCTGCGCGAACCTCCTCCTTCCCCGTGTCCCTTTCCTCCTCCTATCAAGGGCACAGACATTGGAGGCACGAAACTTTTCCAATCCAACGAAAAAGGAAACGCATTAAACCGCTATCTCCCCGCCATAAATC
The DNA here is from genome assembly GCF_056783735.1 of Eptatretus burgeri. Classification (NCBI taxonomy): domain Eukaryota; kingdom Metazoa; phylum Chordata; class Myxini; order Myxiniformes; family Myxinidae; genus Eptatretus; species Eptatretus burgeri. The sequence goes on along the minus strand of NC_140972.1, from coordinate 27,772,327 downwards.
GTTGCCACGATGTTTAATAGGACCACGAACCCTATATGGAGCTTGTTTAAGACCGGTACGTACCCTAAAACGCACTTTTCATCATTATTGGCCCAAAGTAACTGCTTTTGCGTATAAAGGTCAAACGTTTGGGGTTCGCACTGCGCGGCCGTTACACGTGGCGAGGGGGAGGGGGCGGCGAGCACGTGGCTTCGGCAATTTGGGGGTCGAGGTGGGAGGAGCTCGAGGGGACAGGGAGGGCTGCGTTGGGGTGGGGGGTAACGAGAGGTCCGAGAGGGAGAGCTCGGGTCGACGCGAACAGCTCGCTATGCCGCTGTAAGCCGGAGAGCCGTTTGTGTCATGGCGTGTCTGGTCATGCATGCTGGCCGTTTGTCTGTTGTCGGTTCGGGTTCTGGGTCTGGTTCTGGTTCGGGTTGTTCTCCGAACTTTTCTTGAGCTGTGTTGTCGTCAGTCGGTATTGCAGGCCTCGCACTTTGCTGCACATCCGCTTCACGAGTTCTGTAACTAGTTATCATCCGAGCCTTGAGCCTTTTTTGTAATATTGTTTCCGGTGTGTGTGTGTGTGTGTGTGTGTGTGTGTGTGTGTGTGTGTGTGTGTGTGTGTGTGTGTGTGTGTGTGTGTGTGTGTGTAAGATTCGTACAGGTGTACAGGTATTCCAATGTGTACGAACATAGTGCGTGTGTGCGTCCACAGGTACATGCTCGTCCTTTCAATCCCTCCATTACCTTTACCTGGAGAAATTGATTTGGGGCTTTCGGCGTGACCTGCTCCGTGGTGCCCCGTCCCGTCCCTTTCAACCTCCTCGTGCACCAGGTATGTACAGGTAGCCTTCGTTTTCGATCCTTTTCACGACCGTTTCGCTCATGATGACCGTCGTCTTCTCATTTTTTCCCATCGATTTTGTTGAAACTTGATTTCCAAGCTCGGGTTACTACGGTGGATATGGGCATTTTAAAGCATCCAACGATGGCCTCCTGTCCACCATGCCGTGGCTCCGATAACCCATTCACCGAAGAGCCGAGCCGTGATTGGGGCCGCGCACAGTTGGTTCAACTCCGACCTGGAACTTCGCACCCCTCGTGACTCGTCCCGATCTCCCTTTTAAATTCCCAGCTCACGAATCATCCCAAATAAAACCTAACGGGGTTCGACTGTGACGATCATTTGTATTTTATAATCGATTGTTCCAGTGGTACCCGAGTCGGCTCGAACATCTTTCGACTGGTCCGTGACGTCACCGTTGGGTACCACTTTGGGGTGTTTTCATTATAAATGACGTCATTCAAGATAGCTGTCGTTCTCGCGTTTGTCTGGAAAGTCCCTCCCTCGAGTGTTGGTGGGGGGGGGGGGCTGTGGAGTTCAAACGATTTACCTCTTTGCTTAAATAAACCGCGCACACACCACACACACACACACACACACACACACACACACACACACACACACACACACACACACGGGGGAAGAGCCAGCACTTCCCAGGGCACTCTGTATCCCAGTGACGTCACAGCAATGGCACCGCATTTGTCATTGCACTCAGTGGAGTATTTTCTCCTCCCCATGGATGCCAACCTCGAGAGATTATCCGTTATCCTTGAATGCTGAATATCGAGCAAGGTAGCAGCACGTATCATTTAAAAACTCTTTGGTATAACTCGGCCTGGCTTTGAAGTGCAGTCTGCTTGCACTCCAAAAGGATCCTGCTGGCCTTTTTTTTTTTTTTTTTTTTTTTTTCTTCCACATGTTAATTGTTCATTCCTTCTTTATGCAGCATGAACGGTCCTTACATGACATGATAAGATTATAAACTAGCACGGTAGAGCACATACCCTCCGCCAGGCTGAACAGTTTACATTTTGTTTCGAATCGGCTTCTTCTTATCTACCGATCTCATCCACCAAGTTTTGTCCGAATCCGTCCACAACTTTTTGAGATATCGTGCTATATAATTTTTGGCCCTATCTCTCAATGGTGAAGAATCTCTTTTAAAATTCTAGTTGTCGAATCCGGATCTTCATGAAAATCTTAAAAAAAAAAATATCTGGATCATCCTCTTCGGTTTCGTTCTTCCCTCCGGGTCTTCAGGGCAGCTGTTCGTCCCCAGTCCAGGGACATGATCTTGTCTGTACTTGTTGCCCTAACCTCGTTTCTGCCCTCCTCCCCACACCCATTGTTTGTCCAAGTCTCTCTCTGTCTTGGCCTTCACCTTTGCTGCTGGTGTCCTCCCCCCCTCTCTCTCCGCTGTTCCCTTTGCGTCCTGTTTTTGTCTGTTGCGTCCTGATCCGTTCAGTGTACTCGCTCTTCGATGAGCCTCCACTCTGCATACCAAAAAATAATCGAATCAATCTGTCCTTGTCACTTACCGGACCCGTTTACCAGATTTAATCCGAATCCATCCATAACTTTTTGAGATAACCTGCTCGCAGACAAACGGACAGACAAGCAGGGGTGAAAACATAAGCTCCGGCTACCTCGGTGGCAGAGGTAATGATGTCATTGAAAAATATCAAGGATACTCAGAGATGACCAATAATAACATCCTTGCAAATCGAACAGATCATGTGACGTCAAAATGTCATCCCACAGGATCTGTATTTTGTACTTTACACGGTAGAATCGCTCGATCGAAAGGTATCGTTTTTGGGCAGCTTTCAGGTAGTTTTTACTCCCAAGTGTATCACGCCTTTCACTCTTTTGTTTTTTTCAATTAAACTGTTGGTCTCGCTCAATTTGCCTTCCTCCAGCCGGCTTGACGTGGTCCAAGTTCAGTGAAGAAATGCTGTTGTGTTGCGCAACTTTGCAGTGCTCGTCCTTATGAGATTGTTACAGATCAGGGGTCTGGGTTCACCACGAGGGGGCTTTTCGGAGACTGCCGTACCGTGGATAAGTCCGTGGCCCATCGGCTTGTTGAGCAACTATGGACACCGATTTATAATACCAATCCTGGCAGGATCCTCGCTCTCCAATGGGTCACCTTTTCCGATGGTTTGGCAATGTCACCAAACAACCGTAAAAGTGCGCACACATATATTTATTCTTTACGGCCGAGCAGAACCATGAGTATGCGCTGGCTAATTACGGAGCCAATCGGTGGGGCAGAACTTCCTGTCTATCGAGTCTTGCACGCTAAATCGAGCCAATAGACGAAAGGACGGAGCAAGCAGATTGGAAACTGTGAACCATTCAACAAGCACATTTATTTACAAACACAATAAAGCAATAGTATTTAAATCAGTGATGGCATGTGTTTACGAGGACATAAACCAATCGGGGAAAAGGTACGAAAGGACAGATTCTAACCATTAGCACTTATTCTCCTTCTACAATATTATCTTAATCGGTAACACACACAGCTTGGTGCCAGCAAAATCATGCTGAGAAATTGTAGACAGCAAGAACAGAAGATGGAGGTAGAGCAAGGTGTTGGTTCGGCCTTTCACTCACCTTGGCACATGTTGACGTACATGCGCCAATCCCGAAACAAATGAGGAATAAGGAGGGGTAGGGAAAGCAGGAAGGTGTGGATGCAAGTGAGACAATGTGAGTGATGTATGTTTCAAGGAAAATGTGAGATGCGTATCAAAAGCCTCACCCGGAAGGGTCAAGAGGCAAGTCACCGACAGCTCTTTATAATCGTGATACCCTTCGTGAGTCTAGGTAGATGAAAAGGGTTTTGTAGAGCAAAGCAAGAGACAGGTAGTGTTTGCCAGTCGTGGAGCTATTTCCCTGTGCTGGGGACCTCCCGGCTCGTTTGCTCTCATGCCTCTGCCTCATGCTTGATCAACCGTCACGCCATGCTTTCAGTGCCGTCTGGCAAAGCTCATCTTAGCCTCAGCATAAACTCCAACCATGGTCTTTTCTTTCTCAGCACGAACAGGCCGGCAGGTTGTCACGGGGACCCCAGTGCGTTTCGACAGCAGCGAACGGTCTGGCGTTTCGTGTTTTAAGCAGCTTGAACGGGACGGAGACTTGTGGGATCAGAGTTCATGGGGAGTGGAGTTCCCGGAAGCAAAGGTCGTGGCTTCCCTTTTGACCCGCGATAGCATGTCCTCATTGGTATGCTCACCAGGCAACACCTCCTTTGGCTGTCAATCATCCTCGAGTTGAGATCCTCCCCCGAGTCAACGTGACCACGTCGTTCATGGGTTTTCCTACCCAGCTGTCTTTCCCACCCAATGTGTTTGAAAACAGGAACGTTGTTCTTTCCTTTGTCATCTGTATTGTGGTTGGCTGTGGTGCTACTGTGTTTCAGAATGTGGTTGTATGTGATGGTATATGAGGGGGTTAATAAAAGAAAGGGAATTGATGAATAGCAGGTTATACCCAATAAATATATATATATATATATATATATATATATATATATATATATATATATATATATATATATATATATATATATATATATATATATATATATATATATTATTGTTACGGCTGTGGAAATTCGCAGAACACCATAAAGGTCCTTAGTTCAGTTAGATCGATAAGTCTGTGTTCAGTTAGATTTCCTCACCGTTGTTTAATGGGGCTGTGATCCTTTGAGATCGTGCTTTTCTTTGACTATCGTTATTTTGGACCAACCACATTTCAATCACCACAACCACCATCACAATGCCACCATCACAACAACCACGATCACCTCAATCACCAACCACAACCACACCTGCCTCTTAACAAACCATGCCATCCTCATCACCTCAACCACAACACCAATCACAATTACGCCAATCACCTAACCACCTTCCCCGCTACGCCAACTGCCGATCCCCTTCTCCACAAGCCAAACCACAACCCTCTCCGATCATAAAAACCGTCTCTACAAAGCGAAAGGAACAAGGGATTCCGAGAACGCCAAGGAAAAAGAACAAGGTATATCGGTGGAGCGCGGATTTTCCCGCCTGTTTTTCCCGCGCGCCAATCGGGGAGATCTTTCCTCATTGGTCGGTTCGTGAAAGTGAGGCACTGGAAATAAGGAACGCCCCCTTTCTCGAGGCTTCCCGCAGGAGCTGGAAGTGGGGCGGAGCGAAAAACGGGGAGGAGCGAGGCGTTGGAACTGAGAAATATATAGGGCGCGCAGGATGCCAAGTGTTGTTGTTGGTGGTTTCTTCTGGTGGTTTTCTTTGTCGGGATCTTCGGCTCGTGGTGGCCTGTCTTGGGAGAAGCGGTCCGTGGGACGACCCGTTCGTCGGAGCTCGCAGTCGGTGGGGAGTCCGGGCGTGGCACCAGGGACGAGGACGGGAGGCGCCGCTTTGCCAGCTCTGTCGCGCAAGCCTGCGCATCCGTGTGGAGGGTGCTGGAGAGAGCTCGCCGGCCCCGTGGAAGGCCGAGCTCAGCCGCGGCTGTCTGAGCTGCCGTGGGGGACAGACTTCGCGACTCGCCTGCCACCGCACCACGAGGGTGCAGGTAACCTGCAACGGTCTCGTGGGGCCTGTTCGGTCATCCAGGCTCCACGCCATAAAGGTCTACAGACCCTGTCTGGCACCCTTGTCTTTGGAGGTAGACCCGGCGAGGTCGGGTGATAATACCCGCTCGGTTATCACTGCAGAACGGAACGGACCGCTTGAGCGGTTCGTGTCCAAGCCGACCTGCGCCGAGGTACGGTCTCCCGGTAGGCTACCCGCGCAGGTACTTAGGTATATCTATATTCAGCGATTGACCCTATTTTGCGCGGGTAGAAAATTGGCTAGGCCGTGGTGGGATTGAAGACCCACCCATGACAGGGTTCCGGCGTTGTTCCGGAAGGTCACGACTGAATTGTTCGTCCGGTGGGCGACGCGGCTGCTATTAGGGAAATGCGGTCGATCGCACGCCGGTGGGCGCGAATTCGTAACAATATATATATATATATATATATATATATATATATATATATATATATATATATATATATATATATATATATATATATTGTTATGGATCTGGAAACCATTTGCATTCAACACACAGATGTCCCAAAAGTCAATTATGTCATTAAGTATGAGTGTAGTCAGATCCCTTTCCTTTTGTCTCGTGGGAGAGTCAAAGGCGTGCGTAGCAATTTCTTTTTAGTTCGGTTATTAAATCTTTACATCCAACGAACCCTCCAACAAGCCATCGAACAACCATCCCATCTGCATGACCCCTCAGCCCATCACGATCCACCACCAACCAGCTGCCTTCTCGCACCCTGACGTGCCAAGGCAAGATCTCGCGGTTCCGGTTTCTCGGCTCCCACGAACGTTGTAACTCTTTCACGACAACCTTTGCAACATTGCTACTGTTACTCATCAAGTATGAACCCTTGCGGAAGAGTGGCTGGGGTTTCCCAGCAGGGGCCGTTGTAGCGTTGATACTGTTACTCGTCAAGTATGAACCTGCGTGGAAGAGTGGCTGGGGTTTCCCGGCAGGGGCAAAGCCCCGGCCCCTGAAAGGTATGCCGTGGGACCCTGTCCAATCAAAGGCGGACAGCGAGGTGTGTTCACCAAGGCCCCTCGCCGCTGAGGGAGGTCCATAAATTCCTGAACACTCCCTGAGGCAGGGGTCTTTTTGTGGTCTTGGAGAGTTTTTGGTGGGTCTTTTTGGAGGGTTTTTGCTGTGACGAAGGTCGTCAAGGCGGCGAACGTGTCTCTTCTGGCCCCCTACAAGACAGGAAAGAGCGACCCCGACCCCCCTCCGTGGATCCCGCTACTCACCACCCGAGCTCCGCCACGAACCTCGAGTCCCACACGTGCGACTGGGGACCAAACCAGCGACCATTGTTAGGTGCCGCAGCACGGAGTACCCCCTTTCTCCGACGGCCAGGTACCCATCTTAACTCTGACCCCCAGCTTGTCTCTATCCTCGGCTGCGAGGGTCCAATAAAGAACTTTGGGTTTTTTCCATTTGTGTGTGTGTCTGCGTGTGTGCCCGTCTTAAAGTAGAACTGAATAAGTGTTTTTGGATCATTGTAAATACTTCTTGTATATTCGCGTTAAGTCTTGCTTTGTGTCTTCATTTACTGTAAATAAAACTTGTTAGAAATGTTCCCAGTTCGTTTGCGTCCCTTCTTGAATTGGTCCAGCATGGTTCGGATCTGAGTTTAGGCGGGGTTTTATCCCCGATAATCCGTTCATCCGAGCCGGCACGGCTTTGGCAGTTTCCACTCGGCTGCACCCGAACCGGAGTTGGTAGTTGGAACTCTACCGTAGTCGGTCGAGTGACCCAGTTCGAGCAAGACGTGCCGAGGGCGTGGTTTCCCCGGTAGTAAAATCGCGTAGTTAATTAGGTAAATTGGTTCAAGCCTGGTGTTGGCGTAGTGGTTAGGGTAGCGGCTTGGGATCCAAAAGGTCCTGAGTTCAAGCCCCGTTGGCCGCTTCAATTAATACACACCAGGAGGTTGACTCAGCCTGTCATCCTTCCGAGGTCGGCGAAGTGAGAACCAGTGTACTGGGCCCGGTGTATGCCCCGGTTAGAATAGGTGTACATGTACCATGTCCCTGTCGTAAGAGGCGACCAGGGTTGCGTCAGGAAGGGCATCCGGCGTAAAACCTGTGCCAAATCATTATACGGATCATAACAGATGATCCGCTGTGGCGACCCCTAACAGGAGCAGCCGAAAGAAGAAGAAGAAGAAGAAGAATTAGGTAAATTGGTTATAGACAAATAGACCCTACGCTACGCGGTTGAGATATTGGCATCCACGGTCGGTTAGACGACCCGCCGGCTCGCGGAGTTATCCGAGCGACGGCCTACAATTCCGGGGACTTTGGTGGGAGACGAGGCAAGTTTTCCCCACCTCGTGGTCGTTCTCGCCACCGACCCCGGGCCACAACAATATACACATATATATGAAAAATGGTAATTTGGGAAAGAGAGAGAGAACCGAATGGTACTGTGGGGTGCATGAAATGGCAACCACCGTATATGAGCCATGAATTAAAGAGGATTTAAAGGAGAAATAAAGAAAGAACAGGAGTAGGTGTAGAGGAAAAGGAAGAAGACCGACTGTAGCCCACTAAACACATTTGTCCCGTTCCCCTCTAGACAATGGGTGGGCGCCTGTCTGGGCACACACATTAACAATATTACTGAATAGGGAACTCGATGTGTCATGGATGTTCGTTCACCCGGGGGCCGGTTTCATAACAGTCACAATAGGTTTAAGTCTTCAGAGTGAACACAGCAGAGCAAACTCGACCATCCTCGATTGAACGTGACGTAATAATTGAAATTTTTCAAGAACCATTACCTTCCTTCAAACTGCCAGGTTCCCGCCGTAATGGGGTGTTTTGTGTCCTGGAATACATCAGTAATTCCTCAGAAAAGCTGTAAATTCCAAATATTTTCGGGGAGCGCTCCATTTAAGGTGAAAGGGGGGGGCACTTACATGTGAAACGAGCCCCCTCTGAAAATCCCAGCGACGGGTTTGCTAGGGAAGCAACATGAATCCCAGTCTTTCTGAATGAGTTGGAATTGGACTTGTTTTGTGAAATTAATTGTTAACCATTGATATTCTTTAGGGTGGGGGTGGAAGCGATGTCGGTCATGGTTGAACTGTTCCTCAACTCATTTTAGTGAGGGACTCTCACTCGGGCACCACTCATTTTTCTTGTCTTTTCACTCTCACCTGATATGGATGTTATTTATTTATTTAATTTTTTTGGTTAAACGATTTTGCATTCGACCGGTGCAGTCATGTTCAACCCCTGAGATAAGTTGGGCTTACTCGTGGAAGAGTTGGCTGTGCCATTCGAATCGGCCCAACTACCATAATATTGAATGTTGTTCAGCAAAGCTAATCTCAATACTTGGAAGGCTTTTGAAGGCCAGGGTACTTTTTTTAAAATTGCATGAAGTATTAACCCATGAACCATGGAAGCTCTAAGGGACTTGCCCCGTGGAGAGGTCACATGTTCTACCTTCATTATTATAAAGTGAGGGTGGGAGTGGGGAGGTGTGATGGGAAAGGGCTCACGGTGGCCTGAAGTTGGGTGTTCTTGATTACAATGAAAGGATTGAGATATTGTACGTAATTTACTGTCGGACTTGTCGAATGAGTTTTGTCTTTACTGTTTTTGTTATTCTTCTGTGCTCGGTGAGCGACAATCTTTCTTCTCTTTACTCTCTGGCTTTTCCATGATTCAAGAGATTAAGGATCTTGGGGATACATCTGTGAGGTTTTACTAACAAGGGCAAGAATATGACAAATGCTTACTGTTATTTCAATGATGCACACCTTGCATCCTTACCTCTTTGTTGTACTTGTAAAAAGAAAAAGAAAAGATGACATTGGAATTTTTATGGCTTTGGAATGTTCACCGCTGGCATGGTTGCCTGATTGTGATTTCGATTTTTATCTCTCGTGGTTTGATCCAATAGATTGTTTGTAGCATGAGAACGTCTTGATATCTCGCTCCTCATGGCCAAGTTGTGCTTGGAAAGAATGAGTCACCATCCACAAACCCGCTGAACTGAAATTCCGGCCTGCTAACTTAGATGCAGGAGCTTATCAAAAGCTGAGACCAGGTGGGCGGAACCTTTCCTCGTCGGAGGGCCGTAACGGCTATTGTTAAACTTGCTGCGGGGCCTGATCTATGCTTCGTGATTTATTGGTAATTTAGAGAGCACATGCACAGATAAGTAATGTAACTAATCATTCCGACTTGTAATGTAACTAAACATCCTGATTGTTGGTGCACGTTAAACAAGAGTAACATGGGAAGCCACACACAGTTTAATAACACAGCCATCTATGTCCCTTCTCATGTCTTTCCAAACAGTCATGGCCTTCCTGTTTTCAAAAAGCAGTTTTTTTTTCTTTTTTTTACTTCCTCAAAAATCTTAGACTATTCTCTTTCTTCACTTTTCTATTTTTGCAGTTGTTTTATTTAAGGCCTGGCCTCGATGAGGACTATATCATCTTTCACTGGAGCCTTTAACATAACAAAATAACCCGATGATGAAGCTATGGCGTACATGTATGTGTGTATGTATGTATCATCTACTGCTCCGAGAGGATTTGACCGAGGAAGCTGACGCTTTCGGGGATTAATGAGGTCACCCTCAAGTTGTGCCTGTGCAAGTTTTTCGTTTGATTCAATCAAGTTTTGAAAATTTTCCCCCCATCTTGGAATTTTCTTCCTTGGGGTGGGTTCACTTGGAATTATCCAAACTATATAACCACGATGTATTGTATATGCACATCAGCTGATAAGGAGTACGCATGTTTTTTTTGCTTCATTTACGTAACCCCGTGTTGTTTTTATTTTCTGGAACAATCGAGACAGTGGTCTGTTGCCTATACACTGCCCAACTCAGGGGATGTGTCAGAAGAACGTTTCGCCCATACGGCAGGTACCCTGCCAGTGATGCTCATAATTTAAAAGTAACTTACCTAATGTTACTTCAGAAATTGCTTCCCTTTTGCTGAGAGTGTCCATGTTGGGGAGGGGTAATACTTGTTTTCAAGTGAAGTGATGATAACTACATAAAATACTGAACAAAATATCACCACGAAGGCCGGATCTGACCCACGGGTCGCAGGTTCCCCACACCTAGCCTCGACAATCGCTGTCGCGGTCGGTGCTCTCATCAAGCCTGAAAACGCCATCGGTGGAAGAAACCACGGCTACTACCTGGTTAGAGAGTGGATCTTCCACTCTACCCTCCACGCTGTTCAAAGTCTGTTTCATGATCAGCATGTACTGCCTCGCCTTCATTCTTCATCATTGTTGTGCTTGTTCAAGAGGAGATGTAATCACTTCGCCTTGAAACAGCAATCCTTGACAACATTTTCGATCATCGAGTCAATGCTTTAATATCCTTCCCGTTGATTCGTGTGTGTGGTTTGTGTGATGCATTGGCATGCCCAGGCATCGTTTTTCCATGCTTTGAAATTTAAGGTGCACACTACACAATTGTACATTGTTATTTGGAGTTTTTTTTCATTTTCAAATTTCCTTGGGACCTACCCACTGTGATGCAGTTCCTATCGTGTGCTGCCTTTTTTGGCTGCTGGTTGCATCATTGGTTAGGGGCGCGGCTATGCCGCTGATGCAGTGCCCCTATTACCGGTGTACTGGTGCTCATTTTTGCCAAGCTCGGACGGATGACAGGCTGACTCAACCTCCTGGTGTTAATTCAGTGGTCAACGCGGCTCGAACTCAGGACCCGAGGATCCCAAGCCACCACCCTAACCACTAAGCCAACACCAGGCTTGTGATGCAGTTGAAAGACCTTTTATTGCAGGTGGTATATGCATTTTGTTCAGTGGCATTGGAATTATTAATTATTTTGTAAGCAGCCTGTGGCTGCCAGTTGCATCATTCCTGGGAGCGCAACTGTGCCGCTGATGCAGTGTCTCCTGTTACCAGTAAGTTGGTACTCGTTTTGCCAACCTTGGAAGGATGACAGGCGAAGTCAACCCACCTGGTGTTATGTAACGGAGCAACAGGGACTCAAACCCAAGACCCTAAGATCTTAAATCGGCAACTTTAACCGTTAAGCCAACACCAGGCTTGGTGGTATTAGAATAATATGGATCAATGCCCATTCTCTCAAATCCTGCTCTTGCTTCTTCTTTGCTCTATTCAGCTTGTTCTTCTCCTTTGGCCACTTATTGTCTTCCTGAAAGTCAGCAAGCACCACTCCCCTCTACAGGAAGGGTGCAAAAATGGCATCAACTACTGACGAGTAAGCTTGCTTCCAATTATCAGCAACATAATATAATCCATCATTGCTGCTAATGTGGAGTCTTTCCTGTTTTCAAACAACCTGATCTCTGACAATCAGATTGCATTCTATTCCTGTTTATCAACGCGGGACATTCTGTTGCTCATTTCTTCGCAATGGTTGGAGGCTCCAAATCTCAAGCAAGGTCAGGACGTTTCCCTCAGGCATTCAGCACAGTCAGCCATGCTATTTGCTTGCTCACCTATCTTCCTGTGGCACACGGGGCCGCCTTCATTCCTGGATTTTTACATTCTTCCAAACGTGTAGTCAACTCGTTATCAATGGAACCCTCTCCTCTCTTCTCCAAATGGAGGCTGGAGTCACCCAAGACATTGTTGGACCCTGTCTTGATTCTCATACACACAAATGATCTCTCTGGCATGCTGGAAAAGCCTCTCTTCCTTTTTGCAGATGACTCCACACTGTCATACATTTCCCCATCCAGGTGCTAGGATCAGATGACTCCTCTATCGTTTGAGAAGGATCATCTGACCAACTCAACTTATCTATTTCCATAGTCAGCTACTGAGAAAGAGGTCACTCTTTAACTTCTAGACGTCATCATGAACCATGACCTTTCCTGGACCACCCTTATAGTAAAACTGGCCACCAAAGCTGGCTACAGACTCAGCATCCTCCGTTGTTCCAAGTGTTTCCTTGAATAATGTTAGAATTGCTCACGTTCCATAAGGCCCTTTGGTCATAGCTTAATTGAGTACTCTGGGCTAACACTCCAGCATTACATTTGTCTCTCCTGGATTCTGTGGAATCGAAAACTCTCAACATTAGTGGAATATATCCGCAATGATGCCGAAGCACAACTGCTTCTCCTCTGCTTTAGCTGCCTCTGTTCTCTCACCCTCCCTATCCTGTCCAACAACACCAGGGAGTGCACGTTCTTCCAGTAACTTACTACTTGCTAAACTTGAAATGCACAGGCTGGCTGCACCCCTCAACTCTTTTGTGCTTCGCTTTTCCCATACATGGAAACATCTTCCAGAGGCTGGGCTCTCCCACTCTCCTCTCCAGGACTTCAAGCATGTGGTGCATTGCCATCTCTTGTCATTCCACGTATGTGCGCAAGATCTTTATGACCCCCATTAACCCTTGCTAACCCATCCCTTATACTTGCAGGTTGTAGTGTTCACTTCCCTCCTCTCTCCTCTTTTCCTGTTCATTCATTCCTTTGCTTATTGTGTCCACTAGTCTAAGTGCTGCCCTCGTGTCAGTTCATGTCCTCCTCACCTTGCTCTTCCATGAGCCTTGATTTTTATGTCTGCTGTCTTTTGGAGGGGATATTAAGCTGGCTGTCCCATCTTTTAGAATTTGCTCGTTTGTGTTAAAGATCCCAGAATGCCTTTTTGACGAGGTGACTATTCTGTGCCGGTACCTTGGCCAAGTTCCAAAATTCCTGCTCTAACCTACAGTGGCATTGCATCACTGGCACAACCACACCTCACTGATGATGTAACCGGAGGGAAAAATTAATCCTCGAATCTCACTTAAACACGCAGAGAGACTCGCTTGGAGTCCTGTGCAGTTATTTATCATTAGTAGATTATCTCCATTCATGTTTTCTGTGAATTTGTTTCATTTTAATAAAGTGTAAAGAGATAGGTTCCATCTTATTGTGGTCACATGTTTATTCGCTTTGAAACGCGTTTTTGGGTTCCAAGCACATTTGTTCAAGTATTTATGTGTCGCTTATGGCCGGTGACTTGTGTTGACTGAGTCACATTCCCAGTCCGGTACTTGTGTTTGTAACGCTAGGTGTGAGGTTGGGCTAGTTTTTCGAAGGGGGGAGGCGGGAGGGTTGGCATTTGTAACTCTGCACGTGGTGCATAAATGGAGGAGAGGGGTTGCGGGTGGGTTAAACATTCCATCATTTGTGCATGTGTATTATGTCTGTTGTGAGAAGCTTTTGCCTAGTTTGCGATGTGAATCTCGGTCATTCTCCAAAAATAATGCAAAGTAAGTAGGCCTATGGATTGCACAGTTTCAATTTGGCGGATAATTTTGTCGGAGTCTGGATGGATGTTATCTGCTGCTCTTGATGTTCGATGCCGCTGGAAATGGCGGTCGGCACAGTTTTTCGGAAACTATGCGAGGTATGCCTGGGTTAGCTGCAGTCTGCGTCACTTTCCCAAAGTTTTCGCGCGCGAGAACTTGTGGGTAGCAGACAGTTTAGATTCCCAGAGACGCTCGTATATTTGCTCTTGTCCTCGTCTCCCGTTACTGCCAGATTCCCCCTTTGTCGAGTTGACTTTTGGAAAGTGGAATTCCTTCTGTGACGGTACAGAGGCTGCTACTTTACTTCTGAGTATGCTGGAGCAAACCTGAGATTTGTTTCTCATAATTTAAACGTACCTATTGCAAGATAAGTTGTTGTATCGTAAAGTTTATTTTTTTTGATTTTTGATTTTTTTTTTTTTAAAGTTTGGTGCAATGTCAACACTTGTTGTGAAAAGTTTTGCTGGCCCTTTACTGTTGTCCCATTTGCAATGCTGAGCTTTTCTGGGAACCTTGGTTTCAAATAACCTTGCTCGATTACCATTTGGTCACGTTGTCTGGCAGGATGGTGCAGAGGTTATGTTTGAGTTGTCCAGACTGCGTTCGATACTTGACCCGACCGTAAGCTGTCGGATCGATGTTTTGCAGGCAGTGCGTTGCATGAACGAGCATGCCGTCTGTCGGGTTGTCTGTTGCGCTGGACCCCGTCCGTTGGCATTTGCCGTCAGACATGAACGATCCCACGGTGTCTCACGACAAAGGGTGGGAGAGTCCTTGCCGGTAACCGAGCCACATTCCAAATTCCTGCTTTGATGTGCTGGGTCACTGCAGCAGCGGCGCAACCATCCCTCAGTAATGACACACAACTCACGAGTCGAATCGCTATCGAATCCTCTCTCATTTTCAAAGCACTGTATTAGTTATGACACCCTCAGGAGAAGTGTTGCAAAACCATCCTCAAGACTCAGAAAGCATCTTAATAAAAGAAAATCAAATATTTTCAACCATTCATGCAATTTTGGATATCTCAAGTTCTGTGTTCTCACATTATTTGTTCACAGATGCTTGGAGGAAATGAACACATTCAAAATTGCTTGCAACAGACGTATCTTGAGGAATCGTCATCCCTGTTTTCTGAGCCATCCTCCTCGGCAAGTCGAATGCCATCGGCAACGTATTTAAGGTGTCTCGGGCTGGAACTGCTATTTCCTGATTTGATGCCTGTCAAGTCCCACAAGCTATGGTATGAATGCCATATCAGCACGGCAGTCGGCAGCGCAGGTTCCAGCTTTGCCTCGACCAGCGGCCGCTGGTCGTGCAGCAACGAGCACTCTATTCAATCCACGACGGGTGAAACCTTCCCTTTTCCTGTTTGGTCGTGCTGTGTATAAAACTGCTTCCTACTTGTAATACACACAGGAGTGCACGGATTAAATTGCATAGCTGAGACGTAAACTGTCTGACCTATTCAACATGATACAAATTTGGAGAAATAGGCGTTCTAAGTTTCAGGTTGCCATTTAGAATCCCGTTCAACTCCCATGCGTTGAACAAAGCACCGGCCTCGAGTGTTTTATTCGGAACTGCCGCTAACAACCAAAGCTTACGATGGTGCACTTAACGCAACTCGTCAGGGCTCACAGGTGACCCAAACTCTTGATTATTCTTTTTGCAGAAACTTTAGCTGGTCCTTTTCAGGGTCTTATCCAATCTGCATCCACTCCTTTCAGGACTACGAACTTGGCTATCTTCACATGCTTGAGCTGAAACAAAGGAAAGAAATGGTGGTGGGAGAGGGGGGGGGCGGGGAAACCTGTTTGGACTAAGTTAGACGTTTGAAGAAAAGAGGTTTCTCTTAACAGAAGCATCACTTGAGACCCCAGATGGCAGTTCTTCAAGCATGAGGGTTTCGTTCTTCACATGACGGTGTCATAACTAATACAGTGACGATTTGATGCTGTAATGGTTGATAGTAGAACAATGTGTTCGTTTTGTAAAATTCCGTTTGTAATCCCGCATTCTTTGGGTTGGCCTGTTTAGCGTTCCCATCTGAACCGATTGCTCCAATTTCTGGTAATCCTGATTCAAATCCCACAGAATGTTTGTCCATTGTCTACGAATGTCCTTGTAATCCATGTTAAGGTACACCGATGTCTACGAATGTATGTACTGCACATGATTTATATGCAAGCTCTTCCATGAACCTCAGATCAATGTTAAAAACAACATAAAAAAATACGTTTTTACCTCCGCCACCGAGGGTGGTCGGCAATTATGTTTTCACCTCTGTCTGTCTCTGTGAGCAAGTTAGGGACAGATTCGGACGAAATTTGGTCAACAGGGTGGGTGTTTGACAAGGACGGATTGATTAGAAGTTGCTTGAAGATCTGCAAAATGTAGGAGGGTGAAGATCAGGAGGGTGAATGAAGATGAGGTGAGGATAAAGTGAAATAAAAATTTGGTCAACACTTGAGCGTCGGGTTTGACTGTATTACCGAAGTTTGACCAACACTTGAGTAGTCCTATATAAACGTGCTTCATTTCTGACAATTGGAAGGAAAACAACTGAGCTAGAAGTGGGAGTAGGAGGGTGCAAGGGGAGGGGGATGAGGAGAGGCAGGAAGGCGTATGGGTGAAGAGGGTGCGGAAGACGCGATACATAAACACATTATAAATGGTTGGGTGAGTAACGAGAGGGTACATTGTATATGCTGGAACATACTATGGGTTTAAAATAAAATTATGACTGGACTCTTGAGACTTGGAACCTGGCTCAAGCTTCCACTTGACCCATGAAAATTGAGACTACAATGATTCTGTCTGTTAGAGATTCATCTGAGTCCCAAAGGAATTTTGATCTCTTTATCTGACAAATCCATTTTACAAATTTTGGTGAAAGGAAGCATTTTTTTTTTTTTAAGCACAGTTTGCCCTTTGTTGAGATTTGTTTTTCTTTATACATCATTGAGGCTCACGGAAGAGCAGTGCATCATCTCTTTGACACAACAAACAGGAAAAGAGTGAGGAGAAGAGAGATGTGGGAGGGGAGTGGAGGAAACCCTACAACCTGCGAGTAGGAGGGTTGGGTTTGGAAGTATTAATGGGGGAAATAAAGATTGTGGGTAAGGATGGGGTATGACATGACATGGCGGTGCAGGATCTGCTTGAAGCCCCGGAGGGAAGAGTCGGAAAGAACAGCTTATGTAGAGAGTCAGAAATCCAGGAATGATGGTATGCCACAGGCAGAGAGTTTGCCTTGCAAGGTCGGATCCCCAGAAACTCCAGGATGCATGTTTTTCCAGTTACTCGCTTCCTGGTGAAATCTCCAAAACCCAGGCAGACTTCACACCTCAACTCTTTTCTCTCATGTGTGGAGCCACCTTCCTGATGAGGCTGTTCAATCCCACTCTTCCCTCGAAGGGTATCAACCAGGCGCGACGTCACCATTTCATCTCGAGTAATCTCCCATCACCTTATGTAACCTAACCACCTTTCACTTAGTTTACTGTGCTTCCTGTCCTCCTCCTCTGTCGTTCTCTCCTCTTTTTCTACCCATTCATTAACCCATGCTAATTGTGTCCAACTAAGTAGCCCCACTATCAGTTCGTATTCTTACCCTCCTACACCTTTCTCTTCCATAAGCCCTGATCTTGCACTTAAAAAAAAACAAAACATCAACAACAAAAAAAGCTGAGTTCCAATTATGAATTGAGTTTCTCTTACAACTTGTGAGACGAGAGGAATATATTTATGTGTTTTATGCTGTTTTTAAATACTCTGCCGGTAAGTAAGTGCTTTCAAATAGTTGTGTTTGTAAGCTATGACTTTTCTTCGTCAAATTTCTGAGCATATGCTTTGTTTTTGATTCATTTCCCCAGGTGAGCTCAAGCATGAAGTGAAAAGATTTGGTGGCAGAGATGTCTGCCTGCCGTTCATTTACTGAGCATGCCTGGAAACCTGAGGCTTGCAAGAACTGTTTTAAGCCCAAGGCACAGCATGCTTCAGGTGCTGTTTTTGAATTGCCATCCCATATTATGCCAGATGACCCTCCAATTGTCAAGAGTAACAACAGTCGTTCCAGCATGGTACTGGATGGCCATGGAGCCCTCACTGCAGCCATAAATGTTGAGACAAAGATGTGGGCATTCTCAAAGCCTGATGTTGCTTGTGAAACCCGGCTGTCTTCCATTGGCAAGCCAACAATCGCAGTGAGACCCACACTGATGAATTTTGAAGGGAAAACAGCAGGAGGATCAAGAGCAACAGGAACAGCAGGAGGAGGAGGAGGAGGAGGAGGAGGAGGAGGAGGAGCAGCAGCAGCAGGAGGAGAAGAAGGAAGAAATGGAAGTGCCATTGGAGTTGAAGAAAAGGATGAAGTTTTAACAAATAAAACATGCTTCAGTATGGAACATCCTGGATATAGCAATCGGTTTGATAAAACTCACCCACAAGAGCCAGAAACAGCAGAAGCATTGTTGGCCAGGAGCAAACATTGTGCTCACTTTGCTGGAGGAAATGTCAAAAGGCATATTGATTCCAAGCAACCTATAATATCTCAATATATAGAAGAGTGCTGGAACAACAGACCATGCAGGTTTGGGACAGAAGAGGCTCAGTTAAGGGGATGTGATCACCGGGCTTTGCTTGTCCCTGATGATCAACTTTCTGGAAACTCAGCACAAACTATTGATCCTCAAAGAGCATGTAATTTGATCTCGGATCCCAGCAGTCCTCCTGCCTTCTCTCCCACTTCGGTGAATCACTCTACTCAAGCGGTGTGCTCCAGAAGCAATGAAGGTTCTGCTTCATTGGATGGCTGGCAGCAAGATTATGGGATCATTTCTGTGCCCGTGAATACCTCACAGCTTGAGCTACTGGATATTGAGCGGCAAGAGTCCCCAGAACATGATGGTGTGGGAGCCAAAAAGTGGAACACTGTTCCTTTGGGTAGGAAGTCAATGGAGAGAGTATCTGTGTTTAACTACGATGACAGCTACGATGAGATATTGGAATGTGATATTATTCAGCCCTTGGAGGGAATGTACTCAGACTATAGTCTCGCAGCACCCAAACATTCAGAGCCACTATCTGATTGTTCATCGGAAAGCTCTAAGGGTGAACAAGGAGACCCATACAGTCAACCTCATGATGCTGTGATAATTGATCCCCCAGCCTATGAAACACAGGGTACAAAGCCTCAAATACGAACTCAGAAGAACGTGGAACACGATGTTGATCCTGACTATGCAAGCATCAGTGATGGGGAGATTGTGGAAGGTTCCTGGCAAGAGATTGATGTGCCTGATGATAAGCCAGAGACACAGAAGGTGGTCCTCACAATTCATTTGGAGGGTTGTAACCGGAAGCTGACAGTAGAAAATGGGGGAAATGCAAATGGGCTTGGTGCTCTTGATCAAGAACTGAAGCCGTACCGTGTGGTTCGTTCGGAGCCTGTTGGTGCATGTAAGCCATACACCGTAGTTGATGTGTCTGCTGTATTGTCTGAGAATAAGGCAAATCTTGGCGCTTTACAACTTGCGCCGACACCTGCTTCACCTGCCAAATCTGGAAGGTTTTATCATGAAATGTGGAAGGCATGCACCCTGAACCCACAAGTTGTAGCTGACAGACATCTGAGGAACACCGAGGTTGCACCAGATGAGGATAGTTCAAATATAAATTTACCTTCCACAAAAGTGTCTCCGAAACCTGGAATATTGACTCCTGAGCCAGGAGAGATGAAGTTCAATAGTTACAACAATGCAGGTATGCCTCCTTTTCCTATAATTCTCCATGACGAGCCGTATTATGCTCAGAGCAGTAAGCGAAAGGCCGTTAAAGTTCCAATCGTGATTAACCCTGGTGCTTATGATAACCTCTCTTGTTATGAGAGTTTCATTGGGCCAGGACACATATTGATAAAGCGTGACAAGGGCAAACATTGTGCAAACCAATATTTTGATAAAGTGACCTCTGGTCACAAACAAAGGGGAGGGCAAGATGGTCTCACAGTTGCAATGAAAGATACTGATGATTCTTCATCGAAAGAGGTGGGTGCATTGAAACGCGTTTCAAGTCCAACCATTGATGGAAGACCAAGTGCCGTTGAAGGTGGTTCTTCCACATCCGCACAAGGTGTGGATAATGCTTTAAATGGGCAGAAAGGCATTTCCTGTAAGTCTTCATTGCTGGTGCCTGCCAAGACTCAACAGCTCGTACGTTCCATCTCTAATTTGCCTTCTCCCACTGATCAGCCTGAAAGTTCGAAGTCTTTTAACTTTTCCACATCCAAGCATCAAAATCTGTCGGTCTCAAACGACAAAGATATAGGAGGAGATCAAAGTACGAGCAAGGTGGCAACTATTAGGGAAAGGATTGAAGCTCTTTCACTTGTTTTAGGATCACAGTCGTCCCACGTTTTCAACCAAAGGAAGCAAGAACAAAGCGCTTGTGCCAGTACTCCTTCTCCGACTTCGACAAGACAGCCGAGCAGCAAAATTAAATTGCCAGCACAGCCAATTACTTCGACAAAAGACAATGCAGCAACCCCGAATGAATTGCCTTCACCTTTAGCCAAATCCAAGGCCCGTCGCAAGATCTCTCTGAAAAATTTATTCAAGTGGTGGAAGGTGGAAGAGGATACTGTGAAAGGAAAAAACCCAGGACGGCAGACTTCTTGTAGTAAGGTGGCACTGCTTGAAAGTGAAGAATCAAGTTTGCCAACAGAGATGTGTCCCGCAGGGTTTCCTCAGCAACCGAAGCGTAAAGAGGGTCAAAATGTGATTGCCTGCAGAGGACGGTCTCATTTTGGTCCAAGACCCCTCCATCCAGGCTCAGGAAACGAGAAGGAAGAATCCTTGGATGGGATCATGCACTGGCAGAAAGATGTCGTTAAAAGGAAGCCATTGACTGTTATGAGTGATGTGAAAGATAGGAGCAACTTTCCTGCTGAATCTTTGGGGTAAGAAAAGCCATTTTTTGTGATTTGATTTTTTTTTTTTTATTCTTGATTAGAGTCCCCTCCACGGCCCTTGTTCCCCACATGCAATTATTTTCTTCTTTTATTATTTTTTTTTTCTCTTCAGCCAGCCACACACTGGAGCAATGTCTTTGCAAATCCCTGGGGTGATTTGCCTCAATATTACTGGGCATTGGTCAAGTCACCTCGGGTTCGCGTCACCAATTAGCGTATGTCACACAATGCACGAATACCTTTCACCTGAGGCCTCGCCCAGTGATCTGTGCTGTCGGACATCCTGAGCAAATCACCAGCGATTATAGTGGGACACGATATCCACAAATGACCCTAAACACTTGATGTCCCCCATTGTGTCAGGTGTTCTTCATTCTGATTTGGATGCTTTGTGGTCCGTTTTTTTTTTTGTTTTTTTTTGTTTTTTTTTAACATCGGTGAATTTTCGACATGAGAGTAGAAAACGAACGCCGTGTCGGTAATTCATTTGAAATTCACTTGGAAATTTATTGGCGTTTGCACCAGTGTATATACGCTCGTATTGCTGCTTGCGAATGTGTTAATTGCTCTTGAATAATCACCCGGGATTCACATGGACGACTCACCAAAGTGTGTGGCTGGATTATTGAAGCAAAGTGAAGAAGATAATTTGACCTAGTTTATGTTTTTTCAAAATCCTACTTTTTTCAAGATGACAGAACTTTGCTTGCTTTGTGGTTTATTAAAGTCACATAGGAGAAAGAGTTAAAAAAAAAAATTTAAGCTGATTTTGATCAATTCGGGCCTTGAATCCTTTAACTTGCAAACTTTCATTTTCCTTCTGTAATTGAAGAACAGTTTACTCAAGTGTTACCAATGGTCACCTCGCCTAGTTGCCAGTTTTGATGAGTATTTTACAAACTTTTATTTTACCACTTTGAATGCACATTGGTTTTTGACCCTTTTATAAACTTTCACCCAAATTTGTTTTTGGATAGTTTGTTTTTGTTTTTGTCACCATTGTTAACATACATTCCATTTCTATTTATCCTATCCTGATTTCAATGGAATTCCTCTTTTCTTGCTTCTGCTCTGAGATAATTTGGTCTCCTATCCTGGATTGCACTGCCAGTTTGGCATCACCTGATTTTTTGCAGCTGCACCAAGACCGGTAGTAGCCTACAGTACATTTCCAGGTGTTCTTTGCTTAGCCGGTTTTGTTGTTGAAAATGTTTCTCTCTCTGTCTATAATCATCTATGTTATCAATTTCTTGAATCTTTTATCATCACCTAAATCCATGGCTTTAATTTCTGAAATAAGTCCATGGTCTACGTACATTTTTCTCTTCGACTGACCAGTTAGAGTGAAAACCACAAAACAAAGGAAGTAGCACATGTTCTTTTCCACATCAAAGCTGCACTTGTTATCATTCCTGAAAATAAAAGGATCTTCCCTGAAGCTATGTGAAATGAGATTCATTTTTGTGATGATTTCAGTTCCAGAGATGCTGAGAAAGTTTTTTTTTTTTTTTTAAAAACAAACTTTTATGTTGTAATTTTTTTCAATAATATAATCGAACGTTATAATGTGCGAGTGAACAATATGAACAGAATTGACCTCAGGTCTAGCGCAGACAATACCTCCAAGAAAAGCTGCCGAGTTTGGTGTGCGTCCCTCCCAGAACCTCGTTACCTTGCCACTCTGCTCTACGTCCATGTTTCAGAATATATTTCACCATAAACTGAATGATGGAGGTAGCCATGCCTCATCACCCATTGATGCTGTTTAAGCCTGCTGTCCAAAGATCTGCTCATCTCGCTGATGGTTTTCTCCTGTGAATTCTGAGCATGTAAATGAATTTAGCGTGACCATGTGGTCAATCCGCTCATGTAAGCTGCCACAGAGAGCACGTTAGAGGCTAGAAATTGTGTATCGCGCTTGGAGGGGGGTGGGGCATAGGTACCTGCAGGTCATGTTTGTATGATCATCCAGTGCCTGATTGTTCCTTCTATGCAGGTTGAAATAACCTGTCGTTTTGTTCTTCCAAGAGATTTGACTTTTTAATTAAAGACAAAAATGGCAGCAGGGGAGCCATTAGCTGCACGAACCTCCCCAACGTGGTTCATTTCCTTTATGTCCTCCTTACAGGATACAGGTAGGTATCTGCGTATCAACTTGAATAGTTTTTTTTTAAATAGTAATCTGAGAGATGTTGTTTAATAGATATATTTGGTGCCACACTCGTGACAGCATTTCCTTGAGTGGAACTAAAAGAGGGTTTTCAAGAAACATTTTCACCTGTGATGAAACGCGATGCTTCAATCAGCGTTTGGTGTTTGTTATGGAATGGGATGCCGTAGGTAGTGTGGCTTAGTTCATATGCACAATGTAACGTTTTATTTTTCAGAAGTTTTATTATCATGCGAATCGACTGAGAAATACGTATTAAAAAAAAAAAAATCTGTATTTTTCAAATGTCTTTGTCAGCATCTTGATTTACGTGCAGTGTAATTCAGAAATAGTGGGCAGAAGTCCGATACATTCAGACCAAACGGGCTGTGGGAGCTAAAGAGCAGTGTCTGACTAGGATGTCATATAGGAAGGGGCATTAAAATCCCCTTTAGAGGGAGGTGGAGTCCGTCTGAAATGGAAATAGAAAATTTGTAATCCACGAGTCAATTGATAAGCCATTTGATTAACAGAGAGAAAAACCAAAAAACCCAGAAAGAGTTAATATGAACAACAGATAATGTAGATGGAAACTAGAACGACACTCGGCAGAGCGCGTACCTCCGCCACGCTGAACAGTTCACGTTTTGTATCCTGATGATAGGCCGGATCTGCATCTGGACCTGAACCAAAATCTATTCGGCTTGTTCTTGTCACCGAACCAACTCATCCTCTAAGTTTTGTCATAATCCATCCATAACTTATTGAAATATCGTGCTATATTTTTGGCCCCCTGTCTCAAAGGTGAAGAATCACTTAATAAAATTCTAGGATCTGGATCCGGATTCGGTCCTTCACCAGAATTGAATCGATTCTTCCATGTCACACACGCAACCTGTCCACCAAGTTTCATCTGAGTCCGTCCAAAACTTTTTGAGATATCCTGTTCACAGACAGACAAACGGGTGAAAACCATAACCTCCGTCCACCTCCGGTTGCACAGGTAATTGATAGTATGCACGGTAAAGTAGAGTAATGTGAGAAATATCAATAACATTGTTTTCCCTCACTCTGAAAGGCTCTGGTTTGTGCTTATGGGAAACATTTTGCTGTCGTGGGGAATATCTGTTGAAGAAGCCCAAATGGAGCCAATTGGGCACGGCCTCATTTAAGGCCTAGTTAGAAAAACCAGACTTTTTTTTTTAAGCATTTGCTAAAATCTACATTACTCTGATGAGCTACGGTTGGTTTGGCTCAGGGGATTGGGGGGGGGGGGTTGGCAGGGTGGCAGCAAGGTGAGGTGAATGGGGGTGGGGGGAAACTAAATGTCTGATTTGACATTAAATCCCCTCCTGTCTATCTGTCTTTGTTTGTTTGTTTGTTTGTTATTTATTTATTTATTTATTTATTTATTTATTTATTTATTTATTTATTCATTCATTCATTGTTTTTTTTTCTTCGTATACGAAACATTGGCTCATGGAAAAGAAAGGTGAAAGAGGGTAAAAGGGCAATGAACTGGCAATGGGGCCACAGATGGACACAACAAGCAAGGGAATGAATTAACAGCAAAATTATGAGACAGACAGACAGACAGACAGACACAGTTGGGGAGGAAACAGTAACCTGCAAATAAAGGTTGGGTTCGGTAGGGATAATGGGGGGGTATAAACTGTGTGTGTGTGTGTGTGTGTGTGTGTGTGTGTGTGTGTGTGTGTGTGTGTGTGTGTGTGTGTGTGTGTGTGTGTGTGTGTGTGTGTGTGTGTGTGTGTGTGTGTGTGTGTGTGTGTGTGTGATGACATGAGATGGTTGTGATCTGATATAATTTATTAATTATTTATTTTTACATTATTATGCCGGTGATATTGGTAGTTTTAATTTTTCAACGGTATGTAGGTCAATTATGTCAAGTAAGTATGTCAATTAGTAACATTTTCATTGTGATGATTTTGCTTTGAGAAGCTTCCACGTCGAAGTTTGCTCAATATTGTTGCTCAAGTCCACGTGTTAGGAATATTTGCTTATTCAAATGTGTCCTTGACTGCCAGACAGTAGCGGTGCATTGGAAGGTAGCTATAAACAGGGAACTGTACTTATTACACTGGATCAGAAATATTTTTGCTCCTGGAAGTATTCTTGATTTTATGCATCTCTGCCCACATGAATGCGACCAAATGGGGGGAGGGGGAACCTGATACCTCCAAAAGTAGGGAAGCTCCATTTTTAGATGATGATGATGAAACACGTTTGTGCTGTAATCAGAGGGGAAAACTTTAGTAGAAATGTAATTATATTGGTCTTGACTTGACTCCGATGTTGACAACTTGCATCCATTGTTTTTCGATAATTGCTGTCTTTCGTTAAACTGGTTTTCTTGATATTATTTATACATACCAGTTTGAGTCGCAATGTTTCACGACAACTGCAACAGATACTATGGTTAGATGGGCCATCGACATTGTGCAAATGCAACGATAGCAGAATAGGTGAGCACCCGACCTCTCCCTGCCTTGTCCGCAGATCATTAGTGTTTGATTGAGAATCACTATAAAAGCAAAATGTTTTTTGAAATATATTTTAAGCATTACATTTATATTTTGAGTTTTATTGTTAATAATAATGATGATGAAGAATTATAATTTTGTGTCTTGAAATTGACTAATTTTGAGCTCTTTGATGTATTAGTTATAAGATTGTGCGAGGCCTGCTCTGTATCTTTTCACAACCACAGCCCAAGGAGGAAATCGAGTGACTATGTGTCAATTTATAAAGACGGACAAGCCTTGTGCCGGTGGGATGACCATATTAAATTGGGGACGATGGTTTGCAGATTCCCCAGAGTAAGATTGTGACATTAATGCCTGGAACTGTGGTCATTCCTACCCCCTGTATGTGTTTTAAGTGCTCTGGCTGTAAAAGCTTCCCTCAAGGAAGGAGGTGAGGTTGTTGCTGGTGTGGCTGAGCATGCCGACAAGACATCGCAGTCTCCCTCTGGCTCGCGTGAAAGCAAGAACATTGGCTTCCCATCTGCAGTGTCTCTTGGAAATCTGGGTGAGCGCACAATCGTAATCTCTTAACGAGTGAGAAAAATATTGCATCGAGGCAACGATTTGCTTCCTATTGCTCAAGTAGATTTATATTGCTGCACTTTTAATGTGTTGTTGACTCCAATGTAAAGTTTTCACTGAAAGGTGTTATCGTGGGAGGGGAAGGGGGAGTGAGTTGTTTCGGGGGTTGTTTTGTTAATCACCCATTCAAAAATGTCCTTTGAATTGTCATGAAGAAAGCTAGAAATCCGATGAAAATTTTGTCGGATCTCATGAGAGACTTTTTTTAAGGGCCAATTCCTATCCCCGTCATCTATACTGATCCCTGTCTACCCACATGACAATGGGTGGTCACGAAACAGTTTGAAGACTTAAAAAGTCTTGTCTTAAAAAAGACAATAGAAATCCACTTGGTTTCTTGCCATTGTTGTGATTGATGGCAACAAAGAATGTAAAGGAAACTCGGCCGCTGAAAAAATGTGTGTCGTTACGTCGCACCAATTTGGGATGACATACCGTCCAAGGGAACATTTCAAATCCCATTTTCGGCTTTAGTTTGTCGTTTATTTTCCTGCTGGTATGCAGCATAAGGCCCAAACTGGCACTTCCTGTTTGATACGTTGTCTACATTAATGGATCCTTCCGTTGTTGTTATTTTGGTGCTGAAGGGTGGCCGCCTCCCTTCATTTTGCACTCTACCTTCAGTATCATCATGTGCTATCCTCCCAGTTTGAGTTAGGAAATTGGAGTCATGTGAACCAGCAAATGAGCTTGCATGGGTACCATGGCCTACTAGGCCACTACACATATGACAGACACCAACACACATATACACATATGACAGATCTGAGATTTTCCATCTCTTTTGTCCTTTGTGGTCATTTGGGTTTCTGTAGATTAATTTTCTTTTTTGACAATGGGTTGCCAGCTGATCGTCTAACTGCAAACCTTGAATTTTTTTATTTTTTTAAAGTTTTATAGAAAAGTTGCTTAATCAACCTTAAGAGCCCTCTCTACCCTATTGATCACTAATGAACCCATCGCGAGAAAATTTGAGGTCAGAGTTACCTTCTCCAAGGTGGATTGCCAAACAAGGCTCCAGTGCCACCTGGACTTTTAAGGTGGTCTTCACTCGTCTGGTATCCTCGTCATGAGATGTATGGCATTTCCTGAGGACACCCTCGTCTCTATGGATGTTCCGCCACATCCTGAATGGAAGTAGCATCATTTGGTCCAGGATAGTTTATTCTACATTCACTGCCGCCCTCTATATTAAAAGGCCTTTCTACCCAGATGGAAAAAAAGAGGAAATGTCTCTGAAATGAAAAATGAAATAGAAATAGTGGTCCAGTGCATCGGCGTGTGGTTTTATGTGTCAGAGCCTGGAGCTACCTCCTTTGTTTTCTGCCGTGTGCGGGAGGAGCATGCTCTTCCGCACTTTAGGGAGGCATCGTGTTGGGAAAAATGCAAGAGGGCTTCAGCTGCGCCATTACGAACTGATTCAATCCTTTAAGGGAATACAAAGGGCCTGTACTGAGTCTCATTACAAAGTTGGACCCGCAGAGTCAGCTTGCTACTTCCGGGCTCGGGAAGGAGGGTCGGCGGTGCATTCGCATACCTAGCGCTTCAGCAGGGATCCCCTCAGGGCCTGGCAGCAGGTCCAATGTTGACGTCTTCTCAGAGAGTCACCCGGGGCAGTGATCTTGTTCTCGTCCCACAGGCAGATTTGAGGTTTCTCTTCTGACAGTTCTGAGTGGCCTCCTGTGGGCCGTGGGTGCTTCCGAGGTGGGAGGCCATGTGGTACGGGGGTCAGGCATGCAGATCGATGTGGTATCTGGTGTGAATGGTTCTGATGGAGGTGAGCACAATGGCTTGTGGCTAGAAGACAGGCGTGGGGGGGAGTAGATCTCACAACTGAGGCTCCTCGAGGAGTGACGTCTGAGAGATTGGTCACTCGGGTGTTGGGTCAGCTGGGCATGATGGTGATCGGTCCACTGCCGGTGGTGGACCCATTAAGTCAAAACCTGAGGAAGAAAAGGACAAGACCGAACAGATGTCACTGTAATTGTAAGGCTTGGGACAAATCCACGAACACTTTTATATAATCGTTGCATTGGATGTTGTATGCGGGTGTTGCTTGGGTTGGTGGAGACTTTGTAGAGAGTGCGGAGGTTCTGTTACAAATGCTTGAAAGTGGCTTGTTTAAAGGCCCTGTCACACTTAGACGATTTAGCCAACGTATGCCTGACATATGCAAAATTGGGCTAAAACGCCGGCACACATCGAATATGTTATGTGTAAGTTTGTATACGTTAAGAGCACGCAGGCATACGTCGTAGAACGCTGGCAAACGTCGTAGTTCGCAGAGCTGTTAGACAAATTTTCCATGCTTGAAATTTTTCGACGTATGCCAGTGTATGACTCACACGTTCCGCATACACAGGCCATCAGTTGTAGGCACGTTACGCGATCGTTGACACACGTCGACACGTGTTACTTTTAAGGTACTCATAAGTCGAAACGCGTCGAGGTAATTTTTAGCATCAGTGTTCCAGACTCCCTGGTTTTTTTAAAAAATTTTTATTTTTTTTCTTCGGTATGACGGTGATGTTGACACTTCGATTTCTAGTGTGGTTATAATATAATATAATTAAAAGGCTGCTGCTCAATGATTTAAATCATAACCATCATGCCGAAGAAAAAAAACAAAAAAAACAGGGAGTCTGGAACACTGACGCTAACCATTACCTTGACGTGTTTCCACTTATGAGTAACGTGTGTCAACGATCATGTCGCAACCCTACAACTTATGTCAGCATATGCGGAATGTGTGTCATACGTCGAAATTTTCAACATGCTGAAAATTTCTCGACGTACTCGGTGTACAATGACGTATGCCAGCGTACTACGACGTATACCAGTGTGCTATTAACGTATACAAAACTTACCCATAGCGTATTCGACGTGTGCCAGCTTGGTTCGGCAAATTTTTCATACGTCGGCATACGCTGGCTAAAACGTCAAGGTGTGACAGTAGCTTCACACTTCGATGTCTAGTGCGGTTAAAGGGGCTGTCACACCTTGACGATTTAGCCAGCGTATGCCGATTTATGAAAAATTTGTCTAAAACGCTGGCACACGTTGAATACATTATGGGTACGTTATGTGTACGTTAGGTGCATGCTGAAAAACACTACCATAGGTCGTATTACGCTGGTTTAAAACGTTGTACTTTTTGGTTGTCCAAAAAATTTTGCATGCTTGAAATTTTACAACATACTCGGCGTTTGGCTCACACGTTCCGCTACGCTAGCCATAAGTTGTAGGCACGTGATGCGATCATTGACGCACGTTAATTGTATGTTACTCATTAGTCGAAACACGTAGACGTAACATTCGCGTACCCGAAACTTATTTCTAACCTATGAGTAACGTTTTGTAAGCACGCTACTCGAACGTTGTTCACACTTCGCAACACGCTACTTGAAAGTTCCTCATACGTCGAAACACATCAAAGTAATGTTTAGGGTACCCGTGACTTATTTAAAACCTATGAATAATGTGCTTGGGAATTATTACGCTATGCAGACGCAAGACTATCGTTGGGCATAGGTTGTGGACAACTAAAACACGATAAACAATCGTTGGTATAACTTATCTATAAGTTATCGAAGCGTTCTGTGTTCATTACTCGTACATTATGAATTTGTCAAAGTCGTTTTTAATACTTTAAAAAGTAAAACAAAGAAATATTTCATCGTGAGAATGAGGAAAAAAAAATTAGCCGAAAAGAACATCGAACAATGGTGCAAAGTAGTCTCCTATTCGTGGATGATAAGAGGATCCATCATCACCCACACCCTCCCCATCACGCTCACATACTACTACTGACATAGACATACTACTACTACCAATGCTACTACTACTCCTATTACTACTGTCACGCACACTAACTACTATTAATAGTATTACTACTACTGATACTACTGGCATTGACATCTACTCAACATGGAGTCTGGAACAATGATGGGTTCCTCTTGTGAAGCCCATTTGTATATACCAATTCCCCTTAACGCTGCCAATACGCCATTACACGGTAGATGTAAGTTAGAAACACGTTCAGTAAGTGCTGTGGTTGTCCGGAAGACGTCAATCTAATTCGTCTACATACGACAATGTGCGTTTTAGATACGTTACAAATAGGTTCATAGCATGTTACTCAAAGGTTCGAAGCACGTTATACTTAGGTTCAAAGCATGCTACACATAGGTTAAACGCACGCTACTCATAGGTTCATAGCATGCTAGTCATTGGTTCAAGGAAAGTTACAAATAGGTTCAATGAACGTTACTCATTGGTTTCAAGCATGTTAAACATAGGTTCAGAGCACGCTACTCATAGGTTAAAAGGACGATACCCATTGGTTGAAAATTAGGTTGCGGGTATGTAAAATATTACCTTGACGTGTTTCGACTTATGAGTAACCTACAAGTAACGTGTGTCCGTCGTGTGTAAACGATCGCGGAGCGTGCCAGGAACATATGACAACGCATGCGGAACGTGTTAGCCATACGCCGAGTACGTCGTAAAATTTTCAGCATGCTTGAAATTTCACGACGTATTACACGGACCTCGTTGTATGACAGCAGACTTCATTGTTTTCCAGCCTACTCTTAACGTATGCACAACTTACCTATGCCGTATTTGACGTGCGCCCAGCGTTTTAGACACATTTTTCATAGGCCGGCATACGCTGGCAAAATCGTCAAGGTGTGACTGCGATGTTGACACTTCAAATTCTCAGGCAGTTATGATTAAAATCGGCGTCCGGCAGGTTCTTAACAGGCTACGCCACGAGTTCGCCGGCGATACGTTTAGCGCGCTATGCGTAAGTTAAACTATCGTTGGGCATAGGTTGTGAACGCCGACAACAGGCTAAGCATTCGTTGGTAAAAGTTATCAATAACACAACGAAACGTTCTGTGCCCGTTACTAATATGTTATGCATACGACCAACACGTTATGAATACGCCCAAAACTTTAAAAAAAAAAAAACATCAAAATTTCAGCGTACGCCAACGTTTTACATACATTTTTATACGTTGCCATTGTTGGCTAAAACGTCAAGGTGTGACAGGGCCCTAAGATTTGAATTGTCAATCCGCAGCCTTTTAATAGACTACGCCACATGATTGTCGGCGATACGCTGCCGCGCGCTATGCATAAGTTAGACTATCGTTGGGCATAGGTTGTGAACGCCGACAACATGCTCAGCATTAGTTGGTATAAGTTATCTATATGTGATTAAAACGTTCTGTGTACGTTACTAATACGTCATGCATATGTCCAACACGTTATTATACGCCCAAAAATAAAAATAAAAAACCATCAATAGTTCAGCGTACGCCAGCGTTTTACATACATTTTGATATGTTGCCATACGCTAGTTAAAACGTCAAGCTGTGACAACGGCTTAAAAGCTTTGTTGGACAAAATGAGGAAAGGGTTAACATCTTTGGTTTGCAAAATCATAACATCTTTGCTAAATTTGTCAGAGGGTGGTGCCTGGTGGATCAGTTGAAGAAAGTTGGGTGGGTCTAAATATGTGCACACATTGGAGGGGGTGTGGTGAGTGTGGGTGGCATGATGGGTGTGGTGGGTGTGGGTAATGATAGGAGAGCTGAGTGTGCTGCTGACATTGGAGGTGCAGAGGTGGTGGGTGACAGACTGTATGTGGATTTGTGGTGGTTCTTGAGAAATAAAATAATTTTTTGGGGAGTATAAAATGAGGATATGGTTTGAGGGTTGGGTAGCAGGGGATGGTTAATGGAAGGGAAAGGCTGAAGGTGTTGTTCATCAGCATGACATAGTTGCTGTAAGTGAGACGTAGTTTTGTGAGCAATCCAACTGGAGGACAGGAATTTATTTCTTGAAGATCCCATCCTCGAGGTGACTTCCGTCTCTGCACAGCATTCCTCTTGTCTTCCACGCGTGTTTCCCATGATGCGGCGTAACATCTCCAAAGAAATTCGGCAATTTTTTTGACATAGTCTTTCTTTCAGCTCTTCCAACATTGTGTGGGCGATGAGCGTACACTTTACTTTTTAAGTTCCTCCATAAAAAAAAATCACGTGCTGACAGGTCTGGGGACCTTGGAGGCCAAGTAATGTCACTATTCCTGCAGATGATGTGGTTTTGAAAGAGTCGTCATACGGCGGCCATTGACACTGGCGGCGGTGAGAAGTCACGTCATCTTGTTGAAACCAACTGGTCTCATTAACTTGAGGAAACCTCGTAGCTAGTTGATCAGTCAAAAAAGTTGCGATCATGCTGGCAAAGTGGAGATTGGCTTTTATAATCTCCCTCCTTTCTCGACCCCACCCCGCATGTATATGGATTTAATAATGTGGGTGGAGGCATATGTCTCGACGTCACGACATCGAAGAGTGCCATTCTAGTTTACATTGTGGGCCCATTGAGGAATGGCACAGGAGAAATGGAGGAGGATAAGGGTGAGATGGCAGGTTGCTGACTCATCAATTGTTTTTATTTTTTTATTTTTGCCTCGACATTTACACAGGAACAGTCAGGAGAACATCCAATAGTGGAGAGACTCTATCTCGGGGTGAGCAAGGGCTTTGAGAAAAGATCCAAGTAGGAGTAGAGGAAGTGAAGAAGCAGCTCGAAAAATTACAGGCATGATGAAGCTCCAGCCCTGGATAATTTACATCCAAAAGTACTGCGGGAGGTGGCAGAGCAGATCAGCGTGCCATCAACCGATATATTTAACAGTTCGTTGGAGTCAGGACAGGTGTCAGAGGATTGGAGAGTGGCAAATGTAACGGCGTTATTTAAGAAAGGATCCAGAGAAGAATTGGTGGAATTATAGACCTGTTAGTTTGACTTCAGTTGTGGGGAAGGTTGTTGGAGACGTTAATTTGGGAATGAATGGGGAAACGTTTGAGGTTGTTTGCTGAGGTGAGGGCTTGTGGTGTGGCTGGAAAAGTAGGGAAGCTGGCTTAATGATCGGACGTAAAGAGTGGCTGATATTCTTCATTATTATTCATAATTTACATCGATGATTTTGACAGTGGGGTTAAGAGTCAGCTTTCTCGATTTGCAGATGACACCACTCAGCTTGGAGGTAAGGTCGACAGCAGAGAGTGCGGTGATCAGATTCAGGAAAGTCGAGATACTTTAATAGATTGTGTAAACGATTTGCACATGAAGTTTAACATAAAGAAATGTAAGGAGTTGGGGATGGGTAAGAATAATAAAAATAGAGATTACATCATGCAAGGGGCAGTCTTGGAGCATGTCACTTCGGAGAATGATCTGGGGGTGCGAATAGAATGGGGGAGGGGGGGTGGGGGGATGGTGGGAAGCAAAACGCACTGTGCCAAGTAGCTATTGGTAATGTAAACAGAGTTTTAGGTTGTATTCATTGGTGGAAAATCGTAACTCAAAAGGGTGGTGTAAACACTGTGCAGGAATTTGGTAAGGTCTCGTCGAGAATATTCACGACACGTGCGTAAGTGCAAAGTGGAGTGAAGCAATTGTTTGTTTTTTGGGTTGTTTGTAAGTTGTATTATCAACTTTGCAGCTTTCGCTGAATTGTATGACGATTTACAAATGTATTATACATTCAGCATTTCATGTCAATATAAAACATTTGATCAAATGATCAGTAAAAATAACCCCAAAAAACATAAAAATGGGAATGTACAAAAACGTTTTCCACATAAAATGTTGTACAATTATAAATCAAAGCAAAGGAAGGTGAATACAATTTCAATATCCATTCGCACTCCCGTGTGGGTTAACTCGTGATCATTGGTTCATAGATGCCTGGTGTTGGCTTAATGGTTGGAGTGGTGGGCTTGGGATCCGAGGATCCTGAGTTCAAATCCCACTCGGCTGTTGAATTAATACCAGGTGGGGTTGATTCTGCCTGTCATCCTTCCGAGGTCGGGAAAATGTGTGCCAACTTGCTGGTATCCCGTGTCGGAGTGAACGACCCGTCCAGGATTGTGCCCAATAGCCAAAGAGACTGCTCAGGCAGCACCAACGATCCGCGCAGAGTATGGTCCCAACGGATGGATTAGTTCATATTGAATCCGAGGAATAATATCAAATTAATACAATAAACAATAAGAAAGCAAGTTAAAATTAAAAGACAAATAGTATACAAAAGTCATGTCGGTGAAAGTTTCTAAATAAAGAATTCCACTGGGCCACTCAACATTAGACCTGTTTAACCTAATCGATCCTATTACCCCCTTCTTCATTGAGACACTTTACAAGAAATGTAATCGTGCTGTTTTGAACCCGTATCTTTCTGTTCAATCGGTTTTTCAGGAATCAGTTACTATCTGTCTGAGATCACACACCAGAGGATGCAAACTGAGAACATAGGTTTATTATTCTTTTCTCAAGTGATTCAATCCCACCCACTATGAGGGCATCCGAATAGGAGTCGTACTGGTTACCGAGAACAATCTCATCGCTCTTTTCTGTATTTTCTCTCGGTCTTTAGTTTGCCCTTTCGTTAGTCCAGGATGCCATACCGGTACAGCATATTCGAGTGATGGCCGGACGTATGACTTGTAGATGTTGACAGCATCGTGTGGTGGGATGTTGAACTTTTTCAGTCTACTTAGCAAATGCACTCTCGTCTTGCTCTTGGTCATTTCCTTTCCTTCACTTGCTTGTCCCATTTTAGGTCATATTGGATAGTTGGATCCGTACTCCTAGTATTTTGGTTTCCTCGACAACATCGAGGGTATTAGTTCCGAGATTGAGGGCAGGTGGTTCTGGCGGTGTACGTTTGAAGAAAATTTGCAGATGTTTGCATTTAACTGTATTTAGGTGAAGATGCTTCCCATCAGCCCATTCGCTGAGTTAGGTAACGGCGTTTTGTATTGCAGAGGGAGCTCTCGATGATCTCACCTATCCGATATTCAGATCGTCGACATACTTCCATTGCTGCAACTCTGATGAATCCAATGCATCATTGATCATGGCAAGGAATGCCAGAGGACCAATCGTTGTTCCCCGTGGTATTCCGCGGCTCAATGATTTCCAGTTTGATAGAGTGCCTTTGTATTTCACCCTCTGTCACCTGTTTGTTGGAAAATCCGCTATCCATGGGATAATTTCTCTTCTGACGCCTAACTTGATGAGTTTTGTGACAACAATAGTTTGATCGATGGAGTCGAAAACTTTGGAGAAATCTTTAAGAAGGAGGTTCCCAATGGTATCAGTTTTATCAGATCCCTTAAAGAATTCATGCAGCATTTCAACCAAACAATGTGTGGTTGAAGACTGTTTAAGACTCCCGTACTGATGTCCATCAATATTGGGTATCATATCTTCCTGTATCCATCTGCCAACAAATCCCTTGCAAACCTTCGCGTACTAAGAAGTTTGGGATACAGCTCTCAACTTTTTGAGAACAGCCAGCTTTTCCTTCGGTACAGGAACCACATCAGCATCTTTCCAGATTTGTGGAAGTTTACCCTCTCTCAACGATGAATTGAATATATCGGTGATGGGAAAACTGAGTTCACATGCAAAATCATTGAGAAGTCTGTTTGGAACGTCATCAGGGCCAATGGTTGTCCTTGCATTGATCTTGCTCAATTCACGCTACATCTCCCACACTTCAACTTGAGGTGGTTTTTCAGCAGGTAGATGTGACGGAAGTTCGTGAACAAGTAGGGGTGGTCGGCTTTGTGATGTCGACAAAAAATTGTGGTTGATTGCATGAGCTATTTGTTCATCAGTACCTTCAGGAATTGCTGGCTCATTGATAGGAGAAGGTATCCCAGAGCCTGTGGGCAAGCATCTCGATGCCATGATGCCGCCTTAAAGGATCAGATGTTCTTAGATCGCCGAGTGAGTTCTCATGGAATTTCGCTTCAGCCTGAGCCATCTTCTTTGCAGCCAAGTTCTTATGGTATCACTATTGGGTCATTGAGCCACTTGAAAATGCTTCCTGGGGATGCTTGATGGTAGCTTTCACTCCCGCCGGCATCCAGGGTTTATCGGCTCGATGTCATTTTGCCAAATTTCGTGGAAAATATTTACCAACAGCCTCTTGGAGTGACTTGTAGAAGGCATCAGACTTCACTTGGGTATGTGGTGCTGTTAGAACCTCAGGCCAAGTCTTCGATGTAATCAATCGCCAAAACTCATAGTTGTTCTGCAATGTCATTGGATGCGAGGTTTTCCTGATGACCTCGTTAACTCCCTTCATCCCATTTTATGGAATCCACCGAGCAGTGTTATGGTCACTCAATCCCATCGGAGACGCAATCTCCGGTCTCATGTAATGTGTGTGAACATTGGTAATAATTAAGTCCCAGAGTACACCATCACCTCTAGTGGGTTTATCTATCACCTGTTAAAGACCATGTGCCCTCAATAACGGTTCTACATCTCCTCTGTTAAAGTCACCCAAGATAACATATCCGCAATCTACAAACATGGTGGCTGGCACATCGATCGTGGTAGTTCAGTGATCAATCAAGGTAGCATGATGTGGGGACCCTGGGGGCATATATATTATATATACCACACAGCAGTCTGTGTGGTCTTACTCTTAACCATACCTTAAGTTCACTCTATGTCTGTCTATCTGTCTAACAGACATCAGTGTATAATTGAGGAACTACTTTATTTCAGTTGAGTTTTATTTGTTTGAACAATGCAGAATGCAAATCGGAACACAAACGTGCAGTTTAGCAGCACTTTGGCTCTGTATTTGGAAAATTGTATGGAGTCTCATCCTGAGTGCGCATGCGCACTCACGGTGTGGCGATTGCTTTAGTCTGTCTGTTGGTTAAAGTTGAAAATCATTCCAAGCAGGAAACGTACTGTTTTTGGGGACGTTGTAAAGGACACAAACAACAGGCACGAAGAACTAATTTCACGTGTTAAATTAAGTGGTGCTCGGGTTAGTTTCCTAATGTTCCATCAACGGCGGTAAACCTCTGATTCAATGTTTGATTGCTTTTTCCGACAGCCTTTAAAACTTTCATTTCATTTCAATCGAATCATATATTTGAACACGGGAGAACACAAATCACCTTCTTTGCGCCTCCAAAAGCCTTCAGTTTAGCAGTACTTGGGCAAAATTGCATGCCGTCTCGACCAATCGAATTTGCCACGCGCTCACAGGGCAGAGTATAGCAGCAGGATTCAGACAAAATGGGGGTGCCGAGCGATGCAACCACAGGGCTAACTTCGTCCCAAAGATCTGATTGGTCCGTGCATCTTTTTCCCAAAGATCGTTCTGAAATCGCCAGTTTCTCCAAGAAGAGTTTGCAGAAGGTTCAGCTCTGGACTGTTCCATTTGACCCATTGGCTTCGTATGGTTGCCATCGCTCCTGTTGTTTAAAGTTCACGAACAAAGCTAATGTAAGTCGTGCTCATTACACAAAGCAAGAGTTAAAAAGACCCTTTCCGTGTCCCTTTACTCAAAACTTCACAGGTTAAGCTGTTCTATGAACACGCTTGTGTGTTCAGTTTTGGTCACCATATCTGAAGCAGGACATAGACCGCCATCGAGAGGGTACAGCATCGGCCTACTGGATTGGTTCTTGGGATAACTATATTGAGCTGTGAGGAACGTTTGAAGGAGACAGGACTTTATACATTCGAGGGGATTTCATTGAGATGTTTAAGATAATGAAGGACTAGCATAACCCGCGCTCTGCGCGACATGTTGGGGTGGGTGTGTTTGAGAAAGGAACTGATGCAGAGTATCAGTAGTAATTTTACTTTAATGCAGTAAGTGGAATACGATTTCACTGTTTCAGAACCATTTTATTTACTTTTTTTGTGCCATGCACCTCATATGGTCTTTGAGATAATGTAAGCTGAATATCACGTTACTCGAGCGCAGAACAAAGTCGAAGATAGCGCGACACGAAACCACAAACTCGGAAATAATATATAAGATGTGGACAAGATAGGTGAGGTGGAGTTTTTTTTTTCAGCAGAGTGGACAGTGTTGGGACCAGGGACCATAGCTTGAGGGTAAAGAAGATGAGTTCAGATAGTTTTAAGGCAGGGGTCTTTCAGTCGAACAGTGGTTGATGCATGGAATGGTCTCCCTGGAAAGGTAGTGGCAGTGAAGGGGTGGATAGATTGAAATGGGAATTAGATGGGTACCTGGATACATTGGAGATAGAGCGGCACGGGGATATTGGATTGTGTGTGGATGGGTGATGGAAACTGGGGTTGGTGCAGCACGGGCATGATGGGCCGAATGGCCTCTTCTTGTGCCAAAGTTCTTTGTGTGTGTCGGTGGTTTTCTCAGGATACTTGTCCACTTTGCATCAACGCAAAGAGCATTGATGTATTGTAATTATCTACAGCTCTTCTGGTTTGTTTTTTTTTTTAAAAAGGTGTACATTCATTTATTTTTAGCTCACCTGGAACGTAGTTCTGAGGGGCTTATGGGATAGCGCGTCGTCCATCCGTCAGTAGGTTCGTCCATCCGTCTACAAATACTTTCAACCTCTTCTCTGAAACTACACATGGGATTTTGATGAAACTTCACCACAACGTTCATCGCTGTGTATGCACCAAAGTTTGTTCATGGCATTAAAACAAAATCTGGCCCTAAGGTGGTCTACGTGGGTTGCCCCCCCCCCCCAAATAGGTATGTACTTTTTTCTTAGAAACTCCGCGTGCAATTCTGATGAAACTTGACCACAACCTTCATCACCCACCCATGGTGTACGAAAGTTTGTTCATGACATGAGAAAAATCGGGCTCCAAGTGGATGTAAGGGGGGTTGTCCCTCAAAATATGTACGTATTTGCTTTGTCCTCAGAAACTGCACACACAATTCCGATGAAACTTCACGAAAACCTTCATCACCCGTGATGTACCAAAGTTTGTTCATGGTATTAAAAAAAAAAAATCCATAGGTATGTATTTTATTATCCGTTACATATTTTGTGGGTCATCTACGCCTACCAGTGGTTCCCTGGTTTTCTTATCCAGCCGCTACCAGGTGAGCACCCAGGGGTATTGCCCCTATGTTTGTATTTTATATCCATGCAAGCATGTGACCCGATGGGTGTAATTGTCTGGTAGTTTCGAGCACATGTTCAGCTATTTTTGGCAGGAGGATAACTGAGATGATGGTGTCCTTGCCTCTGAGATGTAATGGATGAGATTAAACCAGAATAACAGTTTTAGTTAAGAAATTCCACAAATGGGATAAAATCGATTAAACGAAAACCCATGTCGAGATTTGATGCCATTAAGGAGTCGGGTATGGTCGAGCACACTGTTCTTTGGAAGAGCTTTAAAGCCTGCTGTCCTGTTTGCGACCATACATTTGCTTCCATCATGTAAAGGATTGTACAGTATTTTTCCGTAGGGTAGCCTTTTACGCAAAATTGGCTGCTAAATTAAATGGAATGTAGAAGTTCAATATTATGGGATGCAGATCATGAATGAAATAAAAGTCAAATTTTCGAAACTGGTTATTAATTAGTTGTCTTTATCTTCAATTTTACCTTGCTTTGTTTGATGAAGGCCGAGAAGGATAGATATCCTGGAGGTATGCACACTCGCCTCGGAGCTGTTTAGCCTGGTTTGAATCCCAATCGAGATATAAACCGTCATCCCGGTGTTTCACTGGCACGGCGAGGCATCAATGTGTGCGCCGTCTCTCGGATGGACGTTAAACCCGGCGTCCCGTCTGCCTGGCATTCGTCGGTGGACGATAAAGATCCCACGGTGTTCTTCGCTAAGAGTATGTGAGTTGGCACCAGCTCACTGGCTAGAATAAAAAAAATTCCTGCCATCTTCAGATGAGTATCCTGCCTCAGAGTGACGATCTGTCCAGGATTTGTAACCCTTGCCAAAGAAACGGTGCTTCGGCAGAACTGACGCTCTGTGACCATAGCAGTTGTTTGTCAAAACATGTTACCTGAATGAATGAAATGTTATGTTGGTGGTTGGTGGTCCATAAGTAATCGTTTAATTCAATTTTATACCAACTCTCATGGTAAAACCTTCATTTGCTATTTTGAGTTGTAAATGAGCGATTTGTCGTTAATGAGCTCTGACTTGTTCTGTCAAGCATGAAATGATGATTATTTCTTTATTTTTCTCGTAAATGATATTTATTTTTTTGTTTAGAACATCGATTTCATCATCATGTGGGCCACTTCAGTTTGATCATCGAAAAGAAGCAAAAGTTTGCATTGTTATTGTTCCAGTGGTATGACTTCAGAGTGTGGAAACATCTTGAGATGTTTTCAAGAATATATTTAATCTGCAAAACTTTTCAGAAACATTAAATCTCAAGATCTTTTCAAGGATGTATATCATTTTGAGACCTTTTCAAGAACACGTTTACCCGTGTTAGGTTATGCAATTTATTTCAACCAGGTTCAGTGGCTTAATTCTTCGTGTCTACTCTGAGTCTGGGAGGTCAGCAGTTCAAACCCAGGCCGAGTCCTACCAAAGATGAAGCCCCTTCTAGTGAAACTCCCCAAATTCAGAATCGCTGCACACCTCCACTCATTCGATTCTCTTTTTTTTGTCCCGTCTGTGAAACCAACTTCCACATTCTCTTCAACCTCATTCTTCCCTTCAGGTTTTCAAGACAACTGTTCATCATCATCTCAGACCCCCCCCCCCATTGAAAACCATGATCTTTTCTTCCATCCCCCTCAATCAACCACCCATAAGCTCCCCTCCTTCCAAATATCCAGTTGTTCATTTCTGGGTTTGCTTCTGCATTCCAGTCCACCTCATGCATCTTCCCCTTCCCCTCATTCGTCCCCACGCCCATTATTTGTCCACGTCCCCCTCTATCTTATCCTTCAACTCTGCTGTTGGTGCGTCCCCTCCTCCCTCATTTTGTCCTGATCCGTTCGATGTTCTCGCTCTTCCATGAGCCTTGACCTTGTATACAAACAAACAAGTAAAAATAAACCATATCTGTGCGTCCACAACCAGATCTCAGAATGTATGGACCAGTTTTATTCGTACTTGGCAGAAAGACAACGCATGATAGTATCCAAAGCCTGGTGTTGGCTCAGTGGTTAGGGTGGCGGCTTGGGATCCGAGGGTCCTGAGTTCAAGTCCCGTCGGCCGCTGAATTAATACACCAGGGGGTTGACTCAGCCTGTCATCCTTCCGAGGTTGGCGAAATGAGGACCAGTTCCAGTGTGTGTACTGGTGGAGGGGCACTGCATCAGCGACAGTCGCGCTTCAAGAAATGATAGCTACCCCGGCAGCTCAGCTGCCATACGACCACCATGGTATCCAAGATGGCTGACTGGCGGCCATTTTAGTTGTAAGAAAAAAAAACCCGATGTTGAACACGTCCTCGACCTTTTCTCAGACATGCATTTACCGATGTTGTTCAAACTTGGCACACAGATACAATGAACGATGGCTAACCATAAGCGCGTCGGTTGCGAGTTTTTTGAGATCAGATCCAATATGGCTGACTCGTGGCCATTTTGTTACTTAAACTTGTCCCAACATGCATGATCCGATTTTGTTCAAACTTGGCACAGGGACAGTGCACGACGGCATACGCGTGCACCTCACTGTATTTTGCGATCTGATCAAAGATGGCCGATTGGTCGACTGGTGGCCATTTTAGTTGTTAAAAAAAAACCCCCGATGTTTCACACGTCCTCAACTATTTCTCGGACATGCATTCTCCAAGACCACCGGCAAAGATAAAAACACCACTACACATGAATTGGGGGTGTTGCTGATCCTCGGTAGCAAGTCTGGATGTAATTGGGCCTGAACTCTAGGAGGAGTAGCCTGACAAATCAATCCACAAACAAACACACAAACACCGGTCCGTGAATTATAGTAAGATTATCATTTCATCTCGAGACCTTTTGAAGAATATATTTAGCAACTGGACAATGACGGAAGCATATTAGTAAGTTATTTATTTTATGTCGTATCGATTTAGCAATACCGCAAAAGAAAACTCCACTTTCTTCGGCCTGTCAGAGGCTGGATCTTGTTTTACTGATTGCTCGAAGACTCCCAAGCACTCTCTTTATGCTCTGAACTCCTCGCCC